>NC_072892.1:56773791-57398791 GCF_027943255.1 Anastrepha obliqua | reverse complement strand
GTCGGCGAAGCCCATACCCTCAAGATATGTGGGGAAACTCCATACGATGCCTCTTTTGTCCAGAGTCAATTGGCTCATAAAGTCGGCTAGGTCGATAGCGAAGAGGCAGGGGACAGCCTTGCGTTACACCTGGTTTGGTGGTATGATTTTGATTTTATCTTCAAATTTTGAATTCACTTAGCGATCGAAATTTTTCTCTAAATTTTAGCCAGCTATTTCATACCATAAATGCCCCACTTAATATATTTTTTTTTTAATTTCGCAGAACTCATAAAATGTCTATTGTCTGCTGACCTTAATTGCTTTTATAATACTTTAACACTTGTTTTATTTTCTTTTCGTTAATTCGCTCGCTGCTAAGCTGGAGAATCAGCAACGCACCCGCACAACTCATTTCGCTAAACGACATATCATAAAATCCGTTGCCAGAAGAGGAGAATAACTCAAGTATCGGTTGGCTACTAACTGAAATGTTGTGCTGGCCAGAATGAAATGCGTCACAAGATTTATTTAATTTTGAATTGTTTAATTGAAATGGATGCTGAGGGAGACTCGTGGTGGGAGTAAAAATAGTTGAGTTGATTAATTGAATGAAATGCCTTTGGAGATTTCTTGAGATGGATGGATTGAGTGAAAATTTTGAAAAGATTGAATCGAAATAGGAAAGTAAACGTGAGTAAAATTTCTCTTCCAAAATATAAGGAATAAGAATTATTACAATATTTCATTCCTGTATTTATAGTTTGTATAGTTACACATAGTTATATAAAGGGTGGTTAAGTTTCAAGTGCCGATGTTGAATGTGAACCACACCTAAACGTCAACGACACCGTTGGACTTCTTTCCTTCAAGTTATTTGAAAGAAAAAGTGTACGTCGATAAGCCAGCAACAATTAAAGAGCTAAAGAATGAGATAATTCGGCACATTAACGGCATAGAACCTCAATTATGCCTCAGCGTCATGGAAAATTTGGACCATCGGATGGAGGTGTGCCGCCGAAGCCGCAGCGGCCATTTGGCCGATATTTTCTTCTATACGTAATTGAGCCATACCAATATTATCATAACAAAGAGAAATGACAATAATTTCCTAAAACAAATTGTATTTTATTCCAAATCAACACCGGCCCTTCAAACTTAACCACCCTTTATAAGTACTCGTATATGTAGACCGAACTGTAAAAATATTTAGCAAAGATTATGTTCATAAGCTTCTAGTCATCGCTGCACTCGAAGGAATGTTCGCAACAACGCGCTGATACGTCACTTTTGAAATTGCAGAAACTGCTGAAATGAATGCAGAATTCAATTAACTTAGTCATATTTTGTTGGCTTATTTTCGTGCACCCAATTTTTTTAATAATCTCAAAAGCAATTATGGAGAAATTAAAATCGAAGCTACTGCGGACGACCTAATCCAGCGGCACTCGCTACGGCGTAAAAAAATTCCACAACAAACACAAATTTCGTTTTATTTTGTTTCTAAGCTACCAGTAACACAGACTCGGCACACTAAAAAAGAATAAAGCTGAAATTCCATCAATTCCATACTTATAAAAGTCAATATCCACAAATTTTAATTTCCCTTTTTCGCTTTTATTAAGTTTAAAAGTAGTTTTATATGTCCCAAAGAAGAACAAGGCTGCCCACAAAAAAATAAAAATCTGCCGGAAGCAGAAAGCTGGAAAATTGTGCTGGATCATAAGAGAATTGAATGTGTTGTCAATGTTGCTTAGAAGAAATCGAAGCTCGGCCAACTGTAAGATGTTTGGTGGTACTATTTTAGGTGGAATCATTGAGTTCGTTATAGTGAAAGCAAACCCAGAAAAAAGTTGAGTTGTCTTGTTCATGAAAAAATAAGCTTAAAAGGACGTGATCTAAGCATCCTAGTGCCGCATATTACACAGCTCATTTCATTTGTAGAAAATAATTCCACTGTAGTCGAAAGCGTTTGTGTACGTCTTACATTTGGTAGCGCCCGGGCTCTGAACTCATTGCGGGAAAGAAACGTAGAATGATAAAAGAGTTATTTTTCTATTAGTGGTCGCCCCGCACCAGGCAGTGGAAATACATATTTCGAGTTTATTTTTGCCATGAGAAAACTGCTGAAGAACGATTACTGCTAAATAATATATCAAAAATAAATTAAGTTCATAATTTACTAGTTTTGTTGTAATAAATGAATAACTATTTCTTATAATATAAAGAGAAAGATTATCAGATAATAAATACTAAGAATTTAGTTTTGAACAAATCATTTAGTACCAATTTGAAGTTGTTCTTTGTTGAAGAAAAATCTAGGCCAAAATGACTTGAAAGCGAATTGAATTCTCCCGTGCTTCTAGAAATCGGAGCATTGGAAGCATAATTAATTCTTACCATCCCTATCCAGAAAATCATTCCGTAAGCTTCGCTGAACAATATTGAAAAAAATTTTCTCGAGTAGCGATGGGATGTTAATCGCCCCACTAATCAAATCGAAGACGAAAGTGAGTGAGAGAATAGTCCTTCTAATATCTAGTGAACAATAATAATAATCTAAATGAGCAAGCACCGACTTTTATAGGAGGGAATTGGATGAGTGAAAGGCAAAGAATTCAAAGCATAATGGACAAAGACTTTCTGGACACGTTGTAGTCAACTAATATGATAAGTATAATCTCTTCTCAAGATAAAAGCGGCATATTTCAGCTTTGAAGGCACAAAAAAAGTACACATAGTATAACAGCTTTAGAGTATAGGGATCAAAAATGTCCGAACTAAAACGTCAAAGAAAAGCAAGTACGGAATATTACTTTGAAATGGTGTAATTTAAATGTATTTGAAAAGAGAATTTAGAGTCATATACAACACCAAGTCTAATGTGATAGGAAGTTGGTATAAGAGAAAAATATTGAGAGAATAAGAGACATAAAAACGCTTGCTTATAGTTATTTAAATTTAATTTATTTCTTTTACACCAAACAACGACGTTAGCTGAATCAGATTGAAGATTTATAGAGTCTGCTTGCAATCACCGCGAGTAAATTTTTAATCCATTAGCATACAAAGAAAAGTTGCGTTATTAATACAACTAGAAATGTCATTAACAAAAATTATAAAAAGTAGGGGGCCCAGTATACTACCATGGGATACACCAGAGGACGCAATAAAAGAAATAGATGACGCGCAATCAACATTAACAACACATTTCCGAGAGGAGAGATAGGCTTCAATTCACTTTAAAAATCCTATAGCCTTCAATTTGGGGATTAAAAACCTGTGAATAACCTTAAAAAATGCTTTTGAAAAGTCTGCGTATACGGTGTAAACTTTTGATTTTTTTTTTTTGAAAAGACGATATACACATTCAGAAAACATTGCAAGATTTGAAACAGTGGATCTACTTTTCATGAAATCGTGTTGGACCTGCAGAAATATAACGATTAACTGCAAAATAAATTGTATCATGCAATATAAATAATTTCGAAACCGTGGATAATTTGGCAATCGGTCTACAATTGGCAATATTGTTTTTATTGCCACTTTTGAATACTGGATTAATGGTTACTACTTTCAACAACTCCAGGCATTTACGAACTCTCCCCGTTCAAGGGATTCGTTAAACATTAATAAAAGTAGATAGGCGATTTTCAAAAACATACGAAGATATCTCATCTACATAAGATTTTCTTGATGTTTAGAGTGGCCGAATTCCATCTTCAACATCAGAAAGCATTAAGGCACTAATATTGATTGAGGAATTTGTGTAAGTCCATTGGCAAACACAATAACGTCAATTAAACTTTGAAGCAGCTTTTACCCCAGAGTATGTATTCATGTTTTTAAGGACATGCCTGTACCACAGAGTTTGTCCTGAGTTATCGGTTTTTGGAACTCTTCGGTTGATTGCGGCTCATTAGCGTAGATCTGCTACCTCGGAAAGCCCTACAAGAAAAAAAGTATTCAATTCAACTCTCCTCCGCGTTAAATAACCATACCCTCAAATCATTTCGATTAACATTTTATTATTTGCATGCGCTGCTCAGTGTATAACCATAGCGATTTGGTAAGAGTGACTGATTAATAAACAATAGTTTTGCCTGTCAACATCGACTCTTCTTACTGGAAAACCTGATACTTATGGTATTTACCCGAGCTTTCATATATACTTATGAAAATGCACATTTAACGAGTGGTATTTATTTTAAGGAGGTGTGAATGTTATGTAATTACGTACTATTATTTATTGAAACTGAGAATGCAATTATGTGCTATGCACCGGGTTACCATCTCAATTTGTTTTCCTTTATATACAAATTTTAAGACTTACAACAATTACTGTCAGTTGAAATGACGCTGCAATAGAGATGCCGACTTACCTAAAATGAGAAGAATAAGAATTTGTTAACGATTTTTATAAGAAATTGGATAATTCTCGAAGAAATAAAATAATTGTGTGCAAATACAAAACCTTGAGAAATATTTCTTTGTTCAGAAAAATAAATATAAATTTTAATTTTTCCCAGTAAAAATCGGTTATTCAAAAATATTAAAACCTCTCTCCTTGCAGAAAGAACATCATGCAACAAAATTTAGTTTTGTTCCAGTAAAAACCAATTGATTGGTTTTGCTAAATCTTTGTTAAAAACAAATCCTTTGAAACAAAATTTTGTTTTTTGCAGTAAAAAACGTTGTTGTTCGAAAGTAAAAAAAAATTCGTTAATACGTACGTTCGATTTAAAAATCGCTCATTCCTCTGTGAAAATCGTATTCTAGGGATCAAAATAAAAAACTTTGCCGAAGGAACCATACCTCTAAAACGAATTCTGAAGTCCCCCAATTTGAAAAAAAAACACTATGCAACATAATTAAATTTCGCTGCAGTAAAAACTAATTGTTGACCGAAATTACAAAAATCATAAATAGATTCCTATGTTAGAAAAAACACTATACAACAAATCGTAATTTTGTTCGACTAAAACCCATATTTTGTTTGAAAATTACAATAATCAGAGGCATAGTTCCTTGTTAAACATAAATGAAATCACTATGCGAATTATTATTATGACACAATGGCCAATGATAAAACACTATGCACCATAATTAAATTTTTTTTATATCAGTTATTTGCCGCAGTTGGTAGCCTGCAGGGCGCTAAATCTGAATTGAGTCACAAAAACTTCGCGTCGTATTAAAGTTTTGAGTCGTAAATGAGAAAAATAGAAACATGAAAAAAATAATAATTACAATTATAGAAAAACCGTTGGTATTAGCTAAATCAGCAATCTTTATTTAGACCCTCAACGCTTAGTTTTAAGTTAAACGGTCGGTTTGTTTATTCTAAGTCAGCCGCAATGCATGTTAGCTTACAGCTTTATGTTAGCCTAATGGTAGTTAACACTCGCTGTTAATTGTGTACGGCGCTTTAATAACACTTGCGCTCTTTGAACTAACGAGAAGCAACCGAACAAAGTATAAACTTAAATTTTCAACAACTTCCAAATTTCAGCAAATTTTTGTTTACCCAATATTGATTTTAAAAAGCATAAAAATTGAATTTTTTTTGCCAAAATTTGCTCTAAATTGTGAAGTGGCATAAAAATTGCTGAGACTGAATGCGAAGAATGAATTGTGCCAACTGAACTGACTTCTCCTTGCTGAAAAAGCAATGTTGCACAGCGAAATTAAATATTTGATGAAAGGCTTGACTGTCAGATTTTTAAACATCACTCGACTTATTATGCAAAGTTAATTTTAATGGCATTTTTTGTGTATGCCATATTTTCGATGTTACAGATTTGCATTAGCTACAGTTTGAAGAAAAATTATTTCAAAGTCACATACATCCCATAAAACTCATAGAGCAATTTAAGGTAATTTTTGTACAAGTGTTAATTGAAAAATTAATTTTATTGCACTTTCAAGTGGCTTCGCTTAATATTTGCCAAATTTATTTTTAAAGCTCTCAAAGTGCATGAATATAAGCCCACCGAAAAAGAGCAACCAAGTAGCAGATAACCAACAAAAAAGCATGGAAATCCCTTTGCGCATTGTACATCGCATAAATTTATGGCTCAACATGCAACAACAAAAAGGCCACGCTTGCTGTGTCGTTGCTCATGCCAGTGCCATTGCCAATGCCCTTAGCAGTTGGCAGTGGTTGCGGTTGTGATTGCGGTTGCAGTTGCAGTTGCTGCCTTTGTGTGCACTACAGCATTGCTGTTGATGTTGCTGCTGGTAGGTAGTGAGAGGCAGCCAAAAGTGGAACAACCTGCTAGCTACGGCCACCACTGCCCTCACTGCCCTGTAGCGCTTGCTGCCAATAAGAAACATCTATAAAAATAGTGTAAAGTGCAAGGAGATGAGTTCGCAAAAAATTCACGCAACGTACGTAATATGTCTACAAGTGTACACATACATATACATATATATGGGTATGTGTAAATATCCATGTAATTATAGTGGGTTTGTATGTATGATTTTTATGTAGCTAAATTCAATGGAAATAGAGTCAGTGCAAGGTAAGAAAGAAGGCAAGTTATGAGCATCAGCCAAAAAAAAGTAAACAAGTAGGTAAATAAAAATAAGAACAAAACAAAAAACAGCAGCCACAAAGCAAACACAGTCTGTACTAATACACACATTTTACTTGCACCCATTTATGTGCCTAGGAATAAACATACATATGTACGAACATAAAGACAGATGACTCGATTTGTAAGCGTTAAGGCCAGTCTTATGCCTTAATGCCTTGTAGTGCGTCAGGAGGCGCACAAGTTCAACAACGAGTTCAAGGTGAACATGTGTCTGTCTGTCCAGTAGCTCATCCATGCGTACGGGCGCAAGTGTGCGTTTATGTGCGCAAATTTTACTGTGAGCACCAGCTTGTCGTGTCTTTCACGACAGTACCACTGTCTGCTCAACCGTAGTTTGTAGTTTTTTTCCTTTTCATTTCCTTTTATTTTTCGCAGTGTTCTTGGCTATTATTTGCTTCCTCTTCATTGTGTTTTGCATTTTTTCTGCTGGCGTAATTTTTACATTTTCCATTTCTTATACTCGTGGCGGACATATTTTCATACTTTACTTATAGTTTGTCCACATATCACTTTGGTGTTTCTTGATGACTAAGTTTCCAGCTAGCAAATGGGAGGCTAACCCACATACAGTTCATTTGTGGGAAGAACGTCGTAACCCAAAAAAAAAATTTTTTTTTTAGACAAGTATGTAGAAATGATGGCCAGTTCTTCTTGTGTGCTATAAAAAATATATGGCGACGAAAAAGTTTAGTTTATTCTATAGCAAGGATATAGTCCCATGGTCGAAGATATTAATACAAGTCTCAAATTTTTTTCGAGGCTTTATAGAAACTCAATAAACTTTCATTAACTATTTTATTTTAGAACAATAAACAGAATGTTTTTAAAGGGTTTGAAATTCTCGTTTATTTTCCATGATTTTTAGTTTGGCGATGTTGCCTATTTTCTCCATATCACAAATCACAACAAGTTTTTGTACGGAATAAAAATTTACAAAATCAGCCATTCACTTTATCAACTTCGTTCTTAAACTTTGTTTTACTTAATTTAGTAAGCTCTAAAACTGATTACGTTTCTTTGATTCAGATTAAACAGCTTAAAATTTTGATGAAAATTAAAATTTTTTTAAAAATCTTGTATAAAGTATGAAACTTGGACTTGTTATAGAATACATTTTATAAACAAATAATAAACATTCAAGAAAAAAAGAAAAACAACAACAGAAAATAATTAGACTCAACAAATGCGAGCAGCTTCTTCGGTGGCACGCGGTCTACGGTTATAAAAATATTCTATTCACAGATAAGAAAACTTTCACTGTTGAAGAAATTTTTAATAAGCAAAACGACAAAATCTGTGCTAAAACTTCTAAAGACGTAAAAACTTGTATGGGTTCAGCGTTGCCACCGTCCAGCCTCCGAAATTGTTTGGTAGGGAGTGTCTAGTAAAGGCGTTACATCTTTTCATTTCTACGAAAAAGATATTAAGACCAGGGCAAAAGTGTACCAGGACGATGTCTTAGAAGGCGTGGTGAAGGCAGTTGAGCAGTATTCCCTGCAATGCAGAACTTTAGATCTTCCAGCAAGATTCCGCTTCAGTTCATAAGGCAAAAAAACAAGCCCCGGCAGTGGCTAAAAACAATATTTCCAATATACCTGGTTTCATAGCCGCAGAAGATTGGCCGTATGGAAGTCCAGATCTGAATCCATTAGACTGCAGTTTGTGGCCAACACGGCCTGTCGAAGACCTCACGGAAATTTGGTGAGTCTCAAACAATCTTTGATTCGAGCAGCGACGTCAGTATCCATGGAAACCGTGCCGAAATAACATTCTTCGGATTTTTCAAAACTGTGACATTGTATTCTTTTATGAAACTGATGCCTGTTTCTTCATATTCGCCCAGTAAGATGCCTTCTGAATCTCACCTCTGACCATCTTCTCTTCAGCCGATTGTGACGCCTTGATCATTTTAGCCAATGCTGCACCTTTTCGTTGTCACTGGACGCACTCTTGCTTCGATTCAGGTTCATTATGATGAATCTGCTTATGTAATACCTTTTTCAGTGGTAATCTAGTTAATTAATTCATCGCTGTTCCCTCTGTGCAAATTCAACACTCGACACGCTGTTGCTTCTGAGGTCATTTGAGCGCTCTCGGCTCCCATTCTGTACTCACCTTATATCTAAATGTATACCGTGGTATCAGTGAATCAGCTGCTTTGCTTTGTTTCTTTCGACGTGTCCATGTGGCTGTCGGCACAGAATGAAACAATGCGAATTCATTTGTGTTTTCTACTTTGGCAATACTTTGCCGTTACAATCAATCGTACAAAACATTGCTGTTGGTCTAGTGTCACCACATGTAATGAATGCGCCTTATATGTATACTAAAATGATCATGGAAAATATGCAGAGTGAACGTAGATGATACTCCAACCATTTCTATAACCTGTTTCATACCTCCTCTCTTCAATCCTTCCAATCAACAAACGTTTTAACCTCACGCCTCGTAAGTATTGGCGTTAGTATGCTGCTATGACACAAAAATAAAAAATATTGAACTCATTTTTCATAACTCTAAATATAGGAATGTGAATGAAATTTGTATATAAAGTTCAAATGAAAAAGTTACGCATGTCATTTTCCAGAAATTTTTATTTTTTGGTTTTGATGTCTTTCGTTGATTTATAAGTCCATTTGTCTAAATTTAAATGAGTGCGAGTACAAACACCTTAACCCATCTTTCGAAGTGAAAAGTAAAGTACCCACAAAAACGTGAACTGCATAAAACTTCGTGTAATGACAAAGGCATTTGAAATTATTTAAGATATCAAAAGTGGCGCATTCAAAAATCTCATTGACATTGACATTGCGAATTACATAAATTATTGACTTGCCGACACTGTTAGCGGCACTTGCGTGTCAATGGTATAGAGGAATAATAATTGACGTTTATTAACAATACACAAATAAATTCGTTTATGAGGATTTTGAACTAAAACAAAAATGCTTAAGTACAGCAGATGACAATAGTTGTTATTATGGCCGACAGGGTTGCGGAATTAAAACGGCTGGAGGTGAAGCAGAGCAAATCACGTCTGTTGGTATACGGCGATTGGTTTTTATTTTCTTTTTGTAAGGCTGAATTTTGATTTTTGCTATTTGCGTGTCGTGTAAGAGAATTGTAGCAGAGAAATGAACACACAGTAAGCAATAATTAGAAGGCAAGACAAAATTTTTTTTAATTACGTAAAGGGTGATCCAACTACGATTTTGTTTTCAAGTAAAAAATAAGATGAACGAAAATAATTTTTATAAGTATTTTAATCATTTATTGAAAAGAGTAAACACGAAGGTTGCCACTTAATTTTAGAGATAGGAAAGTAAAAAAAAACATTTATGGTTAAAAATATATTTGGAAAAGCAGAAACTATTGCTCGTGAGGGACAATATACTTTAGCAAGCGATTGAACCAATTTTTAAAGCACTCGGCAGAACTCTTTTTTGCTGAAATTTTCAAGACAAAATGAGTGACGTGATAATAATAAGGGCACCACATATTAATAACTTGTGATTATATTTATATATATATGCATATATACATATTTTTGTTCTTTTTTGGTAATCAATTTTAGTTTTCCTTTTTATAAACATATAAAAATATGACTTATTCTAAAAAAAATGATCATACTAACTAAGTTTAAAATTTTGTACAAGATTTATAAAAATTGTAAAAATTTTCACCAAATTTTAAACTTCAGAATTTATACGCAGTTTATAACCTATTCAATGTGCAAATTTAAAAGGACTCCAAATTCTAGTTGGTTTTTAATCATTTTTCTCCTGACGGTTTTGCGCATTTTCTCCAAATAAAGAAAATATGCCTTTTTTTCTATATGAACGGACTGCTTTTTCACTGAACACACAACTTCCACTCATAGTGAAAAGATTTTTAGAGGTGTGCTGTTTAACAGACCGTTATTCGTTCCTCAGCAAATTTGACAGAATCAGCTGATGAGCTGACGTCACTTGGGGTGTGCTTACAAAAGAACTGAGAGTGTGTTGGTCATATATGAAAAAAATCAACCAATCACACTTCGTTGCCGTCTGAACAAGTGTGTGAATACATGTGAAATGATCGTGCAGAATTCGGCTGCCAAATGTCCAAGTGACGTGGCAGCCAAAGTTCCTTCACAATTTTCTTTTTCACCATAGTTAAAGAGCAATCTTGGTGGCATCCGTGGGTTTCTCTTATCCACCGATTGAGCGGATTCAGCTTCGCACACGATTCTCTGTTTATCATTATTGTCGCATTGGATCCATATTCCGTCACCAGGAGATAGATGAAATTTTAAACTATTAAATATGTCACTGAAATTCACGTGGCACTCATGCATAGGATTTCTTATTTAAACAGTGTTTTTGAAATGCCTAATCCCTTGCCATGCTTTAACGAGTCTGACTCGTGATGAAAATTTTGGCCCAAACATGAATATGACGAGCCAGGCTCGTGAATAGACCGATATGTAATGCATCGATTTTAATAAATAATAAATACAAAAGGTATGTATTAGCGTTTATTTCCACAACAGCAGTATGGTGCAAAGTATCTACATCACAGGAATTTACATTTCGGCTCGTATTGTGACCTTTCTCGCGCATCAGTCTGATCTGTTTACCACGCGTTGACGCGTAACACTTGGGCCCGAGTTTCGTCGAGCTAAATGGCACGGGGTTAAAAACTGTTTGGTGATTTATGCTTAGTTGCCTAGTAATTTGAAGACTCCGCCGTTCCTCTTTCATGTTGTTCATGATTTCAAAGATTCAGTGATTCCTCAACCAAAATGAGATTAATTTTAGCATCTAAATTTTCATTATCAATTTAGTTTTTCTCTAGATTCCACATTATGCCCGTTATTGGTGAAAAAGTGAAAAATGCCAAATGGGAATAATTTTTTTGCGTCTGCTCCATTTTTTATTTTAACTTTTTTCAATTCGAAAAAAATTTAAACATATCATAGTTAATTTCATTTAAAGTAATTCTGGATACACGATTTCTGTTTATTTTTGTTTTTTCTTGTCTTGTTTTTCCTTCTATCGCGTACTCTAATAAATCAGAGTGTCTTGCGAAATGCACGTACAACTGTTCATAAAAATTGTTAAAGGCGCTTTTTAATGGCCATGGCAAATGGCATATTAGAATGCGTGACCAAAATACAACTTCTCCCTTACATTTTCCAATTTCCTTTGATCACCCATAGTGCACAAAATACTAGTGGAAAATAAGTACATCTGTGTTTATAAGAATAGCTGCGCGTCATGGTGCAAAATTTTCACTATTTTTATTTTTATTTTTTTTTTTAATAAAAATATGATTCATATTGCAATAACAACCAAATAACTTAAAGTTTCAAACTTTGTAAAAAAGTTTAGGAAACCGCAAAATTTTCTTTAAAATTTCAAACCTTTTATTCAGAATCAAAAAAAAATAATATAATTATTTAACATTTTGAAAAAAAAAATTTTTTTTTGAGTATGCTACAAAGCCCTTTCAATTTACATATAAAATGTTTTACCAGTTTAAAGATTCCTAATCATTTTTATTTTGTTGATGGTGTTATGCATTTTCTTCCATATAAAGCCTTTTATATAGAAAAAATGTGCAAGACCGCCGCCAAAAAAATTGACTAAAGGTACTTGACCACCTTGGAAAGCTAAAAAGTACAACATATTCAATAATTTTTGTTTCATGTTCTGTATAATATATTAAAATAAATTTTTTTTTTAATTTTTATTTAGAGCTTATATAATACAAAAAAAAATTGATTTATTAAAATTTCTTTTTTTAACATATATCCAGAAGGCGCCAAAGTCGAGGCCTGAAGAAAATCATGTCTTGCGGCGGACAGTTAATCTTAGAAATGGTAATTCTAAAACAAAAGAGAGAAACAAAATTTTCAAAAGGAAGGTTCCTTGCGTGAGAATTTACCACAAACTGACAAAAAAAAAAAAAATAATAAAAAAATGGCGGATGTTTGAAAACAAGTTAAGAAAACACCCCTGTTTTTCACAATGTTATGCTTAAAAAGCAATACTTTATTAACTTTTTTTTTGCAAAATGTGGTAAATTGGCATACAAAACATCTTAAAAAATAAAACAAGACCAAAATCATTAAAATCGGCTAAGCAGTTTCGGAGATAAAGTGTCCGCCATTCGAAAAAAAGTAATTTCTGGAAAAACGCGTTTAAAGTTAAAACTTGCTATTTTCTTTCCGCTGAGTCAGCAAGTAATGAGTGCAGGATGCGCCTGCACATTTTCACTGATTTCACTTTGTTAGAATTCGAATTTAAAAAAACAGTTTCAGGTGATGATTTTTAAAAGTATAAGGATTGAAAAAATGTAAAAAAAAAATTTAATTTTTTGAAACTTATAAGGTGGTCAAGTACCTAAAACCAATGTGGGTTTTGAGCCGCTTCAAACTTTCACTTTTCGCTTAGGCATCCAACAACAATTGAAGTGAAGAAAGAGCTTACGATGTACTCCAGATATAAATAATGAAAGTGAATCTGGACTTACACGTACAAGTTTTCTGGCAATTTGTATTCAAATTTCCTACATACTCAGACTGCACTCATGCTTTACCAAACTGATCAAGTTTTTCTTGAATTAAATATTAACATCCTAGCACAACTTTGATAAGCAAAACTCTTAGCAAAGTAAGAATTTTCCATTGCGTTCTTCTCTACGGCATCTTGCGAATATAAAATTCGATAGACAGGAATTGCATGCAGCCTACGTCCATAGCTGAAATTTCTAATAAAATTTTTTCTAGCCACACCAATGAGTAAATAGAAAAACAAGACATGAACGTGAGCTGATTCGCTAATTGAGACACTCACTTTTTTACTAGGCATCAAACAACAATTACTAATATAACTAAATTCTGCTTTTTCATGGTTTGAAAAATTAAACTTATCACTGCTACTCAAAAAAAAGTGCTGCCAAACTTAAAGGCCAAATTTTGCCCAGTATAAAATAAACCAAAAAATTATAGCTCAAAAAATTGTTTTCGCCAAAACAGTCGATTCATGAATGCCTAAATGTTGAGATATCGATGTTGAAGGTTGTTCAGCAACACTTTACGCTACAGCAACAATGTTCTGAACAGAACGTCCAGTTTTTGGTCTCTCAGACTTTTTTTATCTTCGATAGAACCAGTTTTTTGAAATTTTTCACCCCCCTTAGAGATATTCACTCATTCGAGAGATAGTTTACACCAAAAGAATCCTGCATTTTACGATATGTTGTTTTTAAAAATCGACCATTTTAATAATAGGTTTCAATAATTTTAACGCTTCGTTCTATCACGTAAAATGTTTCATCTTTCTACTTGGCAAATGTAAAAGACGACATGAATAAAGGGTACTGCCTAGGAAATATTCTTTACTGATATCTACACGTCACTTGTGAAAATTCCTTTATTTCCTATTAGGGCCGCCGTAGCCGAATGAGTTGATACGCGACTATCTACCATTCGGTAGAGCCCGGGCACGAAACACCAAATGATAGGAAAAGCCTTTTTTAATAGCGGTGGACCCTCGGCAGGCAATGGCAAACCTGCGTGTGTATTTATGCCAGGAAAAAGCTCCTCATAAAAACCATCTGCCGTTCGGAGGAAACCGTAGATTTTTTATTTGGAGGAAGAGCTGGGCCAAAACACCCAACAAATTGTGTATCTTAAGTATCTATAAGCTCAGACATCCTTGAGCTGTCAAGGGTATTTGCACGTTTGGGCGTCTTTGCTTTACTGAACCAACAAAAAAAAAGCTTCAACTTAAATTAAAAGATAAAAGGGAAATCCAAACGACTATAAAGAAAACTGCCATTTGTGGGGATTACTTAGGTGTAACACATCTTTTCGCTTTAGCATTTTTCGTTCAATTTTAACAGCTTTGAAAGCAATGCTCACATCAAAGGTGGAGTTTTCCATTGTTTCATTCATCAATTTGCTTGCAGCCTACGTCATAATTGTGGATTCAAGTATTATTGACAAGTTGTATGTGTGGGTAAGTTGGATGACAAAACTTGAAGTTGCAGATGTATTTTTGACATGATGACTTGACATTTGTGATTCGCACTTTCTCGACTAAGCATTCAACAACAATTAGTCGTGCCTTTTTAATACTCCTGCTTACTTTTTCATCCTCATCTAGTAATACTATGCCATGCTAGGTCAAATTATGGTGGCTGCCACTCTCCATTAGAATATATAAAAGTGCACTTAAAGCCAGGAAGCCCAATGTGATTATGCTATTTTAAGTATTTATGTATTTAAATTTAGCATTTGAGCAGCCAAATATTTAGGAAATTACTTAGCTTATATTAACACAAAATACAATTCTCGTTCTATTTAAATAAGGAAAGGCTCTATTGGTAGTTTTTAGTTTTTTCAGTTTGATTTGGATGCGTTCAGTTAGGGCATTGTATGTATTAGTTAACAGCAAACACCCACGTTGTGCAAACCTATTATTTCCATGGAACCTATTATTTCCGAACATGTATTCCTGTTATAGGATAATAGAATAAACAAAAAACAAAAACAAATTGTATTTTTGTTAGCCTCTTATGACGACTGTCTTCTTTCATTTGATTCTTTTTTATAGCAGGTTGCTGTGTTTTTTATTTGCTCTTTAAGCCTAGGCATTTGGAGATCTCTGTGGGTTTGTGCATTGAAGACATCCCGCGGGCAATTTATTAACATCCTGAGTACTTTAGACTGAAATCTGTATTGTGTTTCGATATTATAGTTGGCTGCAAAACGCCATAGCCGGATATCGTTTCTCCAAATTGGTTTAAGAATGGCCTTAAACAAGAGAATTTTGTTATGGGATTTTCTGCTTAGTAACCAGTAGAGAGAAGTAAGTTTTAAACCCAAAGATTTTCTTTTGATGAGGATGTGAGTTTTCCAAATGAGTTTTGAGTTCATATGGATGCCTAGATACCTAGTTTCCTTGGAATGAAGAAGACAAGCCATTAAGCTTTACTGAAGGACAGGGCACTTGCCTGGTTGTAAATGTAATTTTGTAATTTTGTAGCCATTGAATAATGTCAACGAGACATTTTTGCAATTTTAGAGAATAAATAATTTGAGAAGGAATTCAGCCCTCTCCAGGCTCTATCAATTGTAGCATTTATATCATAATTACTTCTAACTTATTAAAAGAAAAAGAGTTCATTCTTCCGAAATGTGAAGATGACTGCTTTGTAGAAGAGAGTGGCAATCAATTATTCCATTAATAAAACCAAAGACAAATGACAGAGAGAGAGAGAGAGAATAGTTCTCCTGCAGTTTAATGATTTGAAATTGATTAGCTTACATCTGACACTATGCGATGGAATTGGGGCCACAAAATTTAGAGATTGGAGAGAAAATCGAACAAATACCTTTTGAATACGTTCAAGTATTTTTGAATGGCAATTAAAATAAGGTTTCGAAATGAAGACCGCATATTTAAGTTTGTATCGAACTAGTGACATACATATACAAGAGCTTCAGGGTATACGAATCACTAAAATCAGAGCTAAAACGGCGAATAGAAGCGAGCATGGTATAGGAATTGGGAATATTACAATTTAATACCAATATTTTAAAATTCACTATATTTCCCCACTTTACTCAGACTCATACTTTTAAACCGACTAATTTCGTTTAGGGCAGGTAAGATGCTGACTGACAGTCAGGGCTTCGGATGTGATAGAGCAAACAATGCACAAAAAATCAATTTTTTGACCAACCTGTGCTGTTTTAGATTTCAGAGTGAGCAGGCGTGTGAATGGCGTGTGAGGTTTGCTCAACCATTAGCAATGGCATAGACACTTTCAGACAAAATGGAGCATAAAAAATCTTCAAAGCGGCAACAGAGCGCAAATGCGTTGCTTGATTAGGTTTTGGCATTTAATAAAATTCTTAAGTGGTTTTTTTATTTTTGCGTCTATACGAGCACATACAAGGAAGGCCGGTAACTTCACAATTTAAGGTATTTAGCTATAGCTCATCATTTCCCCACTGATAACATTATAATGGGTAATTTTTTTCTTGCTCGTTTAATTTTATCTTTCAGTTAAACTAAATTTAAGTGCCTAATTTCGCAGATCGGTTTAAAAAGTTCACCAGAGTTAAATTAACACTGGCTCTAATAAGACGATTCAATGCAAGTTCAAGTAATAAGCCAGTTTCTTATTTTATTTATTTATTTATTTGAAGAAACTAAGAAAACATTTTTTCAGACTGACTACTAAAACTAAAAAATAATGAATTCAAATTCAATTACAGACTTACATCTAATTGATATATACAATCTTAGAAAATGAGAAATCTAGCAAGTTAGAATTATAGATATCATTAAAATCACGAAGGGCACTTTCAACAGGCGCATTGGAAGCATAATTCTTATTGAAATTATTTAAATAGAAAGGAAGAGCGTTACGAAGAATTCTGGTAGGTGTAGGAAAATTAATACGTTAAAGCAGAGAGAGGCAATCAATGTCGCCTTTAGTGAAATTGAAAATAAACGGGAGAGAAAGAATCGATCTTCTACTTTATAAGGACTTCAGATTGACCAAAAGCAAACGTGATGTGTAGAATGGGAGAGCATCAGTAAAATTTTCTGTAACAATTTTCTTTCAACCTGGAGCATCGCACTGTTATTACGAGTAAATTTCTTGTTGAAAATGAATATCTTCTGCAAGAAGGGCTTAAAAAAATGTCACTGATATTTTGAATATTCTGCACTTTTATAAAAAGAGGTAAGTTCATATGAAGTGATCCGAGAATTTTATGCAATGGTGAATTTTTCTGAAAATTGGTTTATATGGCTAAATAAAAAAAGAGGTAAACTGAAAAATTAAAAAAAATTTAATAATTTTTATTAATTTTATTTATTAATTTTTATTAATAATTTTTTAAATTGATAATGTTAAGATTTACTCTACAATGAAAATTTTGGTGTAAAGTTTTTAAGGGGTAATATTTTCGGTTCATACCAACATTTGAATTTGTTTTATTTCAATTTATTTCTTGTTATAAAATATTGCGTATTAAATTTTATTTAAAAAAAAAAATTTTTTTCTAAAGTTTTGAAAAAAAAAATGATCTGGTAATTTTTTCAAAAGACATCTATCAAATCTGAGACTGTTCTCAGTAATCCCGCAGTGTTTCATAGCGGTATTTTCCACTTTCCGAGTTGTATCCAAATACGCATAGCGAATCAGTGAAAAATCAGTGCAAAATACTGCACTAGCGAAGCGCTCGAATGCATCGAAATCATTATATTGGTAAGCAGGCACGCAATATTTTTACTCTATGATTATTACTCTTTTATTTTTCTAAAAAAAATTTAACTGAAAAAAAACAATTTTTTTGAAAAGCGTTGCTTCGTACATTTGTAAACAGATCCCAGGTTTTTATTTCATTTTTATTACTTATTTTTATTTATTTTTAATTCTTTTTTTTAATTCAAGCTAAATAATTATTTTTCTAAATATCAAAAAAATTTAAAAATGTAAAATATTATAAGTAATAATGGAACATATTTCATTTGAGCTCCATACCAAAATTTCCATCATAAGTAAATCTCTGAATAACAATTGTTTTTTTTTTTGTATTTTTTTCAGTTTATTTCTTATTATACTGAAGCTTACAAATAAACCAATTGAAATAAAGAACAGATCATTGTACAGATTTTATATGAATATTTGCATGTGAGAGAAAATAGAGCGCCATGGATACAGATCGGCAAGCGCTGACGATTGGAGTATCGTAAAATTCGGCCCTTAAGAGCAATGGGATACACAGAAATTGACAACCCATTCTACAGTTTACTTCTACCTCCCAGTGAGGAGGTTTTGCTGACGAAGATTTTCGGACAATAGTGAGATGAATGCGTCCGTAGAAAACCATTTTGAAGAGAAATCGAAAGAATATTTGCGCACTGGCATAAAGGTGTTACGTAAACGATGTTAAAAGTGTTTCTCACTTGAGGGAGATTAAATTGCAAAACAAAATGAAAAAGAAAAAAAAAACAAAAAATTAAACCATACGTTTCGTTCGCAACCCTATCAACCACCCCTCGTTCATATACATATATACTTTTCTTTGCTCGTACCAGTTTTTACATTCAAAATATCCAGACAAACAAAATCCGTACCCGAATGACGCTTCAATGCACATCACGTTTTCAATTTAAAACACATTATTGCCATTTGACACATGTCAGTGAGTCGAAAGATGGTATGAGATGTGAAAAGATATTAAGGTGAGAGAAGAAAGAGTAAAATGAACGTGTTGTAAAAAGCATAAATATTTTTCGTATACATAAATTAACTTGAATTTCGTTCTTTTTTATTTCTTGCGAAAAAATCTCAAATTTCAGTAAGCAAGCAAAAATTAAAAAACGAAAAAAGTAGTGATGATGCAAAATATTGCCAATGGCAGCCATTAAAAGCTGAACTTTTATGGCCTTACAAACAAATTTGAATGGCCGCATAAAATTTAACTTTCGATTACTTTATTATTGGCTCTACGCATCCATTTTAACGTGCATATCAGTTTGCGAAATCGTTGCTTTTGGTGAAAATTTTATGCTCGATATATTTATAGGTTTTTATTGCAAAAAAATTTAAATTTTTGAGATATTTCTGGATTTGGAGTTTAAAAAATTGAACTGGCATGCGATTCTGGTCGTATTTCATTTCAAATTTAATATAATTAAAAGTGAGTCCAGGTAGCCATCTGATCTCAATAATGAGTCTGACGTAGCAGTACCGTCGAATAGATAAAATTGTGATTATGTGATTATCTATAGAAGCAATATCACAGCAAAGATATCAAAATTTTACTACTTGACTTCAAGAGCTGTTAAAAGAGATGCCTTTCATCGCCGTGGAAAACAATCAGTTTAACGTGAAAGTTGTCAACACCAGAAACTAACTTCGCAACACTTTTGAAGCTGCTTTTGCAATCCTGAGATTTCGACAGGTAGCCGAATGATATCGATACCATCGAATGACACCTAGACATTGAGTGATACCGAGGCGACTGAATGACACTCAGACAATCAAATTTTAAGACATTGAATAAAACCGAAAAAATTCAATTATAAGTACAGGGTGACCGACGGGAATCTGACGTTTTTGGGATGGCTAGTACTCTGCCGGTGAGAGGAGTAGGGAGGCGAATTACAAGCCAGTAATCTCGCCATTCGATACCGTTTCAGTAGCTATGGAGCAGTGGACGGTTGAACATCGCATGTTTGCATATGACGCATTTGTGCAGAATGGCGGGTCTGTTATTACCGTGCAGCTACTTTTTCGTGTGCGTTTCATTCGTGGGCGTCGTGGAACCGTTCCAAGTCGCAACACGATTCTCAGTTGGGTTCATAATCTACGAACAACAGGATCTATTGTGAAAAAGAAGCCACCAGGTCCGACTAAGACAGTAAGAACACCAGACAACATCGAGCGTGTGAGAGCCGCGCTGACTCGTAGCCGTGGGCGCTCTGCACGTAAACACGCGCGCGAATTAAGAATGAGCCGTGAATCTCTGCGAACAATTTTACAGAAAGACTTAAAATTTCACCCATTAAATGGCATGTCATGACAAAGAATTTTGTGTATTAAAATAAAATATTTCATTTAAAATAACTGTGCACTGTTCATTTCAAAAACGTCAGATTCCCATCGGTCACCCTGTATATCGAAACAATCGATTGACGCCAAGACAATCGAATAATACCGAGATAACTAAATGATAGCGAGGCAACTCAATGATACCGAGGCAATCCAATGATGCCGAAACAATTGAGTGTCCATGTGACAGTCGAATGATAACGAGAAGATCAAGACAGGAACTGGGCCAGTGGAGGCATCTATTCTTCTATACAGATTATGCGTTGTCGAAGTGATCCTGTAAGCTGCGCAAACTGTCTCAATGGGCGTTAAGTCAAAAGTACTTGTAATGGATCCCCTAGCAAAATTCTGTCAAACGAATAAATACAGACACCCTGCGTTAAGCGTTGAGCTGCATACTGATGATCTTAGAGGAAGTAGAGAGGAAATCTTAAGAAAATACATTTAGGCTGGAAAGAATTTTTATATATTTACATTATTGTCGATTACACCCATCTTGGATGTTTGACCGACCTACTATTCCTATTTGCATTTTAATATTTTCCATAAATGGATTAACTATTTCATGACGCCCCCGAACGGCACATGGCGGCTTTTTATGAGCAGATTTTTCAGGGCATAAATATAATCGGAGATTTGCCATTACCTACCAAGGAGTAACCAGCATTGGAAAAAACTGTTTCTATAAATTGTAGTTTTGTGCTCGGGGGTTTCAAACCTGTGCCCTACCGAATGGTAATCCCATATCAATTCGATCGACTACAGCGGCCGCAGAAAAAGTGTTTACAGATCGATATTATTTAATATCCTCTCGAAACTTCCTTTAAAAAATGCTTAATAGGGTATACCCTATGGTTCATTAAAAAAAATATATCTATTAGAAAGCCTGAAAACTTATAAACTTAAATTTTTTGTTGGCATAATTTTTTGGACATTTACGAAGAAATCCAAATTAATGGAAAAGTGCGTTGACAGTTTGAAATTTAACAAATACCCTATGATCAGAGAGTGCCAGGAATGCTAAATTTAATCGACCCGCGCACGTGGGAATCGGCCGAAATTTTTTTCTTATGTTGGTAGGACTATAAGACACACATCTGCCAGTTTTTAGCGCCATCGGATCATTAGTGTCTGCCTGGCCGGCCGAATTGTGGGCAAACAATTCTTCGATTTTGCATGATGATAACGCGCCATCGCACCGAGCCCAAATTGTGCTGGAATATTTAACCAAACACCAACTAAATACCATCGTACAAGCACCGTATTCACCTGATTAACCCCGTGCGACTTCTTTTTGCTTCCAAGTTGAAGTTACCACTTCGTGGAAGGAGATTTCAGTCGGTAGAGGAGATTAAAGAGAATGCGACGAAGGAGCTGAAGGCCATGCCTTCGCCGGCCTACCAGGGGTGCATGGAGGACTGGGTTAAACGTTGGCGCATGTGTGTTGCTTCAGACGGGTGATATTTTGAAGGAGATAAAATAAATTTTATTTAATTTTATTCAGTCAAGGAGTATGTAAATATATATTATATAAGAGAAGATATACAAGGCATTTACCATACATCATCATCCCTTTCATCTTCGCTTTCCTCTTAATCAACAGATTTACTTGTAAATAAGTTCTATGGAGCTTTTAATAGTGATATAATTTGAGTGAGGAGAGAGTTAACCCTTGGTTGAGTTATATTTTAGCTGGGTATTAATGGGCCTAACGATATCAGAAATCAATTTGAGATATCTTTATTGGTAATTATTTATACAAAATCTAACTTTTACCACGTTTCTTGGATATTATTTCATTATTATTTCATTTCTCTGGAGACATTTTGGGCATCTAATAATCTTGCAAAGACATCTAATAATCACCGGGCTTTCGTTAGTTTAGTGCGCTTTGGGAACGTGCTATCTAAATCTTTTACTATATTGGCAGTATCTCTGTCGTGAGCTCTTCAGGGTTCTCTGTGATTTCTTGCAATTTTCCCTTTTTAGCTTTCAAATTGGTCGATGGTTTTGGTCCTTTCACACCTAGTGATGGCAACAAGCCGACACATTGCTTTGGAAGCGGCAACAGACTTTCAAGCCATATTTTGCTTGCATAAATCTAAGCTTAAGCTGTTTGTTTTGCCATTTTTTTTTTAATTTTCGGCGTAAGTTGCACACAAGTAACTGCAAACTTCTTGTCACGGGATCTATGTTATTATTATTTATTTTTTATATATCTAATGGAACATTAACAACAATTTTTGCTCTCATGCCATTTTTGAAAAATGTCTGATTTCTTCGTATTGCACTCCTTTACAATAAATAAAGGAAATTTTATGGGAGTGCAGGTAAATTCTTCTTACTCTGATAGAAGCATATACAAGGTGGCGCAAAATTAATCACCCTATTGGACCGTTTATAATTTTTGGAAATGGTGTCGTAGTTAATCATATTTGACAATGGTGAATTATAAAACTGAAGTATACAAACAGACAAGCAATTGAGCACTTAAAGTTTAAAGTAAAGTTTTGGTTTCTGACGAATTTACAGAAAGCAGCACACACGCGATCACAATATGAGAAAGAGAAAAAAAATTTAGTGCATCTAAACAATGCCGTCATTTGACGATAATTTTCCGACTATACTGCATTACCAATGACAAATTTGTAAGGACATTAAAATTGGGTGATGTAAGGCGAATCGCTAAACTTACCTTTTGCATGAGTGCCTACTAACTATTTTTAGTAATTAAGTTCAGCTAGTTTTATCATGCATTGGTGCCGCGGGTAGGTGAGGTATATCTGGTTGATCTTAATAGATCTCACATAGAGCACAAGGGTCCTTAGTGTTACCAGTGTGTTGGGTGCCACGGGTAAATATTACATAATATTATATTAATATTACATAATATTAAATAATAAAAGAGAAAAAAAAAAAATTAAAATTAAAAAAAAAAAATTAATTTATAGGTGACTAATTTTTCTGGCCATTCAACAAATTTAGCGGGTAGCACCAAGAATTTTTTTCTTAATTTTTTTGTTTAACCACCCCAATGTGCATGTAGGTGTGTTTGCCCGTGCCTACATTTGATGGTATGGTTTCAGTGGATACAATACACAAAATACTAAGAATTTTTTTGTTCCAGAATTTTCCTAATTGACTGTCTTTTGGCACTGAATGTTAAAAATTTTCCACACATAAGCGGCTTTTTTTAAGCAAACGTAATCCAAAAGTACATCTACTGCTTGAAACATAGAATAAAAGTTCCAGATTTGTATAAATTAATTAATTACAAATAATTTTCGATACGCAATTGATACCATATTTGTCACTCGATTATTTTAACTCAAAAGGCATTTTTTACTTGATTTTGTATACATTGCTTAAAAAATATAACTTAAAGTTGAGCAATTTTAAGAGCAAATGGTTAAAAATAAAAAGAAGAATGTGTTAATACAAAGTTCATGCAATGTGGCGCAAAATTAATCATCCAATTTGGTTTTCTAAAACCTTTCCTATTACGTAAAAATATTTTGCTTGTATCTTTGCATGCAGCTCAAATGTTAAATGTGATTGACGTACGCCGTCATTTGCAAAATTTACAAATCTTCCGATAGGGTGATTAATTTTGCGCTACCCTGCATTTCCAATTCTATGCATTCGTTAAACGTCCTTGTGAAGCAATTCATTTAAATTGAGTGTCGACAATCTGTAGCCTTAAGTGATGAGGAGGTGTTTACAAACATTTTTCAGTGTAAATGTCACGCCCTTGCAATGCTTTACAACAGTGGGTCACGCAATGTTGGAGTAAAAAATAAAAAAAGCACAATGCAAATATGCTAAGTGACCAGCAATTATAAAGGCTGAGGTCAAGAAAAAAAAATTGAGTTATAAAAAATATTTACGCATGCACGCAATTATATGTCAACAAGTTTAATGTGTCAGTGCAATGCTGAGTTATATGGCTAACAGCTAAAAGTGAAGGTGTGGTAACGCTGTGAGGACGTCACCAACTCAAACGTGTTGAACAATTACGAGCCAGTGTTGGACACAATGCTGACAGAGATCGACAGAGGTGAGAAGATGGTTGGGATTATAAAACTCACATTTGTTGTTGCTTGCACAAATACATTGTTTTGATTAAATTGCCAATCTCGAATGTTTGCTATTGTTGTTGTGTAGCTTATGGCACTTACAAGCATAAAACATGCTGTCACATTTAATTGCATTTTTGATTTTTCGAGTTTTTGGTTTTGGTTTCGATTTCGATTTTATTGCTCATTGAATTTTTTTGTTCTTTTTTGTTTTTGTTTTCGCTTTTGATTTTATTGTCATTTTAGCTTCTCTGCGATTATTTGTTGTTGTTGTTCTTGTTTTACTGCTATTAATTCCTGCACTTATATGGCATTTCATTGCACCCAAAGCAACTGAGCTAAGCTGTTAAATTGCCTTATCGTACAGCTGTTCGCTTGCAATCTGAAAAATATTGGGTCAAGTATTCGCTGCTTTTGCTTTTTGCCGGGTTTTCGATGTTTTTATGGTCGAGCCGGCATACACACCTCAGAAAGAGTGTAAAAATAAAAAGAAATGCTAAAGCCGAAATAAGCTGTCCAAACATGTGAAGTGGCTAAGCTTATTTGTTTTCTCTTGTCAAAGGATGTAAAATTGAGTAATTAAATTTGTTAACTGAAATTGATAGCCATGCTGATTTTGTACCATGTTAAAGCATGTAAAGATAGAAATTTATTTTGGTAGGAAATTTGTAAAAAAATTTTATTTAGTAAAATGAAGGCCAATAGCGAAATTACCATCGACCAACAGGCTGATGAAGTAGCTAGACACTGGATTCACGCGAGAATTT
Source organism: Anastrepha obliqua (assembly GCF_027943255.1). Lineage (NCBI taxonomy): Eukaryota > Metazoa > Arthropoda > Insecta > Diptera > Tephritidae > Anastrepha > Anastrepha obliqua. The sequence continues at coordinate 57,373,744 of NC_072892.1, read as the reverse complement.
ATTTGAGAAGCGAATCCATGCGGATTTCTTCGGCTGCTCTTTAATGGATGAGCCCAAGTTTAATGTAAGAAGCGTAGGACGGATCTCAAAGCGTGGAATGTCGCAAACTGCTTTGGCTGAAATGAGTAGCAGCAGTTTCTCTTCCTAAGCAATTAGGAATTTCTGTTGTGGAACTCAATTTCATCATTAGCCAATATTGTGCAGCCTCCGATCACCTCAGCAGCTGCTTTGCGTTGTCTTGCGTCGTGAGGCGTATGCTTGAGGGAAAACCAAGGCCGTCCAAGGGTGGCGCTGTGATCGAATACGAAAGGGCATATTTTTGGTTTGTTTTGGTTCGTGTTCGGGACAAATTATACAACTTAATTATACAAATACGACTTAATTATACAAATATTTTTGAAAAATTTTACCAGATAGGAGGTCAATTCCTTTTTTTCCAAGATTTGCCTACAAGTACACCAAAAAAAAATCCAAAAAATTTGGAAAACATGCAAAGCATGTTTTTGGTAATGGTAAAAAAAAGTATAAAAAAAAATAATTTATAAAAATTGGTTGTTGCGAAAATTTGTTTTTTCTTACCAATTTTGAGAAAAATTGTTTTATTAGTAGTCTTGAGTATAATAAGAAGCAAAATAATAATAAAAATATTGAAGAATTTTGAAAATTACTTTTTATTTTTTATTTATTTTATCTTTAAAAATTTGGTATGAAGTGTTTAAAGGTGAAATATCCTCGGTGCCTTTAAATAATTTTAGAAATGTCTTTCTTTTGTTTTTTTTATGTTAAAATTGTTAAGTTATGTATACTTAAAAAAAAAATTCTTTTTGGAAATTCCTTTCTTCTAAATTTTGTGGATTTAGTTTTTTTTTTTTTGGTATTTTCATTTTTGCAAAATAACCCCAAAATTTATTTCCAATTTTTTTTCATTAATAGGGCAAGAACTCCGCGTCGATCGATTTACAAACGGACGTAGAGCAGTATTTTGCAATGACTTTTTCACTGTGTTTCGCTGTATGTAACTGAATATTATTTAATAAGGTATTGCAATCCATCAATGAAACTCTCAAAGATTACTGCGTATAGTCTTATCTATTAATGGAAAAAATGAGAAAGAAAGAGCGGCGACTCATTGCACAAATGGCAAAAGAAAAATTGTTTCCTAAAAATTTTGAAAAAAAAATATAAGAAATTTTTATCAAACATTTTTTTTTTACTGTGCAAGTATTTTGTTCTAAAAAAATTAAAAAAAAAAACAGACATATAAAAAACAATAAAAAAAATTTTGGAAACGCCCTAAAAATTGAAGATGCCCTAAAAATTTTTAATTTTTATTTTTTTTTGTGCAAGTATTTTGTTCTAAAAAAATTAAAAAAAAAAACAGACATATAAAAAACAATAAAAAAAATTTTGGAGACGCCCTGAAAAATTTTTTATTTCTAATTTTTTTTTTGAAAATTTCTTTTTCAAATTTTTTTTTTAATTTTTTTTTCAAAATGTTTTTTTACCAAATATTAAAAAAAACAAATTACCATATTTTTTTAAATTTTTTTTTACTGCATTAAGGTTATATACTATAATATATTAGGTTAATAACTATAAAATATTCTGTTCTAAAAATTAAAAAAAAAATTTAAAAATAAAATAAAAAAGAAAAAAAAATTTATAAAAATAAATTAATAAAAAATATTGAAACGAAAACAAGCTTTGTCAATTCAAAAAAATATAAATAAAAAAATTGTATATTGAATAAAACCAAGGTTTTTTGAATTTTTTTAATATTTTCAGTTTCCTTAGTTTTTTTACTGTATAAGTTTTTTATTCTAAAAATATAAAAAAAACTGTTTTTAAAAAAAAAAATTCTAAAAAATATAAAAAATGTTAAAACGAAACGAAAATATATCACTTCAAGAAACTCTTATATAAAAATTATCTACATAGAATGAACCTGAAAATTATTAAATTTTCCTTTAATGCTTTAAATGTTTTGAGTTTACTTCCAATACTCAAGTCTATAAATAAACGAATTTTCATAAAAACGAGCGATAATATCCAAAACACTTGGATAACTTGTCATGGAATTGCCCAGTTGAGATATCACAAAAAATCCGATGTTCGATGCGGTTTTTACTAAGGAAAAGTATATTTTGCGGAAAACCTGTCGACCTTCGTGGCGCTTTGGCAGAGATACTCGAAAAAATTCTAATTCTATGATTCGATTTGGTTTGTGTTCCTTAAAATTAATATATATCAAAAAATTAACTCACTGCAATGCAAGTGATCCCGATTTTTCAAAAACCGTTTTTATAGTCCGATTTGGGTCATATTGGAAATGTGTTTTAATTACCTCAAATGTAATTTATTTGAAAAAATTAATGAGAGAGCGTCTCGAGGTGGCGCTGCAGTAGACTATTTTTGGAACTCATATTGCCAGTGGGATTTACCGAACCTCTCTATACTTATCTTCTTCTTCTTCATTGGCGCGATAATTGTTTACGCGATTTTAGCCGAGTTTAACAAAGCGCGCCAGTTTTTTCTTTCTCGTGCTAACCGGCGCCAATTGTACACACCAAGTGAAGCCAAGTCCTTCTCTACCTGATATTTCCAACGCAGAGGAGGCCTTCCTCTTCCTCTACTACCACCAGCTGGTACCGCATCGAATACTTTCAATGCCGGAGCGTTTGTGTCCATTCGGACGACATGACCCAGCCAACGTAGCCGCTGGATCTTTATTCCCTGCGCTATGTCTATGTCATCGTAAAGCTCATACAGCTCATCGTTCCATCGCCTGCGACATTCGCCGTTGCCAACGTGCAAAGGTCCAAAAATCTTACGCAGAATCTATATACTTATACACTACCAAAAACGGCAGTGTGGGTCGTTCTTACTTGGAAACGGTATGTGAGAGAGAGGATCGGGATATAACACAGGATGGCTGAATAAGGGGTCATAATACTTTAAGTATACTTTAGGGTGTAACAACTGCATGAAATGAATTTGAATATTAACGGCTGGAAGTGCACAATTATGAATTTCATTTCATTTTCTATGAACATACCCAGCGGAGGCTAAAAGAAATTGCATATAAAAAGACGATTGCGGGGCATTATAATTGACAATTTTGCGTTCATAGTGAAGGGAATCCAATTTCACGTTTTACTGTAAATATTCATTTTTAACATTTTTATGTTATGCCTTTTATTTTTATGTATTGAATTTTAAACATTTTTTGCGGTAACGAATTAAAAATAAAGAAGAAGAAGAATATAGCATAAAATGCGGGATAAATTCAAATTCATACACAGTCAGAAGGGCAATTCTACATTCTTATTAGAATTACTTTGAAATTTTCTTTTTATAAAGAAGTTGCATTTTAGTTATAGTATTCTACTTATTATTTATGAGCTTTTCTACAGTTAAAATTTGAGATATTTTGCTACAGAGATTTAGTTAGAAAACAATTTTACAAAGACTCAGGGAAGGATATTAGTGCATTTTGTTTTGGGACATAGAAAACGTTTAGTAAGACACATAATTTGTTAGCTTCGGTTGTATTATGCTAAATGAAAAACACTTTACGAATGGAGCGGGCGTTAATATCTGGTTCACAGTTTAGAGATATTTCAATATAAAATATTTACTAGAAGTATTCCAGCATTTCATCGCTTGGTTCGGTTTTGCTATGCGCTCTCTGTTCTCTTAATTTTTCTGGCCCGATTTCATCCTACAAAGTCATGCTGCCGATTATTTAATTTATTATCATTAACGAATAGGGGAACTCTCTTGTCAGTTGCAGTCATGTTTCCGACTATATTAATTTCCCTTCTCTTCTTCAGCGAATATATTTTATTGTTACATGCTCATGTTGATCTTAAATAGACAGTCTATGGTGCCAATTATTTGATAAATATAATTATAAATATATCAGAATTCAACCCTTCCTCAAGTTTTGGATTTCAGATTTATCTCATACAAAAACTGTACTACAATTGAAATTAAAAAACAAAAATTTTTGTGTAACAAGTAATTTAAAACAATATTTAAAATAATTTAAAGTATAAATTAGGCTTAGTAATTATGCTTCAAGTGTTTGTAGTATAAATTAGACATGAATAAACATATAAATAAAAAAATAAAATAAAAATAATAAAAATTTTATTCAATTGGTGTTACTCAAAAACCAGTATAGGTACACCCCTTTCTGACTGCCCCTAGCTTACCAGGAATGTCTGTATGTATTAACAATTTTTTATTTTATTGTTTACATTGCATATCACACATTTATTAAAAATATTTATGACTATAAAAATCCATCTCATCATTTATTTCTGACATTTTGTGTTGAAATTTGAACTGAAATGCATGAAGATATTCTAAATGCACACCCACTCATTTTTGTTGAATGTTAATAACTTAAACTAAGCTTAATGCTGATGTATTGCAGAAAGCTTGAACACAACACAAAATAGTGAGATAAATTAGCCTTTTGTTAAAATCGAATGAAATGGGTGTCACGCAATATTTTGAAGTGTGTGTTAGTTAAAAACTGACTCATTCTGTTTCGAAAAATAATATACAGTCTGGGTCAGAAAAAATGAACCGCGATTATTCATGAAGTATAAAAGCTATATATTCAAAATTACATATGTACATGAAAGTACATATGTACAAAACTACGAGTCGCTATTACTCAATAAGCCGTGTAGTCTTCATCGTTGTCATGCTTTGAACCAGCTTTTCTGCGTAGCTCGGCGACAAACAGGACTAGATTTTGCGAACTTGATGCATGAGTTGCTTAAAATCATGGACTGACTTTCCGGCAAGACGCTTTTTCATAGTTCTCCACACATTTTCAATGGGTTGGCGTCTGGAGATTGGGAAGGCCAGTCCAGTACTGTGACACCATTTTCTTGTTTTGTTGTTTCTCAATGTGTTTTTCTGAGAGCAGTGGTTTTGATGATGTAGGACGGTAAGATTGTTCACCTCCTTCAGTCGACGTTCGATGGTATCGATACTCACATGTATTACCTTTTCAACAAAAACTGATCGTGTTTAGGGTAGTAACAAAGGGTCCTTCTTAAGAAGTTGGACTATCACTTTATCCGGCTTTTTTGTCGCCACTCACTTCAAGGGAGTCCAACATTTATTACGCAGCAAAAAGCAGAATTAAATATATCTTGCAGTTACAAGAAAAAAAAACGGTTCTTTTCCTCTGACACAAACTTTTTTTCTTTTTTAAAATCTCATATTTAAAAACAGGGGTGCACCCTGAACCGCGGGTATAAATTTTAATTTCGTGGTTGTGAGTAATCAACTCATTGAAGGTTTTCTAGAAGAGTGCCATTTTAGTGTTGATGTTCACAGTGCTCTTCGAACCTCATCCAGCTGAATAACGGTAAAGTACAAAACGAATATCATTTTTACCCAAGCACCCGAACATTTACAATTTCCATATAAAATCGGTCGCTGAGTACAAAAATCTGCATAGTTTTTTTTCTGTTTCGAAATATTCAAATGACGATTTGGGATTGAAGAAAAATGGAAGTGATTAAAGATATTAAAATTTGCTTTCGATTGGACTTTATTTTTCATTTAGGTTAAACATTTTCAATTTATTTTTGTTTGCAAAAATATGAAAACCTCCAATCAGTACTGCAAGAAATAAATAACAAAACTATATATTACTGAAAAAAAAAATTACAGATTTTATGTTCTCATACGAATAACTTTTATATTTAATGGAGCATTGTTTTTTTTTTCATTTACAACATTTTTTTTAGACGTGAAGAAATAAGTGAATACCATTTTTCGTTGGCTGATTACGTTCGTTGCGCATAGATAATTAGTGTTCGAAAAAGAAGTGGAATTAAAAAATTATTCAGTTTTGAGTTGCATCTTTCTCGTGCTAACTGATGCCGTTTGATGTTTTTAATGCAAACGAGGTATTTATTTTCCTCTGTTACAGCCAACAGAGACCTTATCGAATACTCATGAGTCGTTGCTTCGGCAGCCGGTTCTACGTCACTCGAACGACCCAGATTTAAATCCCGCCAATTACCATCAGTTCAGTAGCTTTAACACCAGAGTTAACAAAGCGCGCCAGTCATTTCTTTCTCGTGCTAACCGGTGGCAGTTGGACACACCAAATGAAGCCAAGTCCTTGTCCACCTGAACTTTCCAACGCAGAGGAGGCCTTCCTCTTCCTCTCCTACCACCAGCTGGTACCGCATCGAATACTTTGTTTGTATCCATTCGGACTCTGCCAATGAAGCCGCTTTATTCGCTGCGCTATGTCTATGCCGTCGTAAAGCTCATATAGCTCCCCAAAAAAGTTAGAAGTAAAGCTGAGGCCATTTGAAAAAATAACCCTCCCACCCCATCCCTCCTTTCTGATTTTCTATCTACGCTTTGCTCTTACTTATTTAAATCGGAGGTTTTCCCCAAATATAAACTGCTCATGCTGACCTCTACCCCCACCGTTACCCCCACATATCGCATATCGAGATGAATAAATATTTTTTCAGCAATTTGTCAAATATATCCATATTTACGATACTACATATGTATGTCAGTGGATTTTTCAATGTCACAAAATAAACCCTCAATCGTCGCAAACAAAACTGACCACCAAATCTGAAACCACGTGATCAAAAAGATTAAAAAAACAAGAAATAATTCATTTAACAATTGAGACGAAAATTGTATGACAGACAACACTTGAGAGACACAAATATTAGCCGGCTCATAAATTACGATTCGTTCGTATGGCGTTCACGGTACGATAACATGCAAGCGACGGCGATTCACCAATCGATAACCAGTAATTGGCGATTACGTGAAATATCAATAAACTTTGTGAGGTGAATGAATGTCTCAAAATATGAATTAAAAATAACGAAATATTAATAACAATAACAACAAGAATTAATGTGCCCATCAAACGCCATACATATATGCATATATGGACAGAAATATTTGTGACAGGCAAACAAAAAGATGTAAATAAAATTGACAAAAATGTATGCAAATGAATAAATTTGAAAAAAATTCTCACAGAAGTTATTTATTTATAACGCTTAACTTTCGATTTATATGCAAATTGCGTTTTCAAAAATACAGTAGCCACTCGGTAAGATGAGTAATTACTCATATAAGTATTCCAAATTGTAAATAACGAAGTCAAGATGCAATGTACATTAGGTTCCAAAGACTGACCGCACCCTACCTAGGTTGAGTGAATAGTTTAGTTCGTTTGCACGACATTAGAAATATGCTGTATGATGTATGGGAACCCTTTTTGCAATGAGTGAATTTAGAAATTTTACTGGAAACTTTGTAACATCGATTTTATCAACTATAGGTCAATTATAGAACCACCAATTGAAGACGGCGGGATGGATATTCCCCCACCTAGCTATAACGAGGTCAGTGTCGCTATGTCAATGACTGAAGAACAATAAATCAGCCAGAGTAGATGAACTCCCAGCAGAACTGTTCAAGGCCGGCGACAATGAGCTGATTGGGCGCATGCAACAGCTTATGAGTAAAATATAGCTAGAAGAAAGCATGCACAATGATTGCAATCGCAGTGTTCTTTGTGCTGTGTTGAAGAAAGGCGACCCTACTATATGCGCGAAATACCGGGGGATCAGTCTTCTCGCCATATCGTATAAGATTCGTCGAGCGTATTGTGTGAAAGGCTAAAACCATATGCCTGCTCACTGTTTGGACCTTTTTAGTGTGGTTTTAGACCTAAAAAGTCCACCGTAGACCTGATCTTGGCATTACGCCAAATTCTGGAAAAACCCCCAATGAAAATGATAACGACATAACTCATCATCACCTTGTCGATTATACAGCTGCTTTCGATAGCCCGATAAGGGATTGCATATACACCAGAATGTCTGAGTTCGGTATTCCTGCAAAACTGATTCGACTTTGCAAAATTGAGCAACACGTCCAGCTCTGTTAAGGTAGGAGAGGATCTCTCCGAACCTTTCAATACCGCGCGAGGCGATCCACTATATTGCGACCTCTTCAACATCCTCATGGAAGGGGCACTGCGGAGAACCGGTGTTCATCGAAATGGCACTATTTTCACCAAAAGTGTCCAGCCCCTTGCATATGCTGATGACATTGACATCATAGAGCAAGCGAGATGTTATCGCAGCATTTTCCGCTATCGAAAGAGAGTCAACTAGAGAGCACCTGGCGATTAACGAGGGCAAGACGAAGTATATGCTGTCCACTAGGAAGGATCCACGGCATTTTGGTTCCAGCATTTCAGCGAACAACTATACCTTTGAAATTGTCAAGGACTTTATATATCTTGATGTCAGCCGACGAATCACTCTTGCTAATAGATGTTACTATGGTCTCAATAAGCAAATGTGTAGCAGATACTTCTCTCGCCTGACTAAACTAACACTCTACAAGGCGCTCATCTTGCCGCATCAGTCTGCGATACAACCCACTACTCTAAGGCGCTGAAGTGTGGGTTGTATCGCAGACTGATGCAGCCGCTATTGTGGTAATCAATAGAAAAATATACTTCGAAAAATGTTCGGTCCTTCTCAAGTTAGCGATAACTACTAGCGCCGATTGAACAACCTACGCCTCCTACCAACCTCTAATGAAGCGCGAGCAGCAAAGAAGGTGTTAGGGTGGCAAGGATTTGTCTCCGAAATTAAAATAAAAGAATTACATGAAATGTCCGAAATGTTTTTGTTTTTTGTTTCATTGATATATTCATCATAAAATATGGGAAATTTCCCATGAATGCTTTTCTCTGCTATAGCCTTTTATAGGTACATTGATCTACAAGGTGGAGCAAAGTTAATCACTTTATCAGAGGATTTAATTATTTTTTTTAAATTTTTGCAAATGGCGTCGTTCGTCAATCATATTTGACACTTGTGAATTAGGCAACTGCAGCATGCAAAGAGACAAACAGCGAGGCGCGTAAAGGTCAAAATAAATATTTCCATCATCCAAAATCATATTTTTTTGTATTTAATGGCACAGTTTTTCAAAAACTAAATTGAATGATTAATTTTGTGCCACCGTGCTTGTGTACAAAGCATACGCAGCAACACTTTTCGCCTGAATTAGTTCACATAATCGACTGGCGACTGTAAGTCGAAAATTGTTTTGACCGGTTTAAAAGGAAAATATGCCAAGAGTTTAAGTACAAAATAAACAGTGTGCGATTTTTTTTTAATATGTGTGCAGTAGCAGCCGTTAAGTTGTTCACTGCTACACAAATACGTCAATATTAGAAATTCCGGCAATAACTTAAAATTTGAGAGTGTCTAACTAACCCTGTGACTAAGAGCGCATGAATTTCAAAATACATTCACTAATATAAAAGCAAAGCTTAATTAGAAAACTTTACATAAGAAAATAAATGGGCTTCAACATTAATGTTTCAACGCAATCGTGCCCATTGTGTCAGTCTTCTTTTTGTTTTGCTAAGCAAACTTTCATTTTCAATTCTTCCATTTACATTTTTTTACGCTTTATCAAGCTTAATACTCTATTTTTCTTTTTCTTTATGCCATTTTAGTTTACTTAGCAATTTTGTTTTCTGCACGCTTTTATTTTAATTTATTTTTTTATATTTTTATTTACGGCCTTTGCTGCGCGAATTAAATGTAGGTAACCTTGGCGCTTAGTCACAAATAGCAAAAACAAAAGCAGGAACAAACAAAGAAAACGCACAATATGTGTAGCAGCAGAGCAAATACATAAATACAACAAATAAACCAGCAGATATTGAAAATGAATGAGCATATAAATTTGTATTATGTTCTTTTTATGGATTAATAAATTATAGTAATATCGATTCATTAAAAAATTATTTTTTTTTTTTTTCAAACATTGAATTTCATAGTTTCAATGTGTTCTCATCGCCTTACTTTATTGTCCGTACTTGGCGCGTCAAAAGCATAGGTGGAGAAGTGGATAAAGTAAATTGCAATGCTTTGGACTGGTTTTAATACATGCCTACATACACCCGCGTTCACAATAATAGCAGTGTGACATATTGTAAAGTTTTAACAATTTTTGTTTTTAGTTTTTTTTTAGAACAAATTAATTTAGGTATGAATGCCGTGATACTTGAGATTGCGTCAAGTCCTTTCTGGAGAAGCTGTTCGGATGTCCAATCCAAAGCCCATTCATACTTCTTCCACCCTGTTCGGTTTCTTGTTATTCCCCCCTGTTTTCTTCTGTATGGCATCACAATGGACGAATTTAATTCTTTGTCAATGGAGGCCCTCGCTTGGACAGCCATTTATATTAATCCTAATACAAATTTAGTTCATACTACAACAAAAGCATGTAACTTAAGGTATCAAACTTGGCGAAAATTCAAAAAAATTTCATCAAAATTTCAAACTTTTTAATCAAAATTAAAAAAAAAATCGAGTACACAGTTTAATAGTCCACTCAATTTTGATTAAAAACATACAAATTTAAAGTGACTGCAAAATCGCGTTGATTTAAAAAAATTTTTTTTTTGGTGGTGAGGTTATGCGTTTTCTCTATATTTAGATGGAAGAAAAAGCATAGCACTACCACTACTTAGAACTTATTACAGGCGGGTGTAAGATCCGGGAAACATAAACTACGTGGTGCATACCGAGAGAATACCTTCTGGACCCACTCAATCCCGGTGATATGACACACAAGATATGGAGACCACATAAATGACGCTTACTCAAGCCTGGAACTTACAAATGACATTTATAAAAGTTTCAGTGTATACAGGTTCGTGAATTCGCCTTACAAAGTCGAGCATGGCACACAATTTTGTAATCATAAATTTAATATGATTAGCGATTGTAAACTTTGAGTCAAAAAGGACTTCGAGGCTTTTAATTTGGTTTGAACGCTTCAGGGGTGTCATGGATACAAGGCAAGAGCTCGGATTGGCATTACAGTGTTAAGCATAGGTAACATGGAAATATTTATTAATGTTCAAGAAAAAACATTGTATGTAACTCTAACTGTATAAAATTATATACACTGAGAAGCAAGAGAGCGTCAGATCGGCATATAAATCTTAAAGTCACCAGCGTAAAGCAACAAAAAACAGTACAATAAACAGCCAACGGAATGTAAACTTGCAAAATCTTATACTAGCATATTAAACTATTAAAATCCCATAATTTTTCTAAAATTTTTGAGTAAAATGTTGTTTGAATTTTTATGAAAATCTGTTCAATTTTTTTAAATTTTGTACAAAGTTTGAAACTTTGCGTTATGGAATTTTTTTAGTGTAGTATGAAGTATAAAAAAACCTGAATACAAAAATAAATAAATAAATACCCAAAACTTTGCGATGAGTCGTTCTGCTATTTTTGTGAACACAGGTGTACATATGGCATATGCCACACTCAAATCTACAGTCGTGCATTATTTCATACATACATCCATGCAAGTACATGTATGTGCATATGTATTGCAAATAAGTGTAATGCGGTCAACAATTTTCCCCCGGCCTTGTTAGCGTATTATTAGCATCAAATCGCTGCAATTATTTCGAAAGGAGAATAGAATTAAAATCTATCGAAGAGGGGAGAAGGTTCGTTAGAATTTTCAATAGTTCGCCGTGTAAAAAAGTTTAGATACACCCAGAAAATTTCGGCGAATATTGCATTACAACTAATTTTAGAATATTTTTTACAGTAACAAAAAAAGCATAAGCTCCCAATGTTCAGAGGAGACTTGGCCAGATATTATGCACTGGAAATTCTTGGGAATAGATTAGTTTAAAGTAATAAGACTGTTCTGTGGTTGAACAAACTCACGAAACTTAGCTTGCCTCAATGTTGCAAAGAGAAAAATTCCTTCCGATCTCTTTTGAAACCAATTGGAGTTCAACACAAACTTAAAAAAAGTAAGACTTTTTCAAATCTAAGGTGTTCCAAATTATGGGAATATTTTCTTTCTTGTATAGATAATTTTTTTCCCAGCCGGAGCAGGTCTCTATTGAAAAAGGTGCGGAATATTTGTTTATTCGTATAAATTTAGTTAAAATAAAATAAATACAAGTTTCTTACAGCCAATAGGCAAATAAAAAGTTTCTTATTAAAGGCACTCAAAATTAATTGCAAAGTATTAACGAACTCACATTTTCCTAACGAAAAATCATTTGATGTAGAACTCACGATTTTATTTAATTCACTAAGTGCACGGCATACTCGGCTTTCAAATTAGCAACATAAAAGACTATGGCACAGAAGCTTGGACGATGACATTATCCAATGAGGCGTCACTTGAAACGTTTGAGAGAAATAATCTACGGAAGATTTTTGGACCTTTGCACGTTGGCGACGGTGAATATCGCAAACGATGGAAAATTAGCTGTATGAGCTTTACAACGACATAGACATAGCGCAGCGAATAAAGGTGCAGCGGCTATGTTCGCTAGGTTATTCATTTCGTCCGAATGCATACAAAGGCTCCGGCTCTGAAAGTATTCGATGCGGTAGAAGCTGGTGGTAGTGCAGGAAGAGGAAGGCCTTCTTTGCGTTGGAAATATCAGGTAGAGTAGGACTTGGCTTCACTTGGTGTGTTCAATAAGCGCGGGTTAGCACGAGATAGAAACGACTGGCACGCTTTGTTAAACTTGAGTACGCGTAGGTTTCTTTGCGGAATATTAAAATTGATACGATCTTTTAAAGAAGGGCAATATAAAAATCCACTAGCAACATTACACATAAAGGACAGTGAAAGACAATGAGAGTACAGTACCTTAGTAGCTAGGGTCTGGGGGCTTATTAGAAGCGAGAGTTATAAGAAGGTAAAGGGTGTAGCAACATAAAATATTATATCCCCTCAGTAATGCTACGGAATGCTGTTAAAGTGGCTGTCATTGAACTATTATAAATTTAGACCGTTCCGGCAAAGTTAAAGCAACTTTACTGAGAACTTATTGTAAAAGATACAGAATTGTTCCCTTATCTTCATGTTGAGAACTTCTATAGCCATCTCTGCCCATCAGAGAATAAAGAATGCTCGTTTATATGGCGGAAAATTGAATGCTTTGTTTATTGTTTTTGAAATTTGTTAAATTTTTTGTGAATTTTGTGAGTTGTATGGCTTTTATTGTAGAATACACTTAAATAAAAAAAAATTAGATACAAACCAAAAAAAAATGAAAGGTTTGATTTTCTAAATGATCTATACTATCTCAGCTGATGATATCTCAAAAGCAGTATGCTGGGATGCTAAGAAATTTTAGTGGAAAATGTGACACATGTAGAGTCAACGAGTGACGAGCTGTTTCTTTTTGTAAAAAATCAGGCGAAAAAAAACAATGAAATTAATTTTCAAAAACATATCAGTTAATTAATTGTTGACATTTTTGAATGAATAATTCGATAGCCATATTACAGATCAAAATTCCGTTTGGGTGTTGCAAATAAGTCCCTTAGTCCCTTGACCTCCTACTCGGTCATCGGCATCCCCCTGACAGTTGTTAAAAGGGAACTGCGCAAATTATTTCTCAGGAAAGCGCAGAAAAGATGGAGCTCCATTTCTTCATGTGCTATTTTGAAAACCCATTGGCCCCAACACGATATACGAAGGACTCAGAAAGTCCTTTGGACTTCTCGCCGTTCAATTTCCAAACTTGTAGCTGTGTTTACCGGTTACTGGATGATCGGCACACACGCGGAAAAGCTAGGGTTACAATTCCCCCCCATTGCAGTAACTGTGGAGATCTTTCAATGAAGGAGACTGTAGAGCATTTTCTCTGTAAATGTCCGGGTTTGGCAGCTAGACGACTAAGATCACTGAGATCTTCTTTCTTCGACAACCTATGGCATTGTATTTCAACACGTTGACTTCGTCGTGTTATAATACATACTATGAGAGGGATTTTATTATGAAAACGTCGCAAAACCAATAAACATAAAATTAAAAGTTCGCAATTCTTTAGTTTTAGTGACTGTCGATACACAAATCCTATACGGACACATTTTTATTCTGTCTCAATGTGATATTTGCACTCAATTTCTGAAGCTCAAATTATTAATTAACATTATTTCTTATGACCGGGTTGAACTCCTTGAGAGAAGAATGAAAAACGGATCCAAAATGTAAAAGAACTTGTCGTGGATTCTCCTCGAAGACTCCACATTGTTTTTCAAGAATTTCCTAGCTTTTGGCTTCGTATAAAATTCAACATTAAACCATCCATTTTATACAACAGATTTTGTGCCGTGTGATTTTTTGCTGCTTCCTAAGGTGAAATTCGCAACAAAAGCAAAAAATGTGTATTCCTTGAAGCCATGAAGAAAATAACACCACGTGTCCAGAAAGAGCTGAGAGGAGAGAACTTCCAGCACTTCTTCAAACAATGAAATAATCGCATTGAACGTTGCATGCATAGAAGAAAGTAGCATTAGTATGTTATGAAATCACAATGAATTGTTTCCAACCAGCAGTCCCATTGCTTAATAGCCACACCTCGTATATTTTGTTCGCCTTTATTTTTGAAACTATGTTTAGCCAACATTTCCATCATTTCTAACAGAAGACTACTAAGTATTACTTCTACATTCTACCCACCTACCAATCAGCGATTTGCCAAGCACCCACCCACCAATAATCCACGCCGCAAATTCGCAATCCTTTGACATACTTTCTATAACAAAATCATAATTTCTCACGAAGGCTAACGTCAACACTTACCTCTACATACAGACATCGAAAAACCGACGCCCACCGGCACCCACAGTCATACCATAGACACAACTTGAGCGCGGTATATCAACCTACTTAAAAATGCAGAAACCCATTAAACAAATTGATACTTTGAGGAGTCAGCCAACAAAAGCAATTCAAACTCTTCAAATCTGTACTCACTGCAAGAGTGTTCACAAAACAAAAGGATGTGGGCGGAATAGGATAGAAATAAGGAAGGATATATTTTTAGTTTTGCTTGAAATTGGAATTTATGTACTCACACAGACAGCTATGAGAACAAAAGCAAAACGGAAGCGGCAAAAATGTTACCAAACCGGTCAAGCACAGAACAGAAGGAAACTAAATATGAAAAATGGAATGTAGAGAATTTTTTCATTTCATATTCTTTCAAATACTAAAATATTAAAACTGCTGTAATTTATGACAAAAACAATTATCTCAAATAGAAAATATCTAGTGAAAAATTGTTAAAAGCCAAAGAACCTGGCAAAAGAGACGAACTAAAAAGTGGTAAATCGGTGAATAATGAATGTAGAGAAATCCTAAAAGGGATGCCAAGGCATACATTTTGCGAAGATTTACAGAAACGCGAGACAAAGTGTTGTGAGCGAAAGAATTCGTGAATGAATTTCTATGAAAGGTAGCAGAAACGAAGGAGACAGGGTTACGAAAAGAATTCTGTGCTGAAAGGATTGTACCAAGTAAGGCAGGGAGTCGCTTTGTTGTGGGGAGGAAAGCAGGCATGCAACCACTTGTAGTTATTATTTGACTTAATTACCGCGAAGAAAATGGCTTCGCTTGCTGTTGTTAGGAAGCGAAATTCATAGAAATAGAGTACTACCCTCTACTTGTTTTTGATAGCGTAACTAAAGCGTACCTACCAAAAAATTACAGGAAAGTGAGACACAGAATGGAAGGAAGATGAATGAGTGGCAAAATATGTATCATATAAATCGAGTCAGAGGCGCTGGTATTTGAATTTATTCGTCAAATTGGAAATTCGAGAGAGCGCTTAAAGGGCGGCAAAATAACTATACTTGCTTCAGAAATGTTTGCATATCTATCGTTCACATTAGTTTTTGTTATTCAGGAAAATTTTAGTGCAACAAAAATTAATTTTTTTTTGTTATCCAGGACAAATTTCAGTGCTGCAAAAATCAAATTTTTTATGCTATCTAGGAAAAATTTCAGTTGCACGCGAAACTACAGATTTTATGCAAGTACAGTAATGCTACATAATCAGTGCTTCATGTTTCAATTTATTTTTTGTATAGGACTTCAAAGCTTTTAAGGCGGAAACGTAAACAAGGTCTACATTGGGAATACTTTATTTTATAGCCAGAAAGTTCAACATTTTTTTTACATTTTCATTAAGAAGAAGGAAGTTGAGGTATGCATTACTACATACGAGGGTCGTTCGAAAGAACTTTTCAGTCTTGGAAAAATCTTCTAAGATCTTAGATCTAAGATCTATCCTTGCTGAAAAACCCCCTTCGTTTCAGCAATTACATCCTCGTTTGAATAAAATATTTTTCCCGCCGGCCATTTCTGCAAATCGAGGAACAAATGGTAGTCCGAGGGATCTGAGGGAGCCAAGGAACCAGAATTTCTTGATTTTTTTGGGGTATGCAGTTTCAAGTGACTACAAGATATCCTTAATTTGTGGCAATTTTTTATATTGACGGTGACAGGCTTTTCTTTCCACACAAAAGAAACTCAGCACGCGCTTTGCATTGACGAAAACACCTCAGCAAAACAAAAAAATGGTATTTTGGTATTTTAAAAAATCAACGCTCACTTCAAAATTGCATCATATTTTTCTCCGTATAAAAAAAAATCCATTGCGTTCGCTATATTTTTTTTTTTTGTTTTTGTTTTATATATCAACAGTGTAGTCTATAACCAGCCGTGCCGCTACACCTCCTCTTGTTGTCTCATTAAATTATTTACCTCTAATTGCTGCTATAAAAAATGCAAATTGGCTTAGTGTTATGCCTTTGCCCTCTTTCTGCTTATTGGCACAATTACTTCTGCAATATGTTGCGCTGCAACGGGTCACAAGCTTCCTTCGTATCATAAAAACTAAAAACTTCTATCTCAACTATAGCATACTTCGTGGCGCATAACTTTGTTGAACAACTATGTACTCGTAGATATAATAGACGCATGCATTACTTTTATGCAGGGTGAACTTTGCCTGTAATTCATTGTTCGCATCTTTGTATTATTCTCAGTGTAAACTGAGAGATCTACAATTTTAAGCCGCCTTCGAATACCAGTTGGTTTTTGTTTTTTTATTAGAAGCTTTTTCTTGGCAGAAATACAATCGGTAAAAGTATTTTTTCCAATTCTTCATGTTCCATGTGCCCAGTGGGCATCGAACGCGGGACCCCGCAAATGGTAGTGAAGCACCAATTCACTCGGGAACGGCAACCGCTAAACAATTGTTGGCTTTAAAGTAGTTATTAGCTGAACGAGGCTAATATATTCATGCATACTCGTGCATATGCTTCTCTTTTATTTGTATAAAGTTTTACTACTTTTTGTGTACAAAATGCTTTGTTCTTTTTTTAATTTGCATTGCAGTAAAGTAAAACAACAAACCCACATAAGAAAGCAATGGCTGCTGTTTGTGTGTGTATGCATGGAGATATGCATTTAGTTCAAGCGATATGGTAACTACCGCAATAAATTGAACAAAATAAGAATAGCTTGTTACATAAATATGTACACAAGAGGAAAGAGATTATGATAATTGCAATAATGATGAAAAACTGCAATTTGCATATATCAAACAATCGCTTTTGTGTTCAAGCACAGAAACTTAGTTTACCATTGTTTCGCTTTGAGGAATTTTCTTTATGCACATCAGTGGTATACTAAATGCTGTTTTGAATGCTGCAAATATTGTGCTTATAAATGTTTTACTTATCGTATTTTATTATGAGGCTGTACCACATTACATTTGTATGTGCATACAAATACTAAACATTTACTGATTATATTAATTGTATGGTTCGAAAGTGTAAATGGGAAGGGTGTGGTGAGGCAATTTCGTATTATATGAACAGAGGCATACTGCGGCTTAGAGGAACATTTGTGATACGATATTATGCAACTAACCCCCATACTCGAGCTACATATGTGAAGAACTTAGCGGGAATTTATCAGTTTCTAATGCTATTGAGCAAACAAAATGCATTGAGGGGTTAGGGGTAGTCAAAGGCCCTAGAAAATGATGATTTTCAATAGTTTTTGTTTGCTAGCAAATTGCTTTATTTTACAAAAATAAAAACATAGCCTCAATACATCATGACATCGTTTTGACTTTAGCAAAATTTCAAAAAAAAAAAATAAATAATTATTGTAAAACTTATCGCTTTTTGTATGGTGTCCGTTTCTCCAGAAGTCCCTTGCGGTGATCATCTAACATCAATCGGGCAAGAGAAATTAATTTCATTAATAGATAATCTTGTGCCTGATCGGATATGTATATTTTTTTTTCAAAATTAACAAAATGGCGGCCTCAGGAAATATTTTTAAGATTTTCGAGAAAAACACCGACAATTAATTGTTAAAAAAAGAACTCTTTGACCAAAAAAAAATTCTTCGATCAGGCACGAGTTTTTTATGTTTTTCAAAAGCAGTGTAAATTTTATTGAAGTCTACTAAGCAGTTTTTAAGTTACAGTGATCACCAGTTCAAAAAACATAGTTTTGAGAAAAACTCATTTAAAGTTTCGCTATCAAGCGCCTGAGCGCCCTTTGTTAATTGTTGAATAACTCGAAAAGTATTTGTCGAATTCACTTCAAATTGTCTCGCAATATTTTTAAGGTATTATACTATAAGAAACTGCAAAAAATAAAATCCAATTTTTTGAAAATTCTGACTAACCCACAACTCCTAACAATTTAAGGAGTAGAATCTGCAAAAACTCGCAAGGTTTTTTTTTTGTTTAAAGATGCCTTTATGCAAGTTAAAGAGTATTGAAAGCGACTCCTATTAAGTAGAAGAGAATCAAAATTTATGCGCTGTGTTAATATCTCATCTTTCATTCGCACACACAAATAATTGTATTTCCATCTGTCACTCTTGCCTATGTTTACAAGCCATTAGAAGTTGGTGTGCCAGTGAATACTTTGCAGCGACCGAAATTAATCATAATTTCCAATATTTCAATAAAAAAAATCAAAAACTGCATTAAACCTATAATTTTAACTAAAAGATTTTCCAATAAGAGGTGGTATTCCCGTAAAATATCAATGGCTTCGTTGCCTGTGTGGTACGTAGCGCCGTCTTGTTGAAAATAAACGTTGTCTAGATCAATACCATCCAATTCCGGCCATAAAAAATCATTAATTATCTCTCGATAGCGCAATCCATTCACCGTAACTGTTGCTCCAGCTTCATTTTCGAAAAAGTAAGGTCCAATGACTCCGCCGAACCATAAATCGCAAGAAACAGTCACACGTTGAGGATAGAGAGGTTTTTCAACAATAACTCTTGGATTTTATGAGCCCCAGATCCGACAATTTTCCTTGTGGAGGTGGAAATGGGTCTCATCACTCAAGATGATTTTTCAATGGAATTCCGGATCATTTTCATATATTTCAACGACCCAATCAGCAAAGACATGAGGATTTTGATGATCGGCCGACTTGAGTTTTTGTGTTAACTGGACTTTATAAGCCTTAAGACCCAAGTTTTTATGCAAAATACGGTGTAATGACGTTTGTGGAATGCCTAATTCCAAGAACGCTACGACGAGGAATGGACAAACCAGGGTTGGGTTTTCTTCAACACTTTCGGCTACAACAGCAATATTTTCGGCTGTTCATGAGCGACGTGCACGGGTTTTATTCCTCACACCACTGACTTGTACCAACAACTTGAATTTTTTCACCAACTTCGACAGGTACTTTACCTTGACCCAAAAATGTTCGAGTTTTACGAACCGTCCCTGCTAAATTTTGCCCAGTTTTATAGTGAATTTTAATAATTTCAATGCGTTGTTTAAACGTGTATTGTTCCATTTTTATTAATGCCGTAGTTTCTACTTGTCAAGTATCAAAAAATGACAGCTTCAAAAGTGATATCTACCGAAATAGCGGGCTATTCAAAATAACACCTTCACATGCCCATAACAGTATTCCGCATAAAAGTACGGAAGGTTTATATATATAAAGTGCCTCCACGGCTCCATTCTGTGTTACAAAAATAACCGAACCACTAAACTTTTCCCAGAATAATTCTATTGTTTCTCACGCTTTGAGTGAGATGAAAGCTCGAATTATGTCCTAAAATCTAGCTTACGCTTACAGATAGCTTCAATAGTTAAGAATGTTTTGGAATTGACAGATTCTAGTTTTCAGCCACTCTGGATACAACAGCGATATTCTTATTACTTCGAGCGAATAGTTATTTTATTCGTACTTGAACATTATTATTATTATTATTTGCTATCGCGCCAGCTGGTCGCAAAGTGTCGATACAAATAAATTACATTGGGTTCAATTTACAATTTTTGACTTTATTTGCGACCAAGTGAGCGAATCGTCAGATAACGTGAATTTGTCATACAGACTTCATCTCTATGTTCCTTTCGACCGTCTTCTTCGGCGAAAGCCTTGCGGATTCCAGTCTAGCGACTACTGATGTCAATCGCAGACTCGCAGGCTTTCAAGTATTTTAGCTTCAACCAGCCTGTGTTCGCTTTAAGTAAGGAGCTCGTCATTAGAAATCTAGTTATCTGGACACCATAATAGCTTTTTTGTTGTTGAAATCGCTACGGACCTCGTTTGGCAGCCATACAGCAATACAGACTTTGCACTCTTACTGAAAATCTATAGCTTTGTTCTGGCGGTTATGTGACTTAGAGTAGCGAAGGTTGATCTGGCTATCATCAGGGGTAATTTGGCTACCTAAGTAGACAAATTTGTTTACACTTTCGATGGGTCGAGTGCCATTAATAGCCATAGACTTCGTATTTTCAATGTTAGTACGCAACTCAACGCGATCTACATAGATAACCACATAAAGTAGACGATGTGGCTATCTATATAGATCGCGTTGCGTTATTGTCAGAGTAAAGCAATGTCATCAGCATAATTGAGATCATCTAGATGTTCCATACTGATTGGCTCCAGAGAATGCCTCTACCAGGGTGAGCGTCCATGACGATTGAAAACAAGAGTGGCGACAAATGCTGCGACTGATTCTATTGGGTCGAATAACGCACCATCACGCGACTATATTGAGACTGTATTAGGTTTACCTATTTATCTGGAACTCCTTTATAATGGAGCGCGGTCCATTACTGCGATGCTGCAACCAATGAAAAGCCAAAGTCAACAAAGACAAAGTAGAGAGTTTCCTGCATTTCGACAACCTGTTCGGCAATGGTCCGAAGCGTGGGTCCAACTATGATTTGAACTTGAAGGGGGACTCTTATCAGTCGGCTTCAAAAGATTCATTACGGGCATAAACTGATGATACAGCATGAAAAGATGCAACCAAAGAACGATGTCTTGATAATAAAAAACAGAAATTATCTCTATATTGTAACTTAAAGTATGCACCGTAAAAAACCTATTTCATAGTTATGATTTATGTTAATATCTCACTAAAACCAAATATCCAAATGCCTTTTAATTAGACTCATCTTAGTGAAAGAGTAGAAAAAAATTTAATTGTTTTAAGTAAGACTCATGTAGCTCGCGGAGATTTGGTGATGGCGCATATGATATGGCAATAACTAAGGAAAGTTCCTAATTGAATGGGTCTAGTTCGAATCATGAAATTGTGTCCATTTCATACACTCAGTACTTTACTATAGTGAAAATAGCAGAACTCTTCAAACAAGAAACTGCTTATTTTTTTAAATGTTCGAATAAGCGATCCTGAGTGGTAATTCGTTATGAAAACATGCATTGTATCATAGATGATGCATAAGAAAAAATACATTTTTTTTAGTTCAGAACGATTGATGTTTCATTAAAAGACAGTCCGGAGTTGAGATAAAAAGGCTACAAAACTCAATTTTGGAGTAGTCTTAATTTGCGGAAATTATTTACATAATTTATTTTACTTTCAATGAAAGTATTCTGCTGAGTAAACTAGTTAGCAATAAAAAATAAATTCAAGGAAAACAAAACTTGTTGCGAAAATGCGTTTTAAAAGTTGCATTACTTTTTTGCCAGTTAAGCATGAACTAGTTATTCGAGGATTAGTTTCGAGTTAGCACAAAACAAACTTTTAATTTTATTTTTAGTTATTTGAGGGACGATCAGGATCATTGTCAAATCACTAGTCGAGAGAAAGTTAGGTTTAGTAAACTATTTTAAACTATTTAAAAAGGTTTATATTTGTTCCCAGGTATTTGCATGTACCCGCGCATATAGTAAAAACACACTATATAATCTCGTTCATTGCCCTCTTTCTAAGCAATCAGTCGCAAAATCTAATTCAAGGGAAAGCACTATGAAGGCATTTCAAATATTTACAATTTTTTCAAAGGTGCACCTACAGTAAAAAATAAATTTTTTCCCCTTCGTGCATAAATATGTATGTATGTATGGGTGCATGTATGTATGTATGTATGTTTGTATTATATGTAGACCAATTTGATTGCTTTAAGTTTTGCAATTGTTTTAATTCGACAATTTCATGGCTAGTATAGATTGCGTCTCTGCTTATCCGTCAAGTGAAATTCGCAAAAATGAGAAAAAGGAAGGGTTTGGAGATTAAATATCAAATTCACTTACGTAAGTACGTACGAGGTCAGATGCATCAAAAGAAATGAGGTACTGGAAGTTGCTTACCTGTAAAGAAATGGAAAGAAAATATGTAAACTTTAATAAAAAATTCATTTGTAATTGTAACTATAATAGTAATTGTTATTGTAAGTATAACTGCGTTTGTAGTTCTAATTTTTATTATAAATAAGTAGACACTTGTAATTGTTAATCGAATTATAATAGTAATTGTGACAGTAATTTTAAGTACAAGTGTAATTGAAATTATATTTTCCTATTAAATTATTATGGTATTTCAAATTATAATTGGTACTGAAATGTGATTGTTATTGTAGTAGTAATCGTGGTCGTAATTTTAACTGTAATTGTCATTATAATTGCAATAGTAATGGTAATTGTAATTGTTTATATACTAATTACTGTAATTTAAATTTTAAGAGTATTTGTAAATTTAATTGTAATTTTTATTGTAATTTGAATTTTAGTTGTCATTGTAATTGTAAATATGGTGGTAATTGCAATTGTTGTTGCAATCGTTACTGAAGTTGTACCTGTAAAAGTGGTCGTAATTTTAATTGTAATTGTCATTTTGATTGCAATGGTAATTGTAATTGTAGTTTAATTTAAATTTTATAATTGCAATAGTAATGGTAATTGTAATTACATTTATATAATCATTACTGTAATTGCAATTGTATTTATAATTGTAATTGTAATTTTAATTTGTACCTGTAAAAGTGGTCATAATTTTAATTGTAATTGTCATTTTGATTGCAATGGTAATTATATTTGTAGTTGTCTTTATATAATAACTATTGTAATCGTAATTATAACTATAGTTGTAAAAAGAAATGTAATAGTGTTTGTAATTGTAAATGTAATTTTAATTGTAATTGACACTTCTATTGTTATTATAATTGCCGCTGCATCTGTAATTGTAATCATGGCTACAATTTTTATTGTAATAGCATTTTTAAATGTAATTTTAATTGTAATTGTAATTGTAATTGTACTTGTAATTATTGTTGTAGTGATAATTGTAATTGTGACTAAAATTGTAATTGAAGTTATCAAAACTATAACTGTTATTGTAATTGCAATTTAAATTCTTAATACAATCGGTATTGAAGTTGTAATTGAAACCGTGGTTGTAATTTTAATTGTAATTATACTTGTAAATGTAATTTTAATTGTAATTATTAATGTAAATGTAATTTAATTGTACTAATGAATGTAATTTTTATAATAATTGTAATTGAAATTGTAATTGAATTTATAATTAGAATTCAACTGGTAATTGTATAATTAAATTTATTATTTATATTAATAAATATATAAATTATATTTAATATCTTATAATACTCATTTATTATTTACAAATTTTATTGTAGTGGTGATTGTAATTATAATTGTAATCGGTTGTAATTGTAATTGAAATGGTAGTTATAAATATGCATAATTTTCGCTGCAGTTGTAATTATCATCGTAGTTGTTATTTTAATTGTAATAGTATTTGTAATTGTAATTATAAATGTAATTGTAATTGTACTTATAAATGTAATTGTAATTGTAACTATAAATGTAATTCTAATTAATATTGTAATTTTTACTATAATTACATTTGTAATTGTAATCGTGATAGTAATTGAAGCCATTAAAATAGCCACTGTAATTGGTAATGGTAATCGAAACTGCAGTTTCTATTTCAATACTTATTCATATTCTACTTGTATAAGAAGCATTCAAATGTGTATCAATATCCCACACACATTCGAAAACCTTATAAAACTATCACTGGGTTGAGATCATCTGAATTGATGCGTGCATTTGGAAATCAAAAAGATATCTTATAAATGCGGTCGGCAATGCAATGTGGCATCCGCATTTGATGATGTCGGACACGTGTGTGTTTTACGCAAACAAAATTCAACAAAAAAGTGCAACGACAAGGCGAGCAGTAGCTATTCAGCTTTTGGCTATACGAGGCCTTAGGACATACATACATATGTATATATGTGAAAACACACGCGTACATATGTATTAATGTAAGTGCATGTGTGCCTTGTACATTGAGTTAGCCACAGCATCCATCTTGCAATACTCGTTTGCCAATTTGTTTTGATCTTACAATTTTCAGTCGCTTCGAAATTGCAATGGCAAAAACAATTCAAAGACTATCGCTTGAATTCCCATGAAAACTCCTTATCTATAAAAATGCCTGTTTGTTGTGGCGATTTTCGTTGACCAAAAAAGTAGCTTGTAAATTGTAGTAGCCATAGATTTTCAATTTTCTTTTTCCACCACAAATTTATTAAAGACTTGTTAGCGTTTTTGCTTTTTCTCCTCAGCTTACTTGGGATATGGCCAAATCTGCAACAATACAACCAATTTCGTGTAAAGCAAAGTTGGATTTTTCTTTTCAAGATTTGCACAAATTTGCACAATTTCATTTTCGCTGTGAACTCTTCAACTTCCAGCTACAGCTGCAACAGCTTGTTGAAGCTTGATTTGTGTATGCCGTACTCGTATGTGTGCTTGCTGGCGTTTGCAATGGAAAAACAAATCCATAAATGGCGCGAAAATGTATGCAAAGTGAAAAATTGTTGCAAGTAAAACGTTTATTATGCAATCAACGGCTGTCAGTCAGCAATGTAGATTTCTTGCTATTATTTATTTTTTTTTCGCGAAACGGCATGCTGCAGAAATTCGTTAGCTCTCTTGTCGGCTGCTTTGCGTAATTTTAAACGTAAGCAGCACTAGCATTAGCATCAAAAACGGCAGCAATGAAGCGTGAAACAACAAATTGGCGGCAACATGTTGCGCTACCAAAGTAATAGTGGACGAATGTACAACAAAGTGGACAAAGTGGCTGAGAATAGAGAATGTGATTCCCGGTGAGAAAATCTGTAGGCAAGCACAAGATTGTGAACAGAGATTTTTCAATTTTGTTGCATTCAAAAAATTGATCTTTTCGTTGTATGACATAAAAAGAATCAAAGTAACACGAAAATGCACTATTTATTTTACTAAAATATACTTTGAAATATTTATTGCTCCTTTGTCATATGTATTTCATGCGGGAAAAATTGTTTGTAGGGTGGAGGTATCACAAAAGTAAAATATGCCAAGACATGTACGCTGCGTTAAATAACGATATCGCAGGGACTTATGACACAAACTTGTGTTTGGATAATTTATTTAATTTTAATATATTTAAGAAAATAAAATAATATAAAAAAATCTAAAGAACCGTCGATTTTGAATGCTAATTAGCAGCTTACTTTATTGAATGTGAAAACACGCTTACAATGCATGACTGATAAAAAACGGAGATGCAAAATAGTATACAGGGTCATCAGATATGCGTAGTTGTCATTTATTATTATTTACTGCGAACTACTTTGCCTCCACCATAAGAATTGTATAAATTGAAAAATAAAAATTAAAAAATTTCCATCAACATTTCAAACTTTATAAACAGAGTTTTTAGAAAAATGCCGAGTATGCATTTTTATAGCCTAATGAATTTTAAAGCAGTAAAGAGTTAGTCTGAGGTGGTTCAAAAATTTCGTTGTCTTTCGACAATTTTTTTACAGACGGTATGGAGCCTTTTCTTTCATAAAAAAATGTAACGAGCATTTGTTAAAAAAAATGTTTCTTAATACCCGGATATATTCTCTTTCGTTTGATAACCATTTTAATATTATGGAGTAACTATAAGTGGCGCTCTCGTACCCTGTCACTAAGAACAAAATTCAGAATTTTCAATACCGGCATAAAATTAGTTCTCTTATACGAGACCTGGCTGATCTCTGACTACATAAGCAGACGGCTTCAAACTTTCATCAGGAAGTGCTTTAGGACTATATGCTGCAGTTAATCCAAAAGAATAGTCTCCAATGCTGACCTACTTTCACCCACTGCTAGCTGCCTAATCATTCTGGAAACTAAAAGACGAAAATGGAACAGGATTTGGCATACTGAAGACGACAATTAGAGAAGATGACAAAATGGCTTTTCAATGAACCCACAAGAAAGCTGACGACAAACTCGGATGTGCACAATCTTAAATAAGAACTCTTCCACCGCCAGCTGGAACGAGATAAGACGTAAAGCAGCTGACAGAAATCGTTGAAGAGCCTTGGTGTCCGCTCTCTGCTCAGACTATTTTGGCGCGTACACCCTTTTTGGGTGTTTGGCCGAGCTCCTCCTCCTATTTGTGGTGTGCGTCTTGATGTTGTTCCACAAATGGACAGACTAGGAGTGATATGCTTGTTTGCACAGGGATGTGTTTTTTTTATAGTACTTCTTTAGATCTTCTTAAAAATTTCATCTAAAAGTTGTATTTTATTTTTATTTACGGCGACCAACGTAGCCGAAGGGGTTGATGCGTGACTAGGGGTTCGAAATTAGGGGCATGAAACACCAAACGAGTTGTTTCTAACAGCAGTCGCGCCTCGGCAGGCAATGGCAAACCTCTAAGTGTACTTCTGAAACGAAAACCAAGAAAAATATCCTCCTTCAGACACGGTATAAAACTGTAGATTCCCCCATTTGTGGAAAAACTTCAAGCCGCTCATCCCAAATTGAAGGTGGAGCCCGACCAAAACAACCAGCAAAGCGCCAGTTGTATATATTTATATAGCCCTTTGAAACGGCGAAACGAAAAATATTTCAGTAGCATATGAAATTTTTCCTGAATAGCTTTTACTATCACTCTCGCATCCCTCAATCATAATTATCTAAACATTTTCATACATGTTCCTTATATTTTTTTCTTGTTTCCCTTTCGAAAGTAAATAAGCTTTTATTGGTTAGCCTTTTTTCTTCTTTCTCCTTTTTCCAAAATTACTAAATTTTGTAGACTGTCTGCAGCTTGAAATCGAACATTTACATATTTGCATTTTAAATTTGACAAACTAATTTAGTCATTAATCTTGGCACTCTTACCATAATTGGCCGTGGAAAGAAGCACAAAAAATTCTACAATTCGCTTTCAGTTTCATTATTTGACTCGTTAATTTAGGTATTTCTTTACTTTTTGGCTTCATTCCTTTTAAGCTCATTTGCCATTCATCGATTAATGGGTTAAACATGGTAATTTACTGGGTTACTATGTTGCTACCGCATTTTCGTTGCCTTTGTATTCATCTTAGGTTTCTTAGATAGAAATATTGTAATTGCTTTATTATTTTCTTTGAACAAGACGATCCTGTTTTATAAGTTTTTAATGGCAGCTAATGGTGCATTTTTATTATTACTAACTTTGAAGTTTTGCAAAAGCGTAAATTAAGTTATATTTTAGTGACAAAAGGAAAAGTGCATGACGCTCAAGATCAAATGGGTAGCAATACAGGCTAATCCCGACGGTGGAGTGATGGAAATATTGCCTCAAGAAAAAAATCACAAGCTAAAAAAAACACCCTACGATAAATAGTTGAAAGGACTTATCTGTATGAAGACATGAGGCATAAAGCAAATGAATAAAGAGCTGATCCGCTTCAAGCTGCTGATGAATTTCACCGGGAACCCAATTGAGTTTATGTCAAAGTATTCCGATGCAATCAAGAGGGCTGTCAAGCATTTCCCGACTAATTTCGAATGCACCAACAGCGACCTCAAGGCCCTAATAGCCGCTTGGATGTCAGAGTAGATATTACAGAAGCGAGCAGCCAATTCACAGCTTTTTTAATTGCGGCTACTTCTGCTTGGAAAACACTACAGTGATTCGGAAGCCTAAATTTGATCTTGATGGTGAGCTCCTCGTAGAATACTCCCCCACCAACTCTGCCGTCCAGCTTTGAGCCATCCGTAAACATGTTTGCCATGCCCTGCCTTCAAATTTTACACCCCGCTCACTCTTCCCTTGAGGGTATATGAATGGAAAAAGTTCCGGTCAGACCAAATGACGTTGTAAAATGATCTAGCATCATGGGCATGAATTCAAAGTTGATAAAAATGGTAGAGTGTTCGTAGCTTTAATTTAACTGCTGGCCCGAACACCTGATTGCAGCGCGTGCAACAGCAGTTTTCCTGCAATGTCCACGGGTGACAAATTCATCATAGCGTTGAGTGTTAGAGTAGGTGTGGCCCGAAGCGCCCCACTGATTCCAATGAGGGCAGACTTTTGAACCCTCCCAGCTTCTAAACTGATGACATCCTTCCCAGCGAGTTCCACTAGACGAGGACTCCGTACAGCAGAATTGGCTTTATAATTGTGTTATAAACCCAAAAAGTAACTTTAAGCGAAAGGCCCCATCTTTTGCCGATGGCATCCCTTCTATCATACGCGGTGACTGTTGCCTTCCTAATTATCTCGTCAATGTTAGGCTTCCACGTTAACCCTCTGTCAAGGACAAATCCCAGGTACCTAACTCTGTCAGTGAGCATCAACGTGGTGCCTGCTATTGAGGGGAGAAAGACTTTAGGAATTTTGTATTTTCTCGTAAATAAGACGAGCTCGGCCTTTAGAGGATTTATCGAGAGCCCACAATTTTCGGTCCATTTCACAACTAGATTCAGATAACCCTGCATCAGTTCCATCAAAGTATCTAAAAATGTTCCTCTCACAATAAGTGCGACGTCATTCGCGTAGGTAACAACCTTACAGCCTCTCCTCTCCAGCTCCTCTAGCAAGTCGTTGAGCACAGCAACCCAGACAAGCGGCGCGAGAACACCTCCTTGCAGAGCGCCTCTGCTCACCTACCGGCGAAAAGAAACGCCGTCCCACTCTGCAGCGACCGTTTTATCGCTAAGCATTTTATATATCTATTAACCGAGTAAGGTCGGTTTCAACCCCTATTTTATTCAGAGGCCTGGTGATTGTCTCCGGGAAGACATTGTTAAAAGCCCCCTCAATGTCAAGGAAGGTGCGCACCGGAGGCGCACCTTCATATCTTTAACAATATGCAGGGCAGACTCTACCAATCTGCCTTGACAATAGACATGTTGAGCCTACGATAAACGTTCTCGAGGAATTACACACCTAAGATGTAGAACAATCAGCCTCTCAAAGGCTTTTAGCAAGAACGAAACAAAGAGGCTGATTAGTCTAAAATCTTTTGGGGATACCTGTGATCTGGGTATGTAGTTCCTATCTATGCAGCTCTCGTAGAGAAGGACTTGGCTTCACTTGGTGTGTTCAACTGGCACCGGTTAGTATGAGAAAGAAATTACTTTGTTAATATATATGTATATATATATCTAATTGGCGCGAACACCCTTTTTGGCTAAGCATATGTAGCTTTCCTCTGATCGTACCAGGCCAAGATATCTTTTCGCGATAGCATCAAATTTGAGAAGAAGGTGAATTGGAATTCCAAAGATTGGTCGCGACAGAAGTCGTTGCACCATATCCATAGTCTTAGGAAATCTTATGAGATGATTAAACCTCTTTTGGTTGAATCCTCCATATAAGAAGTTCTCTGGGCATAGCCAAACAATTTGAAGGCAGCTTACGTCTCATAGCCTAAGCTTCTCGCTTCCTTGATGGTATGTGTGCCAGACCCTGATATGTTGGCACGGGTTCTAATAATAACTAGGCCTCTACCTCGGCAGTGGATCCGCTAATTCGTTTCAAGCTATACCACTATATTTTGGGACCCATAAGACCCAGATGCGATTGTATATTTCTACTTCTCGATGCGTTAGTAAGTAATGAGAACTTAATCTGAAAGGAGGACAAGGTGTTGAGTGCAACCTGACAGTCCCTCAGAATGGAAATTCTCCCTCTGTCAAATACTAATGACATACTCTTCCGTTTAAAAGATGTTCTGAAAACTACTAATCGGAGGCGACCCCTGTTAGAAAAATCTTTTTCTTCATTTTGGTCTTTCACCGAGGTTCGAACCTGAACTCTCTCTGAATTACGAATGGTAGTCACACACCAACCATTCGTCCACGGCGGCCGTCGTCATTACATCATTTTATTTTGGGTACTTGGAAAATTGTAAGCGATTGTCATCAAGTTAGCTTCTGATAAAATATAGTCTCAATACAAAAACCTACTCCTAGGGTAGTGCTGCAACTATATATGAGTTAACTGCATAGCAATCTACTTTCTCCGATTTAAAAATTTACTCCTTAAACATAAGCAACAAACAGGGAAACTTTATAGAGGGAAACATTTTTAAACCTCTAAACGAATTGCTGCCAATGGAAAAATGCAAAATTCAAAAAAAAGGAAATTTAATCGCACCCAAATAATCACAAAACCCACACTTATTCACATATTCCATTTCTGAAATTTTTCGAATAGTTCAAACCATTCGTTTATTTTTTGATCCATTTATTCCTTATTTACATAATTTATTTGCGGAAGTGCGCCAATTGACCAATTGTTAATCACTTTTGTAAATTTGCGCATTTATTACTCTTAATATTATTTTATATTCGATTTGCTTGTCTATTCTCTTTTGTTTGATTTCGTTATAATTTTTCACATTTGCATGAAATTTTGCTATTAATTCATTTGGCAGCTGTTACTCCATTGTCAATATTCACTATTGATTTTCGCCTTTGTTTTATTGATAGATGTCTTTAATAATTTGTTTGTTTTCCAAATCTTTTTTATCTTCTTTTTTTAGTTGCTAGTTACTTAACACGCAAATGCTTGTATGAGACAAAGCCATAGACAAATGTATTGACTTTCTGCTGGAGTCCATTCATATGCAAAGAAAGCGTCACGCCTGTAGCTCAGCAGACTTCATCGATTTGATATGTACCATAATGGATATTAGATGAGTTGAGATGAGATATGTTTTATACAAAATTTCAATCAAAAAATGCAAATCAAATTATTATATGGTATTTATAGTGCAGCAGAAGCTGAGTTTTATGTAGGGATTTTATGTAGTGAATGGGCGATGAAGAAAATCAGTAATATGATTAATGGTATCTTCAATTTACTTTAAACGATTCAAACTGGTTGCTAACTATTAAACATACAATTAATTTAATTTAAGTTCCATAAAAAAATTTGTAAATTACAACAGCATTTTCGCTTGCATGTTTGTCTAGTTTTTGGCAAATTGGGATGAAAAGTCGAAATGCAGTCTAGCATTTATTAAAAGGGAAATATGTAGAATATTCGACCACATGCCGGTTTTTGCCTAAACATCACAATTTTTTTTACAGTACACAGTGAAGTTTCCCTAATTTTATCTCAGGTTGCTATAAATTATCTGAAACAATTTATATAAAATAACATTTAAAGTTAATATTGCTTTTAAGAATCTATAAGTATAATAAAATTTAGAGGCGCATATTTTTGCAGAATATTATAAGCCAATATTTCCTATGCGAGATACACATTTTGAGCCTTATTTTTTTAATATTTTTTTTGGACACCGCTCTGAGTTTGGAAATTGAATAGCGGGGGATCCGCAGAACTTTAAGCTTCCTCTCTCTATCTTACTGAGACCAAAGTGTTTTTGAGATAGCAAACGATAAGATAAAACTCCATCTGTCGTGCGCTTTTTTTTCAGAAGGAAATTGTGCAGTTTCCCTTTAACAACGGTCAAGGGGACACCGATGTCTGAGAAGGGGCCAGCTGAAACCGGTTCTATTGACCCTTTTCTGGCAAAATCATAGACAATTTCATTTCCCTCTATGCCGTAGAATCCAGATAAGATAAATGCTTTCTGCACGTTCGAGACGTTTGATCTCCTCCATACAGGAGTTCACCAGAATGGAGCTGCAATATGGCGATGATAGGGTCTTGATCGTAGCTTGATTATTGGAAAAGATATTCATGTCTCCCTCCCAACAGTGATCGATAAGAGTTCTACATGCCTGCAGGATCGCTAATACCTCTGCTTGAAAAACGTTGCTCGTTTCCAGCAGTTTAAAGAATACTGAAATATTGGCTGATTTAGAGAAAACCCTTACTCCAACTCAAAATTCCATCATAGATCCGTCATTGAAAACAAAGGGGCCTATGATCACGCAGACTAGCCCCTCCTTCTAATTCAACCTGCTTGGCTCTGGTAGAACTCTCAAAACAAAGTTTGCAAATGGAGAGAACTGTACAAAGTACAGAAAAGGAAGGATAAATCTGCCTCATAATTTTACCATGTCTTTCAAGAGACTACTTCCAGAGGTTAACCTCCTTCAACCTAATGTCGCTCTGAGCAGCAATGGATTGAATTTGAAGGACAACGGGAAATAAATGCAGAATAGCGTTCAGGACAGCAGTGGGGCAGGTTCTCGACGCAAATAGTAGAGGAGTTGAAATTTAAAAGGTCTGCATAAAATTATTTAAAAATTATGTCAATAAATCCAAAGTAGTGAGAATTTTGGAGGTGCTTGCAAATCGGCCTAGCTCAGTAAATCTTAATAATTTTCCCACATAGTCTCAAATACGGGGTAGTGCAAAATTAATCGCTCAATCGAGAGATTTATAAATTTTGCAGCTGCAGTATACAAACAAACAAACAATGGAGCACACGGAGGTCAAAATGAAGATTTCCACCACTCAAAATTATTTTTTTAATTAGTAAAAAAGTTATTAAAAACATAAATTAATCATCCAATTTTGTGCCACCTTGTATATTTAACTGCCGGAAAGCACTAGTGAAACCAGCAGGGCGGCAAGACCTATGTAAAAACACCTAGAGACGCACGCTTGGGAAAAACTGCAGTCTGTGTAATGAACCATAACAAATTACGGCCTTTATTAACCCTTTGTACTCGAGGCAGTTTCCGCAGGGACTAATAAGCAACACCAAGCTTTTCACAGCGCTTTTGGTGAATTTCTTATGCACAGTAGCACATAAAACTTTTATATTTTAATATTTAATGTATCTTTACATATTTATGAAGGTAATTTCTTAATCATTAGTCTTGGTAATTTTTTTTTGTCTGATATTTGTTGTAACAACTGCCGACATGCATGCGCGGCTTGATGGGATAAGTATCAGAATAGTAAAACAAAGTGGTGAGCGGGCGCACCTCTCGAGTGCAAAGGTTTTAAACTAATGAAAATGGGAGCCGCCCTGTAATGGCCCAATACTCCTTTGGAAGTTGAGAAAAGCAACTTTTATTCAATTGTATTCTAGCGAATCTCATTCCTATTTAAAAAAAAATTATCATTAGAACTTCGTAGTCGCAGACTGGAGTTATGATCGAAGAGCTTTAAAAATCGCTTTTTGAAACGCGCGCTTATGTGGCGAGATACGCAAGATTATATATTTGTCACACCAAATACCTTAACTTACTTTTCCACTAAAATACTTCTGTCATTGCATACTCCCAAAAAAAACAAAAACAACTAATCAATATCAATATCCCAAACCAAACTACCGCAAGGGGGAAAGCGATATCCGCCTATGTTTACCACCAAAAGTAGGCACGCATGCATTTCGCGCCAAGATAACTATCATAAATATGAGTTATGGATGTAGTAGTAGTTTTTTTTTATTAACTTTAAAACCATTGATGCACACAAAAGAAAACGCCATAAAATTGAACAATAGGCAGGTATACAAGAAAAGCACAACAGCGTTTAAGTGAGTGCGAGTCATTAAATTAAAAGTGGTAATTAGCGTGTAATTAAGCAAATATCCGCTCAAGAAATGACGGGGCAAAACCATAGATACAGGCAAGCAACTGTTAAAAATATTTAAAGGGAGAGCTAAGCTCAAAATTATGCATGCCAGTGTGAAATTAATCGATTTCTTGCATATCAACTTAATGTTTTATTGATTGAAATGGAACTTTTGTTAGCATTTTTATGAGATAAATTTAATAAAAGTGTCAAAAGTAATAACGCAAATTAAAATATTTCTATTCTATTCAAATAAGGAATCTTAATTAAGTGTGGGAAGCAAGCAAAAGGTGATATTAATCTTAATGAAATAAATGAAATATTTTTTTTTGGAAAGTGGGTACCCTTTGAGAGTTTGAAGAGAAACTATGTCTGTTGGCAGACATGCGATGTTGCCCCCCTTAAGGAATTAGGAAAACTAGAGCATTCGAGTTTAGAGATATTTTGTTCGGATCAAAAATTGTAATTTATATACTTATACATATACGTATATACCTATAATGTTGGCCAAAAGTATAAGGCACCCCACTAAAACGCAAGTAACGTAAAATGTGGCTACTAAAGTGACCTCTGCTTTTTCAAATGTGCCACTAGTGAATTTCGACTTTGATTACAAAAATGAATCTTATTATGGGTAAAGCCATGGCAAACTTGATGTAAACAGTTGCATTTTTAAAGATATACTTAAAGATATTTTAACATTTTAAATTTGATTTGAATAATTCATAGTGCATAATTATCAAGCGGATATAAATAATTGTTTTTTTTTTTTTCAAAAAGCCTAAAAAAGTGAACTGTGTTACGTCAAAAGGGTGAGAATCCAAGTTTTAATTGAGGAAAGGAGAACTCGGGATAAGATTGCAAATTTGGTGGCATGTTTGTGGTGCGCTTGATTGTGCTATTAAGCGATATGCGGATATGAAATCCTACCACAATAAATCAAAGAAGTTAGTTGTTGAGTTCAATCTTGTACAACTGGAGCCTTTACCGCCATAGATATTTAGTACAGATACTTGTAAGAGTGTTGACGGTGGGAAGGCTAAGATGAGGTTCAAATTAGGAAGAAACACGTGCGCCAAAACTTTATTGGTTTCAAAGAATTTTATAAAAATAATCATATACAATTTAAAATTTGGGTTCATGGGTTTTTAAAGCCAGAAGTAATTGCATTGTGCTCAATGATCTCTACAATAAAAGTTGCTCTTTATGTAATTCAAACAAGAAGGAAACAATCCAACATTTCCTTGAACGATGCCCAAAACTATTATATAATAATACCGGCGCACTTTCTTTGGAAAGCCCTTCCTTAGCCATTCCGAGATAGTTCATGTTCTACATGGTGTAAATGATTTTCAATGGACAAAATTATTCGATTTTATTACTGGTGCTTTAAGGAACAGACAATTTACTATATGTAGATGAATAATTTTTCTGGCAAACGACTTTTAATATCGTTGCAGTATGTTCATTTAAATTAAGTAAAAAATATTGTAAATAGTTTTGTAACACTGTTTGTGAAAATAATTGGATCTATCTATCTAATACAATGAAATACAAGGTTGCTCAAAATTAATCATTCAATTTTGTTTTTGAATAACTTTTTTACTAAATAAAAATATTAATTTGAGTGAAATCTTTATTTTGCCCTTTACGCGCTCCATCGCTTTGCATACCGCAGGTGCTACAAGTGTTAAATATGGTTGACGTGCGATGCTATTTGGAAAAATTATACACCTTCTGATGAAGTGATTAATTTTGCGTCACCTAGCAAAAGTGTGCAAGACTAGAACATTTCTTGATTTGTAGTAATTTTTTTCTCTCCAGAATGAAATGACAAATATACATAAAACTCCAAAGGTAATAAGAAAGTAAAAAAAATATGTTCCATTCTACACATTTCTTATTTTGGCGTTAAGCCCTGCACGTCTTTTTCGGTTTTTTTTATATTTTTCGAATTTTTATTTACTTTTCGGCTTGTATTGAAACATCGAATCTTCAAATGCGTTTTTATGCATATGAAAATGGATTTAAAAAGGGAAGAGATGGCACTTTTGCTATTATGATTTTTAGACAAAAATTAAAAAAATAAATATTTTTGCTTTTTAAGTCTGAGGTCAAATTCTCATTAAACATATCAAAAACGTTCGAAAAATTTTAGCATAAGCGTAAACTCTGAAAAGTTAATAAGATATAATCGATTGGTGTAATTAAAACCACAAAATTGAAAGACTTTATGGAATTTTCCTTTTTCCAGGAGGTATTGAAATTTCGATTAATTTCCGTATTCTGCAAAGGGTACCGAAATTTTACTGAAAGTTGACTGGCCACGGGTGGCATACCAATAGGTTTAGATACTATGGCTGCTTGAACGATACTGATGCCCTTAGGGATATAAGTGTC
Source organism: Anastrepha obliqua (assembly GCF_027943255.1). Lineage (NCBI taxonomy): Eukaryota > Metazoa > Arthropoda > Insecta > Diptera > Tephritidae > Anastrepha > Anastrepha obliqua. Next base: position 57,337,330 of record NC_072892.1, on the reverse strand, counting down.
AGCCAGATCAATGCATTTGCTTGCTTACTTACTTAGGTGGCCATAACAACCCGTTACCGAGCTACGGCCGACCCCACTAACTCTCTCCAGGCGCCTCTGCACCGCGCGCCCCTTCTTCAATTCTGTACACCAAGCGAGCATAGGGTTTCCTCCACCTGGTCTTTCCACCGGAGCAATGGTCTTCCTCTGCGTCGGCTTCCTTGGACTTCGCTCTCGAACACCTTCTTTGCTCGAGCTTCTTCATCTATACGTACGACATGCTCTAGCCAACGCAGGCGTTGGATGGCGATGCGTTGAACTATGTCGGCGTAGAGCTCATACAGCGCGTGGTTCATTCTTGAACGGTAATATTCGCCAACGCGCACAGGACCGAAGATTTTACGAAGAACTTTTCTCTCAAACACCCCAAGAGCGGCTGCATCGCTTTGTGACACTACCCATGCCTCTGCGCCATAAATCAACACGGGTATGATGAGCGTCTTGTAAAGTGTCAGTTTGGTCATGCGAGAGAGGGCTCGACTACTCAATTGCTTACTTAGCCCATAGTAACACCTATTAGCAAGAGTGACTCTCCGTTTGATCTCCAGGTTGATATCGTTATATAGTTGTCCGCAATGACGTGCGTTCCTACAAGCCGTGTGTTCCGCGTTGTAGACAGAATATACTTCGTTTTACCCTCGTTCACCGCCAGACCCACTCGTGATAATTCCTTTCCGATAGCAGAAAACGCAGCGGTGTCATCTCGCTTACAGCGGCCGATAATGTCAATATCATCGGCGTACGCGAGGAGCTGGACACATTTGTAGAAAATAGTTCCATTACGATGAACACCTGCTTTACGGAGCACCCCTTCCATTTGAAGTTGAAGAAGTTGCATGACAGTGGATCGCCTCGTTTGAAACCTTGAACGGTATTGAATGGCTCGGAGAGGTTATTTCCTTCCTTGACGGAGCTGGTTGTGTTGCTCAACGTCATTCTGCAAAGCCGTATGAGCTTCGCTGGTATACCGAACTCAGGCATGGTGGCGCACAGGCAATCCCTTATCGGGCTATCGAACGCAGCTTTATAGTCGACAAAAAGATGTGAATCTCTGGTCGATGGTGGACTTACCACTTCTGAAGCCGCACTGATAAGGCCCGATCAGTGTGTTGGCAAACGGCTTAAGTCTTCCACATAGGACGCTAGACAGGACCTTGTAAGCGATGGTTAGAAGACTGATGCCCCGGTAGTTGGTGCAGATCGTCGGGTCACCCTTTTTCAGTACAGGACAAAGAACACTGAGATTCCAATCGTCGGGCATGCTTTCTGCTAGCCATATTTTACAGATGAGCTGATGCATGCCCCCTATCAGCACATCGCTGCCAGTCTTGAACAATTTAGCGAGCAAGCCGTCAGCGCCAGCCGCTTTGTTATTCTTGGGCCGCTGAATGGCAACTCTAACTTCGTCATGGCTAGGTAGTGAAACGTCCAAATTATCGTCAATGGATTTGCACTTAAAACAAAAATGTTTAACGAGGAGTAGCAGCTGGACTGCTACTGTGGTATCACAACGGATCGGCAACGGTCTAAAGGAGTTGGTTTACAGACCGATTGCCACTTCTGCCTACCTATTTATCTCTGGTTACACTAATTCTGTTCCACAAATGGGGCATATATGTTTGTTTTTGCTTTATCAAAATTGGTAGGTCTCTAATATAGCTTTGAAGTGTAGTGCGTAATAAGCGGTAGTAGAGGTGCAGACCAGTGCCATGGATTTATGTCCATGCTGTACTATACACATACAGTTGCGCTCAACTGATTAAGTCTGCAACATTTTGACTCGTTTTAGCTATTTTTCATTCGATTATTTATTGTTTCTGATTGTTTTCTTTTCATTAAAGTCTGGCTCTTTATGTAAGAAATACTAACATATAAATCTATACTTCATCTTTGTATACAATTATGATTTTCCTAAAATTTTCACCAAAATTTCAACCTTTTTATTTAGAGTTTTTAGAAAAAGTTTACATATGCAGCTTCATAACCCATTCAAGTTTTGTATAATTTGTATAGTTTTATAAAAATATTTTGTAACAAAATTGTTTAATTTTGTGTTTATAATTCTAGTATAATAAAGTGCAAGATTGTTATGCTCAAACGAAAAGAATGTTGTGCATTCATTATATGGAGAAAATAGGCAACACCGTAAAGAACTATAGAAAAATTTATCAAAAATCAACAAAGATTTTGAGCGACTTTTAACTTGAACTAGAATTATATACTAGAATTTTAGATACTAGAATTATAAAATGGCATATCCAAAATTTTTCAGAAAAATTCTGAATAAAAAGTGAAAAATTGTGATGCTAATTGGATGAATCTTTAAAAACTTTGTACACAGTTTGGTATTTTTTATATAATAAGCTAAACTCTTATAAAAAAATATAATAAATGAGTAAAAAAAAAATATATATATTGTAATAAACAAACAATAAACAAAAAATATAATAAGCAATTAATAAAAAAAAATAGTCAAACCTGGTTAAAATGTTGCGTGCTTAATTGGTTGAGCTCAAGTGTCCATCTATCCCTCCCAAATGTTATGGAAATTCCAAAATCATATTTGTTCGATTGTATTTTTTTTTAATTCTTTATAATTTTCAAAATTTCTAGCACATATTCATACAAGCATACACTTCTATAAATATATTCATATTTATTATTCACGCCACACATTTTCCATTCGAATAACATTTGTCTGTACGCTTTCTGCCCATTTGCGGCTCTAGCAGCCACATTTCTGCCGCCTCTTCATTTATTTTCCTCGACTGTCATTCATTTCTATTATGAAAGTGTACAAGTACACCTTGAAATGGGACACATTTGAGTAAAGAATGCTCGCTTCTATTTAATTCACTGCCGCATATCCTTTTACATTCCCTTGAAATGGTGACACAAAACGGAGGTATCTGCCTACTTATATATGTGCATGGCTTTAAAAATGTGCCCACATATATTAATATAGATTACAGTCACACAAGTGTGAATAAACATTCATGTTTGAAGAATTTTTTTTCACCCAACATTTCATAAAGTTATAATTTTATTTTATTTATACAGTTTTTTTGTGTTTTTTTTTTTGGTTTTTGTTTTTGCTTAGAGAAGTATTATATTTGAATGCATGAGTGCCATTCACCTGTTCATAAAATATGTAAATATGTATTTGTATTTGTTAGTCAAATAAGTAAGCAAGCAAGTATATGCACACTTTAGTTGAATGAGATCCACACCATAAGACACTTGACGAGCAAACGGCCTTTAGAAATGTATCTGTTACTGTTTGTTCAAAAGAAAAATTGCTGCTAACAGTTGGGTGTACGTAGGTGCATGGTTTCATTCAGTATGTAAGTTTAGATTTTGTATTTTGGCTTAGCCCGTATATATTTATTTATAAGTACATACGCATTAGGGATGTCAATTATTTTTTAAGTCCCGAAATCGCGTGAGTGTTGGCAAATAATTACAGTGTTTTCAGGATTTTTGATTTCTTACGATTCATATGAAATAGAAATAAATTTAAGTATCATAAATGGGGATATGCGTATACCTTTTCGTTTTTGTTTTTTTTTTTTTCTTTTTTTTTTCAATATACGAAGAAATCCATGCATGTATATGGATTTGTAAAAAGTTACACTGACTTGCTTGATACATTTTTAACATAAATGAATATGTACGGGGGTCGTTTGAAGAGTTCGTGCACACATCAAAACTACTTAGTTGTTTGGTGTAAGCTTTTTTAAGTCGTCGACATAGTCTCCTTTATACTTCGTCCAACGGTGTTCTAGTTTTTAGTCGAAATAATAGGATTTCTCGCAGTGTGAAAAATAGCCCTACGTTTCTGTAATCACCTCCTCGCCCCATTTGTCATCTATTTCCAGCCAGCCATTTGATCAAATTGTGGAACAAATAGTAGTCCGAGGAATCCGAGGGAGCCAAGTTTGGAGAATAAAGGGGATGAGAAACGAATTGGAATCCTATTTCCATTGATTTTGCGACCACAACTGCAGAGACGTAAGCTGGTGCGTGGTCGTGATGGAAAATGACTTTTTGAAAATCACTCGACTGCCTCGTTTCAAACTAATACCAAACACAAAGAAATAGATCGATGTGACTGAAACTTGGTGTATGTTCTTTCACGAGATGTTACTCACTGAACATAACCTCGATACGCGCCAGTACTCCCAACTCGCTGGCTTTTCAAATGACCCTCGTATTAAGGTCTACTGCTTTGAGTGTAAATTGTACGATATTGAAAAATATATGAACTTCTTTCAATTATAAAATAGACTTGTTTACTTTTTCAGTTTTTTGCATCGACCTCTTTCCGACATACTTTAAGTTACCCTATCAGGTATGTTTATACATTTACATAGGTTAAAGACCTATTAAATATAGTGGCACAAAATGGATCATCCAATTTTGGGTTTGCATAACTTTCAACAAATACAAACAAAAAAATTATTTTGAGTGATGAAAATTTTATTTTGACCTCTACGAACTTCATTGCTTGATTATTTCTAGAAAAGGACTGGCACACTAGAGTTATATCAGATAATAGTGGTTACCATATTTATACTGACGGCTCAAAAATGGACAATGGCACTGGATCGAGAGGGTACTCGGAACAATTATTTTTAAGTTGCTCTTTACGACTCCCTGCCTGGTGTAGCGTCTTCCAAGCTGCGATCTAAGCTATAGACGAGTCAGCAAAAACTAAAAGACTGATGGACTTACCTCCAGCAAACCTTACTTTTTGTTGATAGTCAAGCAGCGATCAGGGCACTCCTATCAACACGCATCAATTCAAGATGTGTTAAAGCATGCAGAAGGTCGCTCTCGTTCATCCAACAACACCACACCATACTTTGTTCGGTCCCGGCCACTTTGGAGTGGAGAGAAATGAAAGAGCGGATGAGTGTGCAAATACAGGCTCTGAGCTTGACCTTCAACGAGTGGTAGAGGACATAAGCATTCCTCTACACGAATTATACACTGCGATTGATTTGAACTAATAAAAATATCTTTAGAAACCATGTATGTATGTATTAATTATTTAGTAATTAGACGGTAGGAGGGGCTCTCAAACAAATGGTTTGCTGCAAATGAGTATCTAAATGTAGGGACAAGTCCCAACATCCCGGATTTGTAATAAGGAGATCCCGACAATCTCAGAATACAAAATTTTAAAAATACATCCCTAATACAATTAACATATGTACTATATGCAAGAACTAAATACATACGCATTTACTTTCATAGATTTAATCACATATTCATATTTTGTACAGAAAAATAAATAAAAAAATTAAAATTTTGCGATAAAACTCGTAACCATTATTAGAATCCTGAATAACATTAACCTAATTTTTGATGTTTATTTTCTAGAGAAAAACGCATAATTTTATATGCATATATACATATAAACATATACATACATACATTTTTGTACCTACGAGGGTTGCTAAGAAGTTTGCAAAACGAACGCAAAGGGATGGGACATTAATTATTAAACTATTTTCTTCTTCGACGCTTCCCAAAACTTTCATAAAGTTTATTTATATTACAAAAACAGTATAAAAATAGTTTGTTAAAGCTCTCAAAATAAACAGAAGCAGCTATTTTTATTTATTTTTTTTTATTTTCAGAAATAAATAATAACCTGACGAGGCTTATTCTGCACTTTAAGCATGTTTTGTGGTCACTTTTCTGAATAGGCGCAATGGTGTAAAAAGAGACCACCTCGAATCGATCTTCGCACCATTTTATCCCTACCAGCATTTTTTAGGTATTCTCAAAGTCTAAAGCAGTATTCTCGCGCAATATTGACTCTCCTTAATCGAAAAAATAAAATGGCTTGTGAATCTCACGAAGATAATCATTTTTCTTATTGATAAGAGCCCATTAAAGTTCTTAGAAGCGGCTACAGCTTTTTGTACCACTGCATATGCCACCTACTTCGACTTAGATTTTTGGGTGATTTTCTTAGAGATGACCACAAGTTTTGTATTTAGTAAGAATTTGGGGGATAAATTCATATTTGTTCTTCTTCGAAATATTCAAAAATTCTCGTAACTCGACGCCCTGTTGCTTATGAAGTGATTGATATCAGCATTCGCAAATTCGTTCTTGCGCTGAACTCAAACATACCACAATGGTCACGAATGAAGTTCAGAATTATTGCAGATAATACTCTAATCGCTTCTCCATCAAGCGTACTTCTTCCAGTTCTTTGCTTTTTTTTTAAATATCTAAAGACACCGCCTCAATCGAAGTTATTTTCGCTTGACTCTCTACCTCGCTTCAATAGACTATGACACCTAAATATAAATACATACATACAAATGGATTACATTTCTTCCAAGATAATATAAAGAATGTCGAGCACTCGTTATATGGAGACAATCCAAAAGACCGGCAACAAAAAACAAAATTCCAAATATCAGTGCAATTTTTGAGACACGCAAAATTCAGTGGACTATTAAACGCCATACTCGAAATTGTTCTAAAAATTCGGATTAAAATTCGCCGCATTTTTATAAATTTGGTCCCAAGCCCTCGACTTTGGTTGCATTGTTTTTGTAGACGACTGAGATGGACTTAAAAAAAATTTAATTAAATAAGAAACAAATAAAGTATTAAAGTTTGTTTATAAATCCCAATGATATACTTAGTTATTTAACGCAGTGAATATGCTACCTTTTCTTGCTTAGTGAAGAGCTAAACTCAATCTTTCTTTTGCTAATGTCTTGTTTGCAAAATTTGTGACTAATCTAACTGATTCTACCCTCTCCATTCTACGTTTTATAAACGCCCTCGTATATTATACACATATAAGCTGTATCATTTAAATTATTCAGGCCCAAAAGGTTGATTGCCTATTAGCCAAGCATGTGATATAACCACAAATTTTAACCGCAAAATTTAATGTGACCTCTCGATGGCCGACACCAGCACTTAATGAAAGCTGCATGAATACAAATACGCAAGTGCATAAATGTATAAGTAATATGTACGAGTATGTAAATAAATGTGTGTAACACAGAAATTTACCACCCTTTTTTGGTGGTTGTTACAATTTGCACTCCTAATTTGCCAAGCCACAGCGCAAAGCGATTTAGCGGTCAGGTTAGTAGCAACTTACGACAGAAGCTGCGGTTAACAAGGCAGACAACCAAGCAAACTCAACATAACTTAAAATATGAATGTAAAACATAGAAAATTTCGTAGAACTTCGTATTGTGAAAGTGGTAATTTTAAGATAAGCACAATAAGGTACCAAATATAGAAACTTGCAATCAACTTGCGCGAGAAAAAGTCTAATCATTATTTCGTCTCTGTCAGTTAGAACTTTCAGCTGAATAAAAGATATAGGAAGTCTTACTTACAGACTACAAGAAAATTCATAACACTTTGAACTTCATATTTTGTACAAAATGCACATAAATTCAAAAAATGTAGAAAAAGGCATACAAATTTCCAAAACTTTTTTTTTAATTCTAGTTATGCAATTTTATACCCCACTCAATATTAGTAAGTCTAAATTATGAGTGGCTGAAAATTTCGGTGATTTGTGACAATATTTTTTGTTGGCGTTTCTGTGAATTTTCTCGATATAACGAGTAATTGATATTCTTTAAATCAAAATCCCAAACGGTGTATCATCTTGAAAGAAATATAAAGAAATGTAGGTGCTCTTGCTCAGCCAAAATTAAAGTAAGTTAGAGAGTCAAGCGAAGAGAACTTGCGCTCAGTGCATTCAATTGAGGCGGCGTCTTCAGAAATTGTTAAAAAAAAGTCGCAGAAGTGGTCCTGGAAGATGCATGCTTGAAAGAAAAGTTGTAGAAATGATGGGTATCATCTAATTTTGAACATCTTGGTATATTTAAAAAATGAAAAATTTTCAAGTATGTATGCAAAAAAAATTCTCAAAAATCAGTGCGATGTTTGAGCGACTTCACCTCACTTCATTATCAAATAATTGAATGGGCAAGAAAACTGCATTCTATAAACTGTTTTCCAAAGAAAAAGTTTAAAATGTTCATGAAAATCTTTTTTTTAATTTGTAAATTTTTTTTTGAATTTTATAAAAAAGCTTGAGGGCTTGTGTTAGGTACATGGATTGGGCGTAGAATTTACAATGTTTTTATATGTAAAAAAGATCGAAAAAGCAATTAAAACTTGGTAATATTTCGCGCTACGATTATTTTGAAGAACACAAAAGTACATCTGCCTATGTCTGAAATGGAGTAGCTCCAATTCCCGGATCCAATCCCATTCTTATACTAGTTAATGACATTCACCATAAAGAGAGGGTCGTGGTAAGAAAAACAGAAGTACAGTCTGCGTCAGAAGAAAAGAATCGGGTTTTTCATGTAATTTCAAGATATACTATATTTCGTTCTGCTTTTTGCTGCGTAATAGTCCCACTCAAGGGCTACGACGCCAATGCTAACTCAGGTTGTTGTTCCCGTAAACGCAACTAAACAAAAATGAGTAAGGAGTACGTGAAGCGTTTCGAGGGGGTATTTTTAGGCACGCATTCGAAAGGGCCGAAATTATCTTACGCCGCGGCTGCAAAAGTGATTCAAAAATCAGAAAAGTTTGTTGTAATGTAGAATCGGCGGTATAAGTTGTACAAAAATATGGATGACTTTTCCGAGCGCGTCTTGGAGCGAGTGACAACAAAGCAGGATAAAGTGATAGTTCAACTTTTTAAGCGGGACCCTTCGTTGTGACTACGCTAAGCACAATCACTTCTTGCTAAAAAGGGAATAGATGTGAGTATCAACACAATCGAACGTCGACTGAAGGAGGCGAACATATCCTACCGTCCCACATCGTTACAACCACTGCTCTCAAGAAAACACATTGAGAAACAACAAAACAAGAAAATGGCGTCTCAGTATTACAGGTAGACTCGCCTTCTCAGTCCCCAGACGCCAACCCCATTGAAAAGCTGTGGGGTATTATGAAAACGCATCTTGCCGGTAGGCCAGTCCATCATTTAAAGCAATTCGTGCGTCAAGTTCGCAAAATCTAGTCCTGTTATCGACGAGCTACGCAGAAAACTGGTTCAGAGCCTAAAGAGAAGACGCCAGGCTATACTCGACAACGATCAAGACTACACGGCTTATTGAGTAATTGCGACTCGTACTTTTGTACATACTTTCATGTAAAAAAAATTTAAATATTAAGCTTTTATACTTCATGAATAATCGCGGCTCCTTTTTTCTAACACAGACTGTATTTTCTAAAAATTGGAAAAAAAGTTGCCTTCATTTGGTTTCTCTAATCGGTTTCAGATAGTATGATACTTTCTCAATAATAGATAAGAATTAGTTGGAGTAGGAAGGAAGGGGGTTTTCTTCGCCAGATGGAAAAGGACTTGCCTTCATTTGGTTTCTCTAATCGCAAGATACTTTCTCGATAATCGCTCAAGCTATAGCGTCAATCAGAAAAAATAAAACATGCTTCAGAAGTCGTTTTTTTCAAAAGCAGGTGCATCCTCACGCAGCTGCTTCATCTTGCATTAACTGCTAAATCTTACTCAGCTAAATTACTCCCAAGTTAGGTTTTTAGAAAACGAGACTTTTGCAGCTTTAGTGCCGTTCACTGGAGATGAATTTATCATACTTTTAAATTTTTCAGCCAAACTTTGTAATTGATTTGACAAAATTTTAGTTTCCGACCGTCATGAAGCTTTCTGGTGGAGAAATGCCATGGAAATCGTAGCATCAATTTGAGTTCCTTATTTTTGCAGCTTAACATGCCACTTTGCGTTGTTAGTCTAGAGAGGGCAGGCACATACTATTCTTGGCGGAAATATAGACTTTTAAATTATTAATTTATTATCATCGCTTAAGCCTTACAATCTATTTATTAAGGGATGTAACAATTTAATCGCCAAATTTTCTCCCTCTTGTGTGTACTTTACGTGATCGCAAAAACACACTCTTTATCAAAAAATCCCCCCAAGATATCATATAGTATTGGCTCATGGAATATCATAACTACCTCATTTACATCCTCTAGTTGGTCTAAAGCTATGACTTCTTTTTCATTAGAAAACTTGCGTTTTACCAATGTTTAATTTCATTTTTCAAGTACACAAATAGTCTGCCAGGCTTTTTGGTGCATCCTAAAGTTTGTTTATGATTTCATTACCAAACCCATGTGAATAAAATAAGCCTTCAGATAAGCTTCTATCTGGTTAGAAAGTTTTCCATGATGATTTGGTTCTACTTTGTTTCTTTTCCAGTTTTTTGTGGCAACACTAAAATAATAGAAATTAAAGTTAATCTTTGAGCTAGTGTTAGCTAAGAGCTACGCGATTACTCAATGACGATTGAAGACTTTTATGCAGTAAGTTAAATATACAGCCTAGTATATCACGCCCTTCAATTCACATTCACACCCTTCTGTGCAAAATATAGTATATGCAACTATTGCTTAAACACTCTACAAATCAATAAAGGGTAAGCCATGGGCTGATTTCTTTTTATACTACATATCAAATACATCGTTCAATATCTTTCCCAACGAATTTTGCGTCTTCGACTCGGCCATCATCTTGGCCACCCAATTTTCGAAGACCAATTCAAGAGAAAGAATTACGACCTTAATATTATATATAAGTGGCACCAACGTTGATATCCTTAATGAGTTGGCCACTTTTCATTAGTACTTTTACGAGTTTTAGTTTAATGAAATGAAAGTAAAACCAACCTCGGTAGTTTCGATAGTAGTTGTTCTTGTGCAATATATTGTTGTTGCTGTACTTGTTTGCTGTTTAAGACAGATATGTTTTTGTTTTTGTTGTGGTTGTCATTAATTCACACTTACACCATAGATAAGCAAAAGTTTTATTACTACTTGTACTCTACCAGCATTATTACGACACCAGCACCACTAGGCGGAGTGTAGCGTGCAAACGTGCTCTGCATTTTTAAGTACACAGCTGGCGGGAAGATTCCTTGCGAATTTGTCAATTGGCACACCACACCCACTAATTGCATGGCTTACAATTAGACTTTTTGCACTTAGAAGTGGCTTCGTATAAAATACATATGTGAGGTGTTGGGAGGATTAGATAGCCTTGCAGTGGAATTGCTGATTCGGTTATTTAAAGGGTGGAAAAAAATTAGGAGGTAGTAGAATGTTTTTCGAAAAGATGCGCAAAAAAAATTAAGTAAATTGAATGAGTAGTTTTCAAAACATTCGACAACTCGTAAGAGACACTCAGAGCCTGGCTGATCACGACAAACGCAGACTTAAATTATGCACATATACTCGTAATACAGATAATGGCATCTGGATGAAAAGTGGTAGAAAGTTAAATGGCTCTGCTACAATCGCCATCAACTACTGTCACTTTTGGCTCATCAATAAGTCGCTTCAAGTACGAGAGAATTTGATCGACATCGCCGATCGCTACGTTTGATAGCTGTAATGCCAATATCTATCATAAAGTACAATTAACTATTCTGAAATATATTTTACGGTTCCTGAAGTACATTTAACGGTTTGTGAACTAGAATTGACTACTCTGAAGTACAGTGTTTAGTTTCTGAAATACATTTTACTATTTCTGAAATGCAATTGACTATTTTGAAATATGTGTTGCGGTTTCTGAATTATATTCTACTATTCCGAAGTACAATTGACTATTCTGAAATATATTTTACGCTTTCTGAAGTACATTTGCAGCTTCCAAGAAACATTTTACTATTTTTGAAGCCCAATTGACTATTCTGAATAATATTTTACGGTTTTCGAATTATATTTTACTATTCTGAAGCACACATGTTGTTTCTGAAATACATTTTACGGTTTTTAGTATTTGTAGTACATTTTACGGTTTCTGAAGTTCTATTGACTATTCTAAAATACATTTTTAGACTTCTTAAGTAAAATTAGCTATCCTGAAGTACTCTAAGTACTAAAGTACTCTTGGAAAAGGTGTAGTTATAAGTTTTATATTTGAAAAGCTTCAATAGTTTTTTGCTTAATTTTATTTTAATGAAAAATACTTTCAGCGTATTTACAATTAAGTAAGGTGTTAATAAAAAGTTTTTTTATAAGTACACTCGGTTTGGTTACGGTTGTTATAATTATTTTATACTTTAGCGAATAAACCTTCATTCTGTCATTTAACCATCCAAAAGGATCTGAAGTAAGTAGTGAAAATATTATTTCAAGTCTTGCGCAGGCTTTCTATGAGAACTCTTTCAATTATCATATATTTATATATTAGTTGGAAATAATAGAAATAGATTTTACGATTCCTGAAGTATATTTGCTGTTTCTGAAATACATTTTACGGTTTCTGAATTCTAATTGACTATTCCGAGGTACAGTTTTTAGTTTCTGAAATACATTTTACTATTTCTGAAGTACAATTAACTATTCTGATATATATTTTACGGCTATTTCGAAGTACATTTTAAAGTTTTTGAATTAAAATGACCATTATGGAATACATTTTGCGGTTTCTTAAATGAAAATGACTACTCTGAAGTACATTTGACACTTTCTAAAATACTCTTGGAAAACGTGTAGTTACTTGTAACTAACATTTCAAAAGCTGCAATATATTTTTCTTCATTATTTTTAATGAAAACATATTTTGGGCGTACTTCAAACTAAGTAAGGCGTTAATAAAGAGTTTTTATTTTTGCACTCGTTTGGTAGCTATAATTTTTACTCTAGCGAAGAAAATTTTCTTGTTTTATATAGCCATTCGAGAGGATCTGAAGTAAGTAAGTAGTGGAAATATTATTTTAAGTCTTGCGCAGACTTCCCCTGAGCTCTCTTTCAATGATATTAATATATGTATACATAAGTACAGAAAGGCGCTTACTCTTTTTATTTGGTGTTTGACCGAGTTCCTCCTTCTAATTGCTATTTGCGTCTTGATGTTTTTCAACAAATGAAGGGACCTACATTTTTACGTCGCCTCTGAACGGCAATTAGTTTTTAGAGAGGCAGAAATGCTTTCGGAGGTTTGCCATTGCTTGCCGAGGAGCCACTACTTTTAGAAAAACAATTTTCTTGTCATTTGGTGTTTCATGCAATTCATGAGAGTCGAACCTGTGTACTTCCGAATGGCAACTCAGTCGGTTACGGCGACCCCCCCCTTTCAGCTACAGTACTAGTAATTACTGCACGAACTTAATTTCTTAAACTTATTTTTCCTTTCATTCATTAAATACATATATTTTTTCCTGTTCAACCACAACAATGATAGTATTTATAATATTTTATTCGTGCATGTGTGGTCTATTACGCGAGATTGATATGCACGCTGCTATCGCCAACTGACTGAATGGCGGCTGCCTGACTGCCTCACTGTAAACTGATTGACTGTCTGACTGCTATTTGCGGCTGCTGGTTGATGGACGAACTGTCAGCTTTGATACGCACATATGTTTTCTTTATGCAACTCAACTATTTCACTGTTGTGGTTTTTTCAGACAAAGAAATAAAAAAGAAATGGAAAACTATGCGAATGATAAAAGTATTTTGAAGCCACTGGCGTAGTTCTTTTGTTTCGATTTTTTTAGTTTCGTTTTTTTCTTCTTTCTTTTGCTGATTTTCGCTTAATTAAAATCTTGCCTCAAAGCGTCATTACTAGCGCATTTCATGCAACGCACACAAGAATGAATACGAATGTGTAGAACTAATATTTACTTATGTTTGTGTTTTATGAATTTCTTTTGCAAATGTCAGTGCAATTCTTTAACTTTATTACTTTAAGGTTTAAATAAATGAATAAGGGACTCTTTGTTTTCTTTAGTGCGCTCATTTTCCACTGATGCTCAGCTGCCACACATACATGCTTACTAGTGGTACATATGCGACCAGTAATAGCATCTCATATACATATCCAGTAATATGTATTTACATATGTATGTGTGCACGTGTAATGCATATCTATGTGTGAGGCGAGGCAAGTACATCGCGATATGTGAAAATAAATGAAGGAATAAATGAAAACATGAAAAATGATTACAACCAACAGCTGAACTGTCACCGGCGAGGCTGTTGCTTCCTTTTACCGCCAACGCGCATATGCTTGCTGCTTGCCAGCGGTGTTATTCGTGCTTACTTGTGAATGTGTGAGGGTTTGTTTGCTTTAAGCCTGTGCAACTTCACTTGATTGTTGGTCGTTGACGTTCCGATATGCCGTCATTATACGTACATATATACAAAGAAATGCATACAGTAATGCGCATAATATAAGCAAATTATTTGCCTTTGCTACAGACTGGCTTCTCTCTTTATTTTTATTCATGTCTTTAGATTATTTCCCCTTTCACAATAATCAGCTACAAGTTGAGACAAATATTTGCGAGCAATTCAATTAGTAGTAGACATAAAAAACATTACAAAAATGTCTCAAACGAAAACTCAACGGACCATTAAAAACAAACTAAAGTAATTGACGCGCTGACCCAAAAACTGTCTCTTTCTTTATTAAATGATTTAAAGAATATTTGTGCATTAAGCTAAAGAAAGGTTTTGGAACAAAAGAGGGTCCTCCTCATCTCGAAAAACCGAAGATAATTGTGACCATGCTGAAGAAAGATCTAAGCATTTCGATAATGAAATTAGCGAGTATAGTCGGTCTAAGAAGTAAGCTGGACTGAAGACGTAAACAAGTTTCGGATTGAAACGCCGTGAAGAACCAACCCACAAAACAACGTGCTAGGAAATTAAAGCTAGATTTTTTTTGTCTATTTCAAATGCTGTATAATAGATGACGAAAATTTGATTTTGGCGGACATTTGTCATGGAAAAATTCAGAGCCAAAAAGATGACGAAACATCCAAAGAAACTTTTTGTTTGGTAAGCAAGTTGCAGTTGTGTCGAAAAAAGCAGATCATTCGAGACGTCAGGTCCAGTTAGCGGCTGATTCTCGAGACAATATCGCTGAAAAATTCAAAGTCAAAAAGATGACAAAAAAACTCGAAGAAAATTTTTGTCTGGTAGGTAATGTGCAGCTGTGTCAAAATGAAGCAGAAAAAACTCAGCTGACTCAGCAGAAAAAGTTGCTTATTTTTGGCGCAATATTGTATATATAATATGTCCCGTATGTTATTTGGCGCTTGGTGTTGCGCTGCGGCGATGCGCTACATACTTACATGCGCATGTAAATCGGCGACAACTTTCATGTTGTTGCTGCTGCCCGTTGGCATTGGATGCGATAGATTATTGCTGATGATGCGAAGCTGCCTTGACAACATTGCAAGATTTTGAGCGAGGGTTTTTTCCAAAATTAAGGAGAGAAACAAAATAATTTTCGGGAGCGTTATAAAATTAATTATGCAAGGAAGATTTCAAGCGACGCTGAAACATGTAATTACTTCATTGATGTAAAGTAAAAAGTATATAATATAACGAAATGCCTTAACTAATATCCTGTAAGATAAAAATCTTGAAATTAGTTGGTTTTCATGAATATTGAAATTGAGCATTGGCAGGTAGTTGGCCGCGCTTTTCCTAAAATTTGAGTGAATGGCATAAATATAAACGAATTTCGTAGGAGAAGATTTCATAGATAACTTCAAGACGTTGCACTATGGACCAGAATTCCCTAAAAAGTGACGCAAATATTAAATCATTAATGGATTTTAATGAAACTTCGCAAATAGGAGTTTAGAAAGTTGGTGATTGCAAACCTGAAGCTAAGTTTTTAACAACCCAAAATGGCGGACAACTCTCAAAAACTATCATCCAATTTTAATTCAACTTCATGTCAAGGGTTTTTAAGGTCGCTGATACCGATCTAAAGCTAAGTTTTTTAAATGGTGTGGCGGACAACTTTCAAAAATTATAAATCGATTTTAATTCAAGTTCGTATAAGGCCTTTGTCTACTGCTAGATGCAAGTAATAGTTTGGCGCGTGTTGGGATGGACGTAGTGGGACTACTTTTCTTGAAATTCAATCATCTCAAGAAGAGAAGCAGCTCTTTTGTGCGTTAAGTAACTTCGGTTAAAAAGTAATCTTAAAGTATTTCTAAAAATTCAGATTGCTAGGACAAGTATTCTTTCAGTTCTGACGACGACGAACAAAAACTGAAATAAATAATGTTGAGTTTATTCACATAGAAGGTGAAATGTGAAATTCCTACAAAAATATCACACAAAAAATTAAAAAAAAATAAAAATAAAAACAAAATATTAAAAAAAATTTTTTTTTTAATTAATTAAGGAAAACTAAAAAAATTTTTTTTTTTAAGTTCAAAACTTTTTTTAAATTCAAAATTTTATTTTAAGGTCAAAATTTTTTTTAAGTTCAACATTTTTTTTTTTTAAGTTCAAAATTTTTTTAAGTTCAAAATTGTTTTAAAGCCTTCAAAAAAATTTTTTTTAATTAGCAATAAAACATGTATTAAAATTAAAAAAAAATGTATTAAAATTAAAAAAAAATGTATATAAACAAAATAGGTGTCCAAAAATAGTACTGCAATTTTTAGTAATGAAAACTGACTTCAGATTTTTATTTACCAGAGATTTAATAGGCAAGTCAAACCTAAACTTTTGGATGTAAATTTAAAAAAAGTTGCAAAAAGTGTTATAAATTTCTTAAAGAAGTATTTATAAGTAATCTCAAGACTGTGGTTAATAGAGGTTAAAACTATGTTCACAAAGGCGCCTAATTGGCTATTAAGAATATTTCAGGAATTTAAGTCTTAGTTGCAACTCAATTCAAGAAATAAAGTTTAAAATTATTAATTGCCTACTAATACTTAATTAATGAGTACTTAATTGGCAAATATTTTGTGTCAGATTCTCTATGCAACCCTCTGCAGTTTGTTGAATGAGGAGAGCAAATCCGCTGTTCAATAAAAAAACGAAACATCAAGAAAATGAAATGACAAAGAAAACGAATTGCCATTAAAATCAAATTGAAAAAACAGAGCAACGAATTTTGATGTAAAGTATGCTTCAAGAGTCAATTTTTTTCAATATGATGCTTATTACAAAGCCAAAACCCAAAAAAAATATGCCGGGACTGAGTGAGAGGGGTGAAATCGCTGTTCTAGACTGATGGGAAATGTGAGCGCAGCAGCTCCATGGGCTGGAAATGAAAGCTGTTTCTAATTGACATAAAAACAAATATTGGCGATTTTATAATAAAGGAAAAGTTTTAAAAGATTGGAGCAAAATTTATTTTAATTTCAACTACCAGCTTCCACAGCGGCCTTTGAGCTGCAATTTGTCCATTTGCTACGAGTACAAGAAGCAATAGCTCCTGATTTCTTAAACTTTGAAGAATTATCAAGTTATTCTTCTTTTGTGTTTCTCCTTGGATGGATGGGACTCCAAGAAGAAACACGTCCTCACTAGCCTCTCCGAGGGGACACTGAAACGAGTGGCAGATGGACGGCGAAACTTATTCCATCAATTGACAAATGGGTCCAAAGGAACTTCGGGGAAGTGAACTACTGATTAGTTCAGTTCCTCTCAAGCCACGGATACTTCCGGATATACCTATACCGCAGGGGCAAGGTAACCGATTCCAAGTGCATATACGGCGAGGCGCTGAGCGATGACGCTGAACACACGTTTTTTAGTTGTAACAGATGGCTCGCGGAAAGGGAGCAGATTGGCGACATAATCAGCAAAATACTCAAACGCGAGTACAGCTGGAACGCGGTAAAGAAATACATCGAGAACGTACTACAGAAAAAAAGATTGACCTCGACATAGTGTAACAAAGCGAAACCGCACAGATAGAGACACAAGAAGACGAGCCTATAGTATGAAAGCTGAAAAAATCCTTCTTTTGTGGCTGAGAAAGTTCAGCATATCTATTGAAAATTAATACAATTCGTTCTGGCGATTAAAGGCCTTTTGGCGCATACTTTTTTTCTATAACTTCACTCTGGGTGCCGGGCTACATTAGGGGTAGCTGTAAGGCGGATGAGTTAGCTAGAGGCAGTTGAACACCTTCTATGCCGGTGCATGGCTCTGTGTAGAAGGTGGTTGAATTTGATCGGAATCGCTTTTCTGGACGCGGATTCTGCATAGTATATAAAATTAGGCACACTAACTACCACATAGATTTATAAAATCAACAGCATAGGAATCAGTTCAAGGCAAAATTACTTGAATTTAAAAAATTTGAACTTGCTATACTTATTGGAAAACATTCGGTTTTAATTTTTTATATTTTTTCACTGACGGTGTCGCGTTATTTTCCATATAAAAAAATTTCATGTATTTTTAACAACAATTATATGAAGAAAACGCGTAATACCGTCAGAGAAAAAATTATAAAAAATCAAAGGGATTATTTAGAAACTTCCAGCTTGCATTTAGAATTGAATAAGCTTCAAAACTGAATATCAAAATTTAGTCTAAAATTTATAATTGAAACCGTGGAATGGCGATGATATATTTGGAATTTTTCTAATCTTTTATAAAGTTTTAAATTTTGATTTAGAGATTCGGTACACAATGAGCTATACTTTTATAAAAAAAAAAAATAAACATTCACAAAAACAGAAAAAAATACGACACAATCAAATACAAAATGTTGAGGTGTTATCTCTTGTCGCGAGCTGAATGTAATTATTGCGTTAAAAGGTGGTAGAAAAAGTATGGAAAGTGCTAAGACATTTCAAATTATTTTGGTACCAATGTGATCTACAACAATCTAGTTTCGGTCTATAAATACATTTTCACTAATCTGTTGAATTATTATAGGTGTGGGCACTTATGTACTGCGTTAATCACTTAAGCGCCTTTTTACAAAATAATTTAGTAGCTTGTTTTTATTTTTTTTATAAATTTCAAGATAACCATCAACTTTTGGCAGCTGTCCTAATATTTTCTCACCCCGTCAAATTTCTTGCACAGCAACACACAGATTTTCAAGTACACTTCCGTCATTGGAACCATTTAGTAGGCCGCAAGTTGCTCGACATTTGACATGTTTGTTCAACAATCAGCTAATGTTCCTCGGCGATGGCAATAACTTTTTCACATAAGCCATAGACAATTTATTTTCAGCACATATGCATGTGTGTATGTATGTATATATGCATGTAAATATATACGAGTAATTTCTTTGGTAAGTACTGCTTTTTTTGTTTTTTTTTTTACTGAATGTCGCCATTTGTTAGCTGCTTTTGTTTTGCTTTTTAGCTTTTGGTTTTTGAGGATTAGCGGGCATAAACTTTTCGAATTCGTCTATAATTTGACAAAAATAATATTTGAGGAACCATGAAAACAGTTGTGTGCCTCAAGTCTTCCGCCTGTATGGGTTGGCAATAGACGAGACGGGATTACCAAATTTGCCGTTAAATTGAGAAATAATCGAAAAACAGTTTCGTTTTTTTTTTTGTTTTAATATGCAAAAGGGCAACTTGTTAAGGGGACAGATACCTGCAAAATTTCGAAAAAAAATTGTTTTTTTTTTTTCATAAAATGTTAATATAATAATCCTCTAAGAATATGCTACAAAAATTTTAGAACGTAAATTTAAGTATTTCTTAAATTATAGATCGTCAACTTCTCAAAACTATATTTTTCGAATTGGCGTACACGATAACTCGAGCAGTTATTGACCGATCTCCCTGAAATTTTGCACACGTCTTTTTTATGATATTACTTTCTATGTGTTTCAAGTTTTCGAAAATTTTTCGAAAACAAAATTTTTTCGTAGCAAAAATAGTAAGAAAATTCGCCCCCGATTTGTTTGAAGTTGGGTGAGGCCTTTTTGTACATTACTATCGGAAGGATAAACCTAAAATTTCAGATTTTTTGCGTTGATAAATTACTTTTTGGGGGTTAAAAGTGTCAATAAAAAAGCCCTAAATTCTGTTTTTTTTTCAAAGGCTTATTTTATAATTAATTTTATACTTGTTTTTTCAATTTTATAGGTTCATTCTTTTCGTTAATGTGTTATAAAAAAACCCAATTTAATTTTTTTGTTTCAGATCGATAGATTAAGAGTAATAAATAAAACAGTTTGCGACATCGCGCCGTAGGCATCCGACAAGAAATAATCCTGAGCCACGATTTTGGAAAAAAATGAAAAAAAAAATGTTTTTTATACTCCCGAAAGGTTAAATAAAGTTTTCTTAAAGCTTCAAAATAATATAATTATTTTATCACCTTTAATAATATGTTTAAAAAATGACCGATTTTTAGGCTTCTACATGGACATCCCCCCTTAATAAACAAAAAAATGTTTGGTTTTTTGTATTCAGGTCACTGACGCCGATGCTAGAATGCCCGCCGATTGAAAAGACCCGCTGCGACCTTCCTCGATGAATTGATTGTACATCCGCCATTTTAAATGATTAAAATAATAAAAAAAAATTATATTATTTAATGTATAAATAAACTGTATGCCAATTTGAAACCAATATATTGACTTCTTCATTTTAAATAATTTTAATGAAAATCAGGGAAAATATACCCATTTACAGGTATCTGTCTCCTTAGTCTTCAATTACAAGAGTAATAAAATGCATAGCAAAAATTCCTTAACAATTCATTGGCTACTCAAATCAAGCCAATCCATTAATTTCCATTGAAAATGTCTTGATTCCCAGGAGGAAGTAAATTTAAAAAGCGCATAGAATGCCATCAAATTGTGAATTATGAAAAATTAAGAGCTCAACTTGTATAGCCATTTGAAGACCGCAATTAAAATGACAATCAGACATAACAAATGAATGAATGGCATCTCCTATTCAACAAATTTTCTCATTCACTAAACAAAAATGACAAACAAGCAACAAGAAAAAAAAACACTTAGGAAAAATTTTAAATGTGCACCAGCAACAACTATTAGACAACTTCATTACAGAAAATTGAATGGAATGCATATTAACAACAACAAGAACAACAACACCATTGGTGGACCATAATTATGACAGCAAAGATCTGTAGTGGCGCAAATAGAGTGGAAATCAAAAGAAAATCACAACAACAAAGAAGTGCATACACACTTATATGAAAAACCACACAGTCCAATGATCTTTTATGAAAATCATTTTTCTTTGTTATTGTTGTAACTGCATTTACATCTGTTTAATTGATGCGCTCGATTTGTGACGCAGCTTCCGTAATCAACAAAAGGGGCAAAAATACCAAAAAAAAAAATATTAATAAAATAAAACCAAAAACGAAAATGCTGCATGTGCATTCCAAATATGTACACATACATACACACCTACATATATTGTCTTTTGCCTTGGTGTACAATTAAAAAGCTGCCACAAGTGGGCGGCTGCATTACTTCAGCATACATGCCCACACAGACACACACATTTCAGCCGACCAGATATTTGCTTTGCTTCCCAGCCCTAGCTTCCTTATTTGACATTGCTTGCATTCAAGTGCAGCTGACGCCGTCGTTCATGTGCCAACTACTTGACAAAGTCAGCAAGCACCAACATCAATAAAACTAAAGCATATACATATATAATACTTATAGATGCATATATGTACTTAGTGAAGAAGGAAAGGGGCGAAGCGTTGCACAAATATGCAAGTCTGCTTTTTTGAAGTGTAAAGGCACAATTGATGGATGTGTGTGTATGTGTGCGTAGGTGCTTTGAGACTGTTGGAAAAAAATTGTATGTGCATGGAAAAATGTAGCGAATGAAATTTAAGAAACACAATTTTCTGCTAAAAGAAATATGGCTCATCAGCAGCCAATGCAGCTGTAAGAAGTGAAAAAAAATTTTTTTCATCTTTGATGGTAAAGCACAGTGGCTAAGAACTGATGAAATTTGAGCCAAAATTTATACAGAAAATGAAGCTTAAAGAATAAGTTTTGAGATTTTATTAAAGGAGCACAAGAAAAACTTATGAGCCATTGAATGCAGTGTTAGGTAGTTAATCAAAAATGGTGCAAACCGTTGGTTAAACTATAGAGGTGAAAAATAAAGTACTTTTTGGGAGATTTTTTTTACTGGCACAATGAAATAAATCAAAATTTGAAAGAAATGGCTTTATTGTACATATCATAAGGTGAAATATAAAAGGAATCGACTTCCGAGCAGTTTTGCTTTTAAGAAGCCCATTTAGCCCAGATTCACCAGCAATCTTCAATTTATAGCAAACAAAATTTTTTTCTGCATTATTCAAGAAAATACTTTTAGAAATAGACACGAATTTTTTATATTTATATTGATTTTTGAAAAAAAAGGGCCTCTAAATAAAGCTAAAAATTGTCCAAATAAATTGCCTCCGGTGCAAAGCCTTCGTGTACATCCTTTATTAGGTGCACATCCTAATGTTCTCCTACAAGTGGAGAGACCCACGGTGAAGAGAAATCAAAAGGTATACACTACAACAGACCGCATCATCGCAACATTTCACGCATCACTGCAACTCTCACAGGTCATTGGAAGGTAAAGGATCATGCAGCCAGACTCAACCTCCCCTTCAATCCCATCTGCAGAAGCTGTCAAGCGGAAGGGGTGAAGGAAACTCTTTTTCATTACTTATGTGAAGTAAGTCTTTCTTACAGCAAATTAATGAGATCTTAGACATCGAGATAAATAATTTGCTGCTATACTTGGATTTCATAAAATGGATCTGACTGAGAAGCAAAAAAATAAAAAACACCAAGACATCATCACTCGAGGACAGTGGTAGTAAAACGCTGCTGGTCGCTAATTAGGATTGTTTCAGTGGAAATACTCAACCACTTCAACAACAACAAAAACAACAGACCGTTAATCAGAGCTCCGCGATTTTCAAGGAGCCCGCTGATTTTCTGATTTGCCGACGTAACTGGGGATGCGTTTGCACTTTGTTGATTTTGCTGCATTGCTCCGTTGTTCATTTTATTTCGTTGCCATCTGAACAACGACAAATTTGAAGATCGTGAAAATACTCGAATCTCGTATGACATAGCAGCCGCAGTTACTCTCACAATTTTGCTTCGGATAGCCGAATCTTGTAATCTATCATTCCTGGAGGGGCCTAGAATTGTATGAAACTTCCAAATGGCGAAGGCATTTATGAGGAAATATTGTTTTTTTATATTGTTTTTTTATTTTAAATATTTTTTATTTTAAATATTGTTTCTTTTTAAGGAACAATTTTTATGATTATGATGGCAAAATTTTTATAATTTTTAGTTTTACCAAATTTATCTTTTCTTTCTTTGAATTTTCATTGGTTAACTTTCAGCGATTAGGCTGAAGAATGGAGGAAAGAGAGAGAGAGAGAAGGGAATGACGAAATTGTTACTAATTTTTATGTTACTAAATTTATATTTTCTTTCCTTAAATTTTCATTGATTAGCTTGCGGCGAATAGTGGCTGAGGTATGGAAGAGAGAGAGCGAGAGAGAGAAGGGAACATTACTAAAGGTATGTAAAGAATGGCAGAGAATTTTTAGTAACTATTCGACCAACCAGATGAAGAACGGCTCTAATGTCTTGATAAATAAATTCGCACATTGATGTTTTGCTAAAAACTACATGTAAACCATAAAATGAAGGCAAATGCCCAATTTTTACGCAGCTAAATCAGCTGTTTCTGTCAAATACACTGAGAGCGGGATTGCGGTTCACGAATATCGACACCCTCTGTATTCTCTTCGCCGCAGATGCATCGAGTTATTACTTATTTCATACGAGGTGTATCTTTCATATAAAAAAAGTCGAGATGCAACAATACACAAGACCGCCAACAATAAAAAAGTTGCTCAAAAATCAGCCCGATTAGTTCATATACCCTGATTTTTTATTTTTATTTTTTTCAAATAAAAAGAAGGTTAATAAGGGTGTACGATTTTTTCAACAATATATTTATAATAATAATTTTTTTAAATCTAGCTAATTTGTGCTAAAATAATTTGTGCTCGCAATATAATAAATCCAATGCACAGTAAGCGACTTGGATGTATCAACCAATAGTCCAGTTTCTGCTTACTGGCCACTTGAGTACAAAAAAAAATCCAAGTAACATCCGCGCTTGATGCTTTTGTTTAATTCTAAACTCAAAAATGCATCATATGCTAGAAAACAATAAAGGAATTCAATTGGAAAAAACGCTTAATTGCATTTAAAATTGTTTCAAAAGCAACAAATAAAGAAAGAAACGAATTGAGAGCACTGAGTGTGAGGCAGTGTTTGAGCTTACATACACAAACATACAATGAATGAAGATAAATAAAGTTGATACTTGAGAATTTTTCGTTTTGAAATTTAAATAAATAAATGAAGTTAAATTTGTTAGTGTATCTTTTAGTGAGATCTTTTCTCAGATCAGCCAGCACCACCTAACCCAATGTAAAGAGACTGAGCTTTGATTATATTTTTAAGCATTTGTTTACAATTTGTTTTGTTTTTTAAGCGAAAATTATAAAATGATTTCTACTTATGTGCGCATATCTTAAGTACAGTTGCCTTTTGACTTGACTTACTGCCTGCTTGCTTCAATCACACCAAAAGTGCCACAAATATCTCATCTCAGAAATATCAACTCTGACAGTTCGGACAATTGACATCAAGCACTTTGACAGGCTGACCATAAAAATCGCTGGCCAGCAATATTTGTTAATGAATTTCTGTTCGCTTGGCTTTTTTTCATATGCTTTTGTTCGTTTGCTTGCCTTTCGCACAGCGCATGTAGGCGTTGCACAATTAAACCGCAATTACTTAAGTATAACGAGGAAAAACGAAATTCGAACATTCGATTGCAATTCGTGTAACTTGAGTGGCTCGTAAGAGTGTTTGTACATATGTAAAACGCTTGCTTACTGGCTTCAAGCATTATTTGTTCATTCTATTATTCAATTACAATGTTAGCTATTTGGTGGCAGGCATGTGGACAAGCAGTTATTCTGTCAGTTACTTAGACAATCAACCGCGCGGTAGTCATTCATTTGCACAGTTCTAACCGCAAAATGAAGCCGCCCAAGCAGCTGTGAGTCGACATTATTTGCTCTTGACAGTGTTGTATTGTTGTGGCATTCCGTATGCTTTGCGGGCATTTTACTATCAGCTGATTGACAACCGTCGAATTGCGCGCAGGCGTATACCGCTTTAGCTAAAAAAGGCGACTGTATAAGACACTGACTGTCTGACTAGCCACTATACAGACACATTGAAAACACAAAGCATAAAGTCAATAATTTGATTTCACAAAACCAAAAATAGGTCTCGTAGTTCTAATGGTTCAGAACTAATTTTTGTAGTAAATATTTTACTATAATAAAAGGCTTAACGTTCCAGAGACCATAAACAACTCGCTGAAGTTAAAATGTAAACCAAGAAAATATGTGATTCAATTGAAGGAATCGATTTCATTTGAAGAACAATAAAAGAAGTGCGTACACCTGTGCTCAAAATAATAGTAGGGCGGCATATTGCAAAGTTTGACTATTTATTTCTTATTTGATATTATTTTTAAACTTTAATAAACATAAAAATGCGTAAAAAATTCTGAGAACAATTTTACAATGCACACGGCGAGAATAAATTCGCAGAAAAAAGGGCAGTTAGTTTTTATTTTGTTCGTACGCTTTGTTTACTCCTAAATTATACTCAGTTTCGTGGGAATTTTCGCTTGTTAATAATGGAATGGGAAGCTGCATTACCTAAATGAGGTAAAAGTGCAAGGGAGATTTATGAATTGATGTTAAAACTTAATATAGAGTTTTCCAATCAGAGGCATTATTTTGATATTCAAAGAAAAATGCTATTTTTCAATATAAATGAAGGATATTTACTTCATTATAAAGAGGAAAGAATAGAGCGAAAAAAACATCAGGGAAATGACCCCCACGACCGCGCTTACAGGACATTATCCTTTTTATGAAATTTTCCATAACCGAATTGCAATGTGGTTGCCCTATGTCTTCAATAGCCTCACGAATTTCATCTTTGAGGTCTTGAATCGACCCTGAGCTGTTGGTCCGGAATCTTTTCCTGTAAAAGATCAATGATTTCGTTGCTTGTGTGGCACGTAGCGTCGTCTTGTTGAAAATAAACGATGTCTAGATCAATACCATCCAATTCCCGCCATAAAAATAGCACCTGTTAGTGGAAAATCCTTTAATCTGAGAATGTTTGTTTACTACACGATCAATTGTTTTTGCCAAACGTCTGAAGTGGCAGACAGATAAAGAAATGTTCATCCTCGCGTGGTTCAAACCAGTGCAGCCATAAAAGCCGTTCGAGTAAGAATTCGCTTCCCTTAGGAAACAGAAATCATGTCCAGGGAAATGAATGTATCGACCAGATCCATGCCAAGACTAATTAGAGACAACAACGCGCTTGAAGAAAATTAGAAAAATTAGAGTCGACAGATGCAAGCAGATTCTTCGGTGGCACCCAGGAAACGACCATAAAAATACTATCTTCATAGATGAGGAAATTTTCACTGTTGCAGAAGTTTTTAATAAACAAAACGACAAAACCTATACTAAGACTTCTAAAGACGCAAAACATGTTGTTCCAAGGATACAACATGGCCACCATCTAGCCTCCATATGGTTTGGTGGGGAATGTCTTGTAAAGGCGTTACATCTCTTCATTTCTGCGAAAAAGGGGTTAACACAAGTGTATCAGCAGGATATCTTAGAAGGCATGGTGAAGCAGTTGAGCAGTATTCTCGTCAATGGAGAGCGTTGCAGCTTCCAGCAAAATTCGGCTCCAATGTACAAAACAATATGCCTTGGTTCATAGCCGCAGGAGATTGGCCATCTGGAAGTCCAGATCTGAATCTATTAGACTACAGGTTGTGGTCAGAATTGGACAACATGGCCTGTCAAAGACCTCACAGAAATTTCGTAAGTCTCAAACAAGGTTTGGTTCGAGCAGCGACGTCAATATTCATGGAAGCCGCAGCAATAACTGAATACCCTAATCGTTTGAAGACTTTTGTAAAAGCAAATGGTGACCATTTCGAAAGAAAAGTAAAATTTTTTTTAATATTTACATATTAAATAAAACTATAATAACTTCATTAAAAAAAATATTATATTTTCATATCTATCTATCTATTGTATTGGCAGGACTAAGTACAAATAGAAGAGCAATCTTAAAAGTCAAAATAAAGCTGCCAATCATTTAAAATCATTTCTTTTATTTAGTAAAGAAAGTTATTCAACAAAAAATTTGATGATTATTTTTGGGCCACCGAGTATAATCTAGAAAATGTTGTATCTTGTTATTTCATTATCAGCAAGGGTGACCATTTATTAGATCATCAGCAACCATGTTTTGTTTCGTTTTTTTATTTAGTAAAAAGTTAATCAAAAAACTAATTTGGATGATTATTTGCATATTGATTGCTATAGAAAGAAAAAACATAATCATGGCACACTTCTGAGAGAGAAATTTCATGATGAACACTACTGCCGTGAGATGCTCGAATTTTTACACCTCCCACAAACCTTGGTTCTACTTATGTTAGAGCCATTCAAAAACAAAGTGCTATTGTACAGGTAATTCTAATAAATGTGTCGGAGCTTATGATTTATTTGTGCGAAATAAACTACCTTTAGTGGACGAGTTCAAAACGAAGTATCGCAATCTGCGGCCAGTACTTTGCTTTTGGGCACGACTTAGTTTCACCACTATGATCCTAAATCTTATGCAACCTTTAACATGTGCAATGATTATTCACGTAAAAAATCATTCTTTACGGGCTTTTAAATTTTTGGTACATAAAAAATAATATCCGACTAATTTAAGGTATTTTTATTCCAGTTTTTTTTATTTTTTATTTTATTTGTTCCAAGAAGGTATTTTGGTCATTGATATACCCAGCTAAAAAGAAGGCTCCGCTATATCGTAATCACTTTAAAATCTTAGTTCGTCGACTATTTCGTTAGCCACCCACGACAATGCGAGTGAAGAATAGGTGAAGAAATTAAAGCAGAAAAAAAGGCAACAACAAAATAAACTAAAAAAATATAAAATTAATACATAAAAGCGGAAAAATAGAAAAAGTGATTGTCGGCGTTGTCGCTAAGATATTTATCGGCCCATCAAACAGCCAATATGGTCGGCTACTATCAATACGGCTGTCTACAGGCAATTTATACACACAACGCACATTGCGCAAGCAGTTTGTTTTTACATGTCTGTTTTGGTAGACAAGTAGACAAGCAATCAGCCGTCAAATTGTGGGTCTGCCTCTCCAACTGTCTCACCTATTGGCTGATAATTTTGTGCATTTGTCACTTTTTCTTTTCGGTCAGTTTGTCGGCCTGTCGTTTATATTCGAGTATCTAATTCCGTGATTTTTTTCGGCTGTCAATTCGGAGTTTTGGTAATATACGTGTATATGTATAAATATATATTATATATATTATACGTAGATATATTACGAACATACATTAAGGAGGCTCGTTCCTTATTGAAATAAACTTGTTGTAAAAAAAATTTAACTTTTGGTCGATTTTTTATTTAAATTTTGTGTACATTTGTGAAGTGAAATTAGAAGAGTAGTTTAAATAATATTGGGTAGTCGAAAAAGTCTTTTCGTATTTTTTCAATAGATGTCGTTGGAGTCATCTATCTCCAGTGCTACCAATAACATTGTGTCATAACATATGGTGTTAGAAAAGTGACATTTTAAGCTTCATTTGACCAGAAATAAAATTAAATTCGGAGAAGTTGAAAAAAAGTTATAGCTGTTCAAAAATGAGTGAAAATAATGAAGAAATTCGCTATATTTTGAAATTTTTGTATAAAAAAGGAAAGAATGCCACGCAAGCCACCAATGGAGTTAGTGAAATTTACGGAGACTATGCTGTATCAGTTCGTATAGCACAACAACTGTTCGCTCGCTCCGTTCTGGAAATTTCGATGTGAAAGATGCACCTCGCTCCGGTCGAGGAAAAGATTGACCAGGACCGTCACATAAGCTGCCATGACATCGCCAAGGCACTAAACATTCATCATCAAACGGTTTTGAACCATTTAAAAAAGGCTGGTTACAAAAAGATGTTTGGGCACCACATGAATTGTCTGTGAAAAATTTAATGGAAATCGAATCATTTCTGAAGCGAATGGTAATAGGAGATGAAAAGTGGATCAAATACGACAATAATGTGCGAAAAAGATCATGGTGCAAGGGTGGTGAAGTTCAACAAATGGTCGCAAAGCCAGGATTGACGCCTCGAAAGGTTATGCTGTGTGTTTGGTGGGATTGGAAAGCTATCATCCACTATGAGCTGTTCCAGCCTGCTCGAACGATTGATCATACACTTTACTGTCAACAACTGATGAGATCGAAGCAAGCAATCGAAAAAAAACGGCCAGAACTGATCAGCAGAAAAGGTGTCGTCTTCCATCAGAACAACACTAGGCCACACACATCTTTGATGACTCGGCAAAAACTGGGAGAGTTTGGCTGGGAAGTTTTGATGCATCCACCATATAGCCCTGACCTTGCACCATCGGACTACCATTTGTTTCGGTCAATGCAGAACTCCCTTAATGGAGTAAAATTGGCTTCAAGGGAAGCCTGTGAAAATTACTTGTCGCAGTTTTTCGCCGAGAAACCACAAAAGTTTTACACTGGTGGAATAATGTCTCTAGAAGAAAAATGGCAAAAGGTGGTCGACTAAAATGGTACATATTTGGTTTAATAAAGTTCATTATAAATATAAGAAAATGAGTTAAAGTTTGATTAGAAATACGAAAAGACTTTTTCGACTACCCAATATTTATCTTTAAACATTTTATATCAAATTTTATAATTTAATGAGACAATTTCTCATTTTTTTGGTTCATAGAAAAATATTTTTTTTTTTTACATTCTAAAGCTCAATATCTTTTAAAAGCTTGTAAGCAGTCAAAATTTTCAAAAAGAAATCGAATTTTTATGTAATACAATATTTCGAAAATATTTTTTGAAAATTTCATGATAATTGAATGAGTAGTTCCAAGACATCCACACATCCAGCAATTAAAGTTTGTGGCTCTCAGGTCCATTGATGAGCAAGAGGAAGAATTCAATGCATTTTCTCTGGAAACTATGAACGCCCAACAAACACAAAAGAAAGTTATTTTTCAGGCTTTTTAGAAATTCATGGTTTTCAAGTTGAAAATGTTGCATATCATTCTCTAATTCATCTTCATCAGACATTTTTAGTTTGATAATACAAAAAAGAAATATTGTTGGATAGAAGTTTTTTTATTACAATCTGATAGAAGAAATACATACAGAATGAGAATCACAAAGAATCGACATTTCGACGACTTCTTCAACACTTTGCTCTATGAACTTCGCGGATAGATTTATTATTTTTTTCTTTTCAAAGTATATTTCCACAATTTGGAAGCGTTGTTCTGCCGTGAAACGATTCATGATGACTTGCCTAACTTTAATGAACACAAATGTTAGCACAGTTTGCCATTTTCAGCTGCCAAGCCATAATTATCTATATCGATAGTTCTCATGCAGCTAAAAAAATCACCCTTAACAATAAAAAAGGATTATTAATTTCTATAAAAGATAGCAGGGAGACCTAGAGTACAGCACTCCATCCTTAATTAGCAAGTTCTATGCCTTGTACGTGAATATTTGGTAGCTCAGGCTACTTTACAAGACTATTTGGATTATCTGGCCGATTACGATCACTAGACGATACTAGGCATGATAGATCTGTTTTTTTAATAGCCCATTTTTAAGCCCCCGAAATATCTTATAAAGATTTAAAATTTACCTTAGCGAGTATTAAAATATTTATTTATTTGTTTTTCTTTATTAATCGCTTTCATTATTTTTTACTAGTGAATAATGCAAAACTCTGCTCAGCCTACATATAATATTACTTTTATGAATTTATACATAGTAAATATGTAAATGAATGTATAATTTGAATTGAATTGAATTTGAAAAGGTCGAGCCAAGGAGCACCAGGAGATTTGGTGGCTCCTAAAACACTCAGGCTAAAAAGCCCATTGTATTTAAAGCTCTGGAAAGGGGGTAGATAGTCAAGGAGGGAGGGAGAAAAGTATCAGAGAAAGAGATAGGAAAGAATAGAGACAGAGATAGAGATAGTTAGTCCTGTGAGAATTTTCCAGATTCTTTGGCGAATCTGTAAATATCCTCCAGTTTTAGAGAACGAATATCACTCATTCCCATGACATCTGAACCCAATACCCGTAGTCGCGCTCTAGCAAAGGCAGGACACTCACAGAGAAAGTGCTCAGTGCTATCCGCCTCCTCCAAGCAGGACAGGCATACCGGGTCCTCGATGATTCCAATGGTGGTCATATGCTGACCCCATGGGTTGTGTCCCGTAATGATGCCGACCATCAACCGAATGTCTTTCCTTCTAAGTTTTAGTAGAAAGTTTGACAGTTTTCTGTTCGGACTTGTCACAAAACACTTTGCAGTTCTGCAGCGTTCTAGACTGGACCATCGCTCTTTATGTAGATTGCCTACATAATCGTTGATCCAATTCTTGATTCCTGCGGGACTGATTCCGATTATTGGCTCTGGCCCCTGTGGGGGCACCGCTGATCCACGGTTGGCCAATTCGTCGGCGATTTCGTTTCCTTGAACACCGGAGTGTCCTGGAACCCATATAAGTACAAGCCTGTTTTGTCTTGCGACAGAATTAAGCTTCTTCTTACATTCTTGAACAATCTTTGAGGTTTGCTTCGCGTTCTCCAGGGCCTTCAATGCAGCCTGACTGTCACTGAAGACTCCAATCTGTTTCCCGCTCCATCTCCTCTCGATTATCCATTCGGCTACTTTTAGGATGGCAAAAACTTCTGTTTGAAAAACAGTTGCCATTCCCCCCATAGCATAGTGATACTTATAACTATCGTCTAAGTACCATCCGGCTCCAGACCCTATTTCAGTCTTGGACCCATCGGTAAAGAAAATATCCGTCAAACCTCCCTGCATGCATTCTGGATTGCTCCATTGCTCACGCAATGGAAATCTGACATCAAATTTCCTTCCGAATGAAACTGTGGGTATCAGGTCATCTTTAGGTGCCAAAAACAGTGGATACTGCTCCGACAGCAACTTAAAGATTTCTCTGTGTCCCGTAGTTCCATCTTCGTGCCAGAAACCATATTTATGGAGTCTACACATTGCTTTTATTGCTTCCTGTTGTATCTTAAGATCCAGGGGGAGCAAATTAAGCATAGCATTTAGGGCATCACCAGAGGTTGTACTCATGGCACCCGTGATGCATAAACATACACTTCTTTGCAGCCTGTATAGTTCCCGGATTGTGGACTTAACCATGCTCCGTCGCCACCAGACCACAGAAGCGTAAGTGATGATTGGTCTGATAAGTGCCGTGTATATCCATAGGACCACAGCAGGTTTCAGGCCCCAAGTTTTGCCAAAGGCTCTACGGCATTGCTGAAAAATCTTCAATGCACGATTCACCTTCAGTGAAACGTGTGTCTCCCAGGTCAGCTTCTTATCCAAGATTACTCCTAGATATTTAACTTCGTTGGAGAGACCAAGTGTCACACCTTTCAGTGTTGGAAGACTGAGTCCATCCAATTTCCGTTTTCTCGTAAACAAGACTATGGTTGTTTTGTTCGGATTAACGGAAAGACCTTGTCTCATGCACCAATCATCGATTTTGTCAAGGATCCTCTGCACTTTCGTGCAAAGCCTCCTTAAGGATTTATCCGATGTTAGCGCACAGACGTCGTCCGCATATGCTTGGACGTGAAATCCGAGTTCCTGCATCTCCGCTAATAGGGAGTCTACGACGAAGCACCACAGCAGCGGAGAAAGAACACCCCCTTGGGGACATCCTTGCTTGGCCCTGACTGTGATTTGCTCGTCGCCGCTCCCACCAGCGGTTAACAGCCTCTCAGAGAGCATGGAGTATATCCATTTTATAATGGCTTGATTAACTCCATGTCGTTCGGCAGAAGAACATATCGAGCCGAAAGTGGCATTATCAAAAGCCCCCTCAATGTCCACGAACACGCCCATTGTGTATTCGTCAGCTTCCAGCCCAGCTTCAATCTTGCTAACAAGATCGTGTAAGGCTGATTCACATGATTTTCCACTCTGGTAAGCGTGTTGGTTTCTACTAAGTGGACTTCTCGGCAATACCCCCACTCGAATATGTTTCTCCACCACTCGTTCCAGACTTTTCAACATGAACGATGTCAAACTGATTGGTCTGAAACTTTTTGCTAGGGAATAGTCATCTTTTCCTGGTTTTGGAATAAATACTACTCTTACGCGTCGCCATTGGGATGGTATATAACCAAATGCAAGACAGGCTGTGAAGATCCTTTTCAGGGCCTCAATCAGCCTGTCTCCTCCTTTTTTAAGCATTACTGGATATATTCCGTCAGGTCCAGGGGACTTAAAGTTCTCAAAGGAAGATAAGGAAAACCTTATCGATTCCCTTGTCACTATCCGACTAGCAATATACCAGCTGTACCTAGAGGTTCCACCGTTGCCACCGTCATTGTTCATGCCACTCTCAGCTTCAGAGAGAGTTCTACTACCCGGAAAATGGGTTTCGAGTAGAGCATTAAACGTTTCCGATTTGGAAATGGTGTATGAACCATCAGGTTTTCGAATGGAATCCAGCCTTACTGAGCGGTCTAAATGAAGGACCTTACAAAGTCTCGCTGTTTCCCTCATTTCTTCATGTATAATTTACTTAATATCTATTTGTGTAGGTCTTTTATTTATTACATTTTCAGTTTACAAACACTTATCTTTTCATTTAAGGAAATAGTTCCCTTTGCCTTTGCATTTTTATTTGCATTTGTAATATTTGTAGCAATGATCGGTTGGCATTGCCCGCAACGATAAATGTGAGGGCGCGTGGGCCTGGCGAATAAATAAAATACCTACAAAAGCTTTTGTAAATATTTTATTTTAATTAACCATTTATGGTTAAGCCCTGCTAAATATTTCAATCTGGTGCTTACGAAGACAGATTTAGAGCAAGGAAATGTATGTTAAGATTTGAGTCTAGCCGCTATAGCTGTTAACAGAATTTGCTTATAAGAGTTATATATAAGATCAATAAGTTAACAATGAACAAGAATTATTAATTTCACTGCAAAACTCATGCGAGACTTTTCAACTTAATTTTACCATTAAAACATATTAAAACCATGTTTGCAAACGTGGCGTAAAATAATCAACCAATTTTGGTTTTGAATAAATTTTTTACTGAACAAATAAATTACAGGGTGGCTGATGAATTTTGCTACATTAAGAAACTCAAATAACTTTTTTTTTTAGAGTATGGAATTCATTTTTTTTTTTTTTTTTTTTTTTTTTCAATTTGAAGGTCATTAAATTTTATTAAATGTAGCTTAACTAGTTTTAAAAATAATTGAATTTAAATGCCCCCCATGATCGTTGACACAAGTGCGGCATCTTAGTAAAAAGTTGTTCATTGCTGCTTTGAGAGTTGCGACAGGAATAGCCGCAATTGTTGCCCGAATGGATTGTTTTAGTTCATCCAAATTTGTTGGCTTTGTTTTATAAACTTCTTGTTTACATAAACCCCACAAGAAAAAATCAGGTGCAGTAAGGTCAGGCGACCTGGGGGGCCAACGAAATTCGGAGTTTCTTGAAATCAGTTTATTGGGAAATTTTCGTCGCAACTCTGTCATAACAGTCTGGGCTATGTGAGACGTTGCCCCATCTTGTTGAAACCACACAGAGTTGAAAGGAATTCTCTTTCGGCGTAGTTCTGGATAGAAAAATTCTTTCAGCATTTTCAAATAACGGTCTCCAGTAACCGTAACGGTGTGACCATTTTCTTCAAAAAAATAAGGCCCGACAATACAGCGTGAAGAAACCGCACACCACACTGTCACGCGAAGAGGATGCAATTCCGTCTCGTGGAGTATCTGTGGGTTAGAAGTACTCCATATTCGACAATTTTGTTTGTTCACATTGCCGTTTAAATCGAAATGGGCCTCATCAGACATGAAAAGGCAGTTTAACATGTTTTGGTCTTCTTCCACCATTTGCAGGATCTTCTGGCAAAATTCCAAGCGAATCGGCAAGTCTGCTGCATTCAGTTTGTTAACCATTTGAATTTTGTAGGGAAATAAGTCTAAATCTTTGTGCATTATTGTTTGCAAAGACTGTCGGCTGACACCAAGTTGAGCAGATAAGCTTCTTGTTGAAACCCTTGGATTGCTTTGTATAGCTGCAGCTACAGCAGCGATCGTTTCCTCCGTCCGAACTGGTGGTTTGATGGGATGATAAGGCCTTCTTGCGACTGTTCCTTGCTCAGCAAAATTATTCACCAGTCTCATTATGGTCCATCTGCTCGGGGGATCGCCGCCAAACATCCGCCTGTACTCTCTCTGTACCAAAACTACGGACTCCAGTGCGTGATAGCGGCGGACTATCCAAATTCTTGTTTGCGTGTCCCAGTTATCCATTTTAATAAATTTTAAAGATCAATCTACAAATTAAAACAAAAATGGAACAGATAACTTAAAAAAAAAAAAAGTTATTCAATTTTTTTTTGGTAGCGGCTTTCATCAGCCACCCTGTATTTTGAGTGATGAACTTCTTTATTTCGAGCTTTACGCGCTCCACTGCTTCTTTGTTTGTATACTGCAGCTGTCAAATATGATCGACGTTCAAAGCCATTTGGAAAAATTATAAATCTTACGATAGGGTGATAAATTTTTCGTCACCTTTAGAGTAGCATAAAAAAGATTAGATTGTCATCATTTATATACCTAATATAAAAAAAAAAATTTAAATACAATTTTGAACACAAATAAAGGGCACTTAAACTCGTATAGCGTCTTTCAAGCTCCAATTTATTGTTCAGCAGTATTTTTATTTTACAGCTTTGACACAGTTTCGTCATCTTTTTTACAAACGTAAAATAGAAATTCCACAATTTACTGAACTTAATTCGATTTCACTAGAGAACGATATAAAATAAATAAAGTTCACTATGAAAGTGGTGGATATGCGAAACGCATTGAAAATTTCACAAAATTATTAAAATTCTCGGTCGTTACAATCTCTCAACGAAACTCGATAAAAAAGGTTAATCGATAAATTTGAGTTTACTAGCTTGGCATAAGACTAAAGGCACCAGTGAAGCCCATTAAATTATGCTCGTACTACTATTGGGCGCGCATTGTGGACTGATGGTGTGCTCGAGTCATTTTTCTTTGAAAGAGCATCTTAAGCGAAAAGGAGATAGATCGCAGCTAGTTTTTGTCATGCTTCTTGAGTCGGAAATACCCAATACCGACAAGTTAAGAATTATAATCCAAATCGGTGGGTCCAAAGTAAATTAAAATGAAATGAAGGTTTTCTGTTATTCAGTCAAGCTTTTTAGTTTTGGTGGAAAAAATTTAAGTAAAATTTTAACCATTATTATTAAACTAAAAAAAAAAAATTAAAAAACAAATAAACTTTTAAAAGAATTTATGTTTATTAAAAAAAAAGTCGATAAACAAATTTTATTGTAAAATTCATAACCGTTTAGGTCTTTGATATTGCGACATGCTAAGAAAGTGTATTTTTCACATGGAATCTCCATGCTAATTTTCAAAACGTTGCCGGTCAAGTTAAATATTAATTTTATTAATTAAATGTTATAGAAAAATTAAAAAAAAAACTCGACGAAAAAACACATCTTTTTGATGAGCTAATGCGTTGGAAGTTACATCTCTAGCTGGCTTACAGAGAAAGTTGGATGACATTCGGTTCAGCGGAAGCGAAGTTATTGCGTCTAAAATGTCAGTATGTTTGTGTCACCGGTACAAAAAAGAGTTTCGAGCAAAGAGCTAATATCAAATTTTATTTTAAAATCGGTAAAACGTTTACCGAAACATTTGAATTGATGAACAAAGTTTATGGCGATGAATGTCTATTTCGTGCCAGAGTTCATGAATGGTTTACACGTTTCAGAAATGGTTGTGAGGACATAAATGACAATGAACATACGAACCGCCCGAAAGCAGTAAGCCCCGAAAACTCTATCGAAATTGTTTGTAAATTTATCAAAAATGAAACGAAATCATCGTTGATATTAGGAATTGAATATCTCCACAATATCGATTTATCGCATTTTGACTGATCATTTGGGCTTACGAAAGATCTATGCACGTTTAATTCCGCACAAGTTAACTAAGGACCAAAAATTGCTCAGAATTCAACATACGAATCGTAGTGTTTCCAACGTGAACCTGAAACTAAGCGTCAAAGTGCCGAATGTAAGGCCCCAGACGAGCCACCACCCAAAAAATTGCGTTTGGAGAAGTCAAAAATCAAGTCGATGCTCATTTGGTTTTACTCTTCCAAGGGAATTGTCCACAAGGAGTTCGTGCCAATGGCCCGACGGGCCGTCAATGCGATTTTCTATTTTGGAATTTTGAAGCGTTTGTTGCATCGCATTCGTCGAATTCGCCCAGAATACCGCGATAGAGGAAGCTGCACCATCTTCTTCTAGAACAGATGTCCCCACCGCCAGTGACCTGAAACACTCTTACGAAAAGCTTTTAGATCGCCTAAAATAGTGTATCGAGGCCAGAGGGGACTATTTTGAGTAAATAAACTCAAAGTTATCAGAACAAAGCTCCTGTTGTTTCTATTTTAGATCAGTCATGTGTTTTTTTTTTTTTTGACTTCGCCTTGTATCATAGCTAACAATTTTTAATTTAATGAGACAATTTCTCATTTTGTTTATTCACAGAAAACAATTTTTTTGCGTCATCCTAAAGCAACATAATCAATAAATTTATTGCAAACGCAAAACCGGAGCAAAAATTACGCAATATTCTGCAGAAATGTTGGCACCCGATTTAAGATGTTGGGTCATCTCAAAGACGAAATTTTTGGGAATAGGCCAGGGAAGATAGAACTTTGAATGAGAACAGTAGACTCGAAATTATTGAGATAGAGCGCCAATTATTCCTAAATATAAATAAATAAGCAGAGACTCTTCGCCTGGATAAATAAATATTTCACTCTGTTGTTTTCACACACCTGACTATTCTTAAATCTCACAGGCATCCTTTAGACACTTTGTGCTACAGATTTCCAAATATACACGATTTGAGTAGATTTACCTGTGTGCCGGTTGAAGCAAAGAAATATTGAAAAAATTTAATAGCACTGCATCAAAAGTGGTCTGAAATAATATTGCGATAGGCAGAAAAACGGCGATCTATGCATATGAACGAGAAATTAAAAAGCAATCAACTGGAGGAGAGTATCAAGGCAAACCAAATTTAAGAAAAGTTATTCGCGCACGAAGCACTGAGTATCAAATGGCCGCCTGTTTTTCTGGAATAATTCAATTTTTCGCCACTGTTTCAGGGGTATAATTTTGTAGCCAAATTCGGATTCAACGCTCCATAAGCTGCTACTAGACTCTGAATGTAACTCAGAAAAAAATAAAACATAAATTGTGGCGTAGTATAATTTATTACTCATCTCAAATTTTACAACTAACTATTAAATACGAAATGCACATGAAAATATTTATTACCAAATAACGAGGCAAATATGCATTTCACGAATGACAGAATGAGAGCTAGTAAACAATAAGATGAAATTACAGAAACAAACCGCATTCAGGAAAAAAACATAAAAATCTGAATTCGAAAAAATAGTAATGAAGTTATGTACGAGTGTGCATAACTATTTGTAAAATATATATTCGAATACATGCAAATGTGCATTTCAGCGTAATTATTGTAGAAGTTCATACAATTTTAGTTAGGTTTGAATTTGAAAAAAAATTTACATACAAAGCGACTACCAAAATTTCGGTAAATTGATGATATTTTATATGTTTTTGGAAAATCCAAAAATAGTAAACGAGTTGTAATTAACTGATGATATTTCATTTTCAATTTGAAAAAAATCGGTAGGAATAGAGACGAGAAAACGTAAGATGACTAATAAAAGGTCGATGGAATTTCCGCTACCAACGCATCAAGAAATTTGCCATTCGATTTTTTATGGCTTTCACTGTTAATTTTAGCCTACGGAAATTTTCAATGAGTTCTAAACTGCACGTAAAATGAGACCTTAAGACCATTTGGAAGTGATATCAGAGATTCCTTACTGAACAATTTTCTATGCAGGACAGGCCAAAATCTTTTTCCGACGAGAGAAATGTAGCCCAAGTGATGTTTTTAAGGTTTACAAAGCGTTCGATAAAGGTGTTTGTTAAATCTGCTATCAACGTAGACATGGATATGAAAAAAAAGGACAAAAACCAAATAAATATGAGGCCGCTTCTAATCTGAAGAAGAGCCGCCTTTTGCAGGCGCTCACTCCGAAACAGACACCATCAACTTCGGGAGGCCTTTAAATTGTATTAATTAATTTTGAATAGTACATCACCTTTTGTTACTCAGAAGTATGTTCAGAAAAATAAGAGAAACCAAACGCACAAGACCAATAATTTCCTATCAAGACAATGGCCATGTAAGCTCTCACACATCCACTCAAAGAAGTGAATTTTTGAGCACTCAAAATATCGAATTGATGGCTCCTAATGTAGCGCCCATTAATTTCTTCTTAGGTCAAAAACAAGGCGTAAGGCTACATTTTTACCTAACTGAAGAAACATTTCATGCTGCATGTAATCACCTATTTGGGAGTAGGCAAAAGTATGTTGATCTTGATGGACAAAATTTTGGAAACCCATAAAGCTACTTTCTTTGGTATAATAAATATTTATTTTTATTTGCCTATCACAAAACTTCAGAAGCAATGCACGTATCACTCAACAATCTGAAAATAACCTGATTAATTTGAATTTTGCATTTAATTTTAATTTTAACTATCCATTACTTCTACCTATTATGTATTCATTCATATTATTTATGAAAGCGAAAAGATTGCTGACGCTGATACCACTGCGCTAAAAGCAAATTCAAATTGGAGCAACCGAATAAAGAAAAAAGCAAAAAAAGCAAAGAAAGAAATCCGGCTTAACCTTGATCCCATATGCCATTCGTATGTACGTCCGCTTTAAAAAGGTAGCATTTTTTAATGCTTACGATGGCCAAATGATAAGCCGGTTGAAGGCGAGACCACAGAGAATTTTGTGTATTCACTTGAAGAAGCGGCGTGACGAGTTTTCTTTTCTAATTTAATAGTACCATAAATTGCAGAGTAAATAGATGGAAGAATAATTAGATAAAAATATATGTATAACAATAAATTTAATAAAATTAAATGTCACGTTCCACTGAAAACAGCTGGTGTGTGCGTGAGTAGATATACCTGTACATACATAAACGTACACTAGTGGACCCGGTGATAAGCAGTGCTGTAGATGGCGGCGCTGTGTTTGGTATTGTTATTAAGTAGCAACTCACCTGCAATAAAAAGTGAACAAGAAATTTAATTAGATGCAAGTTTTTAGTAGGGATACAATTTATGACATATTTACTTATGTATGTATGTATAACAAGTTTCTTCCTTTCGATTTAAAGTGGAGCATTTCATTGGTGGTATACTCTCGAAAGCCACTTTAAGCTTCGATTAGTTAAAACCTCATTAAAATGATAATAAAAAATGCATTCACAATATTGGCGGGCCAAAGTTTTTTAGAGGACAAAATAAATACCTCGCGGTGAGTATTAAAACAAAAAGTATTAAACTATTCTAGAAATTTTAATTGCCTGCATAAATCGATGCCGCCACTTTAGTAGAATACATATTTCTTTTTAACTTTGCCACCGTTACGCAATCGCAGCTATGCATGTACGTGGGCTAGAGGCGAGGATATATGTACATAAATGTATATAGTGACGATAAAAATAATAGCAGCGCAACATGTTGTCAATGTCTAACAGTTTTTTATTAATTTTTTCATTTAATTTTTTCTTTATTTTTCTTTCCATTTACTTTCTTATTTTTTTATTAGATATTTTTTTAAATATTTTCTTAAATTATTTTTATTTAATTCTTTTTATTTAGTTTTATTTTTCACAAAAATAAAGTTCATACTGTAACCAAAACCATACAACTCGAAGTTTCATTAAATTTGCTTAAAATTTTTTTTTTACTTTATGTTTTTATTTGATTAATTTTTTTATTTGATAACATTTTTTTTTTTACTTAATTTTTTTATTTGATTTAACTTTTTTTTTACAAAAATATAGTTCATACTACATACACACAACTCGGGGTTTAATTAAATTTTTATTTTATTTTTGTATTTAATTAAATTTTTTTTTTAATTTTTTTTTAATATTTTTTTTAATAATTTTTTTATTAAATTTTTTTTTTTGATTTTATTTTCTTATTTTTTACAAAAATATAATTCATACTGCAACAAAAACCATACAACCCGAAGTTTTATTTAATTTTTATTTTTTCATTGTGATTTTATTTTTTTATTTGATTTTTCTATTAAATATTTTTTTGAGATTTTTTTTTATTTCATTTTATTTTTTAATTTGATTTTATTTTTTACAAAAGTACAATTTTTTTTACAAAACCATACAACTTGATGTTTAATTTTTTAATTTGATTTTATTATTATTTTTTTTATTTGATTTGTTATTAAATATATTTTTTAATATTTTTTTTTATTTTTTACAAAAATATAGTTCATACTGCAAGAAAACCCATACAACTCGAAATCGCGAACTACAAAGACAAAAATTCGACCAATCGTTATATTGAAGAAAATGCGCAAGGAAAAAATTTCAAAAATCAGGGCGAAACTTAAATAATATCATAACAAAATCGAAAATTTTTCTAACTACATACCCAGAAATGTTCTAACTAAAAACGGTTTTCTCACTAAAAAGGTTGAAAGAAAGGTAGAATTTCATCGTTTGCCTTTTAGGTGGCGCTAGGTCGAGATATTTCTAAAACACGCATTTATGGCAGTACCAAATACCAGACATGCGCTGCTCTAACATTAAATCAAAGCATATACGAAAGAGCAATGAGCAACACAATGACAAATCAGCCGATAGTACAAATTTTCAACTTTGCTTTGCCTGCAGCAATTTTTTGAAAACATTTTAGTTTGAACATTTTAATAGTAATGGGAAATAATTGATTGAATTTGATTGAAGGAGAGTGATAGTAAACACTTCAAAGTTGCATGGCAAAAAACATTACTACATTTTTTCATATTTTTTCAAGTATATGTAACTAGTGTCCTCCAAAATACAAAAAACTCTGAGCTAATTGGAGCATTCTGTGAATAGTTATTAGCGTACATACATATTTTGAGGCTTTGTTTTGTCAGATCAAGAGGTGTTGAAGTAAAATCTACTATGAATAAATAGCATATAAATATAAATATAAATTTGAACTAGTGAGCTATGCTATTATAGTGTCTGAAGTTTCCGAAACGCCATTTCCAACAACGGTGAGTACTGCAGAGTCGTAGTGCTAGGCAATTTTTTGTCGGCTGAAATCGGAAACTAAAGAATAAATGAAGTTCGATTCCAGCAGGATATCGCACAGTCGTCGATACCTTATCGTCATTGCTGTATATAATTCATAATTAAACTTACGTTTCCCTAATCTATTACAATTAAACTTTTGTTCCACACAAATGGGTCCACCCTAATACGCGTATATTTGTGTCATACCACTCCGAAATTTCATACATATTCTTCAGGCGTATTTCAGTGATTTTTGCATTTCCATTTCCATTCCTCTTTTGCTGGTCGTAAACTAAGAAAGCAACAAAAAATACAGCAGCATCGTATTTCCCTTCATTTCTGTACGTTTATTGCTTGCCTTCTTTTAATTAGTTAAACGACAAATGGTTGCATATTTTAGCGGCACCGTCAAAGATTTATAACTGGCATTTTTTTATTTCAAACTTTTAAAACGAAATTTTATTGACTTAAAAAACAATTTACGCCACTTTCCACCAATATCTAGGATGTGTTTTTTTCTGTGTTTCTGTGTAAGCGTAGATATGTATGTGTGTGTGGACGCGAGCAGTCCAATAAAAATTAATTATTATACTGCAACAATAAAACTATTTATTGATTTGATTTTGGCGTACTAATTAAATTAAAATAGGTTGAGCTGGCAAACAATTTTATGGAAGTGAAAAAATGTTAAGCAGTCACTAGAAGATGACCAGAGACAAACAGGTTAAATACGTCACAGAAAGTAAAATAAAGTGGAATTTTAAGTACACAAATTAAGACATTTCACCTATAAAAATCTGTGGAAACCAAAGCAGTGGTTATGACATT
The DNA here is from genome assembly GCF_027943255.1 of Anastrepha obliqua. Classification (NCBI taxonomy): domain Eukaryota; kingdom Metazoa; phylum Arthropoda; class Insecta; order Diptera; family Tephritidae; genus Anastrepha; species Anastrepha obliqua. The sequence continues at coordinate 57,294,147 of NC_072892.1, read as the reverse complement.
CGAAGGATTTTTTTCATATTTTTTTCTTTTTATATTTTGTTTTTTATAATAGTATTTCCTAGTTTGTGTACGCCGTTGCACCGAATCTTTTAAAAATTTACTGCAAGAGCCATGAGTTGCTCTACTGAGCTGAGATACAAAAGACGTAGAGTTTCGTTAGACCTGGTTTAGAGTGGAAAACTTTTGTAAATCATACACCATATGCACTATGGATACCGAATGAAGTTAGCCACATTACTCAAAGCCGACAATGTATTCTAGACTATTTTTTCACGCAGACACCCAAGCCATTTTCAGATACTCTCATGGGGGATAAATGCTTCTTGCACCGCATTCCCCGTAGTTAGTTCTGGCATCACCTAAAAAAAGTGCATCTCCTTCCATGAGGAATAAATGCTTTTTGCACCGCATTCCCTGAAGTTAGTTCTGGGATCATCTGAAAAAATGAGTTCAAACAAATCTGTCCAACCAAAGTGGGGCATTCATATAAAATTTGTTTCGAATACTCATCCCTAAAAGATATTTTCGGAAATCTGTGTAGTTAAATAAATCTATCCGAATGCGGTTGTTTATTAACGGTCAGCCAACCTGTGAGCAATGTTGAGTCCAACCAACTCAACCAGATTACGTCATTCAAAGAGTTCACTGCATCAAGTCGCATAGTGAAATTCTACGATACCGCCTTCGTTAGCAGAAGTGTTCAATTTACCTGCATAATTTGAAGAAAAATTGAATTTGGAACGCAACTTCACAGCAGTGGAGCAAAGATCCGAGATTTAGTGCTGTCTCTGGCGGCAGGTTAGTTTTGGAGGGTACAAATAAGAAATTACGCGTAGTTTCATTAGCCCCATAGTACATTTCGTACTGTTATGAATATGCGTTAATTCTTTCCATTGAACAGATTCGCCTGGAAGGAGGTGCAATTAACCAACAGAATTCGCAGGACGGGCGACTAGAGATCGAACTTTCTCTACTTTCCCACTTAATTTCATATCGATACCGCTGTTCATTGTAAATTTGAATTTATATTTTCAATTATCTTTATGTAGGGGCTTACTTGAGGTTGTGCAATGAATAAATACTTGTCACTGTGGCGAGTAGAAGATGAACCCGAGCTGCGTGGGTATAGAAAAACCATAGAAATGCACTCTTCGGTCATGACGAAAAATATTAAAAAAAAAAGTATTTTTTAAACATTTTTTTTTTGTATTTCTGTACGTAAATCGATTGTATGAAACAGTTTTTTTTTTGTTTTTTTTTTTTTTTGTATTACTGTACGTAAATCGATTGTATGAAACATTTTTTTTTTATTTTTTACCAAAAATTTACATTAATTTTTTTTTGTATTTCTGTTCATAAATCGATTGCATTGCATTTTTATTGAAACATTTTTTTTTAACTCATTTTGACTAACTAAATATTTTGAGCCATTCTCGATTGTTGCTGAATTTTTTAAACAGTTTTTCGTTAAACCCGCGCATTTATTTTGACACCACCGTCCAACAATACTAGCGAAGACTTCATTGGACTTCAGCATCGTGGAACTTTTTCTTCACTTAAAAAACCGTAATTATCTAACATAATAGAATAAGTTTTTGTGAAAAGTAAATTTTTCCACATAATTAGGGTTATTCGCCTCTACGGTGGCTAATTGTCATGCAATTAAAAGAATTGTAAGCACTAATTGGTTCGATTATCATATAATGCACCAAACAACGCTCACAGAAAATACAGCAACAAAATGCCAATTTACTATATGAACCGAAATGAATAAATAAAAGTTCATATACTGAAGTATATATGTAATGTCAACACATACTCGTGCTCGTACTATGTACAAATATGCTGGTTGATGAGAATGCGATTGTACAGGGTAGTCCATCTAGCGTTGGAATGTAATTTAGGCTGTATGCGAGTGTGAGAATTCCTCTAAATTGCTACTTAATAGAGATAAATCCTGGAAAGTGTGGTTCAGAGAGTAGAAAGAATTTATATTATTTTCGATCTTACTTTTCAACCCAAATTGAACTATGAAATTTGTTAGAGCGTTAAGTGTGCAGCAACTTTTTTAAGAGGTTTTTAAGCACAAATTTTAATTATTATACTACTACATAGTACCAATGTCGCCACAACATTACTCATTACTCATTACTCAAAATTCAAACTTAGAGCTTCGTCACAAAAAAAAAATTATACATATATATATATATATATATAATTGGCGCGTACACCCGTTTTGGGTGTTTGGCCGAGCTCCTCCTCCTACTTGTGGTGTGCGTCTTGATGTTGTTCCACAAATGGAGGGGCCTACAGTTTAAAGCCGACTCCGAATGGCAGATATTTTTATGAGGAGCTTTTTCATGGCATAAATACACTCGGAGGTTTGCCATTGCCTGCCGGGGGCAACCGGTGTTTTTCTTAATTTTGGTGTTTCACCGAGATTCGAACGACGCTCTCTCTCTCTCTGAATTCCGAATGGTAGTCACGCACCAACCCATTCGGCTACGGCGGCCACCTGAAAGTATTTATTTATAGTAATTATGGTGACAACAGGCGAAGTTTGTTGTTTTAAAATTTGGCGCAATTATTGATTATTAGTTGCACCAAATTTTAATTCAAGTGAGTTTCTTACTGTAGGACTTTTGAGTCAGAAAATTTTTTTTTTGTTTTTGATTTTTTTGGGGTCAGTTTTTAGTATTGCGATTGCAAATGAATTTGTTTTGCTTCAAAAACAAACAAATAAAATAACTGGAGGGTGCACTTTTGTTGTTTGTGTGCAAAATAAAGAAACTACCCTCGGATGTTGCGCCAAAAACTGTTTCTAAAACTTTATTTTGCAGTTAAATTGCTCCAAAAAAGCAAGCCCCATAATTTATACCCAAAAATAAAAAAGCGTAAAAAATCAATCAAAATGACTTTATTGCTTTTCAAAATATTCACCTTGGAAGTCAATAAAGTGACTCAAAATTCCTGTCTTGTCTTGAACAAAGTTTGAAATTTAGATTATTATGGTTTGGTATTATTTTTATTTCAGTCTGGTAGACATCTCAGACATGCTGGGCATTGTGGAGAGGAGAATGAGACGGCGGACCACTTTCTGTGCATCTGCCCCACCTTCGCTCGAATCAGGATTGAAGTCTTTGGCACTGATGTGTTAGTACGAGTGCAGTACAATGGACTTAATTGTGTCAGAGTGGTGTACTTGCTAGTTTGTCCCGGCAAAACAAAAAATGCTAGTTCGACTTCCACGTGCTTGATGGCCCAACCTGTATACATAAAAGGCAAATATGGGTAAGCATTAGCGGGTAAAGGCACTTTACAACTGGCTTCTCTGAAATAAGCTGGAAAATATGTGTATATATACTATATATACGTGAATATGTCCAAGGATTTTGTAAAAATCTATCTATTCACAAGCATCTTCCAAGTACATTTTCTTTTCTGCCAGACTACAGATCTTAAAAAGCGCCGAATCACTTGCAACAATATGTTGCAATTATGGTCCAAACAAATTTGCCAATTCAAAACGCTTATAACTCAATTGCCGCTGGCAGTCAACAAGCTAGCTTCAGCTTCAGTAGCAATCCGCAATAGGTGTACATTTATATGCGGCTGAGTGACACCCGCTCGAGACTGGCTGCTGAGCTGAATAGTTGATTTGAATAATTTGTTAACACACTCAATGAATGGCTAGCAGCTGAACTGGCTAGTAACTAAGCTTAGCTTGGATGGAATGAAGCTATCATTGACTACGTTGTGTTTTGACAATTAGCTGTTTGGCTATTAAATGCGCACTTTGCCTACAGTAGCTTACTTGTGTAATTCAGCGGAAGGCTACTACTAATGCAAATTTATATGTTATTAAAAAAATAAATGAAGCGCTTAAGTCATTTAGATGATGCGCAAAGACATTTAGTAGAAATAAACTCAATTCAAACTTCAGATTAAGAGCTTCAGATCTCGAAAGGAAAAAATTTAATTGGCGCTGAACTGATATTCAAAAAAGATGAACATTTTTTGTGTTATCGCCTCTAACGCGTTCACAAAATTTCGCAATTAACATAATTTTATTATACAAATACAATAACAACAAAACAATAGAGCACAACTCTTTATTAATAAAAAAATTTCAATGCCGAAAGATGTTTGTAAGTGTGTATGTATGTGTGTTCACAACTTGTCAACGACTGACCAACAACAGCAATGGTCAATGTTATGAGAAAGCGTCTGGAAAGTCAATGGCGATGAGCATTGATGTTGTCCATTTTATTGCTAGAAAAAATGTTGTTTTTATCGCAATTAAGTAATGATATAGCGGCTGGTGATGTTACAAGTGAATACACAAGTAAAATTAATGAGTTAAGCCATAAAGTAAAAATCTTGGGTCATTTGGAAATTTTATTATTACATAACTAAACTACAAAAATGTAAAGCGGCGTTGCGCAAGTTTTCTCTTTCAGAATTTGTTACGAAAACTTGTAAACGAAAAAAATGTTAATGTTTTTTTTTTTGTTTTTTGTTTAATTAGAGAACTAGAATATGTGAATAAGAAAATATGAAATATAAAAACAATGAAAGTATGAAAATAATAATAGTAATAAAGAATTTATATACTGTTGAAAATTTGTATGCAATGAGTCTTGAAAAGTGTTAAGTGTTAGCTTTCTCTCCTCTGAGACCGAGGTTCGAAATTACTTTATTTTCGCAGTTTTTTTCTCAAAATTTAATAGTGTTTTTTTCTCGAACTTTATTTTATCTAGGAAAGACTGCAAAATATCGGTTGGAGTACTGACGGGACAGTGTATCACCCCACATCACGCATCCCAAATGGGATTAGTCTAAAGCGATGCGTGTGGTACTTTGGAACACCTACTTTGCCACTGCACTTATCTCTGTAGGACTCCACGAATGTCCCTAGGATCAACATATTTCTCATCCTTGAAGGATATTGCTGACAAAAGGCTGAACGGCTTGTTAAAACTGGCGAAGACGTGCATTATGAATTATATAAAATTATATCTTCGACTCCAAAATACATAGCACTGGCAACACAGCCAGCACTATCTGACCTTTTCTCGAAAAAAAAATTAATTTTGTAATACGGCAAATAATGCCATATGGCCCGCGAAAATGTTGCTGATTTCATATGAGAAAAGAACAAAAAAAAATGCAACCATTCAACAAATTAAACTCACACACGGTGGCGCAAAATTAAGTATGAATTTTGTTTTTGAATAACTTTTTTACTAAACAAAACAAAGAAAATGATTTTGAGTTATTGCAATTTTTATTTTGACCTCTACGCGCCTATTGCTTGTTTGGTTGTAAATATATTGCAGCTGTCTAATATATATGCTGCTTATTGAAGTAGGACGCCATTTGATAATATTTAAAATATTGAAAAGGATGACTAATTTTGTGCCACCCTGTATATTCAATACAATAAAATCGAAAGATTGACTTGACTCACTTTGTAAAAAATAAAATTTTCGCATAATTAATGTAACCAATAGGATGATTAATTTTGCGCCACCCTGTATATTCTATATAATAAAATCGAAAGATTGACTTGACTCACTTTGTAAAAAACAAAATTTTCGCATAATTAATGTAACCAATAGGATGATTAATTTTGCGCCACCCTGTATATTCTATATAATAAAATAGAAAGATTAACTTAACTTGCTTTGTAAAAAACAAAATTTTCGCATAATTAATGTAACCAATAGGATGATTAATTTTGCGCCACCCTGTATATTCTATATAATAAAATAGAAAGATTAACTTAACTTGCTTTGTAAAAATTGAAATTTTCGCAAAACTATTTTGACGAAATTGTGTACATAGATGGAATAAAATCAGCAGAACAACGGTCACCTTCATGTTTTGTACAGAGCAAAAAATGTTGTATTTTTCCCATGCTAAGGTGCAACATTTTGAGAAAAAAACATGCAACCCTATGAATGTGCTGAGAAAAGAACACAAAATTATGACAGGATAAAATACATATGCAACATTTTGAGAAAAGAACACGGAACCCTTTGAATATGCTGGGAAAAGAACACAAAATTATGACAGGATAAAATACATATGCAACATTATTACTAGAAAAGAAACCACCACAAAGAACCCCTTCTGAAAAAAGCAAAAAATATTGACATTTCGGAAAAATGTCCGTCGTTTGTCACTACTATACTTTTCCTCATCTTTCGAGTAGCGCTCCACTTGCTCACCGGAACAAATCCTTGTCATTTGGGATATTTCAAAAATCAAGAATTTAATATTTAAAATATTTCCTTTTTCGAAACTCAGAACTTAAAAACACAGTTATATGCATTTGTACGATTCGTTAAAAATGTTTTCAGTGAAAAGGCACGCCCTTTTATAAATAAATCTATTAGTCTCACTCTTCATTGATTGTGAGCAGTCACGCGAATTTCGTTTTTATAACTCAATACATTAAAACAATACAAATTCCAACAACTCGTTAACTTCTCACTTCTAAATAATTTTTTCAATAAATAACTTTCTCCGCCATAATTAGTTTATTGACATTTATTTATAGTATGCATAATTAAAAAGTGTAACAAATTAAATTGATTAACTTTAATTATACACAAGACCATTCTTTCACGCTGTCATCAGCGCTCACACGCCCCAAATTGGTGCACAAATCATTTTTGATATAATTAAGTTCGAACTTGAAAAATTCAACCATAATTTATCAAATATTTACTTAAATTTAGTTGAATGTTTTTGACAACAACAAAAATAGAATGAGTTGTAAATAGTAAAAAAAAAACGAACTTGTAATAAAAATAGTTACCCATAAAAACACGCGAGCACGAAGAACGAATTTTTGATGTGGGTTCAAAGAAAACAAGCACATGCGTGAGTATGCATGTATGTGTGTGTAGATACGCGTGCTAGGTCTGCAGTGAAAAGTCAAACTACTCAGCAAATATTTTACTTCCGGAACTGGTATTTAATGGAAGAAGTTATACTAGTTATAGAGTGACTAGAATTGTACCAGTTGCAAAGCGACCAATTAGGAAAGTATGCAAAAATTGTTTTATTAAGTATTATAGCTAAAAACAAGAATGATTGAAGCATTCGTAGTTCCTGTAAAGACCATTAGAAGAATAGAAATACTGATGGCGAATATCATTTTTTGTTTTTGGTCCACTATGGACTAGTTTATGACTAGACTGGCATAATACTGATACAGAGGCGAACTTAAATAATTTAGTTCATTAAAAGTTCTAATGCTTATATCTAGTCTAAAAATTGGCACACCGTAGGGCACTGCAATCATAAACATAACAGTTAATAGCATGGAAAAGAAGATAGAAGACAAACTACTTTAGCTGCATAGCAAACTGATAGTAAGTATTGTAGTTCAGAACTAGTATGTTTGACTGCAGGGATGTAGTACTCATGTGTAGGTATGTATATTTGTGCACTTGTGTACAAATTTATATGTACACCTGACCCGTTTTTCCCGTTCTGTTTTCTCATGTAGCAGCGCTTCGGGTTTGGAGGCGGTATGCTTGGTGGTTATTGTTGCCCTTACACACTCCCCTGCCTAATATAATACGTTTCAAAATTAAACGTGCGTGTTTATTCAAGAAAGAATAAAAGGCCAATAAACACTGGAGGTGACAAAGTGCGAGCACAATAAAATTTTCAGCACCACAAATTAATAAACATTACTATTAAAAATTTAAATCGCTGTGTATTGGGGAGTGTGTGGCCGTCACTAGAGTGTAGATTGTATGCCGGCTTTGAACGTCAAATCGTTTTTTATGGGAAATTTTTCATGGCGGAAATGTAGTAACGAAGAAAAAGTAATGGTTTTTCATTTCAGAAGTGGACACACAGATTTGGCATTGACGGCTGAAGGGTGACTAGCAGTAGATAAAACATTTGCTATCATTTGGACAGAGTGGACTTATCCGCAGTGGATTTTGAACTCAAATCTAGGTTTTTATTTATTCTATTTTATTTTTTGTATGTCTATGATTACAAAAATCTCAAAGACTAGATATTTTCTTATATTTATTTTAAGCCTTGGAATACAAAATATTCTCACAGGTCACACAGCTAACGTTAATCTAAGTGGGAATCGATCTTAAAATTAGGAGAAAATTAAATATTCCCAAATATTTAACTAAAGTAAGATTTGAGTGCTTAAAATCGACATCTTGAATACTAACTTTAGTTCAGCACAGGTTCTAAATATGGGAGCGTTGACACCATAACTACTTCAGGAAAAAGCAATTTTAAAGAATTGCAAATGGCGAAGAGTTATAGAGGGAACATCAAAAGCAATATTTTTTTAGGAGGTAAGGGCAGTCAATAGAGCCAGTTATGATATTAACACTTTGGTGACCGGTGACGAGTTAACTCGTCTTTTCATGCCCAAACGTTGTTGACCGGTGACGAGTTAACTCGTCATTGCACTTGCATTATCTATTTCACTTTTTGACACCCAGGGCGATATAGAATATTGCAAACACTTGGCGTATCGGGTTTAGTCGTGTCCGCTCTATAACAAAAAAATTACTTTTCTTAGTATTTCGATTTCTATCACAATTTGAGTCAAATTTCAAGAATTTCAACCATGACGGAACGTTTCGGCGAAGAACTTTTTAATGAATTATACGCGGATAGTTTATCTGATTGTCCGAGTGATTTCGAAATAAATTGTAGTGATTCCGAAAGTGATGAATCTACATTATACCACCAAAACGACAAAAAAGAAATGCTATAGAATCCGATAGTGAAAGAATGTTTTACTTTCATATTCAATTACAAAAAAATAGCCGGTGACATGGCATAGTTTCTGTGTAAAATTGCCGGTCAGCAAAGTGTTAAGGACAAATGAGAACGCTAAAATTGGTAATAAGTCCTCAAGTGCAGGAAAGCTAATTAGTTGCATTGAGAATAGTAAGAAAATATATCTATAGAAATTTTAGAAAAAAAAGTAGTTTTACAAAAGATCAATAATAATAATAGTAAATTTCAAATAATTTGCAGAATAATTCCCAAAAACATTTGTGTTTTTTTACTGATTTGAAGAAGGAAACATTTGGTGAAAAAACGTTTACTCACAGCTTTATCCAGCAGCTATTTTTCATGTGTCAGGTCTTGGTTCAAATTTTATTTACGATGTTTATTAATTGAATTGCTTTTAAATAAAAACGGAAAAACTAGACACTAGAACTAATATTTAAAAAAGTTGGCATACAAATAATTATTTACCTTTACTTTATATATAAATTATAAAATATTTATTTATTAAAAATAGTAATTTATAAAAATATTATATACTTAGTAAAGCTAGCTTTAGCAACCGTAGTGATCTCCAAACTGATCCATTTGCAACAGTACTCCCATTAACCTATTCTAATTGAATGAAGATGAACTTCACACTTAATTCCTCTTTGCTGTTAACTGCTCTGGTCGTTCTCCCATTAGTCGACTCACACTTAACAGCACTCGCTCTGACAGCAGTCGACTTACACTTGCACAGCAACTGCAAGTGATGCTGTAGTCGTTGTGTATGATGCTGCTAGTAATTCATCAGAGAGCATGTTCCCTTATGTAGGTGGCCAGCAGTTAAATAATCTTCAAGATCGATTATCTCGAAAATGGACATGGACCATGGAAAATGGTTTTGGACATCAGGTCATTTAAACAAACTACTCAGAAATCATCTATATAATAATATATATAAGAGAGATAGACGACTTTCCCGATAACCTATATACTTTTACGCAATAAAAATAAATCCAAAATTAAATACTTGTAAAACAGACGGATGTTAATATTTTTATTAATATGCAGTAGATTAGTTATGATATCTAAAGTTGTAGGAGTAGTCCAAAAAGCACCGAAACGCCAAAAGAATGCTATAGCATCTACAATGATTCGCTGATGGCTAATATGACTTGAATCCCGAATTTGAAATCCAGGAACTTACAAATGGATTCAGAATTAAGTGCCTTAGGTCGCATCAATCATAAAATCTGAGTGAAACAAAGTTATTCTCCACCTGCGCTTCCTAACGCCCTATAGAGAATTTGGGATCTAAAGGCTTCGTATGCTTACATACCTGGATGTTGTTATTATCCATATATCTCCGCCTTATAATAAGACAGGCATAGAAACTTATAAAAGTAAAATATGATTTTTTTTTCGCCAGTGATAACTTTGACTGTTGACTACTCGGTCCAAAATACCACATGCAAGATTGATGCTGTGTTGGGCTTCAAGGAGGACTTTCAAATCATGCTGATTCCCAAATACATGGAATCTTTTACTACTTCAAAAATAAAAAAAAACTATAACTTTCAACAGAGACGCGGGTGCAACCATCCTATTGTGCCATGCCACGAAAATTCTACCAAAATACTACACTGTAAAAAGCTTTATTGAATATCCTAGATAAGGTAAGGTACCACTAGGTAAGGTTGTATCGATCAGCTTCTAACTGGTTTACTCGAGGGATATAAAGTTGCGGCAATCTTTCCCACCGTGTTTTAATTGCAGCTTATATATTCATAATTGGCGCTTACAACCTTTTTGGGTGTTTGAACCGAGCTCCTCTGCCTATTTGTGGCGTGCGTCTTAATGTTGTTCCACAAATGCAGGGACCTACAGTTTTAGACCGATTCTGTACAGTAGATATTTTTTTATAAAGAGCTTGTTTATAGCAGAAATACACTCGGAGGTTTGCCATTGCCTGCCGAGAGGCGTGCGCTAATAGAAAAACTTTTTCTGTGTTTTACGGAGATTCGAACCTACTCGTATGGCAGTCATGCACTAACCATTCGGCTACGGCGCGCACTCTATGATTCAAGATCAATAATTTTATGATTTGTTCTATGATATACATTGTCGAAATTCAGCCCTGATCCGAAATACATATCCACTAATATTTTCCATAAACTGGCCTATTACGATACCAAATGAATCAAGTGCTTATTCAAAATAGCATGCCGAGTCGATAAGTGTCATCAATCATCCTATCCTTGCTTTAGCCCAAGAATTGCTGCCGCCCACTCCTCAAGAACGCGTGGTACTCGCAAAGCAGTTGAAACTGATTCTTCTTTATGACTTCTTCAGAAGTCGGATAGTGATATGGCCTGTTGGCGTCCAACAGCTAAGAATAATTTTTTTCGAAGAGATACCTGTCAAATTGTTTCCATCTTCAGCTTGATTCTTTAAAACATATTTTTCTTGAAAATAACTTTCAGATGGCGGGTGGTATGCCAAATCTCTTCCATGCTAGCGAAAGAGGCCCAGACCATTGGGTGGTATGTTACTGTGCCCCGGTACGCATACCAGATTAAAGGCAAAAGGGCTATGAATCATGGAACAGTCAGTCACAATTTAAGGGATGTTTGTAACAATATTAGGCGCGTTCAGAACTGCTTAACTGACTTAAGAAATTATTGCATTATTGCATGTTCTCACTCCTGAGCTCCTTTGTACTGTTGCCAATTCGGATAGTGAAACACGACATTGGCCTAGTACACGGAACGACTTCTTTCAGCTGTTTTGTATAAACACCACGCCAACTCTTTCCCCCACTTGAGTGCGATCTGTATAAACCAGAAGAGAATCATTTGGCCCGTTATCTTTCTCGGTCAATATTCCACTACCTTATCTGAAGGTATCTGTATTTTGGTACACTGGTTTCGAGCTGCCCTCAAACCCGAGAGTGTCCGTATCTTTTGGAGCAGCTCTTGCCGCACTCTGTGATTTATAAGGGTAATATGCTCACTTCCACGTTCGTTGCTTTCGCGTGTGCTGCACATAGAACTTTAGTGATACAGAGCAGCACCATTCTTGGCAGTTTTAGTAGAATAAGGACCACTGATTGAGTCCTTAAAAAAAGTTTTTGAGTTTTATAACCTAACAGATTTCAACGCCGTATTACTAGCCTCATTTTAGTAATAAATTTATATACATTTAATATACACATTTTTAATAATCATAGAGCAATTAAAAATTTGTCTTCAAAACCACGTGCCAAAATGGGTAACAAAGTGCCAACTTGGGTGGTGTAGAAACTAATTTGTATGCCCACTGAATCGATATGCTTAGTTAGCATAAAAGTACATACAAACATATGTTTTCGTGCTTTACTTAGCGGGTTATTTATTAGTAAGGCAATCATTAGGCAAAATTAGTTCCTCCCGCCGAATAGAAACGAAACTCACAGCATAATTTGTATTAAGGTGTTGTATTTTTTTTTTTTTTTTGGTTTTTTGTTTTTTGGGTTTTTGTTTTTTTTTTGTTATGTTTTTTGTTTTGCTATGCTTCCTGAATTATTTTTTATACTTCAATTGTGTTATCTACGTGTAGGTTTTGTTTTCAATTTGGATTCCACTCACGTACGCACAAACAGCGCCGTTCCATTGCTATCGGTATTTGGCACCCAAGTATGGGTATCACAATTGCGGCGACTGACTGGTAGCGGATTATTTTTTCATGCTGAAGCAAAAAAATAATCTTAAATTTTGACAATTTGACAACTAATTTGACAGCTAAGTGCTACAAATATAACGCCTTCAATGGTTTGGGCGACTTTTACTATTATTTATGAAGCTTGAACAGCAACATTTGTTAAGTTGGTTGTTAGTTTGTCTATGGATTTCTAATTAATTGCTATGTAATACCAGTAAATATTAAATTGAGGGGAAATAAAAAACTGAGTATGCAGCATTACTCTGTAAAGTATAATTTATGGTCTTAAGTGCATATGAAATTTTTCCTGAATAAAGTTGATTTCTATCGAACCGAGGAATATGTGAGCCAATATCTATGAACTATGATTTAGGATCAATGATCAGCGTTATTTGGTATATGATGGACCATATAAAGTATATGTGTTTTACTACCTAAATTTTACCTATACCTCTATGGTCTATGAGCCCTGATCTGTAATCTAAGATGGTCAAAATACGCACCGCGCTAAAAAACTACACCACTAGAATTTATTGGCAAGTTTTGTCCCTTTATTTGCTGCTGATTTAATTTTAATAATTTTTCAATGAAGACATGGTTCATTCTTCTACAAAAATCACATACATCCAACTTTCAAACTTTGTGTAAATTAAAAAAAAATCAAAGAATATCCATTAAAATTAAAATTGCACACTTTTTAAATCGGGGTTTTTCGGAAAATTTTGAGTACGCAGTTTTAAAACCCATTAAATTTCTGTAAAGACAAATTCGTTGATTTAAATTTTTTTTTTGGCTCGCGATGTTATGAATAAATAAAATTTCGGGCACTCTTTGCATGGAGAAAATTCCCGAAGCAGCAAAAGAATGGCAGAAATTCAGTTTCATATCTTTATGAGTTCTCTTGCGCTTGAACAACATTTCAAAAGCTTCAAAACTTTCCTCCAAAGTGTAGTACGGAGCCCTTGCCTGGTGGAACTCGCTGCAAAGGATGGCATCAGTTAAGAAGCTGGAGAGGGTCTAAAGGTCTGCCTCATCAGTGGGGCGCTTCGGATCACTCCTACTTTAGCGCCAGCATACCATGCTGAATGTGGCACCCGTGGAAATTGCAGGAAAAACTGCCGCTGCACGCGCTGCAATCACATTGAGGTGTTCGGGCCAGAAGCTAGACTTAAGCTGCGGACACTATGTTTTTCTTAAAAACTTTGAGTTCATCCTCATGGTGCTGGATCATTGTATAACCTCGTCTGGTTCGCCCGGAACTTTTTCCATTCATATTCCCTCAAGAGAAGAGTGAGCGAGGTGTAACATTTCGGGGCAGCGCATGACAAACCTGTTTACGGATGGCTCGAAGTGGGAGGAAAGAGTAAGTGCGGGAGTATTCTGCGAAGAGCTCCCCATCAAGCTCAAGTTTAGGCGTCCGGACCACTGCAGTGGTTTCCAAGCGGAAGTAGCCGGAATTAAGGAAGCAGTGTATCGATTGCTTGCTTCTGCAATTAAAGTAAAGGAGGTAATATCTACTCTGACAGCCAAATGGCAATTATGGCCTTGGGCTCGTTGTTTGAACCTTCGCAAATTTGTCGGGGAATGCTTGACTTCTCTCTCGATTACATCCGAATACTTCGATATTAAGCGCATTTGGGCTCCCGGTCACAGCGGCATAGAGGAAAACTGCTGGGCTGATGAGTTGGCTAGACAGAGGACCCTGAAGACGGGTTCATCGCAAAATGAGAAGATTAAGATTCCCTTGAGAACCTGTGGTCTGTTACTGGATAAGTGGCCTCGCGTAAACTCAGCGAGCGCTAGGCTAGTACGCAATAGTGCAAAATCGGGAGATCTTTCTGGCAACGGGCGGATCGGGGGCGCTCGAGGGAGCATCTAAGGCTAACAAAGCCGCAGCTCTCGATTTCGGTGGATATCCTCACCGGTATTTGTCCATTAGGTGTCCATGCGATGAGGCTTAGGATTGTTTCAAGGCCTTTCTGCAGAAGCTGTCTGGAGCACGAGGGGGAATGATCTCAGCACCTTCTTCTCCGCTGTCCTGCTCTCGTCGGGCAAAGGTTTAGACATCTGGGCTCTCACTTTTCCGCTACCTGCGGATATTGCGGGCTTAATATCACTCAGCTGGTAAAATTCTTTAGTGGCTTGAAGCAGATAATACGAACGTAAATCGCTACTGTTGGTCGTGATCTTCTAATCTCAAGCCTTTTCTTCTTTTTCTTCCATCTGTCTAGTTCCTTGCCACCTCCTTTTCCCCTCTCTCCACTCCTGTATGGTATCACAAGGGACTAATGTTGAGTTTTTTGTCCAAGTGAGGCAGCTATTTATCCTAACCTAACCTACCCCCAAAGCGTGTGCGTTTATTGAAAAGGTGTTTCGGTTGGGAAAAACTTTTGCATGATTGTCAAGACACTTATGCATGCGCAAGAATGACTTTGTATGCTGATTTTGGAGCATGAGAAGGCTATAATGACCCACTTTCTTTGAGCTAAAGTTGATTTTATGAACTAGACAAACTGTTGTTTCAACAGTTTGGCTCCCCATGACAGAGAGATCTGCAAGTTGTAGTATTATTAGCCATCTTCGTAATGCCAATTAACCGCTTCGGAGATGCGTCAGCATATTTTGTGGATTGTCGCTAAAGGTTGATGTTCTATGAATAATTCAAAAGCAATTGATATCCTTAAATTGAATAACAGCCAAGCCACAAATCATTGACATAGTTTTTGAAAATAGACTTGGAGGATGAGCTACTGCTTGGCCAACCGAGACAGTTCTTTGAATCAGATTATAAAGTATATAACTAATTATTGGAAATCTTATTTTTTAATAACAACCAAAGAGTGTTTCAAATAACATTTTGTAAAAAAAAACAGAGCCTGTAGTCCTATTAATTCCATACCTGAAAAGAATAGTTCGCCAGCAGCATTAAAAAGTTGGCAGATTTCTTAAATTCAGACTCTTAAGTTACTGCGGAAGAACAACTACTCGCTCTGCGATTTCTTTGTATGCCTTATCCTCTTATGGCATCCCATTTACGCCTTAACTGCCATATTAGACACCAACTCAAATTGTTTTGTGTCATGAGCCTTAGAAAAAATTCCCATAACACTTCCAATGCAACTGCCGTTTCGCAACAGATAACGCTCGTAAATACTCCCGTCACTTGTAATGCTCCTAATTATTATCTGTTAAGACTATAAATTTGAAAACCCAAATGTTTGTGTCTACCTGAAAGTGAAGCTGCATGAAATTGCATAGTTCGAATTAAGATGCGCAAACAAAGCCGCAGCCAACGCAGACTAAGGCAAGAATTCTCAAATAAACGCTTTCGAATGCGAAAATAAAGGTAAAAGTCTGAAAATTACTAACTCTACCACAGCTATTTTGACTGTAGCGGCAACTTGAAGAAAGACAAAAGTGAAACTTAATTCGCATACAAGTCCGAAAAGTGTTGCTGGTAAGAGGAAAATTTGAACAATGAATGCCAAGAAGAAGTAAGTAAACACACAAAAACAAATGCAGTGCGAGAAAACAATGAAAAACTACACCGAAAATGCGCTGAATGGCAGAAATCTTTGCAGCTACTTAAAAACTTTTGGTTTTTAGATGAATTGCGGGAAAAAGGGCGAAACAAAAAGCAAAAAACAAAAAACGCAAAACGAAAATTGCATGCGATTAATTCATGCTCAAATAGCAAGTGGCGACGGTAAACAACAATTCACATGGCATGCAATGGCAATGGTGGAAAATACAAACAAAAATACGTTACAGCAACAACAAATGTAACTTAACTATAAGAAAATATAAACAATATTTGCATAGCTGAGCTTTGAGGCAGCCAAGACGCTGAGCTATTCAAAGCAAATAAGTGATGCTGGTTTTGCTTGCTATTGTTACTTATTTTCCTAATGCTTTTTTGTTGTTGCTGTTGTTGTTTATTGTTTACTTTATTTTTATGTCAGTTTCTGGTATGCACGCAATCTTTGTCTTTGTCAAACCCATCGACCGACTTTCTACTTAAATTATCGCAACACATTGACGGATTTTCATGCAGCTACTGCAACAGCCACTTGGCAATTTTGTTGCTTTTAATATCATATTGTTGTTATTGTTAATATTTTTAGTGTAAACAGTGAAACCGCGCCAGTTTTATTACTTTCATTCGCCTTGGCTGACTTATAAGTTTATTGTAACATTGCTCGAAGCACACAAAGTCAAGACAAACAGTGACTTATAAAAGTGTGCAAGCATGAGGCAAGGAACTGAGTTGTATTAAGAGCGATTTTATGTCAAGTGATGCAAGTATTTTGGATATTGTCGTTTTTCTGGAAATTGGTTCCTTTGTAGGTTAGAGTGCAAGAAGTGAAAAAATTTGGACGAAAATTTTATTTATAATATCGAGATTTATTCAATGCTGAAAATTTTAGTTAGAATGTTTAAAGTGAAATATTTTCGGTTTTTTTTTTGTTTTGATAAAATATACTTTTTAGAAAATTTTTTTGTTTTTTGGATTGTGTATGATAAAAAAAATTTTTTTTTTTGGAAAAACAGTTTTTTGGCAAAACATTTGCTTTTTTTTTTGGAAAAACAAAAATTTTTTTCAATTAAATTCTTAGAAAATTATTATTTTTTTTTTTTAAATATACTTGTTAAAGTTTTATTTTTTTATTTTAAATTAAATTTTATTTTTTTAAATTTTTTCTGGATGATACTCGACCGATTAGACTGAATTGAAGAGAATAGTGCGGCTGTAACTGCGATTTTTGCCGAAGACCTGGAAGAATCGATTCGGCGCCGATTTCAAGAACTTAGCCTATCTTGTGGCACTACTTAGACAATTTTACGCCACGATTTTGGTTTAAAAGCATGTAAAATACAACTTACCGAAGATCTAAGGCCGGCCGATGTTCCACAAGAAAACGTCAATAAGAAAAATTGCTATATTTGGGCTGAAGAGCAACCCAAAGCCATTCACGAACAACCACTACATCCATTGAAAACAACTGTTTGGTGCGGCCTATGAGCTAAGGAAACTATCGACCCATATTTCTTCAAAGACGAGGCAGGCGCCAATGTAACAGTGAATGGCGAACGCTATCGCGCCATGACTTTGTGATGCCGGAAATTGAAGTCCGTGATCTCCACAACATTTGGTAACAAGAAGACGGCGGACGGCACAACCCGTGAAACAATGGGTTTACTGTGTCGTCGTTTCCGTGAGCAATTTATCTCTCGACTCGGACCAGTGCATTGGCCACCAAGATTGGGGGTGTATAAAGTCTAAATGTTTGGTGGACCAGCTACAATTGTGGCATTGGAAGCCAATATTTCTAAAGGTATTCACGAGATGCCGATCGCAGTCCTCCAGCGAGTCATTCAAAATTGGTGTTTACGGCGCAGTTGCGACCAACATTTGAAGGAGACTATCTTTAAAAAATAAATACTATGGATGCTTCTACATAATAATAATAATAAAAGAACTGGTACTCAAAAGGGAATCAATGAGTCATCTTTCATTCAGTGTTGATGCTCAGTGAAGGGAGGGAAAATTAAATAGATATATAATCAAATAAAAATGTATAACTAAGTCGTTTTTCTGGAAGACACTTACTTTTTTAAACACAAGCAGTCGACAAATCAACAGTAAAAGGGAGGAAAAATAAATAAGAGTTCTCATTAACTCCTTAACCTAAGATTTAGATTCGAAGATGTTGGGCTGAAATCGTAAACGAGCTCGCACAGTTTTTTTTTTTTAATCATCTAGTTTTCACCACACATCGGAAGCGCGCTATGTCCTTAATTGTAAATTGTAAGAAGTGCAAGCAAGTTTTTTTGAAACCGTTGTGGTATGTGCTCCTAAATTGTCCACCATGGCAAGGTGATCCAAAGGACCTAAGCTGGTGAAAACAGTGACTGAGTGATCATCAGGCTTTTTGTTGTGATCGCAGGGACCTCAAAACACAAACAGTCTTTACAATAGCGACGGAAATATATTGAGGGAATTGCTAGGACAACAGCAGCACCCTCCGGGTCTAAAAGTATTCTAACTCTCAAACGGGAACCGACAATACAAATTCACGAAATTTAAATGAAATCGGTTGGGCGGTTTCAGAAACTAGCAAAAAAAATTTCGTTTAAAAATAATTAGAGCTCTCGGGCTCGAAAGTCTATCATGCAGGTAAAAAAATCGATAACAGCACCTCCTCATCGAATCTAAAACTATTATATCTTTCAACTTAAACTCAAAAATACACATTCACAAAATTTCTTTTCCAACCCATTTAGGACGGTTTCGAAAGTTACCGTAGGCGAAGAATTTCATATATTAAGATATCGGTATCACTACTTTTTAACTGCCACTCGTATTAGCAGAATGTTCTCATGTATTCCTATACAGCTTTTCAAAACTCTCTCATACTTAAAGTACTGTCTTTTTTTGACATTTTTATCAGTGAAAAAAAGTTTCTAAAATAACTTTTATTTCTACCCAGTTGCAAAGAAACACAATTTTTTTTATTCATTTATTCGTTTTGCATTTTCTTCTAAACTTTCTATACTTCCGCCTACAACTTTAATGCTGAGTAAACAAAATAAACAGGCATTCTTTCGTGAGGTGTGAACAGCCACCAGCTGTAAGAGTTGCCGCTAATATTTGTGAGTACAGAAGGTGTGAAATTGAACACCTTGTCTAGCTGTCTGTCTAGCTGTTTATTTGAAGCGATGAGTCTCCAAATATTTTCATTTTAATTCTAAGCGGATTTTGCAAGCTTAACAATTTCAGCGGTTAAGCATAGTGGGTAGATGCAAATGTGATGTACAAGCAGCACAACGATTGCGGATTTCAGTTGCTGCGGGCAACAAACGTATTAGAGGTATTATAACTAAGACGAGCAGCAAAGATGTCAACTGTATTGAGAGAGGGGTGAGAATATAAAATAAATATAATATGAACATATTGGTAAGGTATTTGAAGGGCGTTGCGCTTGAGACAGTTGAATGGGCAGGTGGTGCGTATGAGTGACTTGTAATACACCCAGATGTTGGAATGTTAAAAGGCAGCGCATTAAAAGCGAAAGTTTT
Organism: Anastrepha obliqua; assembly: GCF_027943255.1. Lineage (NCBI taxonomy): Eukaryota > Metazoa > Arthropoda > Insecta > Diptera > Tephritidae > Anastrepha > Anastrepha obliqua. The sequence goes on along the minus strand of NC_072892.1, from coordinate 57,274,590 downwards.
CAATTGAAAAAACAAAAAAAAATACCTAAAATGAAGGGTTCCCTAGACAAATAAATAACGGCTCATACTTCTGCTATTTTTTTATTATTTTTCGATTTTGAGTAAAGCTAACATCTCTTACTAAAGTATGAAATTAAATTAAATGAAATGAGCAGTTCACTCTCATTTTAAATCACTTTCTACCCACACTATTAAAGTGAATTCAACAGCCAGCTGGCACGCGTGCCATTTTTCCGCGAAACAATAGCAAGCGCGCAAATCTCATACTTTTGCTCATAAACTTTATTTTTACATAAAATATTTATAGCTTTGTCAAGCTACGCACAATGTCAACTTGTGCATCAATTTTGGAAAAAAAAGTCTTTTTGTTTTGTTTAATTTTAAGAGTTTCAGTAATGGTTGGCGCTTTTCGAATGCAACAACCATATTATTTGTATGTCTGCCTGTGTACATAAAAAATAAACGTGTGTAAAATTTAAATATAGCAAAATATAAATGCCGTTGGTGCAGCAAAATAGCGGATGCGTGGGAGCATTTTTGGCAATGCCTGACAGTTTGCACGTAAGCGATGGCGATGGTGCATAATTATTGTTGAACTTCTAAAGTATGTAGGTAAAATGTTCGCTAATTCTAGGAGTATGATATTTATAATAGGTCTATAGATAAGTTCGTGCGGTTTTACAACAGATGGCGTAACTTGATTATTATTCCATCGATCCACATTTCCAAACATTCATTGGAGAGCTACTGTCGTAAGGCACAAACGTCAGTATAAGTTTTTTATTTGAAGCGTAAACAACAATATTTTTACCACACTTGAAAATGTCGAATTTCGTGCCAAATAATGTGTTTTTGCGGGGAATTCTTCTTCATTATTTTAATATGAAGAAAAAAGCAGCCGAAAGTCATCGTATCTTGGTGGAAGTTTATGGTGAGCATGCTCTAGCTGAGCGAACGTGCCAGAAGTGGTTTGCACGCTTTAAAAGTGGTGATTTTGGCTTGGAAGACGAAGAACGCGAGGGTGCGCCGCCAAAGTTCATGGATACCGAATTGGAGGAATTGCTCGATCAAGATCCGGCTCAAACGCAAGAAGAGGTTGCAAAAACTTTGGGAGTTGATCAATCAACCATTTCCAAACGTTTAAAAGCCATGGGAATGATCCGAAAGGTAGGCCATTGGGTGCCGTATGAATTGAAGCCAAGAGACGTTGAACGCCGTTTTATGGCATGCGAACAACTGCTTCAACGGCACAAAAGAAAGGGTATTTTGCATCGAATTGTGACTGGCGATGAAAAGTGGGTCCATTACGACAATCCAAAACGTCGGGCAACGTATGGATACCCTGGCCATGCTTCAACATCGATGTCGGCGCAGAATATTCATGGCCTGAAGGTTATGCTGTGTATCTGGTGGGACCAGCTGGGTGTTGTGTATTATGAGCTACTGAAACCGAATGAAACGATTACGGGGGATGTCTACCGACGACAATTGATGCGTTTGAGCCGAGCACTGCGAGAAAAACGGCCGCAATACGCCGATAGACACGACAAAGTTATTTTGCAACATGACAATGATCGGCCACATGTTGCACAAGTGGTCAAAACATACTTAGAAACGCTCAAATGGGATGTCCTACCCCACCCGCCGTATAGTCCAGACCTTGCGCCATCCGATTACTATCTCTTCCGATCGATGCAACATGGCCTGGCTGACCAGCACTTCCGTAATTACGATGAAGTCAAAAAATGGATCGATTCGTGGATTGCGGCAAAACCGACCGAATTTTTCACAAAGGGAATCCGTGAATTGCCAGAAAGATGGGAAAAAGTAGTAGCAAGCGATGGACAATACTTTGAATATTAAATTTGTAACCATTTTACGTCAATAAAGTTTCAAATTTCGAAAAAAAACCGCACGAACTTATTCATAGTCCTATTACTAAAATTTAACAAGTAATTTTTTCCAATTGGTTTTTGCGTTTATTTTAAAGGAATCAATTTTTAAACTTGCATGCGTTAAATATTGAGAAAAATATTAGCGCACAATCTAATGCGAAATATTTATAGAGGCCGATTTTCTCTATAAAAACTAAATCTGCGACGTTGCCAATTTTCAGTTTCCTCATTTCCTTATAAACTCTATGATTTTAAAAACTTTCAGTTTAGAAGTACAGAAGTGCTTAGTTATAGTTTCTTACTGAATAATTACGGGTATTTGTTATAAATAGAAATAATGATAATAATAATAAATGATATAAAGATATACTCGAATACTTAAACAGAAATCTCGGCAAAGATCCATAACTATTTTTTTTTTTTTAATGTAATAAAAAAGTATTTTTTATCCAATTCAGTATCAATCAATTAATCTTCCAAATAATTCTTCAAATATAATATGGCGCAGAAGCTTGGACGATGACAACATCCGATGAAACGATGCTTGGAGTGTTCGAGAAAAAGATTCTGCGTAAGATTTTTGACCTTTGCACGTTGGCAACGGCGAATATCGCAGACGATGGAACGATGAGCTGTATAAGCTTTTCGACGACATTGGCATAGCGCAGCGAATGAAGATCCAGCGGCTTCGTTGGCTGGGTCATGTCATCCGAATGGATACAAACGCTCCGGCTTTGAGAGTATTCGATGCGGTACCAGCTGGTGGTAGCAGAGGAAGAGCGTTGGAAAGATCAGGTGGAGAAGGACTTGTCTTCACTTGGTGTGTCCAATTGGCGCCGGTTAGTACGAGAAAGAAACGACTGGCGCGCTTTGTTAAGCTCGGCCAAAATCGCGTAAGCGGTTATCGCGCCAATTAAGAAGAAGAATTCTTCAAACCTCAACTTATGAATGAAAGCATTATTCTTCTTCTTTTATATTCAGTCTATGATTAATAAATACCTTATAGACTACTATCGAACAAAAGTGTCGTATATTACTTACAAGTTTACTTAAAATAGAGAGAATAAAAGATTCCTAAAGCAAAACTTCTCTTCTTCTTAATTGGCGCTATAACCGCTTACGCGATTTTGGCCGAGATTAACAAAGCGCGCCAGTCGTTTCTTTCTCGTGCTAACCGGCGCCAGTTGGACACACCAAGTGAAGCCAAGTCCTTCTCCACCTGATCTTTCCAACGCAGTGGAGGCCGCCCTCTTCCTCTGCTACCACCAGCTGGTACCGCATCGAATACTTTCAAAGCCGGAGCGTTTGTATCCATTCGGACGACATGACCCAGCCAACGTAGCCGCTGGATCTTTATTCGCTGCGCTATGTCTATGTCGTCGTAAAGCTCATACAGCTCATCGTTCCATCGTCTGCGATATTCGCCGTTGCCAACGTGCAAAGGTCCAAAAATCTTACGCAGAATCCTTCTCTCGAACACTCCAAGCGTCGCTTCATCGGATGTTGTCATCGTCCAAGCTTCTGCGCCATAGGTTAGGACGGGCATGATGAGAGTCTTGTAGAGTGTTAGTTTTGTTCGTCGAGAGAGGACTTTACTACTCAGTTGCCTACTTAGTCCAAAGTAGCACTTGTTGGCAAGAGAGATTCTACGTTGGATTTCAAGGCTGACATTGTTATCGGTGTTAATGCTGGTTCCTAAATAGACGAAGTCTTTTACAACCTCGAAATTATAACTGTCTACAGTGACGTGGGTGCCGATACGCGAGTGCGCCGACTGTTTGTTTGAAGACAGGAGGTACTTCGTTTTGTCCTCGTTCACCACCAAACCCATTCGCTTTGCCTCTTTATCCAGTTTGGAGAAGGCAGAACTAACAGCGCGGTTGTTAAGGCCGATGATGTCAATATCATCGGCATACGCCAACAATTGTACGCTCTTATAAAAAATTGTGCCTGAGCGATTAAGTTCTGCGGCTCGTACGATGCTCTCCAACATTAGGTTAAAGAAGTCACACGACAGCGAGTCACCCTGTCTGAAACCTCGTTTGGTATCAAACGGCTCGGAGAGGTCCTTCCCAATTCTGACGGCGCTACTGGTGTTGACTAACGTCATCTTACATAGCCGTATTAGCGTATTAAGCAAAACTTAAAACAAGAAAATCAATACACCGATTATTTACGATTATTTTACATGCAATAGAGGATGGCTGCGCCTATGAGTTGGAATTGAATACAGTGAGCAGACACATCCAGAAAGTAAAACTTCTCTGGTAATATTGGCTTACAAACAAATGAATAAAAAAAAATTAATTAATAAAAAATGTTTATGAAACGGATTATTTACAAAAATAATTATTAAAAACAGAATTGTTAAAAAAAATTTTAATTAATTAAACATTAAACACAAAGAATGATTTCTTCAAAAAAGAAATATAAAACAAAATAATTATTAAAATAATGGTTACATTTATATCTACTGAGTGCTGACTCCACATTCCGCAAAGGTTTGACTATTTATTTCTGGGAAAAAAATTTGATTTTCTTATAAAAAATTTAGGTTTTACTACAACAAAAACCAAAGAACTCACATTTTCGAGCTTTGTAGAATATTTATAAAATTCAAAAATTTAAAAAAAGATTTCCAACTTTTTAATAGGAATTTCTAAAAACATTTGCGTATGCGGCTTTGAAAACAATTTTATTGAAGTATAAAAAATGTAAATAAAATAAATAATAATAAATAAAATATGTCAAAATTTCCCAGCTTTGTAGAAGATTTATAAAATTCACAAATTTTTTATAAAAATTTCAAATTCTAAAAAAATTTCTTAACAAAAATTGTATTGAATTATAAGTTTAAAGTATGATAGCTAAAATTCTCGTTCCTTTTTATTAATTTGTTTCCTGAGGGTGTTGCGCATTTGCTCGAGATAAGGAGTGCTCATTTTGTTTTTTCTTTTTTTTCCTTTTTTACAACACTTGAAGCATGAAAACAAACATAACAAATAACAAAATAGAATGAGCTATAAAACTACATGTTTAAATTTGTTTTGAAAATTCTAAATAAAAAGTTGGAAATGTTGATGAAAAATTCCAAAAAAAAACCTAAAAAAAAATAAAAATAATAAATAATTAATTAGTAAAACTTTGCAAGCTGCTATTAATCTGATCACCTGTACTTCGGTACAGGTGGTGGTGAGGTTGGCTGAAGTGATGGTTGATTTTCTAAAAATCCAATTAGCGCGTGAGATAATCCAAATTAGGTGATGAGGTATGAATTACATTTTTTTATGCTTGCCCGAAAAGGGCCCCCACCAGATACTTATCGCACTTCTTCACCACCCTTTTCACCTTTTTTTTCGTCGATAACCTTTGCACACCCAAGTGCGCTTTCCCAAAAGTGCACACATGGTAACCTGAAGGCACCACAACTGGGTAATGTAAGAGGGTGATTCAGAGCGTCCCAGCCAAACCAATTCAGATGTATTTTCGTGATGTTGGCTGTGTGAGAGCTGGTATTTTCGTGTAGCAGGGAAACTCCCTTTGCCTGTTAAATTATGTTTAATTATGTCATAAACAGTTTTAACTTCATTAAAAATCTCAATTGGAGTTTCTCCATTCACAACAAGGACCCGAATGGCACGAGATTTTATTGACATTTTTCCCAAGTGATGCGACCGTCAAAGACCCTCAGCACTTATTTTCTGGACATGTCTCGAATAATTGTAAGAGCAATGTAAACATTGATATTTTAATTTTGGTTTAAATTTAAGTGTCGTCAAAAAATATGCACATTTTTATGATTGTTTTTAATAAAACAAAATTTTGTTAAAAAATAAAACTTTTTTTATTAATATTATTTTTAATTAATTTTTTTTTATTTGGTAAGTTTAATTTTGTTTAAAAAACTTTCTTATAAATATTAAACCTTTTTTTAATTTTCTTTTAATTTTAATTAGATATTTTAATATTTTGAACTGTTTTTTTTTTTAATTTGTTCGTTTAAATATATTTTTCTAATAGTTTGCTTTTATTTTTGTTTTGTAATTTTAATATTTTTTAAGTTTCTTTATTTTTTATTTTTTGTTTCGATATTTTGTTTAATTTTAGTTTATTTTGTTTAATAATAATTTAAAAAACAATTTTTTTTTTTACTTTGTTTTGTTTTTGTTTTAATATATTTTTTGAATTTTTTACATGTTTTCAAGAATTTCCAACTGCACATTTGATGCTGTTTACTCCACCCTACTCTACTCTTATTATTTTGTATGCAGATGTTGTAGACTGAAATATTAAGATTAAAGTCCTATTGAATAAATAGCATGGTCTAACACTGTGAAGCGATACTTGACACTAAAGCTTGTGGAAAATCTATGACTTGGCCTGCCATAATTTTAGTTGCTTTTCCTTACTCTTACACGGAGTTCAGTACGCTGTGAAAATCGGTATGCCATAAGGTATGAAAAAAACCAATTTTGATTTACGTACTCGAGCGTTCTTGGCTCTCAATGAAGTTCGGTTTTCCTAGTATAAAGATTAGCGTTTCGATCAAAAAAGCGTGCAACCCTTTAACGCGCGCTATTATCTTTCCCATTATACTTCAGTCATTTGCAATGTATCTGTTTTGCGATCTTCTTTATTGTTTTAACGCTGACTGTCCCTACTGGAAATACCGAATATGCACTATCTCCGCGTGTGGAGATGAGTAAAAAAATTGATTAATATATAACCATTGTATTGTTTAATTTATATATTATAACAACAAAATATTATCAGAAAATCAGCTCTCTGCATGCCGATAATGTTTCGTAAAAAAGCCTACTCATCTCTTAACCACCCAAGCCAAGTTGGCCGAAAACTTTAAAAATTAATTTCTCGCAAAAAATAAAAAAATAAAAAAATTGTGTATACCTTAATCATTTATTCACTTCCAACTTTTACAAAAATATTTATTTTTTGACTTTTGATGAATTCCTTAAGGTTAAAAAAACAAGAAAAAACTATTATTTGAACAAACAAACAAATTTTTCATAATTTTAGATTATCCATTTTTAGAATATATATTGATACACTTTGTTCATTTCCTACTTCCTTTTTTCCTAAGTCTTATTAGCAAATATTTTCTCTAGAGTCAAAAGATTTCGAGCTAAAAATTCATGAAATTCATGAGGACTCAAAAGTTTGATTAGCAATAACATGCAAAAAAATTGAAATTTTCGAAAATCGTTCGGTACTCTACAAATGCACTTCAAATGCCACAAAATTAGTAAGTAGTAACAAAATCTGAATTTGAAAAGTTCGCAGCCAGATGAATAGTAGCCCCAAGGTGCCTAAGGAACAGGAAGCAAAGCAAATAACTGAGGGTACCAGTGATGATTGATTTTCAGCTGTTTATTAGGAAAAAATAAAAACAAAATTTTAGTGATTATCTCAGAGAAAAACAAAAAACCTCAAAGAGCAACTTCCAAATGTGGACTTCGTTAACAGGTCAGGTATGTCACCTTAACATATGGTGTGGATAGAATTGGGGTACTACTTCTGTTTTTTTTCCTTTTCTTCTTGCAATGGTATCACAGTAGTACCTCAATCGAAGAATTTACTGTATCGCCCAAAAGGGCTCTCTCATGGACAGCAACATCACCTAACTTAGATCTTTGTAAGCTGGAAAGGAATTCCACTAGTGACCTCGGCAAACCTGGCCTTATCAAAAATATTATATTTTTAAAACAAGATTTTACGACTTCATTAATAGTATAAGGTAAAGTAAATCGATTATCCACATTATTTTTCCACTATAACCATTCAGAGCAAAAATGTGCACATGCAAATAAAAACTGAGACTGAGTAAAATTCAGCTTAAGACAAAAGCAGTTTGTATTGCGTCAAATCAATCGCTCCAATTTTGGATTAGCTACCTGTTTTTCGCGAGGAAATAATGAGAAGTGATATCTAAATTGCGTTTAAGTGCCATAACCCAGCTTTGGCGGTAGTATTTAGAGCTTAGGTGGAAAAGCTTCCCAACCCTCTTTAGTAGAGTAACAACCAATGGAAATTTCCATCACCATTCTTCAAACGAGTCATCAATATAATTTACGTGTTACGTTGTTTGGATTTAATGGTAAATAGCAGAACCGGAGTTGGAGTGGTAAAAGCGTTCGAGAAATTTCTAATGGAAGCCAATCGGTTTGTGCAAATTTTATAGTCGTAATTTTTCCAAATCACCAATTACCAAAAAAATTCAATCGGTTTAGGTTCATTGCTTATTCGTTTGTAGTGGATTTTCTTTATGTGTGCCTGTGTTTGCTTTTTTACAGTTAACTACACTATTATACAAATCTTTTTTTTTTTAAAGCGAAGCTTCCTTGGTTTTTAGACTGAAGCGAGCATGGCAAATATTGTAAAGGGCCGATGTTGAATGTGAACCACACCTAAACGTCAAGCTTTTTTTTGCATTTCATTTAACATTTCACAATTTAAGACTAACTAAATTTGAACCACGAAAAGATACATAATCGAGCAACGCGTTAAAGTTATTCAAGCTTATTATCAAAACGGGCGTTCAAATCACAATGCATATCGCGCACTTCGTGAGGCACATTTTCACCTCAGTGGATTCGTCAATAAGCAGAATTACCGTATTTGGGCGAATGATAATCCAAGAGTGATTGCCGAAAAACCAATGCACCCACAAAGAGTGACTGTTTGGTGCGGTGTATGGGCCGGCGGCATCATTGGGCCGTATTTTTTCCAAAATGAGGCCGGTCAGGCATTTACTGTGAATAGTATTCGCTATCGTGAGATGATAACGAACTTTTTATTGGAAGATATTATGTGCACGATATGTGGTTTCAACAGGACGGTGCCACTTGTCACACAGCCAACGAAACAATGGCTCTTTTGCGCGAACAATATGATGGCTTAATAATCTCAAGTCGCGGCGATATCAATGGGCCGCCAAGATCATGTGATTTGACACCGTTGGACTTCTTTCTTTGGGGTTTTTTGAAAGAAAAGGTGTAAGCCGATAAGCCAGCAACAATTCAAGAGCTAAAGGATGAGATAATTCGGCACTTTAACGGCATAGAACCTCAATTATGCCTCAGCGTCATCGAAAATTTAGACCATCGGATGGAGGTGTGCCGCCAAGGTCACGGCGGCTATGTGGCCGATATTTTGTTCCATACGTAATTGAGCCATACCAATATATAATAATAATAAAAATGACAATAATTTCCTAAAAAAATTGTATTTTAATCAAAATCAACACCGGCCCTTGAAACTTAACCACCCTTTAGTTGGCTGCTTTATGTTCGATTTGGCACTTCCTTCCTCGAATACATAAACTACACTAGTATATAAACATTTTTTCAAAAAGTGAAGCTTCGTTAAAAAAACTGTTTTCCCCATTGAAGTGATTTTATTGAAGTGAAGTGAAATATTGTAGTTGGCCGCTTTATGTCTGATTTGGGCACTCCTAAGAGTAAAATTTTTGTAATGAAGTTGTCTTTCATTTCAATATTTCTAAATTTTTTGTTACAAAGTCAACTAAAAATAATGAAAAAAATGAGAATATTTCAAAAAACTGTCCTTATTTTTTTAATTTAAGGTCGCTAATTCAAAAATTATTATACCGATCGACATAAAAAATAGATTAATGTTCATATACAAAGAAGTGAAATATACCTTTCAAACGACGGCCATACAAAATTATTATTTTTATTCGCTTTTCTGGATTTTTTTTTGCAATAATTGCAAGAAGACATGGGTAATAGATTTTTTAGCTACATCTCGAAAACTCTTCTTTGAAATAATAAATGAAACTCATTTTCGCATTCAGCGAAGCCAAAATTATATAAAAAAACTTTTTAAAGTACTTTGCTTTTGTTAACTAGTATCATTTATTTTATTTGAGTAGCATTTGTAAAATGTTACGTTTACCGAATTTCGAACGTCAATACTAAAATATTTATTTTTACATCTCACACTTGGTCATATCACAATAAAAGCCCCATATATGTATGAATGCATATGAATTGCTGCTGAGCCCTCACCCATAGGCATATATGTGTGTATGGTGTATGTGATATGTGTGAAATACGCCTACACTGTGTGGGGTACCATTAGTAAACCCAATTTCGACACGTCATCATCAATTCATACTTTTCTTAAAAAGAGTATTATTTTAATGACCTGTAACGTAGCCTTTGGATGAGTGCGTGTGTGTGTGTAAGTGCGAATAATGCTCAATTTCACTGCTAAAAGTATACTGAAACGTGTTACTTTAGGTTTCAAAACATGGTGAAGGTTCATACACATACATATAAAAATCCATACATACATACATTCAAACATATATCCATGCACACATATATATGTACATGGAAACATACATACATACATTCATATCTACATATATAGGTGCCAATGATTTTGATCTCACTGCCATATTTTGGTGTTATTTTATTGTATAATCTTCAACATATTTTTATGCCTCATTTCGACGTACGTGTTTATTTTACAAAACACATAAAATATTGTAGCATACGCCTAGGCGTCAATAAGAAAGCAAGACAGATGAAGGATATTTATTGCAAGCAAATACTGCCCTGCAGTAAATCCAACCAATGTGGGACTAGCTTCTAAGGGACTGGTTTTGATTCTTGCTCTATTCTCTTGCAATACTTTCGACAGTTGACTTCAGGGGTCGATAATACCACAAAGGTCGCACAAGATGGCGCTGATCATCACGCTTTTTCATTTAGTCGATCTCTGGTATACTTTCACGTAGCGATGTCCTACGAAAAGGCAATTATCACCTCGGAAAGCGTGCTGATCGGAAATTGAAATTTACTTGACTCGAAACTTATTTTTTTTATTAAATTTAATCATTTAAATTCCGTATTAAATTTTTGGATTTTTTTCTGAGTTTTAAGGCGGCTCAATAATAAAGCAACAAATGAAATTATTTCTCTTATTTATTTGCCGATATTTCGACCTCAATTAGAAGTCATTTTCCCGATTTTGTGGAGGTGTCTGACCGAAAAATTTTTAAAACTAAATATTTGGAGGTCCTAAAGTAGTTAAATAATTTTAGAATGAAGTTAAAATATTTAACATCGTGAGCACTCTGCTCGACGTAAAAGTCGAGTGGCAGTGGGGTTACCAGTTTGAAGTATTTTTCTTGTTTTTTTTTAATGTTAATTATTTATTTTTTTTTTTTATAAAAGTGTAGGTTAGGTTAACTTTGGTTATACTGGCAGGGCGAAGCCACGCAGGAAACATTTTGGTCTTTGGCAATACCAGATCAGAGTCCTTTTTTCGTAAAAGTAAAGGTCATTATTGACTCACATGGATCAAAATTTCAGACCTCATACAAAAATTAAAAAATTTCCACAAAATTTACATTCTTCAGTTTTAAGTAGAATTTTAAGAAAACTTTTTGTATAGCTTATTAAATTTTGATAAAGTCAAATTTGAAGTTGCTAAGATATTAGGTTGTGTTTTTATAATTTTTTATCTGGAGATGTTGCCTATTTTCTCCTATAAAAATGCACAACATCTTGTTTCTTTATATGGGCTCAATACGCCACACCATCTGGTGAGAAAAATTCAAAAATCAGCCAGTTGAAAGTTGAACTTTGTTGTATTGTTCTGAAATTTATTGGGCTGTAAGACTATGAAACTTCCAATTTTGTTTTTTTTTATTTTTAGGTTTTTGAGAAATCCTTGTTAAAAAGTTTGAAATTTTGATGAAAATTTTTCGAAGTTCTGTAAGTCTTTTTTGGGATTAATATGGTCTTTGTTATAAAATGAACTGTGTTTTTATAAAAAAATAAATGAAAATAAAGAATCAAAATTTGTCAAAATATTGGTTTTCGCGGGCTGTACTTCTACATCTGGCCATATATGTACATACTTGAAATGCTCTGCAGTTAAAAGTTCCCTAAGACTTAGAACATCTTATAGGCTGCGATTGAGGTATTATAATACATCAATCCAGAAATAAAGCAGGGCCCGCATATTGGATCGGTCGATCTCGGAAGAGGAAGAAAATTTGATATCCTCATAAGCGATTATAAGATTTACACTTCGCAGGCAGTTTAAAAATGAAATTAGAACAAAATGTCGAAGCTTTTTCGAGAAGCTCTAACTGACGGAACCTTATAGAATTGCAGCTGTAAGAGGCAGCTATTTTTAAGTCAAGATACACTCAAATAAAAATTAGTTGTTAGCAAAGTTGGCAACCATGCAATACCGTTTCAACACATTACTTTCATGAAAACATTCAAGCTGCCGACTAACAAACGCAAGAATGTTGCAAATTCATAAATCGTTTCAGCAGCACAGCGTTCCGTGATACATAAAATACAACCGGGAAACGAACAGACTAGTGCGTGAGGAAGGAGACTCAAATAGGTGAAGAGATATTAAATCGTTTTCGTTATCCAAAGTTGAGAAAATGGCTTAAATAGTTATTAATATCTCAAAAAGAACCTCAGAGTACAGCGTTTTTTTACACAATCCTCGCTGAGCAAAAAATATGAATCTCAGAAAGGAACAAAGAGCTTCTCAGAGGAGTAAAAACTGGGCGCAGAACTGTTGAATACATGACGCTCAAATCGCCCATAACGATTGCAGCAGAAACTACATAAATGAAGAAGTGCTTAGATCCGCTCCACACTATCTGTGAGAATGACCCGCACTTCGGGGGATACATCTGAAGCGCAATCGAGTGAACTATATACTTCTGCAGCGATGTAGAACGTTCGGACAGAGTCTCGCTGAGTGGACTGATGGAGTTCGCTCAAAAAAATCGGGATGGCTTAAAAATATGTAGAGGCAAAACGGTGCATCAAAATAGGCCAGTGTGGGTAGTTAGTTACCTCTTTTCACCAACAGACTAGATTATACCTAAATGTAATAATGTATCAAAACTCTCAAGCTAGAAAATAAGTTATATATAATATCTTGGTATGAAAGTATTTTCAACATTTTTTTAAATTTTAATGAAAATGTGTTTATTTTTAGGCTTGAATATAATGCAAAGTAAACTGGAAATTTTTTAAAACATTTCATAGTTTTGAGATTTATTTCAAGTTGAAACTTATATGAAGCTTTTTAAGATCAAATGTATTCGGTCCTTTTTAACATTTTTAAAAATGTAGTAGGTGCGCAACTAAGTTCTCGCTGTTTGTCAATAGACGCCGGCAGCAGTGTGTGCTAGTCGATTCTAACATAACCTAAACGTCATAAACCAACCTTAGACATATGGTAAACAAACCGCTTCGACACATTAGTGATTTTGTTTTGGTATCATATTCTTTTGGTTTTGAGAAAATGTCTAATATTGTACCGAATAATCGTCATTTGCGGGAAGTGTTGATTTTCCTCTTTCATTCGAAAAAAACGGCGACTGAAGCGCATCGAGAGCCACAAAAAGTTTATGGAGATACTGCTTTAAGTGAAACAACGTGCCGATATTGGTTCCGTCGCTTCAAAGACGGTGATTTCAATGTCCACGACCGTCCGCGTGAAGGAAGGCCAAAAACCTTTGAAGACGCTGAGTTGGAGGCATTGCTCAATGAGGATCCGTGTCAAACGCAAGAAGAGCTTGTTGAGATGTTGAACGTCGTTTTTTCGCCTGTGAAAAACTGCTCCAGCGGCAAAAAAGGAAGGGTTTTCTTCATCGCATCGTGACGGGTGATGAAAAATGGATTCATTACAGCAATCCAAAGAAAAGAAAGTCATGGGGGCTGCCCGGTCATGTTTCTATATGTCGTCACCTCGGCCGTATATTTACGCAGTGAAGGTTATGCTAAATATTTGGTGGGACCAAGTTGGTGTTATTTATTATGAATTGTTAAACCCAAGCGAAACCATCACTGGGAATCGATATCGACTTCAATTGATGCGATTGAGCCGAGCACTGCCCGAGAAGTGACCGCAATACGCGGAGAGGCGTGCAGCAGCCTCACGTTGCCAAACCCATTAAAACCTACCTGGAAACTCTGAAATGGGAACGCTTCCACGACAGTCGGTTCCACGTCACTGAAACGTCCCAAGAACTGTCACTCCAGAAGCATTGAAATATGAGGAATGTTTATGCTGCTACAACAACAACAACAAAAACAACTGAAATGGGAAGTCCTACATATTCTCCAGATATTGCGTCGTCCGATTATCACCTGTTCCGATCAATGTCTAGCTGACCAGCAGTTCCATTAATAAGAAGACTTCAAAAATGGCTTGACCCGAGGATAGCCAAACAGTTTTACCGAGACGGTATACGAGATATACCAGAAAGAAGGAAAAAAGTATGATTCATTGATTCATTTGTGACCACTTTTTCAGAATAAAGTTGTATTTTCATCAAAAAAATAGCGAGAACTTAATATATAATATCTTTTTTGTATTAGAAAAATTTTTTTTTGTTTAAAATCAAAATCATATAATATATTATATAATATGTATTATGTCCATATGGGAATCGTTCGAAACATCGCTACTTACATTAGTAAGAAGATATACCATATTTTTCACTGGTTCGCTGTACATATGATACTATTTGAATAAAACTCGAAAAGTCATGGAAATTTTACTATGAAATTTTAGGGACTACTAAACATAGGCCCAGCTATTAATGAAAAAAAATAAGAAAAAATATGAGGAAATGTTTTTCACAAATGTCAAGAAAAAAATGGTTCCAAAAATTTTAAGCAAAAAATATTAAAAAAAGAATTAATAAGATAGTAGAGAAGATAATACTGCACAGTTCTTTAAAACTCATCATTGAATAAAAAAGAGGTTGTCTGTAGGGTCGGTTTACTCACGATAGTTTAACGTGACAACGTCATAAGAAAATATTGATGTAATGGTTGCAATTTTCAAAAGAAAATTTTATTTGTTTGATAGATATTTTGTATGGATATAGAGAAGGAAATAAATGGAATCACAATGGAATTGATCAAGTTACATTTACACAAACGTGAAAAATGACGAAACATTTATCAAATTCGTGAAAGATATGTTCAATTTCGATTGTGCATCAGACGTTAATAAGTCAACAACACTAAGAGGCAACATCATCGATTTGCCTTTTTCAAGACACATTACACTCGAAGCAGCACCTTTCACTTCCTACTTTTCCTATCATCCTCCTATTCTCAACAGAGAAATGGGTCATTACCATGCACACAGGAAGAAGGCATATGCCCATATACATACATATATAGGTATGCTCAGTCAAGTAGGAGAGAGCCAGATGTCGAACGTTGCCGAATGCGGGAGCCGATTGTGCCTCTTTGTCGTTCGCGCTCTCGCTTACAGTTCAAGCAAGGTAACGATGCATTTTTTGGTGCGTGCAGCCGGCTACATCGAATTATAAGACGTTATCACGTCAAAAATAGAAAATTAAATTGTTTTCAAAATTTGTTCAGTTCTATTCTTATGCAGTTCATACTATACAAAATAATTAGTTCATTTCACATTGAACTGCTCGCAAGGAATTTGCAAAGCCACCTACTTTTTTCAACTCCATTTAGCGAGTTATCTTTACACTTTCTCAGTAGATATGACATCCGCTTACTAAAGCGGCTCTAATGAGTATTGTTTGATTAGTTGCATGCGACCGATTTGGGCGTGCGGCTAGTCGATACAACGTATTTTCCGCTAACGTCCACCAAGAGATTGGTACGCCTACACTTCTATATGAAACTTAAAAGTTCTAGAACCACAAATATAATAAATTTTGGAAGTATTTTACATGACAGTGGCTATTGAAAACTCCCCATGCGGTATTAAAAGGAGCGAGAAGTTTAAGTGTTGGTCATTTGGGACAACAGCTTAGCCGAACCTAGCCTTACCTTAGTTATCCGTTAGTGCAACCAAAATCATTGCTAACTCCAAGACGATACATTAATCTCAGGCGAGAATAACGATTTTTGCCTTTATAGCCTTAATGTTCCACTCTGCAGCTTTTTCATTATTTAAAAGAAACATTTATTCTAAAAAAAGATGGTATCTGCCCCGTGTCACTGTAGGGTGGCTAAAGTGTTTTTACGGAATTTAGCGGTAAATCCATTATTTTTTCTAGACTCGCTTTATTTCCATGCATAAATATATCGTGTATACATGAGTACTCATACTTATATAGTAACTTTTTGTGCTCAACTTTTTTATGCGTTTTTTATTTTTCCTATTCAGTCGCATAAAAAACTAAAGCACTGGCGCCTGATCGAAATTTAATCTGCTATTAATTCTCAACATATTTACATATCTTATATTTATTGTTTACTTATTTTTTCTCATATTTTGCATAGACCTATTTTCTTTCTATTTGTCGCTTCATTAACGTATATCTTGCGGTTAACCTTTAACAGCTCTTTCAGATAATCTTACCTTTTATTTGTACACACTTACATGCACACATAATATACATACACACATATGCTGAAGTATGCCACGGCAGGCCTTTTTATACCATACACAGATATTTGTGCTCTGGTATAAAAATATGTGCATACCTAAATGTATTTTCTAGTACGTCTCGGCTCTCTCTAAAGTCTATGCGTGTGGTTATTGCACGTTTGCTGTAATTGAAGTCAATTTTTATTGGCAGCTATAAAAGTATAATTGAATGTATCAAATATCAATAAAGATGAATATAAATGCAAGGATGTCGGTCTGAAATTTTTAACCAGAGTGAAAATTCCGCAAATAATCTATTGCGATTTCAAAGTGTCGTAAAAGAAATGAAAGGGCGTAATACACATTAAAATATGCATAAATACGCATGGGGGCCTTAGGGTGTGTCGATATTGATTTCTGTGGCCTTCGAGCATTTAATAGACATTTTAAATAGTCATAGTCCATCTTGATAATACCCGGAATTTCGGTCTCGCATAAAGTAGATCTGAATAGAAAAAAGGCCTCACACTGAAAGCGAACAAAATTTAAAACCTGGGCAACAGTAAAAAATATGTACCTTTGCATGATAAACTAAAATTGTGACTTTGTGAATAGACAATTAAGAATTATCCGAATGAGTTCGAAAAATGTGACCCTGTATATAGTATGTGTAGTATGACTGCACATCAGGTTTAAAAAAGAATGTAAAACATTTAAGGAAATAATAGTTTACATCAAAAGAAGTAAAAAATCTTGATAAACATGGATCCCTGGAGGAAAAAATCAACATTTTCGTCACCTGCCCGTCTTTGCTTTTCATCGAAGCCAAAAAGCTGCCGAAGCATCTCGGGACATTTACGACGTGTATGGAGAAGGTGTCATAGGCGAGCCTACAGCACGGATGTGGTTTGCAAAGTTCAAAATGGTATCGAAAACACGTCCCGCAACGGAAGGCCTTTTGAATTCGATGAAGAACGTCTCAAATCACTTTTGAAGAAGAACAGTCGCCAAACCAATTTTGAGTTGGCGGAAAAAATTAACTGCGATCATAAAAAGATGCTCATTTACCTTCATTTGTATATTTATTCAATGACATTTACCGAAAACTTGGGAGCCTGGATGCCTCACGAGCTCAACGAAAAAAACAAAGTCGCTTTCAAATTGCTTCTCAGCATGTCGCCCGCCATCGAGCAACATGCGGTCAAAAACTACGCTTTTTGTACCGAATCGTCACGGAAGATGCGAAATGGTGCCTATACATCAATATGAAGTAAAGGAAGGAGTGGGTAGCTCCAGGAGATACGCCAAAGTCGAGAGTCAAGCTGGGTCTTCATCCAAAGAAGATCATGATCTTGTGTTTGGTGGGACTGGGAGGGCATGATGCACTGGGAAATGCTCAAAAAGAATGCCACGGTTTAACAAGGAGCTCTGCATTGTTCAGCTATACCACGCGAATCAGGCTCTTCGACTGAAAATACCTGATCGATATGGTGAAATCATACTCCTTCACGACAATGGCAGTCCCCATGTTGCACAAGTCTTCAAAGCCGCACTCCAAAAGCTCGAATGCAAGGTCCTTCAACATCCGCCGTATTCTGCGGACCTTGCATTGACCGATTACCATTTTTTCCCTTTCAAATCATATGAAGAGCGTTACCTTCGATAATAAAGAGGTCATTAAAAACTGGCTCAACAACTTCTTTGACACCAGACCAGACGATTTTTAGCGGAACGGCTTCAACAAATTTGTCGAGAGGGTGTAAAGAGCAACGGTTGATCAACTTATTGTTTAAATAAAAGTCTTGGGTAAAAACACTACGAAGTTATTCTTAAACCCTTTTAGATGCGAATCGATGTAGACGGGCGATGACAGCGGGGTCTGTTCAATCTACGATTTAAAGTTTAACCTGTTAACCGGGGAATTAGCTATTGCTCAACTCGTTTCAGAATGGGGACTTTTTCTTCGCAGCGATAAGTAATATCACACCTCAAATAATAAAGGAATATCGTTTTTAACTTATGGTTTTTATTTATTTTGATAAAATATTTTATAATTCAAATGTATTCAATATATATAACCACTTTAAGATTTAATAGATAAGAACAACGTAGAACGTAATGCGTTCAATATATTACGATTAATTTCCATGACGAAAAATTTCGTCATGCCCATTGCAGAAGGCTTTTATGTATGGCGAAATATTTCGTCATACCCAGTTAACAGGTTAAGTAATCTACTCCTAAGTTACATCAATTAGTAATTTCCCATTTTGATACTCGGATATTTACATTGCCGCTAAAAATGTTTCGTTCAAGCACTCGATGCATTTGCTAATAAAAATGTA
This sequence comes from Anastrepha obliqua, assembly GCF_027943255.1. Taxonomy (NCBI): domain Eukaryota; kingdom Metazoa; phylum Arthropoda; class Insecta; order Diptera; family Tephritidae; genus Anastrepha; species Anastrepha obliqua. Next base: position 57,255,947 of record NC_072892.1, on the reverse strand, counting down.
TTATTCTTGAAAAAAAACGAAAATTTCCCTATAACAAAATGCATGAAAGAAAAAAGTAAAACATAAAAAATACTTGAGAAAATCGATAACTTTGCGACAACAGAGTTGAATTGTAATGAATCTGTTTTTTTATTATTTATAGTTATTTATCATTTTTTTAATGGACTTTAAAGTTTCAGTTTGAACGATAACTCGAAAAATTATTATAAATCTATTGGTAGCGGCTATGAAAGAGGAATATCAGGAAAATTAAAAATGGAAGTTATTTATAATTATCCATTTTGAAACATGTGAAAAATTAGCTCCGGAATTTCTCTGCTTCAATGTCTCATGTAAAACCTTAAGTGTCTTTAAAAAAAATGGACGTCCTGGTGAAAACCAAAAAATTCAAACTCAGTACCACTGAGCTCTAGTAATGGACACGTTTTCGTTTGCTTATGGGTGAGAGACATACATATTGTCGCATAGTGTATGCAATATGGCTTCATTTTCAAGTATCCAAAGTAAATCCAATAAAGCACAAATTACGACAGCAAAAAAACAACAACACGTGCCAACAGAGCCACTATCGCTTAACGTTTTTCAGCACCAACGGCTGAGAAGACAGGCGAAGGTTATTTGCAGCTGCTCTTGTTGCTGTTGGCCATAAAATAGCATATCCTGCATTGAGGTGTCAGCAACAGTAGCAAGCAACTGCCGAAAATCACGCTAATTTAGTACAATATCGAAGTTAGAAGCGGAAGTGAAAATAAAGAGGAAGTATGAAGAATTTTCTACTCACTACTGTTGATGGCATTTTTTCCACATTTTTGTTGTTGCAGAAAGTCAGTCATCTGTAAGGGGGAAATACGCAGGAAACGTGCATACTACGACAGGAAGTGAGTGGTAAAAAATGAGGGAAGAAACTACGAGTAGAAGTAGAAGAAAAACTTAGCAGTGTTGGTGGCGCTGTTACTGCAGCAGCTGTTGGTGAGGTGTCCTTTAGTGTAGAGGGGGCGTATGAGTAACTTACGAAGCGGCGAAAAACAATTTAGCGCACTTGGCCACAAAGAGAAATATAAAAGCAGACGAAAGAATATGGAGCAGTAGACAGATAGTTAGCAAAGATGGAAAATATTTTGAATAAGAGTAGAGGAAAAATATAAGTGAAAAAAAATTGTATATATACATACTTCTATACGAAAGAGACTTCAAACTAAATGGAAACATGAAAATTGCGGCTGAAAGTTTAGTACTAGCATTTGAGTAAAAGCAAGAATAACATGTCGACGCCAATGGGTCTGGACGTCAGTTGATATTTTCGGACTGTTGCAGAAAGGAACGTAGATAAACGCGCGAGACAGACAGCAACTAGATAAATATGCTGAAAGGGCAACAAACATTTAAAACGTGCCACAGATACTCAGAAAAATTAATGGTGCATGTGCATACAAATATACATACACACATATATCTGTATGTACACAAGTGAAGATAGACACTCATTGGGACACTATGCCAGTCATAAAATGCCATTAAATATCATAATAAAAATCGCAATAAAAGTAATTGGAAATAGAGGGTAGTGTGGACGGCATTTGGTCTAGGTTATGCAAAACTGCAAAGAATGGGAATGGAGTGCGGCCAGCACTTGGTCTAGGTTATGCCTAGATAAATTAAAATAGTCACTATTTCGCCTAGAATTAATTATTTTGCATGTCACGGAAGTAGCATTGAAAGAATGTCTCATTACAAATCAGGGTACAAAAAGTCTGACCCTAAACCTGCACTGGTTTTATGCGTCTCGCTTTTATGCCATTCCGTTATTATACTAAAAGAGCTTATTGGTATGCTGCTATGGTTTCTCAATAATTGGTTTAACATATTGGCGCACGTGATATCGTTCGTTTTCATTGTGTGCCAAAGCTATCAAACTTTAAACCATTTTATAACATTTACCACTCATTTAACTTTTTATTACCATTAGTTTTTAGAATTATTATGCGGTAATGGTTAAGAGACCCAGTGTGATATTTTTATTTTTATATTTTCATGAGATTTGTTTAAATGTTTACTTGCTACGTTTACTTTTTTATAATATTTTTTTATGAAGTTTTTTGCTTTTTATGTTCGAAAATTTTAAATTATTATTTTTTATTATATTTTTATATTGGCAAATCGGGCTACAATAGGAAACGAATTCTATATTTTAATAAAGATGCATTGCTGTGATTCAGTCTGAGTGAATTGACAGCAAAGAAGAACATTTATAACACGAGGAATGGTATTACAATGAGGAATGAAGCTTTTGCAATATTTAATAATTCGATTTAATGATGATTTGTTTTTTTACAACTACATATGTATGTTCGATGGTTTATTCGATAGATTTCCCTTTATTTGGGAGTCTTCTCTTCCTAGGATTTGTGTGCGTCAATAGTCTACTTATATACATATCTTCTGCTAGCGCTTTTTATTGTCTCGTCAATAGTATCGATGAATGTTTTTTAAAAACTTTTTATATTCTCGGTAGGTTGGTTGGTGGGTTGGTCGAAATGACGTAGATAGTGTAGCGTTGCTTATTTCTTAGATAAATTATTGCCTTCTCAGGAATACATTCTATCAAAAAAGTACCGGGAATTGTTCAATAGCACGCAAAATAATTTTTTAATCATCACAATTTATTTTGTCGCCTTCAAAATATGCTCCATTCGAAGCAATACACATACTAGTATGCCAACGATTAGTCCAGTTATCGAAGCACCTTTTAAAAGCGTTTGAAGATATCTGCTTCAGCTCCTCCAGGGAGTTCTCTTGAATGGCCCCTATCGATTCAAAGCGACGTCCGCGGAGTGGCAATTTAAGTTTTGTGAAAAGAAAAAGTCTCATGGTGCAAGATCCATGAGTTGTCTTTCCACAAATTGGGCCGTTTCTTACGCACATTCTCTCCATTCTCTCTCAAAAGCCGCATAACTTCCAAATAATATTTTTTAATTACCGTAGAACCATTTGAAATGAATTCCAAGTGCACAACACCATGATAATCAAAAAAAACGAGTAGCATGACTTTCACTTTTAGACCGACTTTGACGTAGTTTTTTGGGTTTCGGCTCATGTGGATAGCACCATTCAGCTGGCTGTTGACTGGTTTGCATGCCAAACTAATATACCCACTTCTCATCACCTGTTATGATGATGTGGACATTGGGTCCGAGTTCATTTGCTCAAGCATGTCTTCAGCCACCTTCTTCCGATGAATTGTATGAAAGAAATTCAACTCTCTTGGAACGGGTCGAGCAGCCACGCATTTCATGCCCAATTGATGGGATTAAATGTTGCGAATTGATTCGTGAGACACGCTAAGGTCACAAGCTACCTCCCTCAAAATTTAGTGATGGTTTTTCAGCACCATTTTCTTGACTTTGTCGACGTTTTCATCCGTTGAAGACGTTGATGAGTGACCAGATCGGGTCAAATCTTCCACGGCTTCTCGGCCCTCTGCAAAAGCCTTATACCACTCATAGACCCGTGTTTTTGATAAAGCACTAGCATAACTCGCCATAGCCTTTCTGCAACATTTTCAACAATTCGGCACACGAAATCCCGTTTTAAAAAATATATTATATATATTTTAGGTGGCAACCCCATTCAGGAAAAATGCTACATTAGGACATTAACTGATTTTTAAAAGCATCGATACTGTATAGTGATAATTACTCAAAAGTAGAAGAGCTCCAGATACCCGGGTATAGAGCGATACTCGCTCGAACTCGTTCATTGCTCAACTATTCAAACGTTTGTTTAAAATTTTCGAACTTTTGAACAGTTTTTTCCATTTTATTTATCAGAATTTTCGTGAGTTTTCCAGTCACATCAGCACTGTGTATAAATAATATAATTATAATAATAATACTGCCAAAACAAATCAAAATAATCATAAGTATTAATCGAGTTACTCGAAAATGCTTGATATACTCGGCACCATGGGAAAATTTTTGAGAAATGAGCTTCGAAAAGACGTGCGAGTACTAGTTACTGGTCGGAGACATGTGAACAAAATCGAGAGCTCTACTTCAAAGCACTCAGTTCTAGACATCAAATTGAAAAGTAATAAAACTAAAACAAAAATTGATAAAGTAATATTTTTTTGTACGTATAAAAATCTTCCATTTAAGAAAATATCTTACTTTCACTATATGGCTCAAATGCGCAACATGGTTAGTTGAAAAAATTATCAAAGATTTACCGGAAGCTGAAGCGAATTCAAATTTTACTATACTGAAATTAAATGGGCGCAAGGCGAACAACCAGAATTTCTTTTTTTCAATTCTGAAATTTTGCCTTTTTTTAAATTTAGTGCAAGGTTTAGACCTTGCATGAGTATTAGTGGGCATTTAAGGGATATTGTGTTTCATACATAAATACCATACACTAAAAAACCAAACATAATGATATAAGAAAAAAAAAACATTTTCACAAATTTTATTGTATTTTATTTATAAAAGGAAATCCTTTGAATTACTGTGTATTCGAGAAACATATTCAAAATACGGATCAGAGTGTTCTTACGTAAATTCCAATTATCCTAAGGTGCATTTTTAATCCATGGCAACTCTGAAATATATATCTCTATTTCAGTCTCCATTTGAATCTCTATATCTTATTACATCTCTATCGCTGTCTCTATCTCTATCTCTATACCTACTTCTCCCTCTATCTCTATCCCTATCGCTATCTCTATCCCTATCTCTATTTCTATCTCTGCCTTTATCCTTATTTCCGCCTCTTTGTATGAATATCTAAACCAGATATTTTTTTTTAACTAATCCTAATTGAGCAACATCTGAATTAGAACTTTTAATTTGTAAGTACTGCGATACGCTCATGAAGTTCCGCTTAAACTACGCATTTAGTCGGCCTATATGCAAAATAGGTATATCTCATTATGCTTATGTTTCCAATTCATTAATAGGATTTGCCAAGTAGTCCCAATGGTTGTAGTTTGCTTTCGAAAGCACATTCCATTTCTTTTGAATAACAAAACAATGAATTGGGATGTGTACATAAGCATAACCTAATAGTATTGCGTCTTTATTGCATAAAACATCGAATAGCGAAGAAACATAATACTAAATGTTCGTAAGAGAGAGAGTGAGCAGGAAATGGCGCAGGAACACCGAGAAAGGCCACCATTGGTATTACTGGGCTTAGTGCAGCGTGTAGACACAACCTGACCTCGTCAAATCCCATGCTATCGGCATTCAAATGGCTTTCTTACCAAATTGAAAACTACAACAATAAAAGTGGCAACTGAAAATGCGAAAAATAAAATGGTTTTGCCAAAGACATATGTAGAAAGCTTGCATGTGTAGGTTTAAATACCTAACTATATACGCACACATATACATATATTTATTTACGAAAATGTGTTTGCAGGAAAATACGCAATACCACAAAAAAAAAGAAAATACTTTAAGCACAAAAATGTGCCCGATATAGCCATTTAATATGAACTTTGGTGCTCGTATAAAGAAATCGTAAAAAATTCGTAAGCATAAAAGCGTAATAGCGAAGTGGTGACTGGCACAATGCAAAGGAGTGGATGGAAGAGTGCATAGGCTTGAAAATAAAAAAAGACAATAGACTGCTAAAGCCACACGAAAATTGATTTGCTAACGCAAACCATGATTTCGCTAAGGCTGCGGTATGTGAGCGTTAAGCACACTCTTAGGCGCACGAGCTGAAAAGCACCCAAAAACAAACAAAAAATCGATCCACCCACAAGCGCTTTCCGGCTTCTCGCACAAGTAGATGTGTAAGTACTTAGAGCTCCTTTGGACGCGAGTAGTACCTGGAATTATACCTGCCAAGGCACAAACAAGGCTAAAACCGCAACCTACATGCACGCACACACATGCACACTTATGCATAAATATGTATGCCATATTTGTTGTATATTTGGGTAATCGGCGCACCTTAGAAACTAAGAAAATTATATACATACTGAGCATTGTATACATTTCGGCATGTCTTTCATTTGATTCTGAACTTTTTGTTATTTTTTCACAGTTTTTCACAAAATTTTTCCTACACTCGCATCACTCGGAATAGAAAATGCGAATGCCAAAAAGTTATAGGCAGCTTTTCATTTGACACGCCTTCGCTCACGTGTCGCAGCTCAAAGCAGACGCGGGCTTAGGGCATGAAAAATGGTCAAGTCAAGTCAAAGCAGCGCGAATTTTTTTGGCATTATGAGCAACCAAAAATGACATTGTCCCGGAAACTCTTAAGGGATTGCTGTAAAAATGTAGAATTCATGAGTTGGAAAGTGAGAGCGAACAAATTGTGTAGCTTTGTGTGCGTATATACTAGACATTAGGGTGGGTACAATAAGTACTAATCTTCCAAAGAAACCTTGAGAATGACGTATTTTATGACTTGTAACAAAGCATTTTAACTCAGCATGGAGTTATTCTAGAATTGCATAGTTTTGAAAATTCCACTAAATATCGATTCTTTATGAAAACAAATTAGTTTGTAAATTTTTGTTAGCAAATGATAATTGATAATGATAATAATTCATGGCAAACTCAATTAAGATATTGAACATAAAACAAATTAAAGAAAAATCGTATGAGACATGGCAGAGTCTCAAAAATTTCGATAACAGCCATGCATGCAGCCTGTTAAATGTAAAAAAGTGTTGATTTCACTCACCACAGTTTACAATTTCGCTAAAATTTTGCTAGTAAACTTAGAAAAATTTGGAAATTTTTTGTGCAATAGCAAAAATCAAAAATTACCCTAACAAGAGGTCATAAAACCTTAGGTAGGTAGGTAGGTTTGGCAGCCGCATCGCACATAGGAACAACGATGCCACTTGGACAACAAAATGGGTCCGTTGTGAGCCGCCGAGGTTGGGATACATTTTCCCTTCCAGATTGAACCATCCTGAACTTTGGACAAAGCGTGAAAGGTTGCTGATACCTAAAGTGTATCGATCATCCATATTCGTTGAAAAGTAGGATCTTAAATATCGGTTCCTGTTTTTGGCTAGAATCGGCCATGTGCAAAACAGATATTGAATTGTTTCCAACTCCTCTTCATTTATACAGCTACGACAGAAATCATGCATGTAACCGCCTACTCTCCTTGCGTGATTTCCTATGAGACAATGTCTTGTAAGGGCCTCTACTAAGGTCCTAATTAGACGTCTACTCAATTCTATAACACTCTTGGACAGACGTAGATTTAGCCTTGGCCATGTTTACCTAGCCACTTCACAGGTATTGGCACTAATTCACCTTTGATTTACAGAATTGATTAGTGCGCCTGTAACAAGAGGCTTACAAGTTGCGAGAGGTACCCCCATAAAATTATTTATGTTTGGTAGGAGAAAGGGCCTGCTCTTGCAAGTTAGTCAGCCCTACAGTTCCCTGGTATATCTTTGCGTCCTGGGACCCAGCATAAGACAATACGACACTGTTTAGCGACTTCAATAAGAGATTGTCGACAATGTAGGATACTCCTTGATGTTATATGGAATGTATCCAAAGCCCGTAAGGCAGCATAGCTGTCTGATAAAAATGCAGATATCTTTTAATGATATCCTGTTTATCTCTAACCATCTTAAGGCTTTATGAATAGCGTTTATTTCCAGTTCAAAAACACTACAGTGATCCGGTAGTTCAAAGGATTCACTGATAAAAACCTCTTCGCAATATTACACTGATCTTACACTGATATCCATTGTAGATCTTAACGGGTGTGTTGAATGATGGAGATGTTCACGGAGAAATTCCTTACGAAGCAGAGAATGGGAGGTTGATAATCACAATTACTGGGTATATCCATATAGGAGCTTAAGATGGTTCAATGCCCATATGTGACAGTCTTCCATTGTGAGCTCGCTCTGCCCCTTAAAGCGGAACAGGTAGCTGAGTATTTGCAGAAGAGATGGTAGAACCTTATACAAGTCAAAATCTGCTGATCCGATTTGTCTAAACAGGGTATATTTGAAAAGGTTATAAGCCAGACGAAATATACATTTGATTACTTTTATAATATTGATTACTTTTATAAAGATGCAGTCTCACATATATTAGCACTGTCTAAAGAAATACTACCAAGCAAAAAACAAAATATTAACGAATTTAAAGAGAATAGTTGCCCAAGAAAATGAAATTCTTTGTGAATTTGAAAAGATTTGTTTTCAAGTGTTTTAAGCTAAATAGCAATATTTTCACTGAGAAATACCATTTTTTAAATCAATTTCAGTACTTTCGGGTACCCAATAATTGTGTTTTGAGTTAAAAACTTGTATAACTCTACCCAATTTTATGTTTCGTTTGGATTTTTCAAACATTTTTAGTGGATCCCCTTAATACGTGCACATACATATCTCAATATTTGTACAAGAAAATTGGTAACAACTTATACATAAGTCTGTCTGCTAATGCAGCAGAGGGAAACATATTTTGACATACATATGTAAGTATGTATGTATATGTGTATGTATGCATGAATGTATATATATATGCGTGTATGTATGTGCCCTTGCTTCCCTTTTTATGTGCGTGCTTAAATGGCATTTTTATTTCCCAAGCTCCCTCATGAATATTGCGGCTTAATTTTGTTTCAATAAAATATCATGCATTAATGGTTTACGGGTACGAGTATGTCTCAAAGGAAGTGAGAAGATTTCCAAAAATATGATTATACAAAATGAAATGTCTGAACGTGACATTGACACAGCTGGAAATGGACTGTGGGCAATTGAAAGTGAAGAGGATATGTAATCATGTTGGATGAAGTATTGTCTTAGAAGTGACAAGATGGTTGCTGCCCATGCAGAATATTTTGCAAGATAGAATATTTTTCATATTTTTGTTCATATTTTATTCATATTTTTATATTTTATTCAGAAGCCAGTGAGGTCAATGAGTCTCTAAGTTGATGGGCATATTTAATTTAATTTTATTTTTTTGTTAAATTCCATTGCAACGCTCAACTTTGTAGGTAGCTGCGTTATTGAAAGAGCAGAAATTCAGGTATTGAGCGATTCCACGTGATCAAGTGATCAAAGTATTTTAGACAACGTCGTCAATTCTTCTGAAAGTTTATTTGCAGGATATATCAGAAATAAACGAAAACAAATTTGAAAAAAACTTAATATTTTTTTTTTCTTTTTAAAAAACAGATTTTTTTTTAATTTTTTTTTTTTTAATTGTTTCTTAGTTTTTCTTATATTTTTCTGTTTATTTTTTGTTTGGTCTCTTTTGAGTTTTATTCGAAGTTGAAAATTTTAGTACATATAATAGTTTTTGAAAGTGAAATATCATAACATAATTTTTTGTGTTTCAAGTATAAAATAGACTATAAAAAGTTTTTTTAGAAAAAAAAATTTATTTCACCGTTGAAAATTTTTCTTTCATTCTTGAAATTTCTTAAATTTTTGAAAAAGTTTTTCAAAGTGAAATACCTCTATATAGTTTTTTGTTTTTCAAGTATAGAATAAAATTTAAAACAATTTTTTTATCTTTTATTTCTGAAAATTTTTGGTTCTTTTTTCGATTTTTGAATACTTTTTCAGAATTTTTGCTTATTTTTTCTTATCTTTTCCTTTTTTTTATTATAGCTTAGTTTACGCTCAGTAATCCAAGCAAGTTTCATAATGGGATGTCCATAACTTTTCGAGTCATATTCAAATACGTACAACGACCGACTGGTGTTTACATTATTAAAGAAAACAAGTAAAGAGATAAGTAGGGTACACCTGCCCAAATCTTGTTTAAGCCTTAAAGGTTCTTATGTAAGTCAGTAACTAAGATGAAGGATTAGTCGACCTTAGCAACTCACCAAACGGATATCTTTCGCATGTAAGCACAACACAATAAATACAGTTGCGGGCACTGAAATCAGGACAGAAAAGCGCCAATGGTTGACACAGAGTTTCAGTAGCAAAATCGCTATTTTATATAATACGTCAATATTTGTGGAGCAAGTAGCTTACAGCATTATTTCAGAATATTTCAGAATGACAAGAAGATAATTCGTACAAAATTTAAAATCCTCCAATAAGAGGTGTTATTTCTGAAAAAGATCAATGGTTTCGTTGATTGTGTGGCACGTGGCGCCGTCTTGTTGAAAATAAACATTGTTCAGATCAATACCATCCAATTCCGGCCATAAAAAATCGTTAATCATCTCTCGACAGCGAATACATTCACCGTAACTGTTGCTCCAGCTTCATTTTCGAAAGACTAAGGTCCAATGACTCCGCCGGACCATAAACCGCACCAAAAAGTCACACATTGAGGATAGAGAGGCTTTTCAACAATAACTCTTGGATTTTCTGAGCCCCAGATCTGACAATTTTGCTTTTTGACGAAGCCAAGAAGGTGCAAATGGGTCTCATCACTCGAGATGATTTTTCGATGGAATTCCGGATCATTTTCATGTATTTCAACGACCCAATCAGCAAAGACAGGACGTTGTTGATGATCGGCCGACTTGAGTTCTGGTGTTAACTGGACTTTATAAGCCCTAAGACCCAAATCTTTATGCAAAATACGGTGTAATGGCGCTTGTGGAGTACCTAATTCCAAAGAACGACGAGGAATGGACAAACCTGGGTTTTCTGCAACACTTTCGGCTACAACAGCAATATTTTCGGCTGCTCTTGAGCAACGTGCACAGGCTTAATTCTTCACATCACTAACTTGTCCCAACAGCTCGAATTTCTGTATTGCTCCGACAAGGGCCTTCACGATGACCTAAAAATGTTCGAGTTTTACGAACCGTCTCTGCCAAATTGTCACCATATTTAGAGTGAATTTTAATAATTGACAATGCGTTGTTTAAGCGTGTATCGTTCCATTTTTATTAATCATAGTTTCTACTTATCCAAAAATCACAGCTTCAAAAGTGACATCTACCGAAATAGCGGTCTATTCAAAATAACACCTGTTATTGGAAAACCCTTTACTTTAATAGCCAAGCAAACTATTGGAAGATTTCAGTATGCAGGTTTGAATATTCAATCTAATTTTGACTGTAAAAATTTACGAAAATTACACAGCTGAACACAATTTTATTGACAAAAAGTGATTTGAAGAGCCTAGCAACTTTTCAGCATTTTCTGTAGTGAGGAAAAGTAGTAAGAAAACTAGTTTAAGGAAAAAGCTAGCAATGGTGCGTAATTTTCTTACTATTTCCTTGAGCAGCAGGTGTGAAAAGATAGAATGTTGGGCGCAGTTAAGTAACAGCAGATTCTTGAGAAAACTTTAAAAACTACTTTCAATTGAAAAATGTTTCAAACTTCTTACTGATTTTTGACAATTTTTTTTTCTCAGACAATGTTGTGCATTTTCTTCATATATGTATGTAATATTACTTGGTGATTATTATTAAGTGATTTCTGTTAAATAAGTAGATTAAAAACAATTTTAAAAAATTAATAATATGAAAATATATATATTCAACATTTTTCAATCTTTCAACCTTTATCATTATGTCACCCTCTTTATAGACGAACTGTTTTACATGGGTGAGAATTAAAATTTTTTATCAATACTTGCTCTATACACCGCCGAAATTATTATAAAATCACTTCTTTATTTTGCTTATTGTCCCACACAATTTTAGTTTAATAAATTTAAAGTTCGAAGCCACTAAAATTTACTTTTGATAATTTTTTCCCCTGACGGATTTAACGCATTTTCTCCACATAATATAGGTAAGTTAGATTATGTAGCGGATATATAATGCAAATTAAAAAAAAAAAAATAACTAAAATTAATTTGAAAAAATATAGTAAAAATATATCAATATTTTTCAATTTCCCATCATTATATCACAAACTCTATAATGGGACTGCTTTTCATGAATGAGAGCTAAAATTTTAAACAAATATTTGATCTATACCCTGTTCCGAAGTTTTTATTAAGGTATTTCCTTATTTTTAGTTTTAATTATATTTTTTTTAAAAGATTTTTTTTGTAAAAACACTGTTGATTCTATAACAAAGGTCATAACAATACAAATTTCAAACTTTGAACACGATTTATAAAACTACGAAAAATTTTGAACAAAATTTCAAATTTTTTAATCAGAATAAAAACAGAGTTCGGGTGTGCAGCTTTATATCCCATAGAATTTAAGTTTAATAAAATATTATTTTGAATCATTTTTTTGACCCTGTTGCACATTTTCTTCATATAATATAATATAATTTAAGTTTATGTGGTTATAGAATGAAAAAAGTTTTAATAAAAAAAAATACCAGTCTAACGGTTAGACGCGATAGAAGTGAAACCTTCCGTAAAACAAACTGAGAGAGAATGAGACGAAAACAGCATTAGGGGCGGGATAATTATAGGTTCATTATAATATTGATATAAAGTTCATATTTTATTTTCTTCATTTTATTATTATTCATCCTCAATGTTTTCAATTTCAACAAATGATACGAGTGGCTTATGATAGCTAAAATATGATACAAATGCTTTGGTTTCGATGTTGTCAACATATCTTTGAAATACCGCGTCAATTGTTGTTTTTGATCGTGTTGTCGATTCAGTGCGATTGTTACACATTTTTAAATTGAATGTTGTATTGAGAAAGTCAATTGAAGGAACCGCTGTGTCCAATGCAAAATTTACGTTGAAATCACCTCTTAAAATCATTGGAACTTTATCGTATCCGCGATACTTCTGGTGTATACTTTATTAAATTTTCGTGAATGAATTCCGTGATGCTATTTATTGATTTTGGTTCTCCGTCACCTTTGGAAAATGTGTAAACAGTAAGCAAACTTTATTCAAATATTTTCCCTCATTTTTGCATCAGTAAAATTAAACAAACGCCGTAGCCGAATGGGTTGGTGCGTGACTACTATTCAGAATTCACAGAGAGAACGTCAGTTCGAATCTCGGTGAAAACACCAAAATTAAGAAAAACATTTTTCTAATAGCGCTCACCCCTCAGCAGGCAATGGCAAAACACCGAGTGTATTTCTGCCATGAAAAAAAGCTCCTCATAAACATATCATAAAAAAAAAAAATAACTGTATAAAAAAAATTTTTTTCTTGTGATTCGAACCAAGGATTTTGGATCGGAAGCTCACATTGCTAGTCGCTCGGCTACCGCGCCATGCTGTCGGCGCTGGCCTAAAAGTTATTTAGTTCGTCGCTACGTTTATATCAACATATAATATAACGCTTCGTAGCTAAATAACTTTTAGGCCAGCGCCGACAGCATGGCGCGGTAGCCGAGCGGCTAGCAATGTGAGCTTCCGATCCAAAATCCTTGGTTCGAATCACAAGAAAAAATAAAAGTTATTTAGTTCGTCGCTACGTTTATATCAACATATAATATAACGCTTCGTAGCCAAGAGGGTCGCTATTTCCGTTTCACTTTTTCTCAAATCACTCCCAACGATTCTAAAGAAGTTTTCACTACAAAAATTAATAAAAATATTTTGAAAAAACAGTTGGTTTAAACAGCTGACGCACGTTTCGTGTTTTGTTTCAGTGTCAAACATCTTCAGTTTGGTCTATAATTTAACCATGAATCGTCTTACAAACGAAAAGCGCTTGCAAATCATTGAATTTTATTATAAAATTGAGTGTTCTGTTAAGAAAGTTTATCGCGCGCTTCTTCCATTTTATGGTCAGTTTAATCGACCCACTGAAGCGGCTATTCGAGCTATTGTGACTAAATTTAAAACCAAATTTACATTATTGGACATCAAACCACCAACACGCTTACGTAGAGTGCAAACTGAAGACAATATCGCAGCTGTATCGGCCAGTGTTAATGATAACCATCAATTAACGATTCGTCGCCGTTCGAATTTTGCGAAAGGATTTTGGTGTGAAGCCTTTCAAAATACAGTTGGTGCAAGAATTGAAGCCGAACGACCTACCGCAACGCAGATCGTGCGATATAACGCCTTTAGATTCTTTTTTGTGGGGCTATGTTAAAGCTCATGTCTATTCAGACAAGCCTGCTTCAATTAACGCATGGAAGACAACATTAAAGCATTTATATGTGAGATACCGGCCGAAACATTGCAAAGAGTATGCCAAAATTGGACTAAGCGGATGGACCATTTGAAGCGCGGTCGCGGTCAGCATTTGCATGAAATAATCTTCAAACATTAAATTATATGGACTGTACTATCGATTTAAACAAAAATTTCATGCATTTTTCTGAATTTTATGTGTTTTTTTGTTTTGAAAACCTATATTCTATATTAAGAAAAAAAAAACCGTACATTTTCATCAAACTTCTTTTTCATACAAAAACAATTAAAAAGATATCTAAACTTCCGCGTTTTTCACATTTTTCATGCGCATTTCATTATATTTTCTATGTGAGGAAAAAGTAATTCAGGCATGGATTAAATGCTATTTTTAGTGCTATCAGTTGATGCATTAGTTATCGTAAGCAATTAAGCGTGGGTTAAGATCTAGATGCTCCAAGAACTAAAATTAAAATTTTTATATTGTAGAAAAACTTTTCTTTTTCTCTTTGATTTTGATGGCTTGTAGCTCGAATTACGAAGAAAATAAATACTGAAGTCTGAACTTGCAACATATCAAAATGAAGTAAACATATTACGAACATATCCCACAACTTTTTCTTCATTTATTTTCTCAGCCGATTGGTTCATGCGAGGGCATCTTTCCCTTGAAACGAGGTTCAAAGTCCAAATACAATAAAATGAAAAAAAATTTTTACAAAAAACCATCTGAAGTTCGAAAAAAATGGATATAATTTGCAGTTTCCTGTTCACAATGGACTTTCAACCCGCACCCACTGAAAAGTAGTCACAAAAACCCAGCTGGCCTATTCTGCGCATTTAAAATATGCCAACTAAATTTCTAGACATTTAACTGAAAAATAACCAATAGTTAAATCCCTGTTTTTTTAGGTGCCCGAATTACATGTTCGCAGCTGTAGAACTATACATACACCTATATAAGTTTTCCTCTCTAATGCTCATGTATGTGCATACTATATACAAACGACCATTTTAACTCAACTAATGGATTTGTGAATAAGGCCATTGGCGGAAACACCTGGAGAGCGGAGTAGGATTTCCCACAAACACAAAGGCGCGTAAGCACCAAATACTACCACAAATACACGAAAAGACATACTCGTATATGGAGGCAAAACTTAACCTACTTAAATAAATGTTGTTGGATGTATGTGAAGGCGTAAGCATTTGCTAAGTGTGTGTGTGAGTGTATGGCTGTGTATTGGAGTGCACAATTTAATGGTGAACGTTTGCTTAAAAGGACCGCACAGTTAAAGCAGTAAAATAAAAGTGTGAAGTATGTTTTGACAGAGCGACCATTTGCAGCCATTTTGAAAATGTTATTGAAGACAAATTTTGTGTATAAAGAAAAGAGGGGAATAATAGTAATAAGTAAAGAGAAAGGAATTTAACACACATTATTTTTTATAATATATGGCATATGCAAGGTGGCGCAAAATTAATCACCCAACGGAGGATTTATAATTTTTGCAAATCGCTTCGTACGTCAATTGTATTTGGCACTTGTGAATTAGACAGATGCTGTAAACAAGCGCACAAGCAATGGAGCGCGCAAAAGTTAAAATAAAGATTTCCATCACTCACTTTTTTTTTTGTGTTTTAGTAAAAAAGTTATTTCAAAACAAAATTAGATGATTTATTTTACGCATTATAACATATACATACACATGTATAAGTATACAGTTCGTGACCGCTGAATTAAGACTTCAAAGTTGAGCTCTTTAATAGACCGTTATTGGGATCTGAGCGCATTTAACAGAATCAGCTGATGTCCTGATGTCACTTGAGATGTGTTTACAAAACAAACTGAGATTATGTTGGTGCTATACGAAAAAAATCAACCAATGCCACTTCGTTGCCGTCTGAGCAACGACTGATTGGACGAATGTGTAAAATGATTGTGCAGAATTCGGCTGCCGAATGCCCAAGTGACGTGGCAGCCAAAGTTCCCTTCAGAAATTTGTTTTTCACCTTAGTTAAATAGCAAGCCTGGCAGTGTATCATCCTTGAGTACAGCTTCCAAACTAACGCACTGTGCAAATCGGTAAAATTCACAACGCTTGGAAATAGAAAAAAAGCGATATTCAGCTGTTTTTAGTGCTAAAGATAATTATGTAACTTGTCAAAAAACTGAGTATCAAACATATTTGGCGTTTTCTTAATAAAAATACGTACAGTACTATTATTTTTTTCTTTATTAATTTTATTATTACTATTATTAGCATTTTGAGTTTTTGTAAGAGATGGTTTGAAGACGTTGAAAATGACCTCACAAAGCTGAACGTGGGGCGGTGGAAGGAAGTAGCCTTTTATAGAGACGGGTGACGAAAGGTTGTGAATGAAGCAATGGTTCACCAAGAGCTGTGATGCTAAGAAGAAGAAGAAAGAGGCTGCGAGTAACTGCGTTATTTAAGGAGCAGCATTTCAGTTATAGAGCGATTCTATGTCAAGTGATTCAAGTATTTAAGGCATTGTTTTCACTTTTGTATAAATTCCTTTATTTGTAAGCTTGAGTATAATCAAAAGAAAGCTGAAAGCAGTTTGGAAGCAAAAATTCTATAATTTGAGATTTATTCAATGTTGAAAATTTTAGTACAGAGTTTTTCAAAGTCAAAATATTTCACTAATTTTTACTTTTATTTTCTTCATTCTAGAAAACGTTAAATGTTACAAAAACATTTTGGAAAAAAGTCCATTGGTTTTTTTATTCTTTTTTTTCAATTTATGGCAACGATGACAATAATGCCGAGGACGAAAGCTAGCGCAGTACTTTATCAACTAAAACAAACCGATTGCTTGGTTATCATGGTGAAAAGATTTTTAATGGTGTGGCCAAAATCAGACCGTTAACCGGCTCTCAGCATCCGTTAGTCGGCTCTTACGAAAAAACTAGGATTGTGTTAGTGACAAACAAAAAAAAATCAGCACAATGTCACTTAGTTGCCGTCTAAACAATACTAATAGAAAGAGTGTGTGAAATGATCGTGCAAAATTCGGCTGGCGATTCACCCAAGTGACGTGGCAGCCGAAGTTCTCTTCACAATTTTGTTTTTTACCATAGTTATTGGCCAAACCTGCCGTCTATTATTCTTGGGCCAAACCCGTTTAATTTATCATCCTTAGTTGGGTATCGTTTCTTGCGAAGTGACGCAAGCTTAATAAAGGTGAGCTAAAATCGCTATGACGATGGTCAGACAACACCCGACAGGGGAATGTTCAAGCCAATTTGCTCTGCTGACGTGCGTCAACTCTGAAAGTCATAAGTAAAATTGTATGCCTATAGGCTGTAAGATAAACTGGTCATATCGTAGACTTAACTAATCGAATTGAAAATGAAGTGGGTGACAACTTTTAAGTCTTATCTTTAAATGAAGCCTTCATTTTGTACCTCTACTCTGCAAGGTTTAGTAACCATATATGAGTAAAACGAAATGAAATGAAATACAAAAAGCAGCAGTGGACCGGATTTGAAAATGTGACAGTAATAATCGTTCCCACGGCAGTCTGTCCTACGTTGCCGAAACTACCCCGGACTTATATACGACCTAATTGAAAACTAAAATGCAACAAGAATAATAAGAACAAAAAGAACTACAAGTATCGAAGCAATAACTACGATAACAATAACAGTTAACAACAACAAACTAACAAGAGCTACCTTTGCGCTCCCTTAGAATCCTCTATTTGCATGCCAAATTACAATTCCGTCCTTTTCATAATTTTCAACACTTCTCCATAAAACGTTGAGAAGAGGATGCTGGAGACTGGAATTAGTTCATATTTTTTTGTATCTTTTTTTTGTTTTTTTTTTAATTATCCCTAGGTTTACCCTTCTTCCGACCAACAAACTCGAGACGCGCATTCGCACGCCACACGGCCCATATTGCGCTGGCTTTAGAGAGGCAGGACTTTAAGGTTAAGAGTCAAGATTTAAAAATGCCCTGCAGCGGAAAAAATATTCAGCAACTGAAAAAAAAGTTAGTGTTACACTATCACCAACAATTTCATGAAGGAGAGTAGCATATAGTAGTTTTCTTAACGGTTAAAAGCGCGCTCAATACATCAAAAGCGCTGGAATGAGAGTTGAAATATTCGCAAAAGCAATGAAATATCTACTCCATTAAGGTCGTAATTTATCTGATATAATTTAGAAAAAAGAGGCTTAAACTGCCTTGAGAGCGAGCAGTAAACCTTTACTTTCTGGGCTAGAAATCGAATTTGTTTAATCATAGCTATGTTTCATAGAATTTTTCTACTATTAGCAGGAGTAGAGACTACAAAATATATACACACGTTTGTGTATTTGAAACTAGTATTGTATTTGCACTTGGAATTTGTGATTTGAAAATCACCAGTAAAAAAGTTAAATTGAAATAAGTAACCTTATAAAAATGTAAATAAATCTGTTAGGTTAGCCGGCTGTTGAACAGCCGACAGATATTTAAAATCTACAATTAAAAAAGTGAGAGATATAAATTAAAAGTTGACAGTTGCCAATGAAACTCTCAATTATCGCTCTTCAAACTAATCAAAAGTAAATTCATGTATCAAAATGACTAATTCCACCCGAGTGCAATTGTTGGAATGTTTGTAGTTATTTACTCGTATTTAGTTTCATGTTTAATGCACTTGTTGCACGTTCAAGTTTTTTCCGAACTGTGGGCGATGAATCGCATAAAATACATAAAAAGTGCAACAAACAGCCCCTTTGCAAACTAATCAGGCGATGTTGTTAACAACATTTCTTTACAATATATTGTGCACATGTTAATGTGTAGATATATACACTTCAAACGAGCTCGTCAACAATCGGCTGTAATTAACGCCAACAAATGCATTATTTTTTGTATGCGTTTTGCTTTTTTCTAGGGAATTTCTATTGCCAAATACTTGTAACAGATCTACACCTGTGTTCACAATAATAGCAGTGCAACGATTTCTAAAGTATTGTAAAGTTTATTATTATATATTTTTATTTATTATATATTTTTATTTTTTTAATTTTTATTAAAATTTTTTTTTAATTTTCTTTAAAAATATTGGTTATACTGAAACAAAAGGCATATAATTTCTTGTCTAAAACTTTGCACCAAATTCAAAAAAAATTTAGAAAAATTTCAAATTTTGGAATAAAATTGTTTAGAAAAATTTCGAGTTTGCATTTTTATAGCCCATGCAATTTCGGTATCATAAAGAATAAGTTGGAGCTGGTTTAAAAATCGCACTGCTTTCTGACAATTTGTTTTTTTACTGCCGGTCTTGTGTATTTTCTACATAGAAAAAATTTAGAGCATTCGTTATATTGAAAAACATCATTATCCGGTCGACAAAAAAAATATTAATAATAAACAAGAATTTTCAGTTACTTTAAACAGGCACTTTATTATATCAAAATTCAATGGAACTGCATACCCAGAATTTTTTTGGAAGTTCTGATTAAAAATTTGAACACTTGATACAAATTTGCTGAATTTTTTTAATTTTATAGGTACATAATTTCAGTTTCTGACAAAAACCATACATTTTGTTGTAGGGTGGTTGGTTAATGTGGTGATTCTTCCAGAATCCAACTAGCGCTTCCGCACCATTTTGTTGCCACATCCTCGCTATCAACTTGTTTAACGGTTATTTACAGCATGACTTTATCCAGTCTGTGCGGTTTAACATCCTTATTAGGTTATTGACATCTAAGCCAGACAGTTTTTCGAGATTCTCGAACAGCGGTCGGCCCAGGGTTAACATTCTGTCCCTCCATAGGGCAGGGTATTCAAAGAGGAAATGGAAGATTGTCTCCATTTTCTCCGGTTGTTTAAAACTGTGACAGTATGTATTATGAGGGATACCCATTTTGGCTGCTTGTTCTCCGATAGACCAAAAGCCAGTTATGACTGCCGTTAGTCTCCAGGCGTCCCGTCGTTTCATTCTTATTAATGCCGACGATTGCTTGAGGTTGTAGGTGGGCCATAACGTTCTGCTAATTTTGCATTTCGTCTGGTCTTTCCACATATAATCCGCGATTCGAAGGTATTTTTGGGAAATTGCATTCTTGATTGCACCTAATGGTGTGAAACATTTTGTTGTAGTATGAACAAAATTTTTATAAAGAAATAAAAAAAAATTAAATAAAAAATGAAACAAATTTCTTGGTTCGTTATAATTAAGAAATAGAAGCTCTGATTAAGAAGCTTCAAATTTTTTTTAAAATTAGCTGAATCAACACGATTTTTGGACCACTTTAAAATTCCATTTGTTTATAAAAATTACGTTTTTATAAGGAAATAAATAAAAATTAAATAAAAAAATGAGCTAAATTTCTAGGTTCTTTATAAGGAATAAAATGCATAACAGCTTCAACAAAAAAAAAGTCAACACAAATTTCGAGCCAATTTAAACTGGCTAACCTGCTACTAAAAACTGCGTTCCAAGAAATTTTCTAGTAGTTTTTATTAAATTTTTTAACATTTTTTGAAAATTTATTGAATTTTTTGTCAACTTTATGCAGAAAAGGAAAGAAAAAATGCAACAAGACAGTCAGCTAAACAAAAAATTAACACGATTTTTTAGTCTCTTAAAACTTGTACTAAAAATTCAGTGAGCTATTAAAACGTATATTCGAGATTTGTCTAAAAATTCTGATTAAAAAGTTTGTAGTTTTTATGGAAATTTATTGAAAACATTGTGAATAAAATTTTGATAAACATTAAAAATTTTTTTTTAATTATTTTGTACCAAGTTTGAAACCGTGAGTATGGTTTTTGGTTTATAAAAAACTAAAAAAAAAATTACTAAAGAAAAATATTTAGTCAAAACTATTCCATATGCCGCGTTGCTTTTCTTGCCCGCACTGGTATAAATGGTGTAAATATGTATAAGTAAATACGTATGAGCTGCATACAACCTGTGGCTCGTTGGAGTGGGGTTTCGAGTTGGCCGCATAAATAAACATGTTTGATGCTGAAATATAAGCAAACACCAGTCAGGAGCTGACAGCTAGATAAACAGCTGAGAAATATACACCGCTAAACAATAATACAGACATACAATTAGGCGTTCAAATGTAATGTGCAAACCGAAAGACAGATGGACAGTTCGAAAAGCTGGCATTCCGACAGATGAGTTGATGCCACCCAGACAAATGACGGCGAGCAACATAGCTATGCATTTGCATTTGTATTTGTTTTTGCTATATATGTATGCGCCCACTAGCTGGGTCAAACGGCTGTCAGCGGGTTAGCGAATGTATTTGTTGCGCCTTTGTTGTTTCCACTGAAGCAACTGGCCGCACGCTAGCGAAATTCAATTGCATTCATTATGGGTAATTGGCAATGCGGCATGTTGCTGGTAATAATGATGCTGCTGTTGGCAAAACGCTTTTGCTGCCAGCTATGAATGTAAATACATACATATATATTTATGTAATAGTTTTTTGTTGTGCCTACTGCTTTTGCTACTTGGCAGGCTACCGTAGGCAATACGTATTATATGCGCTGGCAAAATATACTAGAATGCAATAATGATGGTCATCATCGTAGAATTTCAAATTCATTCAATTTCATTTTCAGATATTGATGTATTTGATAGAGTTTCGCCTACAGTTTGTAGTGTGCGCGAAGATGTTGTTCCACAAATGGGAGGCCTACAATTTTAAGCGATCTCTGACTGGCAGATGATTTTTTATGAAAATTTTTTTCATGGCAGATATGCACTCGGCGGTTTGCCATTACCTGCCGAGGGGCGACTGCTTTTAGAAAAACCTTTGCTACAATTTGGAATTTCGTGCCCTCAGTTAGCTTCGGTTCTCAGACCTACTGAATGGTTGTCATGCACAAGGCCGTTCAGCGCTGGAGTACCACTATGATCAAAAAGTAAGTAAGTAGCCTCCCTCCTATATAAGACAAAATGATTCTTTAGAATTGTTGTAGCAATTGCTGAAGTCAATTTTTTTGGCATTCGCCATATTTCTCTTCTAAGAAATCAATGCCAATTTTTTAGAAAAATTCATGAGTGTCCAAAATACTTGGATTACTGTACGTGAAATCGCTCCAATGACGGTATTACTCGTACAAAACTACAAAATTATTGCCTAAATTGATTATCTCGCAACTTGAACAAATTAAATCATTTTACACTAATGTTTGATCAAAATAATGTATCACAGCATACGTCAGATCACAACGGCTTTAAAGTTTAGCTAAAAATAGTTGCTTACTTAAAACCGAAAACCTTCGATTGTATTTCGGGAATGCTAATTCAGTGAAAAATTCGGGTTTTGAAGAACTTTTTTGGTAACACAGATAGAGTTAGTCTACTGAGTCAATTTTCATATAAAAATAATAATATCTGCATTTTCTCAGGAAAGTATTGAAAATTGAGCGACTGACAATGAACCAAGGAGGTGCCACGAAGAAAAGTGTGCATCACAACTCGCCACAGAATCATCTGGTTGATGATAATGCATATATAAGTTCATAAATTTTTTTGTTAAAGGATTTTAATAAAAATCGTCAAGGATATTCAAGGGTAAAAATTTTAAAAGTAATTTTTAAGGTATTTTACAAATGGACAGCTTTGAAAAAAAAATATTGTGTGTGCACTGTTCTCATTCGATATATCTACCTGCATTTTCACCAACTCAAAAAGGTTTCATATTTGTGTGGTGTGTGACCGGAACAGTTATCCTCTTAATGGGTAAAATATTTTGTCGCTTTTGCTGTAGAGGCAGTGTTTGTCTGACAGCAGTACATAATTACTGGAAAATTTGTAAATATATATTATCTGAATATAGTTGGCGTTTAGTCAAACGTCTTCCAAATTTGCGTTATGCAAGTGTTGGTGATGTTCTACAAATAGTGATCCGTACACTTAATATGTGAAGATTTTTCATGGCAGAAATGCATTCGGAGGTTTGTTGTGATCTGCCGCTATGGGGCGGTTGTTATCAGGAAATTAGTGTATGCAGTTCAAAGTCTTCTGTCCACAGTGCATGGCACTCGAGAATCAATGAAAGTATAACGGCACGCAAATCTGCTTTCCCATGCGAGAGGCCAGTGCTTGTGCTACCTTTATATGCATATTTTAGTGGTCGCTATTTTCTCCAGTAGTCAATTCACTTTTTGAGATCTTACAATTTTTACCTTAGAATAAGTGGTTAAATAACGCAGCATAATAATGTTTAGTAATAGTGTAAACGGGCACTTCTCTTAAGAGATTAGAGGTAATCAGAGGCCGAAAAATTATGATTTTCAATATTTTTTTTTTTACTAGTCAATTGCTTTATTTTACGAAAATAAAAACATAGCACTAATACTTCATATTTCAACTTGACTTTAGCAAAATTTCAAAAGCAAAAATTAATAATTGTAAAAGTTATCGCTGTTTCTGTGGAGCTCGTTTTTCCAGAAGTCCCTTGCGGTGATCATTACAAGTCTTTGGAGATTCATCTAAACTCAATCGGACAAGACAAATTAATTTTATTAATAGATAATCTTGTGCCTGATCGAAGCTTTGCTTTCAAAATTAACAATATGGCGGCTTCAGGAAATATGCTTCAGATTTTCGAGAAAAAAACCGGGAATTAAAAAAAAACAAAATTTGTGAAAAAAATGAACCCTTCGGTCAGGCACAAGTTTTTTATGTTTTTCAAAAGCAGTATAAATTTTATTGAAATCTACAAAGCGGTTTTTACACAGTCCGAGAATGCATATGTACAGGTATGTACTAGGGGTGGGACTATTCGAATAAAAATTATTCGAATAATAAAATCTTTTATTCGAGAGGTATTCGTAATTCGAATAATATTTATTCGAATTTTTTATTCGTTTATTCGAATAATGCTATTCGAATACCTCACTATTCGAATACCTCACTATTCGAATACCTTATTATTCGAATACCTTACTATTCGAATACCTTACTATTCGAATACATCACTATTCGAATACTTCACTATTCGAATATTTTTGGTAAATATTTATTTAAATTAGCGGACTACTAATCGGTTTATGTACAAGTGCATGCACCATGAGAAGGGCCAATGTAATTTTTATATTTTTAAAAGCATTTTCTCCCTGATGTTAATGAATATATAGTGAGGTATTCGAATAGTAAGGTATTCGTATAGCAAGGTATTCGAATAGTGAGGTATTCGAATAGTAAACTATTCGAATAGTGAGGTATTCGAATAGTAAGGTATTCGAATAGTAAGGTATTCGAATAGTAAGGTATTCGAATAATGAACTATTCGAATTATTTGAAACGAATAGTATTATTCGTTTTATTCGAATAATGTTTATTCGAATATTATTCGAAAATAATCCCACCCCTAGTATGTACATATAAATTTTTTTGTATGTAAATGAGTTGAATAACTCGTTCCTCACATTTTCATCTTCATCTCTACCTCCATTTACACATTCACTTTCATTTGTCTATGTATTTACCCAGCACTCTTTTGAGTTTTCTTTCAACTTCGTCATAATTGCATTGAACTTGATTTATCTTGTTTGTTTTGAAAACAATAGGTGCTCATCGTTAATGAGATACCCTAATAGTTGATTCAATAAATAATAAAAGCAAAAAAATAAGTGCAGTTTACATTTACAGTTGTGCATACGCAGGCATGCATATCCATAGCCATATCATCTTGTTTATTTTAGCACTTCTCACCTCTTATGATAAAGTTTAGTGAAAATACTCACGTTAATCTGCAAGGAGCTTACTTCATTAAGACAATTAAATAAACAAACAGAAACTTGAAGGTACAACATTGACTTTGTTGGCTGAAATCCATTGTCCGTTGATTGAATTTTTGACACATACCTGGAAGAAGAAAGAAAATATATTACGTAAATTTGTGGTTATTAAATGTTTATAATCTAACAGGTTTATATGAAATAATTATAAGAAAATTGCATAATTTTCAAAAAACCGCACAAAAAAACGATTCCGGAGCTGAAACTGAGCATTGCAATCGAGATTGCTGAACTCAATGCGGAAATGCGTGAGCGAATTCTTGAAAATTTTAATTCCCATATGACAGCCTCCAGACGTCCTCTGGTGGACATTTAAATTATGTAATTTTTCATATATAATTTTAAGAACCGTATTTGGAATAGTGAAATCTTAACGCATCTAACTTTTTACATATTTTATTTTACAACAACAACTACGCGCGTCTTTTGGAATACCCTTTACAACACCAAACAGCTAATTAATTGGCCCAAATTCAATAAATTTTTGGATGAACGGAAAATTTTCAAATATGGTTTAGTGTCTAAAGGAATTTAATAAAATTTAAATTTTATTTTATTTTTTATTTTTTTTTTACCTTTTATTATCCTATCCGATAGAACCTGGAAGCCAAACAATCCTCTTAAGCTCTGCTTTTTTTTGTAGTTTAAGTTTTCGTCCGCAATAATAAACCCTACCTGGCTTCATCATCACGGCAGATGGTGGAGCAGATAAAGATGTCAACTGCAGTCTCAACAAAGCAAGGGCGGCATTCGGGCAAATGCATACAATATGGGCGAGTTCGCAAATCTCCAGACGCACTAAACGAATATTCGGCTCATGCGTGAAGTCCGTATTGTTGTATGGAAGCGAAACATGGTTGGTCTCTAACACCATCACACAGAGGCTACAATGTTTCACCAACAAATACATCCGCATCATCTGCAGAATATTCTGGTCAAACACCATAAGTAATGACGCACTAAGGAGAAAAAACTTTAAATGCGGTGCCTGCGCCGTTCATACCAAGAAAATGTCTGGCCCACCCAAAGCTGAGAGTTTATACAGAATTCTGTCCAGGACTTATACTTGGCTTTGGGATAACCCCTTTGGATGTTGAAATATCTTTAGATACCAATTACCCTGCTCTTTCTTCACCTGGCTCTGTCCTTTCTTTACAGGTCATAGTTTCTATCAGCGCGAAACCAAATTTATCAGGGTTTTGCGTATATTTTCCCTGCGCCGGTCTTACTGCTATCCATTTAGGAATAAGCACCGTGCGCTCCTGAAGATGTGGCTTCACTAGATGGGTCAGTTGAGACGCGGTCTGCGAACCCACCTACTTTATTATTTTTCCAGTTCGGATGGGTGATTCACTGATTCGCTGCCTAAATTTAGCACAATACTGCATAAACACGAGATTTTTAAATGCATTACTCAATTGCAAACTGAATTAGGTCATTACGTAAAATTACAAATTTCTGCTTTGAATAATTCACACACAAAACTGGAAACACTCAACGATAAGGTGACTCAATTATGACACAACAATCCTCCAATATATTATTTAAGCATCTCAAAAGTGCTAATCCACCCTCAAATCAAACTGTGATTGCACATTTCATGATCCGACATTGCCAATCGAAAATGCCAATCGTGCAATGGCAATGTATGCACCATTATTCTAATTACAAGCGAAATGCACGAAATTGTGTCGCAGTTCAATCGAATGAACAACCAGCCAACAACAACCAAATACGTGCTAATAATCGAATTTGAGCAGTGGTAGCAGCAGTAACAACAACAACCACTGCTGTGTAACTCGTATGACGTTAACGCACTTTAAGAACTCAATACGAAGGTAGGTCAAAAAGTTCGCGACATGTGCGAGTACGAAACAAGTGAGGGAGAATTTTTATTTTTTTTAGCATTACTCAGGGGCTCAACACAACCGGAAATATTATATGTCAGTAAAATTGGTGCATTAACCTTTGAGATGTTGCAGAATAAATAAGCCAATCAGACATCAACTATGGAAAAATTGTGAAGTCCTTACTGGAGCAGTGTAATCAAAAGAGGATTAGGAAACTCATAACCCACCTTAAGGATAAAGCGAGAATGCTCAATGGCAAGACTCCAATACACCTTCTCCTTGAATGTGGCGCTATAACATGGAAAAGGTTGAAACATTTCAACCAAATGCAGCGAGAAAAAAGACATATACACTCAGCCCAACCCAGCTCTATCTTAAGTTTAATAACGGAACTGGGGTTGGATGAGCTACTGTAATGAGTAGAAGGCACAAAAGATCATGAGGTCGAAGTGCAAATCTTACATTTTATTCTACTCTATCCTCTAGTCTATTCAAAAAAGTAAAGAGTCAATTGAAGACTATCAGCGGGCTGGCCAGTCTGTTTAAGCGATGTCCTCGGTGATTGCTTAAAAAGTCGAAAACTTGCTCTGTGATATGCTTGGCAGATAAAGAAGTAAGCCCCAGTAATGTTTAAAGAATCATCTTCGACCATTATCGACATTCTTTATATCCAATTTTCTTAGTCTAAGATCAGTGCTGCTCACCTGAGTTTTTGAATGAATTTATGAGACGGATTGTTGCTGGAGAGAAACTTTGGGCTTATCTCCCAAACTTCCAAAATTATTAAAAAGGCATCACATATTTTTTTATATTTTTATTTAAATTATTTTTTATTATTTTTGCGTACGACACGCAATCTAGACATTGGGCGAGTGGGTAGCTCCGAATGAACCAAGACCAAAAAAAAACAAAAATAAATCATTTACGGAGAAACAACTCGTGAATCTTGGCATTATTATCCGTGAATTTTTGACCAAGAACGAAAAGAATAGCTTCCAACAGTCATCGAATTCGCCTAATATGGCGTTCTGCGATTTTTTTCTGTTTGACCGAGTCCAAAAAGCCACTACGGGAAGCGCGTTTTAACAGCCGAAATCAAGTGGTAGAAAAATCGAAGCTGGCCCTGATAGCTATACCAAAAATAGAGCTCCAGAAATATTTCGAGAGCTGCGTCAAACGCTGGCAAAAGTGCATTGCATTTGATGGGGAGTACTTTGAAGGCGATAATATATTTTTTGAAAAATAAACTATATTTTGAATTTTCCGAGTATAGGTATTCTGGGAATTTTTTGATCAAGATGGTAAGTCAATTATAAAGAAGCGGCTGTGAATATGATACAATGGTACTAAAAGTTTGGGAAAACTAAGAAAAAAGAAGAGGAAAATGGATTCGCAAATGTGCTTCTTTTGCACGCCAAAGCACCTGTTCAAAGATCTAAGATCTCCGCAGTGCTTTACGCTAAAAGAAGAACTTACTAAAAAAAACAAAAACTAGAGTAGTTTTCTATTACAATTTACACTACTTTTTTCCAATCGCGAACTCTTTGAATCACCCTCGAGTTTTCCAAAAGCCCATTGGCATGGAATTCAACCAATACTTAACTATACTAAATTGATTTGTGCTGCTTTTGATGTTGTTGTAGCTGCAGTAATCACAATAATAACTGCAACAACAAAAATATCTGCATTGACAGCACATATGTGTGTATGTTTAATATGTAGGCAATGTAACAGAATCTTGCGTGCACAGAGCATTCATTAAATACAATACCAATTCGGTAATTTTGATTACAACCAAGCGGCAAATGTTGAAGGAAGTGGTGAAATAGTGCGAGGGAGAGAGAGGGCGATGGAATAGTTAAGAAATTGTCTTAAATAGCCATACATATGACCCAACAGCAAGTACAGTTTAAGCTGATTAACGTGCCAAGCAAACAAAGCGCATGCGTGTGTGTGTGGCACTCAATTGATGCTATTGCCAGGTTGCATGTTACATCTGAGAATTGCAAGAAAATTGCATGTGATTTGTAATATCGTAAGTGAGAGAATGAATTAAATGAGGGCAAACGCAATGCGATTGAATGGCAATTCGATTTTAGTAGGTGAATAGGAGAGCTCTGTGCTTGACTAACTGACTCAGTGCACTCACTGGACTTACTGCCTGCCTGCCTAGCCACGTGACTGACTGACATACATTTGAGAGTTAGATTTTTGTTGGTAATTGATTTTCTTTTTTTTTTTTGTCTTTTGTTTTAACTATTTTTTGTTTGAGCAAATAGTTTTGGGGAAAATTGGATTGGAAATTGATGTTTGTCCGGTCGGATGCTACAAGTCCATAGCTGCTCTGAAGAAATTTGTGCCAAGTAGATTATCGCAAAATCTGTCAAATGCATTGCTTTTGAGTTGGAAATGTAAGGTGGTCTCAGAGGAGGAACTATTTTGGTGTGTGCAAAAATATAGGGTGTGCCATTAAGATGGCCTATTTTGAAATTTGTAAAATATTATGACAAATTGGCAGACGGGGCGTTGAGTATTTGTGGATTACGAACGGTGACTTATTTCCGGTTAGGTTAACTGCTTTTTACTGCTGATGAAGTTCATCAGATTTTTGATATCAAGGCTATATCATCAGGCGTGGGAAAGAAATGAGAACGAAGATGACTAAATCTTAGTCCCGCAGGAGTAGGACAGCTAAGGAGAAGGTGCTGAGATGATTCCACCTCTTCCTCCATACAACTGACGCAAAAAAAACTCGAGGTAATTCCACATCTCACGACATGCATACCTCGCGGATAATGATCTCTGAGAACACCCTCGAAATTTGAGAACTAAGATCTTTTTGTCATTCTCGGAATATCCCTCGAAAGCTCCCGATCCACACCTGGCCAGAAGGATTTCGCGACCTTACAAGTTTGTGTACTTGCCCAACGCTCGCTGAGTTGTCGCGTAGCCCATCGTTCCAGGAGTAACCAGGGATCGCAATCCCCACCTACATCACAAGTCGCTTGTTTAGCTAGCTAATCCGCTTCGGAGTTTCATTTAATGTCGCTAGGACTAGTTTCCCAGACGAGCCGTATTTCAAAGAATTCGGATGCGATCGAAAGTGAAACCAGGCATTCCATGACCAGTTTCGAAAAGAACGCCATTGGGCCCAGGGCCCTAATTGCCGCTTGGCTAGTGGAGTAAATATTTGTTTTCTTGACTGTTATTACACAAGTGAGTAGCGAATCAGCTGCTTCTTTAATTGCGGCTACCTGTACTTGGAACACACTGCAGTGATCCGATGACCTTAATTTGAGTCTGATGGGAAGCTCTTCGCAATCGATTTGGCTGGTTTATTAATCTTGTTCTCTTCTTATATCCTCCTGTACTGTATTTCTATTAAGATATTTGCGAGTATTTGATTTGTTTGAATTTGAATGTGCCAGTGTGTATTCGCAGAGGTTTCTTAAAATTTTCTACAAAACCCAGGTTGACACTCACCATCTCTTCCCATTCCCGTTTAAACCTACTCGGCTGAAACCCACCTCCCTTTCGCGCCACGCTCTCGAAAAACCTTGTTTTTTGGGCCTGCCTTTAGATGATATCGGCGAAGATGATTGGTTATTATTTACCTCCGCTTGAAGCAAAGATCTGTAAGCTTTTACAATAACAACAACTTCAGAATTTTAGTAGTAATCTTCAACAATTTCCAAGTTTTCTTTTTTTGTTTTTGGATCGGGACAAACTAGCAAGTACATAACTCAGCCCACTTAAGTCCATTGTACAGCACTCGGGTCCCTTTTTAGTTTTCTTTAGATCTACCCGACCTCTGAAGAAATCTGAGTAGATCTTATTGTGCCAAGGAGCCAAAGTGGTCGCTTCTTTACACATCAGTGCCAAAGACTTCAAGCAAAGTTCTTTGCTTGTTGAATAGCATACACCTCCATTTGAAACACAGATGCCTACATTAAAAAAGTAAAGTGTAGTTTTGTCCCACTGGATTCCATGTTGACACCAGAGTCATCCGTATAAATGCGAAAGCAGTGTTTCCCGGGCTCATTTTCAGAGTTTCAAGCTTTACTCGTTCGTAAATTCTCCATGAAAAAAAGAGTAAATCTCAGTCTGGATCTTAACACTGTTAAATGATAAAAAATGTTAGGCTGCATTTGCATATAAAAGCAAAATTGTTATGTCCCTATTGAGAAGCCCATTACGTGCACATAACTGCTCGTGCAGCTAAAGCATAAACTCTTTGTTAAAGCAATGTAAAGCAAAGCCCCATGAGACTTCAGTACTTATCAAAGCAGTGTCAAATTCCATTGCCAAAATGCCATTTAAATTACCAGGCATTGAAGCTCTGAGGTTACCCATACATATTCGTGGCAAGAAGAGCTATGTTAGTTGGTAGAGCTTAGCATAATTATAAGACTGATGAATGCACCAACACAGACGCACATACAAGTTTGCAAAATACCAACACAATTAAACATCTAAAAAGCAATAACAACAAAAACTTTTGCAACAATAGCAAAAATAAATTTCAAAATTGAAAATTTATTGCTTTGAATGTTATGAACGTTATACACACATACACACACGCACAAGACATTGGAATACATACATATGAATGTAAATGTACACACACAGTAATAAATTATTAAATTTGAAGCAAATCAATTACTTACACGAATAGTGAGTGGAACTAAGATGCACACACCCACATTGGCACAACCTTAACCGTAGAGACCAAAAAGAACTTGAGCGAGGTCTTGCATATTTATATTTTCTCACTTTTTTTAATTGTGAGGTATTTATGTATAAATGCAAATATTTCATCTCTGCTGCAATCAAGGAATATTTGTATGTGCATTAGGGCGGCTCGATTTAAAAATCGCTCATTGCTCTGTGAAAATCGTATTCTAGGGATCAAAATAAGAAACTTTGCCTAAGGAACCATACCTCTAAAACGAATTCTGATGTCCCCCAATTTGGGTCGAACGAAAAATCCCACTTTGACCCATTTAGAGTGCTCCAATCGAGTCCAAATGTATGACCGACCCCCACTAACTTTGGACAGCCTCCCCACAAAAGACACTAAAAGTTCGACCCGAATTGGGGGACATCATAATTCGTTTTAGAGGTATGGTTCCTTCGGCAAAGTTTCTTATTTTGATCCCTAGAATATGATTTTCACAGAGCAATGGGCGATTTTTTTGCCTCCCCACAAATCGACCCGGCCTAATGTGCATGTATGTGGAAGAAATTTAGCAATAATTTTAAACAATTCACCCTCTTTTCCAGTTGCAAGCAACATCCAGTTGATTGGCGACGGTTTTGTGAAAATTGAACTGAAATTTTGTTACCGAATTATTCAATTAATTATTTAAATCCGAAAAAGGTGAAAGACAAACAGTTTGGTAAATCTGAAAGTGGCGAGTATGCAAGTAAGAGCTGCAAATTGGCATTTTAGGTGTCAAAGATTATATGGAAATAAAATAAAAAATAAATAAAAATATAAAAAATTAAAAAAAGAAATGAACTGCAATGCAATCATTGCAGAAAGGCACAAAGTTTGAAATAAATGGAAAGAAAATCCTTAAGTTTGAGTTTACACCTGCCACTATTTTCTTATGAGCTTGAAACGTATTTGGCAACCTGCCATAAGTTCATCCAAAATTATTAGTCATGAGAAAAAATACAAGGTGGCGCAAAAATGATTTTGAGTGATGGAAATTGTTTTTTTTTGGTTTTTTTGAGAATTACGCGTTCTACTGCTTATCTGTTTGTATAGTTCAAAAGTCAAATATGATTGACGTATAACGCGACGTGCAAACTTTATAAATATTTCGATAGGGTGACTAATTTTGCGCAGACAGACAGACAGCAGAAGTCGTTCATGAATTTCGTGAAATATCATGCATGGAAATCATTACTGAATAATTTGCGCCACCTTGTATAATACAACTAGAATGTGAAAAAACCGGCAGTCATGAGTACATGCAAATTTAGAAGAAAAAAGTTCTTTCACAAACGGTCCGGAACCTTTTGAAATGGTTTGCATGGCGAACCTTTCTAAACCTACAGCTGAACTGCATAAATGGAATGAAATTGCGGATGTCCAAAATTTTCTCAGCGCTCAGGTGAGAATGGGAATTCATTGAACATCTGCAAACTTGAATACTTTTTTTAAGAATTTTAACACTTTATCGTCCGAACTCTCTTTACGTCCAACCTAAGAATATACAATACTACATACATTAGCCAGGCGACAGCGGCATAAAAAATGCTCTGTACTATTCTCATCCGCTAAACCAAATGTACGCAGTTCATCTGTCGACGATGTCTATGGTGGTTATATGTCGTCCGCATGGATTGTATCCCATAATTAGTCCCATCAGGGATTCGGTCTGAAGAAAAATTTCGCCACAACCCTGTTGGTTTATTTCAGAGCGCACCTGATTATTTTGCAGGTGTCAGTTTTACAACACATTGCGAGTGAGACGGGAGAACAGCTCACTATAACTATTAAATACATATTCGCCATATACAAAAATGTGGAGAGATGCACCAAAACGCAGTGAATTGGGTTACTATAGATGCTTTCCATTTCAATTCAACCGGGCTACTCGGGTCATGTTCTTCGATTTCGATGTAACTTAAATATGTTGCTCTCTGGTCAAAATAATGAGACACGTACTTTTTTGTTCGCCCGAAAAAAATTTTTTTCAAGAGTTATCGGCAATTTTGTTTTTTGCCTCAAACTCGATTTTTTTTAATTATATAAGAAAAAAATTTTTTGAAATGCCCATAACTTAGTCAAAAATGAACCGATTTTAATAATTCTGGGTTCAAAATGATCGTAATTACTTACACAAGCGACTTCATGTAGAAACAATTGCAAAAAAGTAGTTGAAAATTTTTTATTTAGTAAAAAAGAAAAAAAATTTAAATTTTTTCAAAATTCAATATTTCAAAAAGTGCATTTTTTTTTTTTATAACTTTTTCCAAATCAAAAAAACATCTCAAACTTTAATTGAGCTGCATGCCTAGTAGCTAAAATGCGTTGTTTTTGAGTAATGAATTTTTAAGTAAACACCCTGTTTCGCACTTTTTGTTTTTTGCAAAATAAAAAATTTTCAACTACTTTTTTGCAACTATTTCTAAATGAAATCGCTCGTGTAAGTAATAACGATCATTTTGAACCCAAAATTATTAAAATCGGTTCATTTTTGACTAAGTTATGAGTATTTCAAAAAATTTTTTTCTTATATAATTAAAAAAAATCGATTTTGAGCCGAAAAACAAAATTGCCGATAACTCTTGAAAAAAAATTTTTTCGGGCGAACAAAAAAGTACGTGTCTCATTATTTTGACCAGAGAGCAACATATTTGAGTTACATCGAAATCGAAGAACATGTCCCGAATAGCCCTTTTGAATTGAAATGGAAATAATCTATATAAGAAAATTTTTTTTAATTGCTCATAACTTAGTCAAAAATGAACCGATTTTAATAGTTTTGGGTTCAAAATGATCGTAATTACTTACACAAGCGACTTCATGTAGAAATAGTTGCAAAAAAGTAGTTGAAAATTTTTTATTTTGCAAAAAACAAAAAGTGCGAAACAGGGTGTTTACTTAAAAATTCATTACTCAAAAACAACGCATTTTAGCTACTAGGCATGCAGCTCAATTAAAGTTTGAGATGTTTTTTTGATTTGGAAAAAGTTATAAAAAAAAAAAAATGCACTTTTTGAAATATTGAATTTTGAAAAAATTTAAATTTTTTTTCTTTTTTACTAAATAAAAAATTTTCAACTACTTTTTTGCAATTGTTTCTACATGAAGTCGCTTGTGTAAGTAATTACGATCATTTTGAACCCAGAATTATTAAAATCGGTTCATTTTTGACTAAGTTATGGGCATTTCAAAAAATTTTTTTCTTATATAATTAAAAAAAATCGAGTTTGAGGCAAAAAACAAAATTGCCGATAACTCTTGAAAAAAATTTTTTTCGGGCGAACAAAAAAATACGTGTCTCATTATTTTGACCAGAGAGCAACATATTTAAGTTACATCGAAATCGAAGAACATGACCCGAGTAGCCCGGTTGAATTGAAATGGAAAGCATCTATAATAACTTTCGGTCATTTCTGCAATTTTCGGACTATGAGGGCAGAATGGGATGCGTTGCTAGTTATCTCAATGAAAGCAAATAAGGGTTGTCCCCCCTTTCAAATGGAAGCTATTTACGAGTTAACTGCAGGGTTAAGAATTCTGCAACTGATATTAGCTGCAGCACACAAATAGACAAGCAATGGAGTGTGAAAGGGTCAAAATACAGATTTCTATCAATCAAAACCATTTTTTTTTTAATTAGTGAAAAGTTATTCAAAACCAAAACTGGATGATTCATTTTTTTTCTTATCTCTCACAGCTTCTAGTGACTACTTCCTTTTCTTACATTTAAAAAAGGAGTTACAAAGCGGGATGAACGCTTCTACGACCGCTGTTATCAAGAGGAATCTAAAGAAAATATTAAAAAATATTAGTTTATTTACTATTTACTTTTCCGTTGAGAAACAGAATCTAGTCTTATAATAAAAATGATGAAGGAGAATAAGATCTACTAGCTAATAATTATATATTAGTAAAAATAGCACCACCGACAAAAGCGATCAGCCTATGTAATAAACAACCATGTTTTGAATCATTAGAAACCTTAGGCCGCAAATTTATCAGAGCGTCCTCTTAGACAGCTTGTTTGATAATTTAGAGAAGTCTGAAAAATTGAATATCGAAGCAGAAAGCGAATATATTGATTAATCAAAAATATTTGTGACACAATTTTTTTTTTGTGTTTTGTTTTTGGTGATACAAAATTCGGTCATTTTAGAATGGCGGGCGTACAAGTGCTGACTCGCCTTTGATACCGAAAATGATATCGGTTTTTTATTTCAACTGCTCTTACACAAATTTATGGGTATGATTATTCCTTTGATGTTTTTTCCTCTTTTTTTTTTTTGTTTGTGCTTTGATTTTAATTACTGAAATTTTATTAATGTTTGTATTCTTGTTACTAATTCAAAAGGCTCGGCAGTGAAATTTTGTGAAATATGTATGTTCATTCGTCCCTTTGTTTGTAGTTTGAAGATGCAAAGGGTATACTTCAATGCATTGTTTATGCACTGGTTATGTTTTCTAAAAACAAAACAAAATAGTTCTTTTGCAGAGTTTTTCTTTAGAGAATTTTTTGTTTAAAGTACCTATGAAATGAGACTTTCAGCTATTAGTCCATAGATGTCGTTAGGAGTATTTTTAAACCTTCCCAAATGTCTTGTTTTTTTCGTCTGTCATCTGTCAACAATATTCAGTTCATTGTTTGTTACGTTTCATACAACAATGCATTTTTGTCACTCTTAAAAATGTCGAATTTCGTGCCTCCAAACTACGATTTGCGTTGTTGATTTTCTGTTATTAATTGAAAAAAAAACGCTTCTCAAGCTAATCAAATGCTTATAGAAGCTTATGGTGGACCTGCTCTAAGTAGAGCACAGTGCTTCAGGTGGTTTGAAAAATTCCGAAGTGGTGATTTTAGCGTGGAGAACGAGGACCGTGGCCGGCGACCAAAAAAGTTTGAGGACACCGAATTGCAAGCATTGTTGGATGAATATGGTGGTCAAATACAAGAAATTATGGCAGAGTAGTTGGGAGTGGCCCAAAAAACGATTTCCAAACGTTTGAAAGACATGAGCATGATTTTAAAGGTCGGAAGAAGGGTGCCGCATGAACTGACTGAAAGGCAGCAAGAGAACCGAAAAGCCACTTGTGAAATGCTGCTCTTCCGGCTCAAAAGGAAGTCTTTTTTGCATCGAATCGTTACAGGTGATGAAAAATGGTTGTATTTCTCCAATCCCAAGCGTTAACGATCGTATGGTCCGCCCGGCCACAAGCCAAAAACAACGGCCAAACCAAATCGCTTCGGCCGCAAGGCAATGCTGTGTTTTCTGGGATCAGCGTGGTATTATTTGGTACGGGCTATTAAAACCAGGTGAAACAGTTGACGGTGCCCGCTACCAACGACAATTGGCCGATCTGAATGGTGATATAGACCGGAAACGCCCAGAATATGCCGATCGGCGTCACAAAGTAATTTTTCTTGATGACAATGCACCGCCACATCGAACAAGAGCGACCAGGGAATTGCTGGAGACGTACGTATGCGGCTTACTCACCAGACTTGTCACATTCTGATTATCATTTGTTTGCATCGATGGGCCACGCATTTCAATTCCGAGCAAGGCTTCATTTCTCACGAAGAAGCCAAAAAATGGCTCGATGATTGGTTTGCGGCCAAAGACGGCCAATTTTTTTGACGCGGCATCCACAAATTGCCTGAGAGATGGGAAAAATGTCTCGCTAGCGATGGCTATTATTTTGAAAATAAAATTTGTAACCATTCTTTGGTAATAAACGTTTGAAATAGAAAAAAGTCTCATTTCACAGGTAATCATAAATGAAAAAATTAAAAATTTAAAAACAAACTAAAAAAAGTGTTTAAGGAAATACAAAAAAAGCTTTTATTCTTTTAAAAATTGTATTTTCTTAAATCATTTTTTAATTTTGTTTTTAGAATTTTTTATTTTTTCACTAAGAAATTGTGTATTTTTTCTATGGAAAGCAAAGTTCTTGTTACAAACAAAAATACATTAAACTCTAATATAAAAAATAGTTATGCTTAGTTTACAAAAAAATTCTAAAGAAACATCACTTTTTGAGTGCAGTTTTTAAAAGTTTGTAGAACTTTTTAAAAAATAAATTTTTTTATTTTTGTGTTTCACTAAAAAAAAGTTTGCATTTTCTTTTAAAGAGAAACTATACTTTTGTTACAAAAAATTGCATGAAAGTTCGAACAGTAAATATAGTTTTACATTAAAAAAAAAATTATGTTTAGATTTCAACAAATTCTAGAGAAACAACAATACTTTAACTGCAGTTTTTAGAAGTTTAAAGATTTTTTTTATTTTTTCCAAAAAAAACCATACAAAATTTATTTTTGCTTCATAAAAAAAAACCTTTTTTTTTAAAGAAAAACTAAACACTAAAAATACAAAAATATATTAAACTCAAACATAAAATATACATTTTATATAAACATCTTATGTATATTTTTAGTTAAAAAACTGAAGATAAAAAGTCGTTTACTTCTAAAAGAATTCAATTTTTATTGTATATGGAGAACAAATTTATATTAAATAACATACAAGTTTGGAGAATTTTTTATTTATTTTTTTTTTGCTAAAGAAAATATTTTTACTGTTTTATTAAAAACAATTTTTAATTTTTTTTTAAAGAAAAACTGGATTCTATGTCACAACATAGTAGGCAAATATTTTAGTAATACGCAAATATTTTATTTTATATTAATAAAAAAATTATGTTTTTGTTTCAAGTCTAGATAAAATTTAATAGTTCAGTAAATATAGTTTTATATTAAAAAAAAATTATGTTTAGATTTCAACAAATTCTAGAGAAACAACAATACCTTAACTGCAGTTTTTAGAAGTTTAAAGATTTTTTTTATTTTTTCCAAAAAAAACCATACAAAATTTAGTTTTGCTTCATAAAAAAAACCTTTTTTTTTTAAGAAAAACTAAACACTAAAAATACAAAAATATATTAAACTCAAACATAAAATATACATTTTATATAAACATCTTATGTATATTTTTAGATAAAAAACTGAAGATAAAAAGTCGTTTACTTCTAAAAGAATTCAATTTTTATTGTATATGGAGAACAAATTTATATTAAATAACATACAAGTTTGGAGAATTTTTTATTTATTTTTTTTTTGCTAAAGAAAATATTTTTACTGTTTTATTAAAAACAATTTTTAATTTTTTTTCAAAGAAAAACTGGATTCTATGTCACAACATAGTAGGCAAATATTTTAGTAATACGCAAATATTTTATTTTATATTAATAAAAAAATTATGTTTTTGTTTCAAGTCTAGATAAAATTTAATAGTTCAGTAAATATAGTTTTATATTAAAAAAAAAATTATGTTTAGATTTCAACAAATTCTAGAGAAACAACAATACCTTAACTGCAGTTTTCAGAAGTTTAAAGATTTTTTTTATTTTTTCCAAAAAAAACCATACAAAATTTAGTTTTGCTTCATAAAAAAAACCTTTTTTTTTTTAAGAAAAACTAAACACTAAAAATACAAAAATATATTAAACTCAAACATAAAATATACATTTTATATAAACATCTTATGTATATTTTTAGATAAAAAACTGAAGATAAAAAGTCGTTTACTTCTAAAAGAATTCAATTTTTATTGTATATGGAGAACAAATTTATATTAAATAACAGACAAGTTTGGAGAATCTTTTATTTATTTTTTTTTTGCTAAAGAAAATATTTTTATTGTTTTATTAAAAACAATTTTTAATTTTTTTTTCAAAGAAAAACTGGATTCTATGTCACAACATAGTACGCAAATATTTTAGTAATACGCAAATATTTTATTTTATATTAATAAAAATATTATGTTTTTGTTTCAAGTCTAGATAAAATTTAATAGTTCAGCTGCAGTACTTAGAAGTTTGGATTTATTTTTTATTTTTCGGAGTATAATATAAACTTACATTCTATGTTGACCAGCATTAGTTCCTCTTGTCAATTTCATCACAACATCGCTTCATTTTAAATGGAAAATGGGAAGCACAATGCCTTTGTTTTATTTTGTATTTATTTTTCAATGCATAATATTTTGATAATATATAAATATAAAGATTTTTATTAATTTTTTGATGTTGAGTCAATTTAACATTTTTTGCCAAGTACTGATGGGGGCTACACAACTTTATATTTTGCAAAAAACTTTAGGAAAAAATCTATAATGAACGCATTATTCGGAAGTTTGGTGATTTTTATATTTGTTTACTTAAAACAATTTTTTATTGTTTGCTAAAAAACTGTTAATTTTTTTCCCCCCGAAAAAGTACTTGAAAATGTTAATGAAAAATAATTCTATACAGAGAAATAAAAAAAAAATTATATTCAAAAACAAATTAGAAAAAAATGTCCCCATTCAAAATGTTTCTTTTACTTCTACACATTTTCGCCCGCATAACAAAATACTTCGTACAAACAAATTAACTAACACCGTTAGCTAAAAATATTATAAAAAAACAACGGGAGTTATTAGTTGCACTTTATTACACTTATACAACTGCACACTAAATTTTTCTAGAAACTCTGATTAAAAATAATCAGATTATGATGAAAAATTTGTGGAATTTTTCTAATTTTTGTACAAAATTTGAATTTTCAATTTACTTGGTTCTTGTGAAACAATAAGCCAATGCTAATTAAAAGGAAAAAATATCCAAACTAATCAAAATATTGAGTTACTATCGTCATAGGCGATAAAAATTAAAAAAAATTTATAAAACAAAAATTTAATTGAAATATTTGCATGAATAAATCTACAATACATAATTGTAGTATAACATTTTATTGAAAGGCAAGCTCATATTTATGTTGCCTTGGGCAAAGCCGGCTTAAATTAAAGCACTTTTGTAAGTGTGTATGTATGCAGAATCAAAATAAAATAAGGCCGTAATTACTTACATTCATCCTGTTTTATAAACGTGAGCAAATAATGGCATGTACTCAAAACGGTATATATTGTAGAATATATATATGTCTAAATATGTTATATGTATCTTAAGTAAAATAAAAGGCTCGGTAAATTTGTAACGAGTACTTGCAAACATAAAATATTCATATCAACACTGACATACATATGTATGCGTACATCTATACATTGTTGATTTTCTGTCAAACATTCTTACATAATCACACAAGTTCCTGCATTTGTGTTACATGCCTATTTACATATAAAGGGTCTTTTATTAAGAAAGCCGAAAGTTTTAATTAAAATTAAAAGAAAAACATAGTTTAAATGCTGTTTCCACAATTGCTTTTTCCTATGCATTCGATGGAATTATCTTTGAAATAAAATTTCAGGGAAATGATCGCCACTGGATCACTTTTGATGGAAATCTTCGCATAAATCGGGCTAAATTACATAAAGAACGCGAACGTGGCTTATCGACATAGAATATAGTCGAGCAGTGTTTAGTCAGTAGATGGCGAATGTCGCTAGCAAGCGAGGCGGGGAAGCCCTCGAATTTTTCATTCAATAAATTTCATGCTTGTAACATTTGTGAGATTTACACTAACCATCCTAAGACACACAAAGTTTTTATGATTGACAGTGGGCACATCTTCTTATGCAGATTCGAACAGCTAAAGACTGTCGATACCGTCGATTAAAATCCACACCAAACAGTGACTTTTTCGCCGAATGAAAGCACCTAAGGAGTCTCTAGTGGATTTTCATTATTATAAGCCAGATCAGAAATACCTAGACCACGAACATTCACAATAACCGTAAATTGGATGCCATTTTGCACTGGTTCGCTGTACGTACTTGAATATAACTCAAAAAGATAATGCGATGCCACAACGAAATTGTACTGGACTTCAGAGTATTGCTTCAGGTATTAATGAGAATGATAATAATAAAATCTAACGGGGGTGTTTATCATAAACAAA
The DNA here is from genome assembly GCF_027943255.1 of Anastrepha obliqua. Lineage (NCBI taxonomy): Eukaryota > Metazoa > Arthropoda > Insecta > Diptera > Tephritidae > Anastrepha > Anastrepha obliqua. Next base: position 57,214,684 of record NC_072892.1, on the reverse strand, counting down.
AAAGAAAAATTTCGAAAAATTTTTAAGAAAAAAGTTAAAAATATTTTACCAAAAAATAAAAAAAAAATGCTTCAAAAACATTTCAAAAAAAATTAATTATATGCACCCACATTTTTACGTTTTTAAAGTATTATCCCAAAAGTTATAAAATATATATAAAAATATTGAAAAGAACCGAAGATATTTGTTTTTTTTTTTAACTCTAACCATAATTTTCGACATTTAGTACTTAATTAGTACGTAATTTAGTACATACTTTTCAAGCTATTAATAAAAAAAAAAACTAGTTAACAGGTATGGTACGTTTTCAAAACTAACAAAAAATTTTACTCCCACAAATTTTTTTGAAAAGCTTATTTTTTTATTTGAGTGTAATTCGAAAAATTATGGCAATCCCATTATGCGACTTTTTAGAGATGACTGAGCATAGTCTCGGCTATTATATAAAAACTCTTAAAGGTGACTTTCCAAAAATGAGAAAAAAAAATTCCCGAAATTTTGAAAAAAAAGTAATTAAACAAATAAAAATAAAAACTAATTTTCAAAATAAATTTAAAATATTAAAAAAAAAAATTTTTCCAGAAAATTTTCTGGAAAACTCTTTTCTCATTTTTGAAAAATCGCCTTTAAGATTCCTGGAAATTTCTTTTTTTTCATTTTTGGAAAATCCCCTTTAAGATTTGAACAAAAAAATTAATTTAAAGAAATTAAAAAAAAAAAATTTCTTTTTTTCAAATCTTAAACATTTTTCAAAAATGAGAAAAAAGTATTTTCTAGGAATTTCGGAAAAAAAAGTAAATGAAAGAAATTATTAGATATCTCATTGAAACAAAAAAAAAAAACAAAACATACCAAAATTTTGAACAATGAATACACCTCAAAATTAATACATTTTTTTGAAAATTGTTTCAGTTTACTTCTTATTACAAGCAAGCCTACCACTAAACCATTTTCCAGAAAAATTTAGCACCATCTCCAAAATACTTCAATCACATGACATGGAATCTACAGCTGTAGTTTTACCAAGCTGAACGCCACACACTAGCAAACGATCGAGTGCACCTATTGAAAACCCCTATATACATAATGTTAAATTTGACGAAAATCAATCTAGGTCTGCACGCTCGAATAGATGTTCGCATCTACGCTTATTATTTATGAATCCGTGGTAAAGTATGTAAGGGTATGTAGAAGCTTCAACAGCCGCCAACCGCCAACCGTCGGAAGTCGAAATGTATCAGCAGAAGTCGAGCCAAACGCAAGTGGGTAGAGTGCACAGCTGTCTACTTAACGTTGTATTTATTAGCATGTATGTATGTATGTACTTGCATACTCGCATGTAGATATGTATTTGATACACTGCATGAATTTATTTTTGGGTTCGCTTGGGCTTGCGTGTGTAACACGATTAAACTGGCAAATGTACGTGAAAATGGGAAATTGCTTGCTCTTCATTGCCTAAGTTATTGGATATTTCCTAAAACTTTTAGAAGCATGAAAATTAATGGAGCTTTAGTTCCAAAGGGCAAACCAAACTTTCAAAATATTATATAATATGGCGGGTTTTTGTTGTAAGTGGTTTTAGTGTTTTTTGTTGTAAGTAAGAGGAGTGCCTACGACGTTTTCGAAACCAATAGTATCATAGAACAGATTATTTTGTAAATATATTACATTTCTACAGTTTATACTATAAGTAATGTAATATTAATAAAATATGAATTCCAATATAATTCATAAAAGGCTAAGAGCCGAAGAGCCGCGAATTACAAAGCATTCGCTACCAAAAAGTGAATCATAAAATAAATAAAAAACTAACTAAAAGGCACACCGACGCCTTGTGACGTAAACGAAATAGTGTGGTAAATTTTATCTTCATATCAGTGATTTTATACTCATATTTTTTATAAAAGGCCTCCGAACAAGTGATTTATATGGAAAAGAGTATCAGCATCGCATGCAAAAAAAAATTGTCAAAAATCAACGCAATTTTTAACCGACTTCAGACTTACATTTTATTAGGCTAGACTTGAGTGGGCTACAAAACTGCATGCGGTTCTAAATTTTTTTGATTAAAACGTTGAGAGTTAGATGAGAATTTTTTTAAATTTATTAAAGTCCGCCATTTTGTTATTTTTCAAAAAAAAAAAATTCTGTAGTACCTGCCAGAATAAAATGCTTACAGTATAATAATCAGTTCAACTTTTTCGCTTCAGATGTCCTGAAGAGCCAAAATCCTGTTGACAAGCCAAGCCTTTTTTTAAGACGCTTACTTTGGTGCCACCCTAAAACAAAAAAAATATCAAAAAAATTCTTTTTGTATACTATTTGATGTCAACAATAACATACTATAAAATCAAAACGATCGCATTTTATTTTCTTAAAAAAACATATTCCTAAAAAATATCTATAAAAAAATAGTATTTGACCAGACTACCTTATTACTATTACTACCTTAAATTTTTGTGAATTTTCTACAAAATTTCGAGGTCTAATTTATAAAGTTTTTGTTATACAATGAGATTTTCTAAAGATTTTGATTAAAAAGTAAAAAGTTAGATGAGAATTTTTTGAAATTTGTTACATTTTCTACAAAAGTCTAATTTATAAAGCTTTTCTTATACAAACAAAATTTAGCTTGAAAAATATTGTGATAAAGTGACGTAGTTTAGAGCAAAGTGAAAAGGTACAAATCCATAAAAAATGTGTTTATGGGTGTTTTTAATCTCAGATTTCTCGAAAACCTGACATAATAAATACTTCAACCTATAAGCAGATTAAAGCTTGAATCGTCACAAGTACCATGTGGGAAAGTTCCAAAGTAAAATGCAGTTAACCTTTTAAAACACTTTTCAAATTTTCGCTTGGAGTAAAAGAAAACGTTTTAATATTAAAATATATTATTGGCACCAGTGTTCATAATATCATAATACCAGTATCCCCTATTTTAATGTTTTGACTATTTATTTTTTATTTAATTAAAAAATTGTTTTTTTTTTATTATAGTTTGTAATACAACATAAACCATACACTTAAAATTTCAAGCATTCAACAAAATTAAAAAAAATGTAAATAATTTCATTATGTGAGGTTAGTTTAGCTAGGTTGTTTCTCTAAGGTTGTTTGCTATCCATCTTCTAACTAAGTTGCTCAAACTAAGCTGTTTAATAAGATACTTTTGAGGTATGCAGATTTATAGCCCATTTAATTTTAATATGATAAAGTGTAAGTGTAAGTAATCGAATTGATTTTTTGATTTTCTTTTCTAACCATCTTTTGCATTTTCTCCACGAAAAACAAACTTCAAGCATTTGCTAAATAAAAACGCCGAGAAAGTCATTGAAGATACTTAAGAACATTATTATTTTTGTACAATAATTTCTAATTAATTTGGTAACCTCACATGATATCCAGAACTTAAACGTTTTTAAGGGGGAAAGCTGGTCTAGAGCGCAAAAAATGGGCATATTTTATGAATTTATTTTGACTCAACAAAGGAATCAATCGAAAATCTGTGAAATAGGTTTAATAATATAGCTTTCATGGTACAAATACAAAATTTTTCGTCTGAATTAATTTCAAAATGGCCGCTGTCCAGCAGTTCTCCTAAGGCGCCTTTTTTTCTAGTGGGTCCATTAGCGAAGACGTAAACTCCTTAATTTTTGTCCTGGATCAAAAAATTAAATTTTTTTAGTTTCTATATAACAACAGAAAGAGACGTACGTAGGATTTTTTCGATATTTTGTTTTTTCGCGAAATGGTGCACGTTTGAACAAAAAGTTACAATTTTCACTATAAAGAACGACATAAAATTGTTGATTAAAAAAAAACTATGTAATATAAATAAAAAATCCTACGTACGTCACCGGAGAAAGGTATTTCGAATGTATTGTCAAAATTTCGTAAGAATCGGTAAAGATTTGTTCGAGTTATGTCTTCGGCCAATTTAAAAAAAGTGATTTCGAGAAAAACGCGTTTAAAGTTGTAAGTATTGTAAAATCATACCTGCGAGGCACTGCCGTCGAATGAAAAATTTGGGCATTTAGACATTTTTGCTGGCATCCCTCATTTGGTATATTATTTCTAAGACCCTAAAGCACCTTTTAAGACAAAAAAAAATTTTTCGATTTTTTCAAAATTCTAGACCAGCTTCCCCCCTTAAATAATCGATTTTAAAAATCATTTAAAAAAATGTTTTTTATTTTTGTTTGTACTTCCACTTTTTTTAAATATTAGTTCAAGAGTCCGATTGTTTTCTGTTTTACATTAAAGGTTATGAGAATTAGAAAAAATCACCAACAAAATTTGAACCAAGCCCTGACAGTTAAAACTGGCTGCTTGATAAAATTTTTGAATTTACGATTTAACACGAATGGTTTCATATTTTAAATTATTTCAGAAATTTGTATGTATTTTTAGCTATCTAAAAGAGTATAATATTCTAAGAGGTTCAGCGTAGTAGACACGGCTAGCTTACAGCCATCAGGACAATCTTGTGGATGTCTAAATCATGTTTCCTGATTTCTTCCCCACAACATCTTCCCAACGAGGTCACTATGCTTGCAGTTAAGAAGTATAGTACAATGCTCAGCAAGTAATTCCTGCTGACTTGATACCGTACAAATCAGATGTTAGAAGCCGAGCCACCTCCCAGGCGAGTTAGGTCGCATCCCTTCAATCACACTGACGATATTCCAGAACGAACATAACTGCAACTACTGGGCCGGATAGTTTATAGATAGGTATTAAATGACATTGATCGGGAGTCACTTGCCATATTCCTAAACTCCCAACTTCCGAATAACGTCGTCGAAGTCCAACCACCACCCATAGCAGACGCTTCAACTGCCTCGTGAGAACCACATCGGTATTAATATCCAGAATCGACCCTGATATAGTCAACATATATCTGATGCAACAACAATAACAATAGTAATAATATTTTAAGAGTAATGTGATTGCATATACTCAATAAGTAATATAACTAATATAATGAGTATCTAGGATGACTTTTCCGGTAGCTGTATATTCATTAAATGGCTTCAAGGAAGCGAAATGGTTATCGGAAGCGAAAATGATATGTCACTATGCCACTTCAAAGGTAATACATTGAACTCTAGTGGTGAGATCTTTTTGCAGATCAGGCAGTATTACCTAATTTATCCTATGGTACTTCAAAAATTGAATTTTTATATTTTCTTTATTCAGTCGCACATCAAATTTCATAAATTTCTGTCCATTTCTCTAACTATTGCTGTCGGTCTTTACCTTACTAAATATGCAATGAAGAGTAGTAGTATTACCAAACTCAATAAATAAACTTGCCCATTTTGGCCATAATTTCGACTTTTCAAAATTAATAATAAGAGCATTAAAGGGATCTTAGTTAAGTATACTCAAGTAAATTTAAAACTCCCCATTTTCCCGCAACGCTTACTTCTGCTTTCTTTAGCGTTTTGTGAACTGAAATCCAGGTCTTTTTTGTAGATTTTTCTTATACATCTACTAATTACTCGGCACAAGCAGGTTTGAGCGGCCACTTCAGTTTGTCCGTTTTGCATCCTTATAATCAGAATAAAAATTTGCTTCAATAAATTTGAGAGAAAATAATTGTAAATTTGTTCCTTACTTGCGCTTTATTCTCTCCATAGAATCGGAATTATATCAGCGATTATTTCATAAAATTGTCTCAACAACGCTAAGTTGCATTTATCTCGCTCGCTTCATTATCATTAATTCAGTCACAGGCAAGTCAGCGAATAAATAAATGAAGAATAGAAAAATCAAAAAACGAATAATAAATATTTTTTTCTTGCCTTAAGCGACGCAAATCAATTTCACTTCAATTACAATAAATCTTTGTGGACTTTCATTAATCGAAAGCGCACAAGCATACACAGCGGCAGGCAAATAAACACAGTGGCACAAATACAAACACACCAGCAGCACAATACACCACCGCCAACTTAGCAGAATAGTTAGCGCACAGCAAACATCATTAAACAACAACAGACCGTCAGCAAAGTTTATACTACAGCGTTGCCATATTATCATTATAATCAACTGCACAAATACTAATCGTCAACAGCAGCAATAACTTAAATAATAACACCAACAACCACGAAAATAACAAAAACAATGCACACCTGTGTTCAAAATAATAGCAGCACGGCATATTGCAAGGTTTTGTTTATTTCTTTATATTTTCTTAAAACTGTTTTTTACTTTTTTATAAAAATGTAATTCATATTATATTAAAACAACACAAAAATAACTTAAGGTTTCAAACTGTATACAAAATTTAAAGAAATTAAAAAAATTGCATCATAATTTCAAACGCTTTAGTCAGAAGGTGAAACTTTTTATAAAAATATATTTCATGCTTCATATCATAAAATTAAAGTTACCAACTTCTTTAGAAATTAAAAAAAACTCGAAATTTTTTTATAGAAATTTCAAATTTCTTAGTCAGAATGCTTAGTAAAATTTGAAGTATGTAGTTTTGTAGTCCATTCAATTTCGGTAAAAAAGTGTAAGTTTGAAGTGGCTCAAAGATCCTGTTGATTTTTGAAAATTCTTTTTAGCGGGCGGTTTGCATGTGTTACCAACTTCACACTGCTTGTATCTGTAAAACAGCTCATGACATCAACGTCAAAAATGTTCTAATGACAGTTCAATATATTGTCAAAAGCATTTGCGTCTCAGTTTTGTTGAATTTTTTTTTCTGTAATGGAATTCAAACGTAATAGTGTGATTCCGTTATATTTGGCTGGAAAATCTCAGCCAGCCATTGTTCGTGAGCTCAGTCACCTCAAAGTGAATAAAATGTTTGTGTATCGCACTATAAAAGGTTACAATGATACTTTTAGCATTGCAAAACGCTATGGAGGTGGACCAAAAAAAACCGCAACAACGCCAGAAAAGGTTCGGAAAGTGAAGACTCAACTTAAACGAAATCCTCGTCAAAGTGGAAGAAAAATGGCAAAAGAACTGAAAATATCGCAAGACAGCTTTCGACGCATATTGAAAAATGAGCCCAAGGTCAAGGCTTACAAGTTCCAAGAAGCACACGATCTTTCACCACAGCAAAAAAAGTTCGGTGCGAAAGAGCAAAGGAGTTGTTGCGCTTGCACGAACGAGGCGAATTTCCTAACATTGTGTTTTCTGATGAAAAAAATCTCCCAATTGAGCAGTTCATAAACACTCAAAACGATCGTGTTTACTTGACCGAACGCTCATACGAGACTTTGAGCCTACGTATGGCCATTCGAAGCAATTTCCCATCGCAAGTAATGGTTTGGGCCGCAGTGACCGCTGGTGGACGCTCTCCAATCGTTTTCAATTCAGGAAAATGTTTTAAAAGCTGCTTTAGAGCCGTGGGCACGCAAACACTTCGGTCGTAGACCATGGACGTTCCAACAGGACTCGGCACCGTCTCATAAAGCTCGTGTGAACCAAGAATGGTTAAAAAATCACGTCCCACACTTCATTTCGTCCACACAATGGCTTGCGAATTCGCCAGACGCAAATCCGATGGACTATTCCATCTGGTCCGTTTTGGAGAACAAGGTGAGGACTAAAAAATATGCCCATATGGATGCGCTGAAAAGAGCGATTATACGAGAATGGGCCAAAATACCTCAAGATCACATTCGTGCAGCTCATTGTTTGACCGCGTGAAGGTTATAGTCAAGGCAAAAGGTGGTCATATCGAGCTAAAGTGAATATATGTTAAAATTGTAATCATTTTTTAACAATTTTGTCTTTGAAATCAATAAAAACTAATTTCACACAAAAAAAATTATGGTGTTTTGAATAGGTAACACTTCATATCGTTCACACTGTATATTAAAAATTGACCCGAATTTTAAGCGTCTTTAAACTGCCGCAATATCATACCAAAAATTTAATGGGGTACAAAACTGTATTCTCAGATTTTATTTCTACTTCTAATTAATTTCTAAAAATTCTTACTAAAAAATTTGATATTTAATAAATAATTTTTAGTTTTTTTGCTTTTTTTATCGATGTAAGAAACTTTGATTTTATGATATTTGCTAAAGTATGAGCTATATTTTTAGTAAAAAAAAATTAAACATAAAATAAAATGCAAATAAAAATTTAATTTTTTTTTTTAAGGAAATTTGAAACATTTATTTTATGATATTTTTTAAGTATAGACTATATTTTTATAACAAAACAACACAAAAATAAATAAATACCCACAGCTTTGCAGTATTTCGCGCTGCTACTACTGTGAACGCCAGTGTATGTAGGCGCGTATGTATGCGTTTAGGCTTGTGTTATGCCATCACTTTTAGCGCCAACCAACTCATCATCTTCACTGTCACTGACAGTGCCGTCATCAGCTGTGAGCTGCTATGCCGCCCACGAGATTTTGTAATTACAATGACAGCTACGAGTTACAACAGCGCAACAAAACCAACAAAAACATAAAAAGCGAAAATTGCCATTAATGAAACTAAGACAAAATATACAGGACCCAAATCACCTAAAGCAGCAACGGCAATAGCAGCTGCAGATGAAAGTAAATGTGAGCTGTTTAACAGAAAGAGCAACAACAACAAGAAGTAAGTAATACCAAAACAGCAAAGACATCATTTCTTTCACAACGGTACTTAATGAGTAGCAACACTTTTCTACAAAGTTGAATAACTTGGCTATGTAATTAAGGTCAATTTTGTCAAAATTCACTGAATATATTTGGAACACAGATACCTGCCTATACGTACGTACATACATACATATGTACGTGTGCCTGCCTGCAAGCTTAGGCAGCTCTTAAACGGGCTTAGATTAACAAAGTGCTATAGACATTTGCTAGAAATAATGAACAACGCTACTCGAAGTATCGGAAGAAAAATCTGAAAGCACAAAATGTATAACATACGAAGGTAAGTGTGTATGTGTGAGGCATGTATCATAGTAAAGATTTAGGGAGACTTCTGATGTTGTAGTATTGAGTTTTTTTTTAGAATTCAAGCCAAAATTGCCGACTTTACCTCGCTTGGATTTTATTTATCTTAGCTGAGGCAGGGATTCCCAATTTTTTTTACACTGCGACTATATTTTCACTGGGGCTAAATGATCCATACGCGTTAGAAATATTGAATAACAATAAGTATAACAGAGACATCTATTATTGACGTTGTTGATTAAATTACAATTTGTTCCTGAAGTACGATTATTTAAGTGTAAAGAAATTAGAGGCGCTTTTTTATCCGTTACCGCATACTATTTTTATCTCAGAAGACCCCTGTTAAAATTTCACGGGGAGTATTTTTGTGTAACATTTGAACCCTCTATCGACCCTAAAAACTTCATACTTTTCAGATATTTCAAAGAAAGGGTCAGCATGGCCCACTCGGGTTAAAAATATTGGGTCCAATTGTTCCACAAAATTATCATTATTAATATTAATATCATCATTAAAATCTATTATGGACTTTTAAAGACAATATTTATAGTAAATTTAATGTGGGGCGCTTAGAGGCAAAATAGGAAGTAGTTCAATATTCTACATCTATTTTTCTTTCATGATTGCCATACCGTAATCTTGTCGCTGTTTTGACTGCTGCACAGAGTATGCAATTTAATCTGCCTACGATGAAGTTTATGACTCTCCACTCGACTAAGAAGAAGCGAGATTAGACGGACGGATAAGCCTGCCAGCTGAGCGAATTTTGAACTGATGAATGCATGCCTATAAATTGGAGTTGAGTGTTCTCTCAAAATTTCATAATAAAAGTGATCCTGATGTTTTTAAAACTATATATGGATAAGTCTGCTAATATCATCGATAAAGTTGTATCGACGACACTTTGCGAAAGATTAAAACCCAATCAGCAACAAGCTGATTAGATCTTATCACTGTAACCTCAAGTATGGCAAATCTACTGACAAGATTTATATAGATCGTCAAATCATATAAACGATCCTAGGCAGACAAATAAACACCACCAAGGTGGTAGATTTTAAATCCACTATATGGAGCCATATTAATTATACGACTATGTAGGATGACGTTGAGCGTCAGCAACTTTCAACTGCAGCGAAATAGAAAATGACCGCTTCGAAATGGCACTAACACCAACAACAACCTGGAAATCGGACTACGAATACCTCGTATCAATGGACCAAAATTATCCACTATGAAGCCCTCATCAAGCCCCTCCCTTTATGTAGCACAAAAACGTGGACCGTGTCTAAAAAAAATAAGTATGCCCTGGGAGGACTATTATTCACTAGATGTATTTCTCTATTTACATTGGTGACGGGTACCGACGAAGATGGAATGATGAGCTGTCGGAATTTTATACTGAAATGGGCATAACCACAATATAGAGATACCACCATTGTGTTGGCTTGAACATGTGGTACGCTTTAAGGATGATGTATAGGTGAGAAGATCCTTCCATTGGTGCACAACGAAAATAAGGACGCCAACAAACACAAGTTGTTCCCAGAGGCAAAACGAGCTATCTACACTTGATACGAATAACATACGGAACTTCGCTAATGACAGAGACAAGTGGCGAAGATGTGTGGTGGTATCTTAAACTAACAAATGGTTGCAGTACCAAATAAGGAGGAGAAAAGATGAAGGAGGAGTATAATCTTCTAAGTGAAAGGGAAGTTACCGAATTCATACGATAATAGATGGAAAGCCACGACTGCGGTGGGATGGAGTTGGCAAAATAGTTGATTCTTTCTTCTAGAAGCGCATCAAGTAGGCTCCTAAACCTGAAAAGAGAGATCTTGCGAGTTCTTATTGGATATTATACGCACTATAGTCATCGTTATCGTTTCGTGATACTAGAATTAGTAGAAACAAGCACCTACTATTTTCGCGAGCAGAATGATGAAACTCCAGAGCAAACCCTCTTTGAATGTACAGCTCTCGAAAGACGAAGACTTGCAATCCTAAGTCCATCACAGACTCTAAATCCATTGGTAATATGAAAAAAAAGAACCTTCTTCAATAGAAGCCTCTACTAGTAGGCTCGCCGACAAGCACAATAGACCACATTTTACGATGCAGTGCACTATAGCCGTGTAATAATAATAACCTACTACCCAACAACAACCTTGAAAATAATAGCACATAAACATTTTGACCAGTATTGACTATTTTCTTGTTTTTTTTTTAATGGTCATACTTTTTTATAATAATCTACAACCCCCTAGAAAATGATAGCACATAAACATTTTGACCAGTGTTGACTATTTTCTTGTTTTTTTTAATGCTCATACTTTTTTTTATAAAAGGGCATTATATAATATCTAACATAAACTATTTAAACCCGATTTTAATATGTTTTGCAAAAAGAAAAATTACTTTTAGAAAAATTCAAAAAGCTCCTTATCCTGATTCTACGCGTTCTAATTATAGTTTCCGCAAAGATTTTTGGTATGCAACTCTTACCAAAATCTTTCCAGAAGCTCAAAAAATCTAATACTTACTTATTATTTTTTTTTTTTTAATAAAATGCAAGCTTGTAGTTCCTAAGAATACCATTTTTTATAATCTTTTTCCGGTGTTGCGCATTATAAAAAAATCACATCACAAAAAATGTCATCCAGGTGACACAAATGTGATTTTTTTATATGCTTCAATCTGGTCGGCTGATGATAACAGAGGTTCAATTTAGGTATCCCAACCATTTGGCAAGTTTTGACTATTTATGTTTTTATACATTTTTTTTTTTCATTATATAACAAAGACTATACTAATCCTAGTTTCAAACCTTGTACAAGTTTTATAAAAATTCGGTTAATGTTCATCAAAATATAAAGCTTTTTAATCAGAATTTAACCAAAAAAATCGAGTACGCAGTTTTGTAGTCCATTACAATTTAGTCTAATAAAGTATGAAAGTTTGAAAGTACTCACCACTTCATAATTTAAAAAAAAATCGTACATTTGTTATGAGGCGAAAATATTATACGAAACACCGTCAGCAAAAAAAATTATCAAAACTCAACGAATTTTTTTAACAGCTTCAAACTTAAACTTTATTATACTGTACTATAATGAAAAAAAAAAAATAAATAAAAAATTAACGAAAGTTTTACGACTGAAACTTTATTATACTAGAATTTGATAAGCTATAAAATCGCATACCAAAAATTTGTCTAGAAATTCTAATTCAAATATGTGGGGATTTTTTCTACAATAATTTTTGTATCAAATTTAAAGCTTTGATGTAGATGGATTTTGTTTAATGATCAATTAGGTATACTTTTATAGAAAACAAAAATAACGATCATTCAGAAAGAAAAGAAGCAGTAAATACCGGTTAAAATGTCGATGTCAACACTCTGAAGTAATTGACGTTCAATCCGTACTTCTGAAATAGAATATGAATTTAAAAAACTTTGAATCAAATTTCATTGGTTACCTTTGACGTAGAAATGTGAATGCCTGCCATGAAAAGTTTTCTCATAAAACCCTAACCTAACCGAAGACTGTTTTAAAATCTTTAGAATCCTCGATTTACAAAACAAAACGAAAGTAAAAAAGCCCAAAGTCCTAAAGCTGTGAAGCTAGCACTTTACATGAGTAATTAAATAATTATTAGCTTTACCTGCGCACGCTCACACACATCTTTTTTGCTATCCGCTCACTACATTTCATTTTGAAATTTGGCATCATGTTAACATGCGGTAAACGTCAAGTTACCTAAACATAAATGAATGCAAAAAAGTCAGATTTGCTTGATTGAAATAAAATGTAATTATTGATGAAGTGATTTCTTTTGCAGCTCAACGAAAAATGTGTAGCCATGACTGGCATGTACTCGTGTTCAAATACATCGTTGCCGAAAGGGAAAACTATTTTTTTTTTGATGTTCAATGTTGACCTTAAACTGATTTTATATTTGCAGTTATTCATGCATTCATTCATCGGGGCACTAAATATTTTGTTACAAGCATAAGTTGTAAAACAATTTCTTGAAAGTGCCTTCCAAAGTAAGGAATTTTTTTAATACACTGTGCAAGTTATTACCCTCAGGCCGAAGTACCTATGTTGCACTATTTCATGGCTTTAGCTGGCCTTCATCAAAATATGTTTACACGGCAGATGTTTCGGTAGTCATTTTCGCCCCTAATACATGCATATGAATGGCTGTTACGACACACAAACATTTTGTATGAAAGAAATGCAATTTTTTGCGCTTTGTAGTCAATGCAATTTTAACAAGAAACATGAAATTTTATTACGACACAATAGCTCAACAAAAAATAAATTTGATGTGCAATTTGAATAAAAAAACAAATGTCTGAGCTGCGGTGATGTCATCTAACAGACAAAATATTACTAACATAAATTTTTGGAAACTAGCACAAGTTTTTATTAGTACAGCTTAATTTTATGCGAAAAGCGTGCAATTAGGCGAATCGTAAAATAGTACTGGTAAAAATTGTACTAGTGGAAGCTTCTGGCTTTCAAAAACATGGCGCTTGTGAAATAAAGGGGTTTTCAATATATACGCTCGAGCTTTAAAATGACATAGCGGTAATTTTTGTAAATCCACAGCTATAACTTTTGCAGGATTACATATTTTTGAGGTCACAACATTTAAGCATGGAACGTTAAATTATTCAGCACATCGTAGATGTTCAATTCACTGTCGAACGAGAAAAAACATTTTGTGGCCAGGTATCGATGGTATAGATTTCACAAACATGAACTTGTGATTTAAACAGCACGACTCGACTTGGCATACTGCACGGAAGTCATCAAATTTATTGAATGAGAAGTTCGGGGGTTGGTGTAGCGCGACGACATTCGCTGTCCACCGAAATCATACGGTTCACCGCCGCTCGATTATTTCTTGTGAAGCTACTTGATAGGTCAGAGATCTTGCAGACAAACCGCAGCTGATTGCTAGCCGGAAGACCAGCAAAACTTACGTTCATCATGAAAAGGAAATTTAATGTTTACAACAGTCTATTACTTCTTTTCTTATGAAAAACTCGACACTGAAAAGGTAGTTCCATTTCTCCTTCTCAGCTGCCATATTAACTATCGGACTCAAGTTTTCCTTCTTATCTTTCTAGCTATCGTTTCTTATAAAAAAAAATTCCGCCATCTCGACGTTTCATAAAAGTTAATAAACCCAATAAGAGTAGAGTTAAAAAAAAAATAATCCTAAAAAGAAATTTTCCTTTAAATTCCCGAAACGACATATTACTTACCGGGATCGTAAAATTTTCGAACTATAAATTTTGTACTACATACTTTACAGGGCTAAATTAAGCTCAATACGAGTAGTATTAAAATCTTGAGTATTGGAAGTTTTGGGTCAGATGAGTATTTCTTATAACCACTCTACTCCCTCGACTCAGATGACACTTCAAGGGGAAATATTTTTTTTTTAATAAAGTATTCAGCTCACTAAAATTTAATAAGCTACAAAACTGTGTACCAAAAATTTTGCTGGAAACTCTAATTAATGGTTTTTTTCTAATTTTCGAATTTTGGATTTGTAAGGACTTTCATTTCATTTCACAAAATCTTCTATGAGTTTACTGCACTAATCCGGTGAAATTCGTTGTAAAAATTACAATGAACTGCCTGTATGAGAAACAGTGAGAATTCTTCTTTTCCGTCTTCTTCTTTTGCGATTTCTCTTCAATATCAATCTCTTGGCAGAATAAATGGGCTGAATCCACGTAGAGAATGTAGACAAGATTCCTACTGCGAGTAGACTAAGGAAGACATTCTTTAGGTTTTTCAACTAAAATTAACTGACAAACTGCAATAAATGATGACAAATTCTAATGGATTCAAAATATTAAGCGCGCCAAATACTGTAAATGCTCATTATCTATCTAATTAAAATGTACGTACACTTTTTTGAGGCAGTGTACGATTATACTCGTTTGTATGAAGTTAAAATGCTGATTTCACACCCGCATAAAGGTTGAAAACTAGAAACTTAAAATAACAACAACAACAACTTTGAATGTATCCACACGGCATTTAAGCACCTAACAACAACAGCAACTACCATTGTAGTAGACACTCACTTCAGGCAAACGGCTACCCCTCGCAGACCGGTTATTTTTACCAGCATGCAAACTAAACTTTACGTAGTTTTGAATGGCAGCAAATGGACAGGCGTGAGGCAGGCCAGAGCAACAAAAAAAAGAATTAGGAAGAACCAGAAGTAAAATATTTTTTCCTCATTTTTTTAGCTCATTTCAACTGAAAGCTATTAACGTGAGTCTGCTCCAAAAAGTACGAACATTTTTTCAGCCACATTATTCAATTTCAATGTTGCTGACTCGATTATATGCTTGTTGTTGTTGTTTTATGTGTAACTTTTTTGTATTTTAATTTCAAAATTTTTCTGCAGCAAAAGTCGTAAAAAATTGTAAAAAATCACACCAAATCTTTTATGCGAAATTTGCCATTGCGCACCGCTGAAAGTACATATGCATACATATATGTAGATATATAGACGAGTATGCACTCGTCTGAGTATGCGAGTATATTTTTTCCTTGCTATCTTTTCGATTTATTATTTGTCGCTATCGAGTCTTTTTTTCGTGCCTTATTTCAAGTGTCTTGCGGATTTACTGACAATTTCCGACACATTGCAGTGAAGTGTGAATAATAACGGCAGCAGCAGGAGCAGCGGCAGCAACAATGGCAATATTGTTTAACAGCAAACATACATACATGCACACACATGCGCAATAAAAGTGGTAGCAACACCAGTAACACAGATAAAACATAAAAATTGTATCGCGCGCATTAAAATGTTTGCATACTCCTGCTGGGCGAATTATTTTTTACATTTATTCGTGAAATGGTTCGCTGGCTACACATCGCTAAAATTGTGGTTACTGGTTACTGTTGCTGCCCTGCAGGCAAACCCTGAACTTGTGAAGCAAAAATTTCCAGTTCAGCAATAGGGCAATTTCACCACTTGTGAAACACTTTGGTACTCATGCACAGGGTATCCTAATTATACTGCGTCGTAGAAAAGTTAGGAATACCAACCCCCAATATGAGCTATGAGCCGTAAAATTCATCTCATCCAAAATGGAATTAACTCGTGAAAATTCTTGTGCGATGATTTATTACGATTTCCGACGTGAATTATCGAGACAGGATTGCATTGATTAACTTTCTTCGACTTTTGGCGTTGAAGCACCAGACTTAGCCACTTTGCAACGAATTCCAATATAACCGTCGATGCTTGAAGGTTGAATTTCCTGAAGACCGTCCAAAAACGGTTGTTGTGCCAGAAACAGGGGATGCTGCACGTCAATTGAAACGCAAGATTGTCATGTGGCACATGGCGAGATAGAGGCGTCCTTGGGCATTAGTGAGACCAGCATACATTCGGCTTTACATGAACATTTGGTCGTCAATAGGTCCTCATTGTTCTAGTTGGATACCGCATGATTTGACAACTGCCCGAAAACGAACTCGTATCGATTGGTGTAAAGAAATGTTGAAGAAATTCAGCCGCGGTGGTTCAAAGCGCATCCATAACTTCATAACATGTTACGAATCTCCGTTCTATGTTATGCATATGAACCGGAAACAAAATGTTATCGCCAGTATGGGGTTATCAGACGAGCAATATAGTCTCGCGCGGGCCATTACTTCTGCACCTACAGCTTTTCACTTCAATCGAGCCTCTACTACGTATTTTCAGTTTGTGATTCGCAATTTCCGCAGGTCAGCTATGGCCTCAGGTTAGCGTTTACTTCACCTATCTCGTCCTCATTTCCAGCTCTGTTTTTGGCATTCTGTGCGTATGTCCTAACGATCTAAGACGAGTTTAATCAACAAAAGTTGTTCGTAGAAGAAACACCTCAAAGCAAATAACCGCCTGTTTTTTCGGAAAATCTGGTCATGTCACAACAGTACCAGTAGAGAAACTTAAGACAGTCAATTCTGAGTGGTACATAACAATTCAATCGAGTGAGCGGTGCAAACTGTTCAAAATCAGCCGCTGAAGACAAATCATCCTTTAGCAAGACAATGCGAGCTCCCGCGTATCGGCTCACACAAGAGAGTTTATGAGCACTCAAAAAGTGGAATTAATGGATCATCGGCCTTACAGCTCTCATGTGGCACATAGTGATTTCTTTTTGATTCCCGAATAAAGTGTGTGGTCAACGTTTTTCAATACCAGAAGAAGAAGTTTCAAGCCTTTAAACAACTCGTTTTGAAGCCATCAACTTCTGAGTGGCAAAAGTGCTTTGAAAATTGGTTTAAGCAGAGGTGTATTGGTTTCTAAGGAGAATATTTTGAAAAGCAATAATTATTTTACTGTGTTTTCTATTATTGCTCGAAAAAATATTAAATAAAAGGCAACCCTCATCTTTTACAAAGTTCAAACGTATGCCGGCTGATTTATAAAAATTTAATTGTCTGCAGGCGTATTTTTCTTCGAGATTTAATCGTAAGACAAGACAATTTCTTCGTTTCAGAATTCAATATTAATAATTTTTTTATGAAAATATGGTTCATTCTCCTACAAAATCCATATAAATCTAAGTTTCCTCTATGCCAATTTAAAAAAAAAAAATCAACAAATTAAAAAAAAGAAATCAACAAATTAAAAAAAAAAAAAAAACAAATTAAAAAAAAAAAGATTAACAATTAAAAAGAAATCAACAAATTGAAAAAAATCAACAAATAAAAAAAAAATTTGGGACGCAGTTTTATGCCTATTTAATTTAGATATAATAAAGTAAAAATTTCAACTGGCTCAAAAATTTCGTTGATTTTTCACAATTTTTTTTACTGACAGTATTTGGTAATCTCTTGCATTCGTTGTGAATAAGTCTCAGTGCTTTAGCCATTAAACGCACAGGATAATGAAAGACTTTTTAGCTTATGGCTACACCTTTTCTTTGGTACTGTCGATTTTATTCATCATACATGAATTCAAGGCGCAAATTAATTAGGTTTAGGACTTCTTCCATCAGCCGACAAGTAATCGCAAAAACGAAAACGCTCATTAAATAATACACAAAGTGCATCATACACAAGTGCAAAGTTAGCGTAATTCAATTCTATGGAAAAGATAAGATTTGAACTACTTCAGCAGCTCATCGGTTTGCAACTATGCTGTGCATTTTCCTGCAGGGCATGTATGTATGAGCGCTCGCGGTTATGTGTGTGTGTTCTTGCATATTGTCTACACGATTTGCAATATTGTTGTATTTCTACAATTTTCAGTGCATATCGCTGCTCTGTTTCTGCTTTTGTCTTTTTATTCTTGCTGTAGTCCCATTTGGATGTCACAGTTGTATGCAAAACTTGAATGAGTTGGAGGTAAATGGCGCTGAAATGATACATCTACTCTCCACGTTCGTGCATCTAACCGCATAACAGATGCTCCACGAGCACTTTTACACCGTGAAGCGCCGCTAAGTGACAAAACTGGTGGCAGGTGTGAAGTATTTCGTGCAACTAGAAATCGCACTGTATCTGCACGCGTTATGGCAACATCAGCACATGGTTGGAAGCAGAAGCAACAGCATACAAATCGTATTGTTGTTACTGTTGTCATTATTGCCTTTCCACACACATTACGCATTGGTTTGAATTGATGAGAAGAGCAGTAGCAATGATTTGCACTGTGAAAGAAATTTTATTCGAGCAAAAGTTTTGGCGAAAAAATGAAATTATGGCTAGCTGAAAAGTTTCCAGAATGAGCACTGGAGTGAAGTTTTATTTAGATAACAAAAATATATGACATTTTGTGTAGCTTTTGGTTATCGATTGGTTGGAAATTATTTAATTTTGAATTTTTTAGTGATTTTTTTTTTTAAATAAGCAAAATAAATTTCAAAATAAGAAGTTTTGATGCTTTCTCTTTCATAGCTTCAAATGACTTACGTATTGTTTCTTTCAACATGCCCTTACATGCGCTTCCATTTTCCGTGTGTCATAAGCACCACGAGCTAAAATGTTAATTTTCTTAGACACCCCAACCAAATTTGCAAGTGCTTTTCCACCTCAACGGCAAAAGTGAACCTAATCAGCATTTATCAGCTGATAAAGTGGTTCAGTTCACTCTGCTATTAGATCAGCTGCTGTGTAGAAGCAATTGGGTGGAAAAAATATAGTAATATTTTTAAGTAGGTGGCGTGCGAGTAGCCGCGAGTTAATACAAATTTCATCTCAAGTATGATAGATTACCAGGTTTGGACATCCGAATTAAAATTGTTAAAGCAAACTCGCTTGCCACGTCAGCGGGAACTCGACAGCAGAATTTCGCCCGCTCTTTTCACACACTCATCCAATCAGTTATTGTTCAGACGCAACGAAGTGAGATAAATGGAGGTTGCGTTGATTTTTTTCGTATATCACCAACGTAATCTTAGTTTGCATCAGCCAATCAGTTGATTCCTGCAAAATCGCTGAAAGCCGGCAAACGTCTGATGTTGACCACCTCTGCATTCTGTATAACGGCACAACATTTTGGTAACTAGGCGAGTGGTTTAACCAACTATGTTAGATAAATTCAGATACTTCCTGAATAGTATTGATTTTACAGAGATTCCAAGACTTTTCCTACCACAACTCGGATGATTCTTATTCTTTCAGTGCAGAGTTCATTAAGAATGTAGGTGGTTATGTTAGAAAAGTTAAATTAACTGGCTTTCCGAGTTTCATTTGCAATTTTACATCAATTCTTCGCTCCATTGTTACATTTAAAATTCTCCCGAAAAAAAAAAACAAAATCATCTCTAATGCGAACTACGGTTATGATTAGCCTGATTTATTTACAGAAGCGAGAGATACTACATTCGAAAGAGATGGCTTCACGCTAAACAGCTAGCATTTGGCTCATGCGTGGTTCTTCTTTGTAGCTAAACGCGGTTGCACGATTCGTGTCCGGACAACTTTTGTTTGCATTATTATGCATATTTTCTGTGCTCCCAGTTCCTCAGAGTGTAACAAAAATATGCTAGGCACTCTTTATTTTATCAATTTGATTTGCATCTGTTTTTTTTCATTGTCATTATCTCATTTTTTACGCGTTTGCATTTGATAGCACTTTACCATGTTTCAAAAGCAAAACTTCGTGTAATAAATTTAATGCCTGTTGACTTTAGAAGCAAACGAAATGTGCCGTACTGAAAGGTGAGCCGTACTTGGGTACTCTCTCTCTCCAACAAAAAAAATATCGAGAGTAAATACAAACTTTTTGAGAAAAGAACGACATTAGAGTGAGACTGCGATTAGCACAGACTGCGATTGACATAATACATACACACCGTATTGAAGATCATAGGAGCAGCAAACAGGTGCCGATCACGGTTATCGGTTTCAAGTTTGACGTACACTACACCGGCAGAAATGACTGGGAATCTTATACTCGTTTCAAAATATTTCAGTCGTTATTGTTGTTGTTGCATCATATACATTCCGCATACATCTACAGGAAATGCTGCTTCAGTGACAGTCCTTGACCAGATATAAAGCCGGGTCGTTTCGATAACGTAGAACCGACTGTCTTCAGTCTTCAAAGGAGGTTAAAAAATTTACACTGGAACATTGAGAAATATTGAATATTCGATATGCTACTATAAATATCTTTTAAAACAGCTTGTTGTTCAAATATAAGAACTTCAGGGGCTTTTTGGGCGCACATTATAAATTTCTTTTCGAAACAAAACAAAATCTCTGATTCGAGCAAATGCTTTAGCTTACTCATGTGTTTAAAAAAGCAAGAGGTACTGAACTCGACAGAGAGAGCATAACACTACATACGCGGCTGATGTTTGATTTTGATGGTGGTAAGATGGCCGCCGTAGCCGAATGGGTTGGTGCGTGACTACCATTCGGAATTCACAGAGAGAAAGTTGGTTCGAATCTCGGTGAACCACCAAAATTAAGAAAAACATTTTTCTAATAGCGGTCGCCCCTCGGCAGATAATCCGAGCCTATTTCTGCCATGAAAAAGCTCCTCATAAAAATATCTGCTGTTCGGAGTCGGCTTGAAACTGTAGGTCCCTCCATTTGTGGAACAAAGTCAAGACGCACACCTCAAATAGGAGGAGGAGCTCGGCCAAACACCCAAAAAGGGTGTACGCGCCAATTATATATATATACATATATATATAAGGCAAAAAGGCATGTTTTAGGAATTTTTTTATTCAATAACATCTTAACTGCAAAATTATTAAAATTAAGCGAATGACAGTAAATCTCCGTTGGGCCTCGAAAAAATGTTATTTTACGGTGTTCATCCAAACTGGTAACAAAAGCACCTTAAACAATAGAACCAAAATGCTTTTATTAAAAGAGATACTTCTCGAGGAGTCCTTGTAAGGATTTTATTTTTGATTTTTCCATTTTTCGTCTCACTTGAAAGCCAAAAAACAATTTTTGTTAAAAGAAAATTTTGCAAATTTGGTTTTGTAGATTAATAAATTAAAAAAAATAAAATTAAATAATAAAATAAAATATTAAAAACTCCAAGGTATGCCTGATGAGTTATGTGAAGAAGATCTGCGCAGTCTCAAGCCGATTGGTGCAGTTATCAGTTATGGCGGACTTTAAAAATAAGACGTTTTAAAGTCGATGAGGTATAAAAACCTGACCAGAAGCTTCAGACGCTCAAATGGTTATAACTTCGTCAAAAGTAAGGCCTCCATTATAATGCTTTATTTTTATATT
The DNA here is from genome assembly GCF_027943255.1 of Anastrepha obliqua. Classification (NCBI taxonomy): domain Eukaryota; kingdom Metazoa; phylum Arthropoda; class Insecta; order Diptera; family Tephritidae; genus Anastrepha; species Anastrepha obliqua. The sequence goes on along the minus strand of NC_072892.1, from coordinate 57,193,000 downwards.
CCCGAAATTAATATTAAAACAAATGCAAACATATTTAAATATTTAACAATGATAAATAAATGTTTTCGCATGTATTTTGGAGAGGTCCTATCCTTCAATAGAAGATAAAAAATATTCGAAATTCAGACCAGCAACAGTTTCCCGGATATAAGAAAATTTCTAGTTCAGTTCCTCAAATGTAAGTAGATAAGTAAAGCTGCAGTTAGTGATGCCATACCGTAGCCATAATCGTAACCATAGCAATCAGCTGTTCTGAATAAAAATGAAACAATTATAGGCTCCGTGCCATAACGCCGTAACCATTACCGTCGCCATATGTATTTAAAGAATTTTGACCGTAAGCAGGTGTGAAATTCTTCACATTTGTTTTGATATTTGGGATAAACATTTGAATATTAGAAGTGGACGATGAAAAATTAATTGACTAAGCGGAAAATTATCCGTGTCTTTATGACAAAATGCAAATGCTGTCATTAGTTATACTTCAATATGAGCTGTTTATGGATACCGACAAACTGACTAATCCACAAATACTGTTATGGTGGGGCTGTGCTTAAGGTTACGACTATGGCGTTACGACTGCGGCACCACTAATTGCAGCTTAAGGGTTGAAGCAGCTTGTGTGGCATTTCAACTCTTGAATAGAGTAACAGACAACAATCACTCTCGAACGATGTTCTGCGCGATTCAGTGATGGAAAAACGAACAAAACAAAAACGAAAATATTCGCAGAGATCTTGCAATGCTAATAGCTAAGAACGAGGGGGAAAATAGTAGAGAAACGCACGTAAAACTGTCAAGCCAAGGCAAACGCCTTGCTTAATACAACAAGTAATAGCCGTCTGGGCACTAATGACTATGAGGTCGAAGTGGAAATCTCGAAGAAATGTAATAGCCGCATGCGAAAGTGAGACATACAAGTCTTCTGAAGAGCGACGTAGAAAACGTAGGGCTTAATCATTTGGGCTTGCGTCGATTTTGGCTTAAATTAATTGTAAGACTTTGTAACTTTTTGCTAGGCCTTTAAAGGAGATTCAATAAATAACTAAATCATAAAAAAAAGAAAAGAAAAACAAACGAAAACAAGCATTTTTCGCTTTTTATATTCTGTTTAATTTTTGCAAAAATATTTTCTTCACTTGTACTGGTAGCATGCACACTTATCCCAAAATGTATGCAAACTCTATTTCCGCCCCTCAATGTTTTTAGTTTCCTTCTTTTGCTGCAATTCATATGCCAATTTTACGCCAATGTAACTGACAATGCAATTTTATGTGTTTGTCGCCACTGCAACTATTATTCACAATTGCGTTTTTGTTTTGTCAATCACATTTCCGAAAACGCGGATTTAGCACGCTGCTATAGCACCAACTTTACGAGCATTCGCACGCAAAACGTATGCGGCAACACCAACATGATGCATGTTCGTATACAGTCATTTATCTTTACGTGTCGTCATCAATTTCAGCAACTGCAATTCAAATTTAGATATGGATACTGCAGTTGGAAAAACTGATTTTTTTACAAAACATATTTAAGGCATAGTGAGCGGGTAGGTGGGGTTCCTACCTCGGTGGTTTTAGGGTGATAGCAACATATTTTATTTGGATGCGTTTGCTAAAAACAAGTATGGGGTGAAGTACTTGAACATGAGGGATTGACAAGAGATGATGTTATTTATAACTTGTGATAATATTGTTAGTACTCTCTTAGGAATATTTGGCTTGGTATGGCCCGAATTCGTTATTCAAATTCATTTTCGTTGCGAGTTCTGGTTTTGATGCTTTGAAAGTATTAATTCTAACACCGAAGACAAGGTTCAGCATGGCCAGGCGAAAAAAGTTCAAAAATCAAGATTTATGGGTATAATTATGGATGCATGTTTCTTGCCAAAGACTGAAGAGCTTGCACGTTCACTACTTGGGTCACATGCAAAGGTCAAATGCAGCCCTAATTTCAAGAAAGTGATATGCAGTGCATATCGCCCCACATCAAGTTTCGCGTGAACCAAATAATTTAAAACGATCGATAGAATTTTTATATTTTTTCCTCTTCTCACTCTAAACATATTCTCAAGTATTGTACCTCACAATCAAGTACCGTTATGTGGTTTTAGCTACTTAATTTTAATTGCAGAAATAATGCCTAACGCCTATTAATTCTCATGCTGGCTATTAATTTTCGTATATAACTCATTGTGATTGGTAAGCCAAGACTTTTATGGGTAATTAGTGAGAGATTTTTTATTAATTAAAATCATAATGAACTTTGCGAAAACATTAAATTTTAGCGAGACAGGGATAATGAAAATCTGTGGTCTGTCCATTCACCGAATTTAAAACAAAAATAAAAAAAGTCGCAAAGTTATTTTTACATTTTCAGGTGATGTGGTGAACTATGAAAAAAATATGGCAGGTTGAACATTTACCGTAAATACGTCTACTAACAGAAGCGCAACTCTGCGGCAGGCGTCGAACTCTAAAGACTTTGAAAAAGCTGCAGTTCAGGTGTAATCTGGATTGAGGAATTGCAAAGTCAGATAAATGGCACGAATGGCGCATATCGAGGTTATGTTTAGTTAGTAGAACACACACAAAGTTTCAGCCAGATCAGTATATACCTTTGTATTTGGCATTCGTTTTAATCGATGAAGTCGAGTGACTTTCATTTGCCATCACGACAATGCACCAGTTCACGCCTCAGCAGTTGTGGTCGCAAAATTAATGAAAACAGGATTCCAACTCGTTCCATATCCCTCCTATTCTCCAGACTTGTCTCCCTCGGATCCCTCGGACTAGTATTAGGTGTCCAATTTTAAGAAATGACTGGCGAGAAAAAGATTTTATTCAAGCGAGGTGGTGATTAAAGAAACGAATGGTTTTGATTATTGGAATGAACCAACCTGATTGATAACTTCTAGTTTCGATTTTTTGTTTTTCTATCGCCTAATATAAGTTATTCTCAAATAAAAATGTCTTCCTTTGTATTACCTCTACTATATTAGCAGCAGGGTAATCACCTACCCTGTCAAAAATCAAAGAGATTAACAAAATCAACGCAAGACAAGCCTTGTCAAGGCCCTATACTCCCGAGAGGAGAGTGAACAAGGAAAAAAAAATTTGAATCCAATATTATGAGACATACCCCACATTTTATTCTAAGTTTCAATTTGTAGGAAACATTTTCAATATTCGTCCAAAGTATAGACAAAAAATCTAAAATACAAGTTATGAGCAACGAAAAAAAAATATTGTATATTAAATAACTCTTATAGAAGAGAAAAATGTATCATATGTATATCTCTGTTTCCATAATATAACAAGTATGGCTAATTTTTTTAGATATGCCCAATAACAGTTACATGTCTGAAAAAGTCATATCTTCACAACAAAAAAACACCCTCATTATCAAGCCCAAACAAATTCATAGAACTACATAAAACCCATGATGGAAAGAATAATGAGATGGCGCCTATCGTGGTCCCGTTACTTTGCTCTCAGCGAATTTGACAACGAGTTACGTGATTTCAGCAACAGTATGGCCAGATTACCATTTTCGTAACTTGATTTAGATTTTTTTTTTTTTGTTATTTATTCTCGGAGTTTTAGTTCTTTCTTCAAGACATTTTTTTTAGCCTGTTCTAATTAAAATGTAATGTTTATAATTTTCTAAACTATACATTTTTTAAAAATTAGTTAAATAATTCACTCAGTTTTATTTAGCTTTACTTTTGTTTAACATCTGGTGACATTGCCCGCGATCGCAGGTGTTGTTGGTGTTCTTCTGCTTTCGGCAGTCAAATCTCTCTCTCGCTACTGCAGTGTTGCCTATCGTTGGATATAAAAACGCACTAAAATGCCCATTTAAAGAAAATAAAACACCAAATTTTTATTGAATCACTTAAAGAACTTTGTATGTGTGACAAATTATCTTTAGAATGTGCGTTTTTTTTTTTAATAAATGTGTTATGCTTATGTACAATTTAATGTATAAGTTTTTTTTTTGTTAAGCGAGACTCTTTTGTTAAGGGAACGACTTATTTGCTATATTTGAGGTATATAACTAGATAAGGTACTTTTTTGTAAAAATTTCAGTATGGTTTCTTAAGTATTTTCTGGTATTTTGTGGCTTATTTTTACAATGAATACACCTCTTGATGCCCTATATCCCACTAAGGATTGATAGCCGGAAGAAACGATTACACCTCTATGGTTTAATTCGCATTCAGTAAATTCAAACGCCTTTTAAAATATGTAAAAAGGTTTTCAATCTTAAGAAGAGTTGAGAGAGGGGCATTTAATATTCTTGCGTAACCTTAAAAGGAGTAAAAATGTAATTCACACTTTCAAAATATCAAATTTTGTAAGAACCAACTAATTTTCATTAGCACTAGCCCTTTTTAACCTTCTTTTGTATAATAATACAGTTTTTTTTAACTTAAAGTTTCCGTAGCTTTAAATTAAAAAAAAAAGAAACAAACACGAAACTTCAAAATTTTCGCATTTTCGGTATAAAAAGCACTAAATTTATTGCGAAGAGCAAATGGTTGGCAATACTGCACAACTCGGAAAAACGTGACGTCACGCACTCTCTGATGGGCGCAATCTTCTTACTATCATTCTTGCATAGAACCTCTATTCCACAAGCCCCTTACGAATGGCATTTTAACCTTTAATATATTTTTTTATTTGTATCTTAAAGTTCGTTTATGGTTGAACTTCCGAATTTCAATTCCGAATTACTTTTGCTTTTGCATTTCTTTTTTGCGTAAGTCACTTTTTCTTCTGGTTTTTTTTCATTCACTTTGCTTAAATTGTGGCTCTAGCATTTAAGCGATATTTTTCACATTCCTCACTTCCATGGCAACTGCGTCTATTTTATATATTTTGTTATGGCTACTATTTTTTGTTACATTTTTTTTCTTCTTAATGGCTTAATCGTTTTGCTGTAATAACCGGTTTTAATAGTTTAGCCTTTGTTTGCTTTTTCTTTTAGTTTGTTGTCAAATCTGTGAGGCTGCAAGTTACGCAAATTGGATCATTGAGATACTTACTTGCAAATAGCCGAGCAAGTGCACAGACACACATACGTACATATACTTGTGGTGGATACGAAAGTGATAGCTTATGCTAATGATACCCACAGTCGCTGATACTTTATTTGATACAGGTATGATTGTTTCGTAAAATGTTCTATATTTCATAATATTTTGCAAAAATGAAATTTAACATATTTTGTTTTAATTCATTTCTCAACAAAAAATGTAAAAAAGTATACACTCATTTCATTGTAATGCAAAAAGAAAAATAAAAATATACAAGAATTAACGCCGTAGCTTAAATGATGTAGTTAAAAAAGAGCAACTATTTATTTATAATCTTTAAAATTTTGACGTATTTAGTACTTTGTTGTGTATCCTTTATTATCAATAACAATTCCAAGTAGCATGGAGTCAACCAATTTTTCTGTATATTCTGGACTATTTTGGTTCCCACTTCAAGCATCGCCTTTTTAAGATCAGATTTCTTACGGATGTCATATTTTCCTATTTTTGTCTTCAAAATCGACCAAAAATTTTCGATGGCATTCAAATTCGGTGATTGTGCAAGAGTTTCAACTATTGTATATTTTAACCATGTTTGTATTATTTGTGACTTGTGCTTGGGGTCGTTATCTGGATACATAAAAGCGAAAGTCATTTCTAATTTCTAGAGCTTTGAACCAAATTTTTTTACAGAAGTTTTATATAAACAGATTTGTTCATTGTTTCTTCGATAAAGGTTAAATTTCCAACTCCATTAGACGGCATGTATAGCCAAACCATAACGTTGCCACCGCGGCATTTTACAGTAGCTCCCAAATTTTGGGGTTGTATGCCTCTCGCGCGTGATATAAAAGGTCTAAATAAGTTTATTTTTACCTCGTCCGCAAAACGTACGGTCCTCCAAAATGCTGGGGTTCTATTTCGATGGTCACGCGCAAACTGTAATCTCTAACTTCTATTACTTGCACTACAATATATATATATAATTGGCGCGTACACCCCTTTTGGGTGTTTGGCCGAGCTTTTCCTCCTATTTGTGGTGGGCGTTTTGATGTTTTCCCACAAATGGAGGGACCTACAGTTTCAAGCCGACTCCGAACGGCAGATATTTTTATGAGGAAAAAGGGCAGAAATACTCTCGGAGGCTTGCCATTGCCTGTCGAGGGGCAACCGCTATTAGAAAAATGTTTTTCTTAATTTTGGTGTTTCACCGAGATTTGAATTGACGTTCTCTCTGTGAATTCCCAATGGTGATCACGCACCAACCCATTTGGCTACGGCGGCCGCCTCTTACGAAAGGTTTATTATCGGCTATTCTGTTATTCAAATTTTCTTCCCTCAGTAGTATGCGGGCAGTTCCTGTATGGGAAGCCTTACCTAAATCCTTTTTGGCTACATAAGTTACCTTTGGAGCGCTTGTTGCTGGATTGTTTTTCACTTGGTGCACTAGCCACTGACACTCTTTCACTGTGAAAGTTTTATTTCATACCTATTGTTCCTTATTTACCATAAGATTTTCATAAATAAAGCGTTCAATAACGTACTGAACTGTTGACGAACTCAAATGTACAATTTCAGTTATTTGCGATATGACATTCCTTTTTTCAATGTTCCGAAGCTAACTCACGCTTTTCCATAGTTAAAGAAACAAGAAATTCATTATTGCTTTATGTCAAACTCACTTGCAGGAAATCACCTCCTTTTGTTACATTTAATATGAAAATTGATTTTGTTCGAGTTTCAAAAACTTGTTACAAAGCAGTTGATCAGTAGACATTACAAAAGCCAGCTATGCTTTCAGTAATGCTCAGGCAAGCATTACAACAGAGTCTTCACCTAAGCAGGGACAAGACCACAGTTGTTATTGTTTGAGTGAACTCCACATTCTCTTACGCCCTTTTAAGTGTATGTACATACATAAGCGTATGTACATACAGCTACAGTATAAAAACGGAGAAGTAATGGAGCGCGTATAAGTCAGAATAAAAGTTTTCATCATTCTAAATCATGTTTATTTTTATTTTTTTAACTTAAAAAGTTATTCAAAACCAAATTGGATGATTCATTTTGCGCCACCTTGTGCATATATCTATTAAACAAGTTCACGATCAATCATTTGCATGTGCCAGTATAGGTGCAGTAATATTCTTCCTGAACCTTAAATTTGCAAAGTGAGCTGGGTTCATTATACAACTCATTCATAAAATAGCATCTTGACACCCACAAGGCAGCAACTATAGGCGTTTTATTTCTTCCTTAATACTAGTATACGTTATTTGCTCCCAGCATTTTATTCATACCCGCTTTCAAATTTAAAAGCAACTATTTTTTCTATTTTATTTTATTTTTTGCTTTTGTTAAACCCACAAATGTCAGCAGCTATTTCAACTTGAATCCATTAATGGTTAAGTTATTTGCCATTAGTGGCAATGGAGCAATGCAAATAAATCAAAAACCGCTCGATATACTCAACTTATGGTTAACCACCACTGATTATACTCCTATGTACTTATGAAACCACTTTAGAGTGGAGTTATTTGCCACCACACTTTTGATTTTTTTGTTGTTTTTTGGGAAAATACAATTGAAAGTTATTATGCTCACACACTAACGTATTTTTCTTAAGTTTGTGCAGGTGTTAGTGCGACTTTTGTGCATAAATGCTTCAAATAAATCTATGTACCTATGAAATGATTGTATGTATGTAGGTATGAATTTCACAGCTTATTCGCTTGGATTAATGTTTTCGGTTCGTTCAATTAAAAAAAAATATGTGCCTGAATTATATTTTAATTCTCAAATGCCTAATATTTGCTTAATTTAGAAGAGCATCGGAAATATATTTACGCACACAATTTCGGTAGATTTGTTTAAATTTGATTGCTTTATTTTAAATGGGAATTGAACAGAAACCGAAAATATTGACGCTACAAATAATCTTTTATTTAATTTAATTCAATTTATACAGCTCGTATATTATCGTATAATTTAGTACTTCCTCTTGTATGTAAATATGTACTTCCAAAACGAGTGAGTCGACTGGCTTTACCATTTCTAGTGTGTTATTTATTGCCGTAAACTTTCAGGAATGGCGCAATAAAAACTTTGTCCAATTTGTTTTAATTACCTTAAGTTATCACTAACCATTTAGCGATTTAAGTGTCCCTTATTTAACTACACGTATCAGCTTGTGCCTTCTTTATTTAAACGATACATATTTGGAATCGATGATCCAATTTAATTTTACTAGTCACGCTTACTTTGTCTAAACTTTTCAACATATCTTTTAAATCAGTTGTCGAAGTTGTAAGAATCATAGCAACCCATGATTATAAGAATCACAGCAAACAATGATTGTAAGAATCAGGCCATGATTTGTAAGAATCATAGTTGGCCATGAACATTTTGGTTCAGGCGTTATTCTTAGTTTTAATATGTACAGTTGGTTGAAATAAAGCAACCGAGCAGTTTAAACGTGCGTTTCCTTTGTTCCCGGATGTGTTATATAAAGGTAAAATAACCTTACAGAAGTAAATAATTTTTTTGGCATTCTTGTTCAGTATACTGTGAGAAATTTCCAAGAAAATGCATACGATGCGTTTAAAAAAGCACAGGGAGTTGTTGATAAGTTATGGCAATTTATTTGTTTCTTACGTAATTTTAATTTTTTTTATGCAAATATAAATATTGTTTTATAAGTTAAAAAATTATTATTATTATTATTATTTATTAGAAAAATATAAAAAATCTTACACTAGCTTAAAAAAAAGGAGCACACTAGCTGCTTGGGCCTTCGGTGCTAAATTAAAAATTATAGTTTTTTCTTCTTCAAAAACCATATACATAAATCCAATTTTCAAACTTTGTGCAAATGTAAGCGAAATGCAACAAATTTTCATCACAATTAAACAATTTTTATCCCAAATCCAAACTTTTTAGAAAAAAATTTTTTTGGAGCTTTTTTTTAGAAAAATGTTGAATTGCAATTATTTCTAAATAGCTTTTATATATTATTGTTTCGGGTTGCTCGTAAATCGTGTTCATTTTTAGCAAATTTGTTTTTTTTTTTCTATATAACAAAACAGTCGTACAGCATTCATTAAATTCTCTATATTGCACAGATTTACCAAACTAGCAGATGGAAGATGGCAGCGGCACACTTAGACCGAATGTATAGGCCCATAAGCATCTTGCTCAACCAACCGTTGTCTCTGATGAATTTTAAACAGAGTTGCACTATATAATTAGTGAAATAAGCGGATTTAATGAATTGAAGATTTAGTGATAATGAAACTCTTACTTTAACTACCACTAAAAGTGGTAATAGTGCAAAATGCCCACCCCTGACATGAAAACAAATTCCATGATCTGATTTGCTGGCGGTGTTTGGTGTTTTCTTTTTCATATAATTACAGCAAAAAAAATAAAATTTAAATTAATATGCGTTTTGATCCACTTGAAACTTACACTTTATTATACCAAAATTCAATGAGCTATAAAACAGTATAGCCAAATTTCTCTTAAGATTTTAACTAAAAAGTTTGCGATTTTGATGAAAATTTGCTGAATTTTTTTTTAATTTTGAACAAAGTTTGAAAATTTGCGCTATATGCCTTTTGTTATAGTATAAAGTATGTTTTTATAAAAATAGTTGAAATTATAAAAATGAATAAAAGAATGGTGAAAATTTCCCGACAGATGGTGCATACTTTCTTCTCGCGCTGACAGTATATAACACATGGACTGAAAAGTCCCGGGTCTAACACATAGATGGCACTAGTTTTATTGCACTCACCCCTTTTTCAGTTAGTAGTTTCATGATACTCTATTCATTAGATCGTGAGTTATTGTGCTAAAAGTGACGCTACTACTTTCAAAACAATGAATCAATTTCGTGTTTTAATTTTACACTGCTTCTTAATGGGAAAAATACCGCTCAAGCAAAGCAATGACTTGAAAAGTGTTATGCGGACTCCATTCCATCAAAGACAACATTAAAACAATCATCGCTGACTTCAAGCATGGTCGCAGAAACACTAATGATGCACAACGCAGTGGACGTCGAAATGAGGCGGTAACACCAGAAAATATCAAAAATATCCACAAAATTGTTTTGAATGATCGAAAGATGAATTTGCATGCAGTTAGCTGACATCGTAAAGATATCAAAAGAACGAATTGGCTTTATATTGCATGAGCAAGCTCTGTTCTCTGACTATGAGAAAGCTCTGTTCAAAGTTGGGGCTGCATTTACTCACTGTTTTTTTTTTTCATCAAGACAACGCTTCGTGTCGCACATCAATCAAACAATTGCAAAACTCAATGAATTTAACTTCGAATTGTTCCCACACCCACCGTATTCGCCAGATTTGGCTCCCAGTGACAACTGGTTGTTCGCAAACCTAAAAAAATGCTAAAGAAATTTTGCTCGAATGAAGAGGTGTTCGCTGCGACGGAGGCATTTTTTGAGGCAAAAGATAAATCGTGCTACAAAAGTGGTATTGAAATGTTGAAAGGCGCTGAAATGATTGCATTGTTCTGGCAATTACGTTTATGTTCAAAATTACCAAAAAAGAAACACTTGCTTCCCTTTTTAGACCTGGAACTTTTCGGACTATGTCTTACTATGTACTACTAACACTATGCAAATACAAACTTTCTGCGAAAATATTGATAGTTGATCTTATTTAATGCATATCTGCTAAATTCATTGACGACGACCGCTTTGTCAGATTGGCCCAAGTTTTCGAGTTATTTGAAATTTTTTTACAGACGCCGAGATATAAAATATCACACGGCTACTTCGCGCCTGAAAAATCTGTTATGTGGGAGCTGCACATTAAAGTTTTATGATTTCAATGGTTTTTAGACATAACTGAGACTGTATTAAATAAAACTATCGAGCAAAAGTTTAGCAGAATAGCTTTTAAACTTACAAAAAAGATGAAATTTAAACAACTTTGCTAAAGAGAAAATTAAGACAAAAAATTAAAAATTAAATAAAATATGTTACAAATTATTAATTTTATGCTCCATATATTATATATATATTAAGATTTAGAAGGTTTACAGTTCGAAAATGTATAATGTATGCTGTTTCTAACTGAACTCTAAGGGAAATTTTCAACTGCCTGTAACCGGAAAACTGGTGGCAATCTGTCAAAATGGGGGACGTTTTTGAAGTTAGAAGGCCCTAATTAGGTAAAGTGAATTATCACAATATTTGCCTAAACAAACAATCTACAATCAGAGCACAGTGTAAAAATAAGCACGGAAAAACTTTTATTTTTTTTTTTACATTTTTATTTTAAAAAAATAAAGGTAAGCTTGGTCTCAGGAACCAACATCACCACTATTGTATCGCTTGTGGAAGAATAGAAATCATTTAAAAGTAAATAGAAAAATTGTAAATCCTAAACTTCATATACCAGTTAACAAAACAGAAATATATCTCAAACGACCACGCGTGCAGTTGCAACTTGTTGCTGCGCCAACGCACTTCGAACACGCAGCTGCTGGTTGGGCAAAATTGCAAAACCAGCTCTCAGCTGCCTTTTTCACTTTCTAAGCGCATTTGTGCGCAGGCAGCTAATCGGAAATTGACAGCAACAAAAAATGCACACATTCGCTTGCAACGTCAATAGCAAAAAATTGAAATAATAAATTGCAGAAAATAAATATATATGGATATATGTGCATGTATTAAAAATATATTTTATAGTACATATATTTTTAGTAGATTTGTATGCACACATAGATCTACAGTGGCGAGCATTGCTTAATGCATGACGACTTCTTTTAATATTTACAATGATTTCGAACCAACGAAACAAAATATTATAAAAACAAAAAAAAATTTAATTTTTGAAAAAAAAAATTATCCAACATCCCCATTTATGTTCCCTTGATTTATTTGGTGAAAGAATGATCAATATTAAAAAAAAATTACAAGCAACTATTTAACTTGAAAACCATCCTAAAAATTGAAAATCATGAACTGCTTAAAAATTCTCGCTCGAAAAATTTTTAAATATTAAAAAAAAATTATCATGCACTAATTTATGTTCGCCACTGTACTTATAATGCAATGAAAAAAAATTGTGCAGAATGTAGGCGCTCGCTGCATTTTTATGGTAAACTAAATTTGCTGCGCGGCCACATTTTTGCTAGTCAAGTAAATCCTGTCAGCAAACAACTAGAAACTAAAGAGACTTATCTGGTCGACCGGTTTTACTCGGGCCAGCGCACTGTAACTGGTTAAATAGGAAATTTTCTAGCTACGCTCTTGTTGCACTACAAGTTTTTAGTGCCTGCAATAAGAGCAACAGCACCAATACAATAATAAACTGGAAGTAGTGCAAAAAGCATTTAATGCATTGCTACCATTTTGCTATTTGCCCACAATTGTCTGTAGCCAGCGACCGAGCACCGTTGTGGCAGTTTTGTTATTGACCACTACTGGAGGATGTTGGCTGGCGACCAATGTAGCCACATAAATAGCCAACAAGTCGCCTTAATCGTCAACGTCATTTGATGTTCGTGGTGGTGGTGGTGTTCGTATTTCTGCTGTTGGTGTTGAATCAGCAGCAGCAGCACCTTTACGGTAACAAGAGCAGCTACAGCTGCACGGCACTGTACGAGTACCACTGCACAGCTCGTTGGCCACATCGTTGCACTCGAACGAGGACAATAATAAAAACGGTGAGTAATTGTTTGCCACTATATTTCACATCCATCGTCGTCTCCTACATCCCAGTCGTTGTCGTGTCTATGTCGTTCATCAATTCGCAATTAAGTCAGCATGCGAAAGTGAAAATTTTGCAATTATACCACCAACTGTAGTCCAGCTGTGGTCGCACTATGCAAACGCCCACACATCGTCACTCTTTGCAGGCTACCCACTTACATGTATGTATACATTTATGTAGATGTAGCCAAGTTGCAAGCTGCTGTGATGCGTTGGCGGGTGCGCTTAAGTAAGTGAATTGCCTTAATTTCTCGATTTTGCATTCGTTGTTTTCTTGCTATCTAGCGCGTTGTTTTTTTGTAAAGAAAGTGAATTGGTGGTGGGTAAATGACTTGGAATGTTGGTGGTTATTTTCGTATAAATTTAAGTTGAATTTTTAAAAATTTACTTTTCCAGTGTCATTAAGTGATATACGGACTTTATACGTTTTTGCATTTCTGCAGTTAATTGCTTTTATATCTCTGTACTTGAGAAAACTTAATTGGAGAATTTATCTATGTGAAGGCCACAGGCGACGTTCCTGCTGTGACCCAATTCAAAAACTTGAAATTGAATTCGCCCATCGCCTGGCGCTCCATACAAGCGCCTATCCAGGGTAGAGCTGGTAGAGTAAAAAGTGGGCAAGCGGATTCATTTACAGGAACTCTCACTCCACCTGAGTGCTTTTCAAAATGAGCTGGTGGCAATAAGAGAAGTTGCGTTGCTTGGCTGATAAATTCCTTGCATCACCTTTAAACAGGCACTGCATCTGCGATAATTAGGCGACCATTAAACAATTTCACCGCGCAAAGCCTCATGCAGCACAATAATCACATGGGGGCGGGGAGGTGTAGAGGACTAGTTGCTGAGTAAAGGAGCTTCCCTGCTTGACAACAATAGTAATTTGAGAGTAGCATTAATTTTGTGTAAGCTTTGAAAATATAGGGCCACCCAAGCCGAGGAGTTGTTGCATGACTACCATTCAGGAATGCGTAGGTTCGAATATCCGTGCAAGAAACAATAAAATTTTTTCTAATAGCGATTGCCCCTCGTCAGGCAATGGTAAACCTACGAGTGTATGAAAAAGCTCCTAATAAAAAAATCCATTTACCATTCGGAGTCGGCGAAAAACTGTCTCTCCATATGTGGAACAACATCAAGATGCACGCCACAAATAATAGAATTGTACGCGCCAATTGATCTTTTTTTGAAAAGATCTGAGGATTTCACTCACTTGGTGCGTCACCTATTAGTTAAAGAACTGATGTTATCACTGCTGAAGACTCATTCTAGTAGTTTGAGTTCTAGTTGATAGTTCTTTGGAGGTAGAAACTTTCACCAAAAAATGCCATGTGGAGGAAGAAATCGAAAGCGTTGAACACAAATTTCGTCACCGACTTGCTCAAATAAGAAGAAGAAGCGTCCATTTTACTGGCCTTATTTGACATCAATCATTACCATCATCGGGTAGCTTTACAGCTCGCGGTGAGCTTTAGTTCGTTTAAGATTCATTTCCAAGCATCGCGCTCCTTAGTAACTGCTCTCCAGTTTCTAAGTTTCAGGTCCGCTAGAACTTGTTCAAACTAGATTAGTCTTGAACGTCCTCGTGCTTTAGGCGCTACGGCATTGTATGACACGCTTGATTTCTGTGGGCGGCCATCTCCCGTGTGTGTAATAGGGCCCACCATCGCAGTCTTTGGAACTTGACGTATTTCACAATGCCTCCGCCATTACATAGCTGCAGCCATTCTTCATTGCAGCGCATCCGGCACTTTTCTCTCGAATACTCTTAGGCACGAAGGAACGCCAAGAAGGAACTATTTTAGGATCCTCTCTGTCTAACATCGGTACTTCTCACTACCGCTAAGCTCTTGTACCCTCTGGCTGAGAGCTGACTTTCTTGTACAGGCAAACAAAATATAGTCTTTGGAACCCACCTGTGAAGTAGCACAACAAAATTGGCGCAAAATCGTGACAACGAAGTTGTCCTAGTTCTCTAGGAGGTCTTAGTACAGCGAATATTAACGATTTTTTTTGTTACTAAACTTGTAAAATATTTTAGGCACGCTAAGTTTGCCTCTAACATGGGACAAGAGGAATCCAGCCAGTTTTAAATCAACTAACAAATTTGGTCCTCAATTTACTCAATCTCCTAATATACAGCGCAGTGCACTATTGAAAAGATTTTTGAGGACTTTTGAAAGTTCAGTGAGGAGTTCGCGAGAAGTTTAGCGTCCCGGGTTCGCTCACATTGTACTATATTTTATGTATTTCCGCATCCCAGAACAAAATACATTCGTATGTACCTACGCGTTCCGATAAAGACGGTTTTTTTATTTTAAAGCTACTTTCTCCTGGAAGGTTTTTTCGAAATAAGTTGCGTAATCTAACAAAAGAGGCGTTTCTATAAGCCAAAATGGGTGAAAAAATATAAAACAAATTTTCGAACTGCAAGGAATCAAAAACGACTCAGCATATGAAGTATTATTTTTAAGCTATAAAACCTTGAAATATTCACTTTCGCTTTGTACTAATAAAATATATCAATGATTTCTTATTCCTACTAAAATTTTGAAAACAAAAGGATAATTTTTTTGAAAACGTTCAATTTTGTGTATGCCAAGCTCTACTTAGCGGGATTAATCAGGGAAATCTAAGATTAAAATTCTGTAATATCTGGTATGCGTTGGGATCCCCAAATACGAGTATAATAATTTTTTTTTTATCAGTGCTAGGAATTTTTTTATGGCCATAAAAATGGATTTAATTATTATTATTTTCTTTTCAAATTTGCTCGTACCGCCACGAGTAATTTATTTTGAATAACAAAAAATGTACTTGCATGCACAAATTTGATATAAAATATCTACAGATCTCCTCTTTTAATTATACTTAACTTAAATGCTCAAAAATTATGAAAAAACTGGATTTCATATTTTCCAAAATTTTTGCACTTTTTTAAATTCAGAAAAAAATAACTAATTTTATTGACAATTTTTTTTCTTTTTTTTGTGTGTAAAGCATAAGGCATACTTTTTCGGACGCTTATCCATTTATTTATTTATTGCAATCTGTTGCCTTAACGTTCAGTATAATTTTACTTAAAACTAAAACATTTTATTCGACATGTATGGAAAGCACCCAGTGGTGCAACCATTCCTAAAATTCTTGCTTATTAGCATAATAAGTCCACTGTTGACTTCCTCTATAGTTTGTTAAAGGAGATGCGATTGAGAGTTATTTATGTGATTGAAGCATTTGTGTGTGATTGAAGTCTTTTATTGTAATAGGACTATGAATAAGTTCCTTGCGGTTTTACAACAGATGGCGTAACTTGATTTTTATTCCATCGATCCACATTTCCAAACATTCATTGGAGAGCTACTGTCGTAAGGCACAAACGTCAGTATAAGTTTTTTATTTGAAGCGTAAACAACAATATTTTTACCACACTTGAAAATGTCGAATTTCGTGCCAAATAATGTGTTTTTGCGGGGAATTCTTCTTCATTATTTTAATATGAAGAAAAGGCAGCCGAAAGTCATCGTATCTTGGTGGAAGTTTATGGTGAGCATGCTCTAGCTGAGCGAACGTGCCAGAAGTGGTTTGCACGCTTTAAAAGTGGTGATTTTGGCTTGGAAGACGAAGAACGCGAGGGTGCGCCGCCAAAGTTCATGGATACCGAATTGGAGGAATTGCTCGATCAAGATCCGGCTCAAACGCAAGAAGAGGTTGCAAAAACTTTGGGAGTTGATCAATCAACCATTTCCAAACGTTTAAAAGCCATGGGAATGATCCGAAAGGTAGGCCA
Organism: Anastrepha obliqua; assembly: GCF_027943255.1. Classification (NCBI taxonomy): domain Eukaryota; kingdom Metazoa; phylum Arthropoda; class Insecta; order Diptera; family Tephritidae; genus Anastrepha; species Anastrepha obliqua. The sequence continues at coordinate 57,176,419 of NC_072892.1, read as the reverse complement.
TTGGGTGCCATATGAATTGAAGCCAAGAGACGTTGAACGCCGTTTTATGGCATGCGAACAACTGCTTCAACGGCACAAAAGAAAGGGTTTTTTGCATCGAATTGTGACTGGCGATGAAAAGTGGGTCCATTACGACAATCCAAAACGTCGGGCAACGTATGGATACCCTGGGCATGCTTCAACATCGACGTCGGCGCAGAATATTCATGGCCTGAAGGTTATGCTGTGTATCTGGTGGGACCAGCTGGGTGTTGTGTATTATGAGCTACTGAAACCGAATGAAACGATTACGGGGGATGTCTACCGACGATAATTGATGCGTTTGAGCCGAGCACTGCGAGAAAAACGGCCGCAATACGCCGATAGACACGACAAAGTTATTTTGCAACATGACAATGCTCGGCCACATGTTGCACAAGTGGTCAAAACATACTTAGAAACGCTCAAATGGGATGTCCTACCCCACCCGCCGTATAGTCCAGACCTTGCGCCATCCGATTACTATCTCTTCCGATCGATGCAATATGGCCTGGCTGACCAGCACTTCCGTAATTACGATGAAGTCAAAAAATGGATCGATTCGTGGATTGCGGCAAAACCGACCGAATTTTTCACAAAGGGAATCCGTGAATTGCCAGAAAGATGGGAAAAAGTAGTAGCAAGCGATGGACAATACTTTGAATATTAAATTTGTAACCATTTTACGTCAATAAAGTTTCAAATTTCGAAAAAAAAACCGCACGAACTTAACCATAGTCCTATTAAGATGTGACAAGCCTTTTTATTTCTCTAGCTATTGTGTGGACTCTGGTGAAGAAAATTTTAACGAGGAGAATATTTGGAATATTTATACGCAAACATGCATTTTCTCCATAAGACTGCAGTAGTAAAAACAAAGCGTTGGCTGCACCCTTTTTTTTCTTTTTGTAAATGAGTAAAGTCGTACCTTTCATGTCGTAAGTGCGTAGTTGTGTTCATAATGTTTCTTCTCATTTGATCCTACCCTCTTCTGATTTCCCTCAGGGTAGTATTCTGGGTCTATTACTTATTACCATTTTTATTAATGATGTATCTGAATTTTTCAATCTTTGAATTTTCGTTATACAATTTTTTAAATCTATTTCAAATCTTTCCAACTCGTGTAGGGTCCAGTCAGATTTTTATCATATGTTTTCAACATCGTTTTCTTAGTCTAGGCAGTTATTTCCTACCTCATATTTAATTAAGGAATCGCATCTCACTATTTGGCTCAAAGTTTCGAAGCTGGATGAAATTTTTTTTTCAATTCCAATTTCTACGCCATTTAAATTACATAATTTCTAAGACATTTTCCACATTTGACTTTATTTGGCGCTTTATTCAGACTTTATTGGAACATTTATGCTAAAGTTACTGTTCACTTCTCTTGTCTTCGGTCTAAACTGGAATGTCATGTGTTTATATGGATGCAGCCTCCAGTCTATCCAAAGAATGTGATATAGCGCCATTTCCAAATAATAGACATACATAAATAATAAGTCGTTTAAAAACTAGTTAAGATATCAATCGATATCCTACATTTATGAAAGACCCTCTAACCCAGGGAACTAGAAAACATATCATTTTAAGTTGTGTTCAACCAGACCTGCAACCTGCAGTATACGAACATAACTAGTTTGTCGATTACATTTTCAGTGTAACTCCACAAAACTGCATACAAAATGAATCTAACAAAATAAAAACGAACACTGCTCAAGTAGCAGCTATGGCAGTAGTAGAAGAAGTGAGAGTAATAGCAGAAGTGGGAGTAGTAGCAGAAGTGAGAGTAGTAGCAGAAGTGGGAGTAGTAGCACTAGCTGCAGTACCCCTGAATAATTTCGCAAGCAGCGCGTCGGCCAATTCCAAATTTTCTGCTACTACTCCAACTACAGAGAGTATAGAAAATTTTTTTGAACTAGTACTCTGAGCTACTAGCCGTAACGAAACGTAGCTTGGAGCGGAGTAAAGCAATTGATCACGCGTTTTGGGCTGCTCCACTACTCATCTATTCAAGTTCAGAGTAGTAGCGAGAGCAGAGAAATGTTTTCGATAATATTCCAGTAGTAGTAAAGTAATATTCAAGTAGTAAATGCAAACCTTGGATCCAATTCCTTCAAGCCCTAATAATTTTTATCTCCTTACAAAAGATCTCTTATAAAAAAATGTATCTTAGCTCTGCTTTATCTTAGTTGTGTAATTGACTGTCCTCTTTTTTTAAAGCGCATTTATTTTTACTTTCCACAAAAGGTTCTTCTGAGTAATGATTTATTCTTTCTGGAGCTGGTTAGAACGGTTTATGTCTCTTATGCTCCGATGCATTATTATTTATGCATTTTATTGCTTGCTTAACCACCGATTATGTGGCGCCAAAGTTAATGATATCCATATCTCTTGCATTTTGCCTCAATTGCGTCCAGGTGAGATCGCTGCAAGTTATTTCGTCATGCAGGCAGGCTCCGATGCATAGAACATTGAAATAATTTAATAAAATCAAATAAAATATAAATAAATAAAATAAAATAAAATATTAAATAAAAATAAAACTTATTTTGGCTTTTGTTCTTTACCTTCTAAGCAAACTTTCAAATTGTCCCTGACTGGATTATGTAGATAAGTAGGAATTATTATCGTTAAGTCTGTAAGAAATCATGTATTTCTATAATAGATTTACTAAGAATAAATAATTAAATATTTAAAAAAATAATAATCATTAAAAACTAGGTGCCTAATTTTTATCTTTTTTTTTTGTTGTGGCCATAGAACAAGTGTAGTGCGTGCACCAACAAAAAAAAGCTTCTCAGGTCACCCTAATCTGCATATTTCATATTCTGTTCCTCACTACCGTTTCGTATATATCTGTATATGCACTTTGCCGGGTATTTGGCAGCATATTTACTATATTATGTTAGAAAAACTTTTATATTAAAAAGAATCGATTCATCTTAAGCATATTGCATATGCTAGAGCATATCCTCATTTGAGGCATATCCTTGGCAGCGAACTGCATACATATTAAAAGGACGATAAAATATACACACGTTTCCTTGAATTTCTCACTTGAGTTAACAGAAGAACGAAATGCATGAAACGCTGTTGAACACCTGCAACTTTGCCGCACTGCTGCATCCAAGTTTACCCAATTCCATACAAACTTCGCTTACAAGTATACTTACATGCATTCATACATACATACATAAGTGCATAAAGAAGGACGCTATTGGTAAATGAAACTTGACAAACTTGCAATTTCGGGTTATTGATGTGGAATTAATTGCGAAGTTAAGTGGAATAGTGTGATAGATGTGGGCTAGGTGCTAGGGGTGCAAGCGTAAATATTTCGAAGCATCGACTATATTATTAGAATATCTACAGTAAAATATGTGCCCATATGTGCTCATACAAACATATAAATATTTGTAAATTAATGCCATATGCTGATGTTTGAACATGCTTTTACCCATATTAGGTGCTGTCTCATGAAAGTAGAGTGAGTATAAGTTAATACAGGGTGGGTCCCTTTTACAAATTATAGTACAAAAACCCGAATATTGTTTTCAACTATCTTTCTTTTGTTATAGGTATGATAGAAAGTAAAGTTCCTAATCAACTATGAATTATCATTTGAATCAAACGACTGCCTAGCTATACCTGAAGTCGATGATTGTCGGTATAAAGTAATTTCATTGCAATTTTGTTTTTGAGTAACTTTTTTACTAAAAAAATAGGTTTTGAGTGATGGAAATCTTTATTTTAACCTTTACGCGCTCCTTTGCCTTTCTGTTTGTATGTATATGATTGACGTACGACACCATTTACAAAAGGGACGAGACATATCAATCGAGACGAATTTATACAAGGTGGTAACAGTAATATGTAGTAGTTGTAGTAGTAGTAGTAGTAGTAGTAGTAGTAGGCTTGTTTTGGCAATATGGTGGTTTGAATGCCACAATCAGCTGAGTGATTTCCATGGAGTCTATAAATTCCATGGACTTTCTTCAAATTCCAATCTGAATCAAAGCCAAACAGTTCATTTTGGTATTCAAGGCAAAAAAAATTAAAACAAAAAAGCAAATGAGCCTGCTATAGCAGCGTCACAGTATTTCATACAAAAACTGTCGGTGTCCCGTTGAGAGAGAGAAAATATGCAACATCGTCAAGGAAAAAAATTGTCAAAAATCAACGAGAATTTGTAGCCATTCAAACTCGCACTTTATTAGACTAATATTTAACAAACTACAAAACTGCATAACAAAAGTCTTTCTAGAAATTCTAATTAAAGCCGTGGAATTGGGATGAAAAGCTGATGATTTATATTTTCTAATTTTTTCAAAAAAATTAAAAAATTGTATTTCCAGATAATAAGCTATATTTGTATAATTTTATAAAAAAAAATTAAAAAAATATAAAATAGTCCAAACTGGTCAAAACGCTGACGTGCTAGGCGAGTATTTGTTTATCGCGGGCAGCAATACACGATTAGTGAATTCAAGGCGCAAAAAAATCGATTTTTGGAAAACTTGGTTTACTCCCAGTAGCCACATCTTCCTTAAACCAAAGAAAATCTTTGAGTTTTGATTTAATAAAAAAAATCGATATTCGGGCCTCTGTCAAAATCATTTACGAACATTTGGAAAAAAAATTATTAAAATTGGTCAAAAATTAAATCTTGTAGCCATTTTTGAACAAAATGTGTCAAAAAATCCACACTGCGGGGTATTGAGGGCACTTTAGTCAGTTTTCAAAGAACCAATACCGAAATTTGTATTTTTAACGTAGCCGGCTGGATAAAAATGTGCCTCATTTAAATTTTTGAACTCTTTTTTTTTTTTGGTTTCTTACAGCAAAATCTAATAATTTCTCTAAAATCCAAACAGACAAATGATAAAGAGGTGGATGGAGCTTTTACCTCAATTTCTGAGTGAATTGAAGCTTATAAGGAAATAAATTGGGGTTCTTATATAGGAGTATCCTTGGGCCAACGCGATTGATACTGCGATCACTGGAGAGTTATTGTTGTTGTAGTATCATCAATATTGCCCATAAATGTTTTGGGAATACTTCTGAAGTGAGAGCCCTTAACCGGTAACGCTGAACCGTCTACTTCGGTTTCGGCGATGAGTTGGGTATTCTCCGTTTTTAGCAGCAGGTGCAATAGTTATTTCTGGTTGAGCAGCCTGAAATAGCTAAACTTTTTTTGCGCGAAATAATAGCCAATATGAAAAAATCAATACGAAATCAGTTAATGACTCACCCTTTACTACATGTTTGGTCGTGCATTTACATATTCACATTTGGATGTGTATCTACGTAAACCCATAAAGTCATGAGCCCAATTGGGGTTAATGTATTTATGCGCACAAAAGCAACAACAAAATGGTCACAACCCACACACTTACAACAATAATAATAGCATTCAGTATGGGATAATTTACATTGTAATAGCAACAATATCAATGCCGGCCTGCAATGTTTGCCCAAACAAGCTTGTTGCGTATGCTACCTAATTACAGAGATGGCTACTTTATTTAAGCTGGTGTCGGACAATGCACGGCAAGCTCTTTTTAAACTGTCAACACTCGCCGGCAAACACTTTACTTTCGACACTTTTCGAGAAAGTTTCTTTTTGCACTTTTTGGCAATCGATTTTAAATGCACTCATTTATCCTCGCCTCTGTATATCAAAGCTCCCAAAGGAGCTATTTGGCATGAATGTTTTACTCAAATCATTGAGGTCAGTACACTTCACCACTATCATTGTACAAAAATGCCAGTAAAAACACTCTTCTTCTTCCTATTTTTTGACTGGCACGCTTGGTGTGATTTTGACAGGCAGTCAAATGCGTGATGGTGTGAGTGCATGGTCCTTTTGCTTGAGCGTATTGGCGGGCTGGCTATGCCAAATGAGAATTTTTATTGGAACATTAAAAACAATAGAATATCGACAAAAAAGGAAAATAATATCTTCGACTTGGAAAATTTACAATAACAAATATTTTTAATACATTTCTTAGGTATACTAATGCTTTTTATTGAAAAATATCTGTAATTTTTAAGTCATTTTTAAGACTTTTTGATACCATCATCTATGAAATTTAATCTTTTTCATGCAACCATCCTACAAAAAAGAGCGTTTTGGAATAAGGTGATCTCAGCTGTGGGCATTTTTTGACAACCAGCTGAGAGTGTTTTTACTTATGGATCTGTACAATGACCACAATTGCACATTAGAATAGCTTGCGCAAAAATGTCTTATTTGTGGCCAAGGTTGTTTCGGAAAAATTAAGAATAAATCTGGAAGAAATGCAATCTTTCTGCTACTTGGGCTGCATTTTATCGGCAACTGGACATTTGAACGATCATATCAAAAACCGAATAAATAGGGCAACGGCAGCTTTGGCTCTCTGCGAGCTATTTGGAAGGCATAACACATATCAAGACGCACAAAACTTCGAATTTTTAATTCCAATATAAAGTTATCTTTGCTTTACAGGTGCAAAATGTGGAATGCAACGACAGCTGACACAAGCTCTTTACAAGCCTTTGAAAACAGAGATGCAAAAATCGTCAAAATATACTGACCAAATACTACAACGAATGCTAACTTAAGGATCAGAACACAGCAGGAGTCAATGCTATTAGAAAGAGAGAATGGGGCTGGATTGGCCATATGACGAAATAATATCGACCGCCATTGAATGGAACCCCCACGAAAGCCGCAGACGGGGAGGACCAGCGAACACCTGAATACGACTGCTGGCGTCAGGAACACGCTCCATGCGATTTAGATGGAATGAAATTAAGAGATTCAACAAACAAACCCGAATAGAAGAAAAGCGTTGTGGGCCTATGTTTAACACTGTAACTTTAGGAATTTATGATATCATGATGAAGTATCAATCTGATTTAAATATCATATTCGGGCGTATGAATTCAAAATTCTGAAACAATTTTTTCATAAAACATCCTAGACCATTATTGGCTTTCATAAGGGATCTGTTTTACTCTTATATGAAAAATACTGTAAATGTCTTATTAAGCAAAAAGATTAGTCTTATATAAATGATAGCCTAACCTTAAAGGCAAGGTATGCCGCTGCACTCCCACCTTTAGGAGAGAAAAGATATGTATGTAGAATAATGACGCTAAATAAACAATGTGGCAACAATCGTGAGCTGCATCAAAAGCATGTCCACACGATTTGATGAAGTCATAGTAAATTAAAGACGACTGACAACTGCCTAATGGTGCATTTGATTAGTATTCAAACTTAACTTATCTAATTTTTATCAACAAAAGTTTTTCAGTTTTTAGCATCGGCCATAATTCAATGGCCAGGCGCTGCTTTATTGTAAATCTTCTTTTCTCACGGCGCTACTTAGTGTAACTGATGTTTTGTTCTTCAACTATTTTTTTATCACTAATTTTTTAAGTATAAGAAAAGATATATCAATTAGAAAACTCTAATGAAGGTGATTAGTCCGAGGAATATTCTAAATCACGCCACGAAAAGTTTTACCCCAAACTGAACTGTAAACAGTGAAATAATTTTCTAATCTCAGAGTCATTTCATTTTGTTCAATTTCTTATTTAATAACAAATTATTTATATTTATTTTCACATCATTAAGATCACTTTGACAAATGAGGAATGACAGAAAGTGCTATCACTGAGTCGCATTAATCTCAAAAAATACCACGGAAAAGTGTGGGCAATCACAGCTTGACAGTCAAAAAGTATGTTCGAAAAGTTAATTGTATGCCAATTATTGAAAATAGAAAAAAAAAATACTTTATATGCATTATTAGTCCATTCCTGATTATTACTTTCCTTCCTATTACATTCCTGATTATTACTTTCCCAAATTGTTCAGAATGACAAGGTTACTCAAAGCGCTAACACTTGACAACTACTTTCGAATATGAGCTTTATATGAAAAAAAAAATCTCAACATCATCATCATCATCGTTTGGCGCTACAGCTCTATGTGAGCTTTGAACCTGCTGAACAAAATGTCTCCACTTGACCCGATCATTGGTTGATTCATTACAATTATTTACTCTGAGTTTCATCACTTCGTCAATCCATCTGATCTTGGTCTGCCTTTTGATTTCGTCGTAAATATTTTAGCTCCAATTGTTCTTCGTTGAGCTCTCTGTTAGGTCGCTTCTCATGACCTAACCTAGCCATCTGATTCTTAGGGTTTTGGCGAGGCGTACAATTTTTGTATCCCAAAATCTTATACCAACAAGTAGAATTCAAAAATCAATACGACTTCAAACTTTAACTTTATTATACTAAAATTGAGTGTGCTATAAAATTACATATTCAAAATTTCCTAAAGATTCCGATTAAAAAATTGAAAATTTGTTTGGCAAATTTTTGGATTTTTTATTTTAAGTTTTTGTGAATTCTTTCAAAGTGTGGAGCTTTAATGTATGAGGTATTTACTATGTAATGATGAAAATTCAACAAAAAATGTGCAAAAATAGCGCGAATTTTAAAAAAGGATAACGTGACTTTATGTGACGACACCTGTATCTTGCCTAGTCTGATAGCACCTTTATGTTAGATGGCTGCGTGCTTTGCTTGCTGTACCGATTACCTTGTTGTTGATATTGTTGCCACCATTTGTTGCAAAAATTGCTGTGGCATACCACATTTTCACGATTTTGATTTTGTTTACTTTAATTAACACTTTTCATAAAATATAATCTGAAAATTTCGTGTCAGCTGCATAAAAAGTGATTTTTTGGTGAAATTCGTTCAGAGCAAAATGAAAAGTTGCAGCTCGTAAAAATTTATGTGATATTTTATGAGATTATTTGAAATAAAATTCAGATATATTATAGATTAAATAAACAAACGCAAAATATTTCTGTACGTATATCGGCATTCACTTTCCTGATATGACAATGAGCGGGGGAGAACGGAAATCACTGGTGACGGATACAATACAAGGGCATAGTGAAATACATAGGCGCAGATTATTGCAAACATATTTTTAATGAAACAAGCTGGCGCCACCAAATGGGAAGTTTAAGTAGGCCAATTAAGGTTCGGCCGGCAAGAGGAGGTGGTGGATTTTCGAAGACGACCGGATTTTTTACATTTTTTTATGTATTTCCATATCATTTTGTGAAAAGTGTTCAGCTATGGGATGAGGCTATCACTGCACCGCTGAACAGCACAATCTTAACAAAAAACTAATTTCGAAAGCGAAAACTTACAAAGAAGTTGAAAACATTGAAAAACATGCAAATTGTTTGTCCTTGGAGACGAAATACGCTTCGATATCCCTTTTTATAGCGTCTTTTAAGGAGTGGTTCTTGTTTCTCATGTAGGATTGAAGTCCACGGAAAAGGTGATAATCACAAGGTGCAATATCCGGAGAGTATGGTGGATGCGGCATTAGCTCCCATCCGAGCTCGTTCAGCTTGCCTAATGTTTGCCTTGCGGTATGAGGTCTTGCGTTGTCGTGGTGAAACAAAACTTTCCGTCTATTCACTAAAGACGGTCGATTTTTTTTAAGTGCTTCATTCAAATTTTATAGCTGATGGGAATAATAATCAGCAGTCATCGTCTGGTTTGGTTCCAGAAGTTCATAATAAACAATACCGGCCATATCCCACCAAATAGACATGAGAATCTTCTTGGGGTGAAGGCCATCTCTAGGGGTCGGTTCTGGTATTTTATCTTTATCTAACCATTAGCGTTTGCGAACAGGATTATTGTAAAGGACCCATTTTTATCACCAGTAACGATACGGTTCAAAAAACTTTTATTTTCAAGCCGTTGAAGCAGCTGAGAACACGTATTCACTCTCTGCTGAAGGTTGGCGACGGAAAGTCTATGCGGAACCCATTTTCCCAGCTTTGAAACCTTTCCCAACTGAGCCAGGTGCCTGTGAACTGTTCCATGCGATGAATTTAATCTCTGGACTATCATATCGACTGTCAAATTTAGCTCAGCTTCCACGAGTTCGAGCTAGGCGTCGGAGTTAAAGACTTCAGGACGACCAGCGCGGGTTCGAAGATTCCATTTTATTTTATATCAAAGAAAATAAAAATAATTTTTTGTATGCAAAAATCGTACAAAAATGAAATTATGGGTAAAATACGCACGAACTTTTGCACTGACCTGATATTTAAGCTTTGTGCCTAAGCGACTACAGGTTCTTAGTAGCAGTTACTCGGAATTATTGGCAAATTTTGACATTTTTTTGTGTTTCCTCTTCAATAATTTCACAATTCAGCAAAAACAAAAATTGTCAGAAATCAACCCGATTTTCGAGCCATTTGAAACTAGCACTTTGTGATAACAAAATTCAATGAACTATAAAACTGCTTAATGTGAAATTTTGAAGAATTTGAATAAATTTGTTTACATTACCATAAGTTTGAAGCTTTAAATTATAAAGTTTTCGTAGTAAAATTAATTATATTTATATTCATTAAAAAAGTATTAAAATTAAACGCGAAACAAATAATTTGTAGAAAATTGTCATTAAATCACCGTGCCATAGTTATATGCGCAGTGTATATACGTACAAATGTGCATATTTAAAATTGACCTTTTTCCGTTCAAGTATTTATTACTAATTTTCTTGCCAAAATATTTAAAACTATATTTTTTTTTGTATTAAAATTTATGCACATTAATTACTTTTTTATTTATTATGAAACCTAGTTTACTTTTCCATAAATTATGAGCGCTATAAACACAATATGTCAGCCTTATTTGAAGCATTTCAATATTTGCGTAATTGAAATCATGCAACAAAATGTCGCATGAAAATCAATGAAAACTTCTGTCACGTAAATTTTGTATCTAAAAGTCATAAAATATATACATATGTATGTACATATTTTCACATACATACATATACTTACATATGTATATTGATTTAGTATAAATAAGCACATGCAAACAAATGCACACACACACATTGACCATGCTCCACAGCCGCCGCGAAAATGTCAAATCGGAAATCGCAATGAATTATTGCCTTCAAGCGGTGTGTTGGCGCGCCATTAAAGACACGCCGATATAAGCGGTAAACAAATTTTTGGCAAAACTGAAAATTAATAAAAAGGAAATAAAGCGAACAACAACTTTATTCCATGGATGCCACTGTTGACGCCCAATGCAAATGAAAAAGTTTGCCAAAAAAAGATAAAAAAAAGCGAAAATATCGATAATATCGATAATATACATTACGTAAAACTGTTTTGGGAAAATTCTGCAATCGGATGGAACGATTTGAATAAATTTTCAATATTTCTAGCAGCAGTCAAGGCAATGAGTTCAATGAAAGGGGCAATGTATGGATAAAGGGTGCATACTTATGTATGTATTATAGAAATATCTGGGAATTAGGGATGCCAATAACGAGATCCCGAAATTTCGGGAGTTTTAATTGTTTACGAAGCATATGAAGTCAAGATAGAAAAATCCCACTTTAACTTTCTAACAAATATGGATATGTTAGAACCACCCTCGGTGGAACCTAGAGGGCGCGCCCCCAGGTGGTGGATAGGGGAGCACCTCCCAAAAATGGGGGTGCAGAATAATAATCTCTCGCGAACCACATAGGTCGAAGACGTCAACTTCGTTAAAAGAACGCCCTCAACCCAAGGTGTAACGCGACGCGTGCCTAGTAGGTGGGTTTGGCAGCCGGGGGAAAAAATTAGGCTGTCGGCTAACGAATCCCGCCAGATATCCAGCCGCCTCAGGTTGTAACGGTGACCTTGCCATGACATGGGGGGCTGCCATGGCGGACCGTTTATTTCCCTCCTCCTTGGTCACCACACATGGCGACATGGTCAGCCCTTCGGAAGGGCAGGGGACCATAAGAACCTGTATGAAAAAACCAAAACAAAACAATTCTGTTAGCGGAAGCAAACGAACAAACAAGCAGACATATAAACGGACTGACATAAAGACAAAACGAACGGATAGTCGGACGAACAAGCAAACGGACAAGCGGTCGGACCTAACGACAAAACGGACAAACAAACGAACGGACACAAACGAGCTGAGGAAGCTTGGAACTTCCTCAGGGGACGATCTCTTGGCTTTTAATCACGACACAGTTATTGGCAAAACTGTGGGCCACAGCACGCCATTAACTACAAATCAACCTTCTACATCCGCTGAAGACAAAGAACAAAAGCGTCAACACGTAAAAAAAGACCCGTCTGGGTATACGTTTTACCAGAGGTCTCTCGCTATTCTCGGCAGAATAAACAAAAATGAGGTCGAAAGTAAAACTCATTGCAAAGACGCCACCGATAAGGCAAGGTACCTAAAGGTGGTCGGCGAGTACCTAACGTTCCAGCCCACCCAGAAGGCGGTAACTGTAAAACGCAATCGTTCGTGGACAAAGACAGTAAACCCGTGAAAAAGCACAAGATGACGCACACTGCTTCGACGCCCAAAAAAGTCAAACGCGCGTTTAATGAGGTGGCACGGGATCACCTGCAAACTGCGTTAGTGACGAACTAACAAACCGCCGCAAACCTGCGTTGGAAAAGTTGTCCGAAATTGAGGCACGACCATCTCGTATTGTTGGTCAAGAGCCAGAATTTGATTCCATAGAGATGGTTCGTGGGTAATCAACTCAGAGCGATGGGTACGGTTGGAAGCTCAAAATAATCCCAACCAGTAAGATTCCACGACGGGTAAAGGCTCGTGTATGGTTACCAAACATGGAGTTCGAAGCTAAGCAGCTAATATCATATTTGTAAGCACATAACCGCACTATTCCGATGTATGACTGGAGCATCATTAAAGCAGAGGCTCCGCAAAAAAACAGAGTATCTTTTCTTCCCCAAATCTCGGAGGAAAGTATTGAGCAACTGCAAAAAGTGGATAACAAACGAGAGGAGAGCGCATCTGAAGTTATTCCGTTCTGCAAATCCAGAGGATGGGCAGGACGAGGTTGACGACGCTAACGAGTTGCTCATGGGTATGCAACTTGAAGACACTGGGTGTACCAAAAAATACAAAACTTATACTATGTATAAGAGGACCCAGGGTAACCATCTCTCAAAAACTACAACTTTTACTATAAGCGGACCCAGGGTAACCCCAGGGCATGTATTGTAAGTCCCGGAATAGTATAAATCGAAAATATTAACATCTCTAGTGGTCTTAGATGCTTACATTCATATATTTAATATCAGTGCATTGGCGGCACTGCACAATTAGAACGGAACTAATTGCATTTTTGCCAATAAATTCATCATTTGTTTTACTTAGTTATCCCCAGCAAACTATCGAACTACGCACATACGAGTCTGCATATGTGGGTGCGTCCGTCAAGTGACGTACAAAATCACGTATGCATTTATGTATGGGTGTATATTTATTTGAATGCATGTCTTTTTGGTCAGTTGCTGCAGTCTTTACTTTTCCCTCAACAGCTGCCAATCGCATCGATATTCGCCCCACAACAGCCAACACGCTATTCAATAGACCGCAAATTTCTTTGGCGCTTATGAAAAAAGTAAAATTTGCATAAGCAGCTTTGCCCTGACCCAACACCAGGCGCGCAGGTAGAAAAAAATGTAGGGGGTGTTTTAAGTATTTTTGTATAAATTATTTTATTTGCTGCTGAGTGACTCTTAAAGGCCTTACCTTGCCGCCTCTCATAAACAGACTTGGCAGAGATGAACCCTCCGTCGGACATCCGGCCTGGCCTGACATTTTCAACTTTGGACGTGAATATAACAAATTTCTATTATTTCTATTTCGATTTATGGATATAAACAAGCACGAAGCAACACGAGCGAAGACACCTTTTCAATTATTTTCACCATAGATGAACATGGATATTGTTGTTGCATCAGCATTTAACATTCCACATCAATTTTTGAAAATATAGCTGAAGTGACAGTGATTTACATTCGTCTAACAATCATCTTCGTTATAAAACTTAAAGACCAGACAAGAGAGAAGCAGAAAGACAAACTATTCACTAAATGGCCGAACCATCATCAATATTCACGGTCGACTCCGAGATGAATTTTGAAAAGAGTGCAGTCTTCCATTTAGGAAACTTTTATGTATACTGGATTTTTTTTTTTGCTTTATTGAAATACGATACTCATCGAGTGTCTTTTAGTTCGAAAACTTTGCCAACTGACAGGCTTGTAAAACAGCGCTTGAATCAATTTATACATTCACCTTGGTTTGGGAGGAATGGAAACTGTTTTTCAAACGGAAATTTCTGCTATTCTGAAAATAGCAGAATGCATAACTGAGATGAGATGAAGCGGAAAACAGCTTGGAGTCTTTAGTAACAGTCAGGCTACGCTAAAGGCTCTGGAGAACGCAAAGCAAACCTCAAAAATTGTTCAAGAATGTAAGAAGAAGCTTAATTCTGTTACAATACAAAACAGTCTTGTACTTATATGGGTTCCAAGACACTCTGGTGTTCAAGGAAACGAAATTGGCGATGAATTGGCCACCTGTAGATCAGTGGCTCTCCCACAGGGACCAAAGCCAATAGCCGAAATCAGTTCTGCAGGAATCAAGAAGTGGATCAGCGATTATGTATGCAATTCACGTAAGAAGCGATGGTTCGGTCTGGAACGCTGTAGGACTACAAAGTATTTTGTGGCAAGCCCGTAAAGAAAACTGTCGGACTTTCTTCTAAAACATGGAAGAGGAGACATTCGGTTGATGGTCGGTATTATTACAGGACACAACCCATGGGGTTAACACATGACCATTCCAATTGAGGAACCGATTTACCTATCTTGCTTAGAGGAGGCGGATAACACTGATCATTTTCTCTGTGAGTGTCCCGCATTTGCTAGAGCAAGGCTACGAATTTTGGGTTCCGATGCCATAGGAACAAGTAAAATTCGTTCTCGCAAACTGGAGGATATTTTCAGATTTATCAAAGAAAATCTATATTCCTCTATTCTATCCTATGTTTTTCATTCTGTTACTTCTCTCCTTTCCTCCTCGACTATCTATCCTTTCAATTACTAGAGCTTTAAATACAATGGACTTCGTAGCTTGAGCGTTTTAGGAGTTACCAAATCTCTCGGTGCTTCTTGGCTCGACCCATCAAATTTCAACCTTAGTTTGAAGGCACAGGCATCGTAACATTGTACAAAAATTCAATGAGCTAACCTGGAATGTCTCGGCCTTAATATCTCAGAGACAGAAGTAATTATTGTGCCCCTGAATTTCATAATTTCATCACGGGTCAGATCTCTCAACACTGGGTGAACTTTGAAAATCGGAGGTGTAAGAATCAACTATATAGTAGCATCTGAAGAAGTTTAAGCCAATATTAGGTTGACGGCCAATATATAGACTAACCGCGCTTTGGAGTTTCATTTTTTTCCTCGTCATTAAGTATTTTACAAAATTTTTTAATAATAATGACATCATTCAAATTTCACGAAGTAACCTCCAAAATCCCTACCTGTGTAGCGCACCTGAACGCAACTTTTCACCACCACTTTTAGCTTCTGCCACCCTCACCTTTTGTTTTAAGTGCACCGTGAAAACGCGTAAATCAATTTGAATTTCTACTTCTGGTGTTGCTGCTATGGCTGCCATTCATTCACTTCTCTGTGATTTATAGGAATTTGTCCGCATTTACATATTCCCAATGAAATAAAGTTTGAAGAGGGACAAGAAAAGCGGATAAGCAGAATCGTTGTGAATATGCAAAACTAGGGACAAAGTACCGTTGGTATTAACCAAAATTGCAATATTGCCAGCAGCAGTAGGAAATAGCTCTTCGGATGCTTCATTAAGCAAGTAAACAGCTAAAAGTTTATTTTTGACGAGCGATTGGCGCCGAAGAATTCAGAAGATACTCAAATGCAGATATTGAATCATTGAATCTAAATTGCGTGGTTGCATACTAAATCGCACTTAAATACTATATTTCGTGAGCTATTTGTCAGTATTTAAAATTAAATTTATTTGAAGTTGAGCATAGCTACTTGTGAGTCGAAAAGACTCGAGTACTCCAAAATTCTTGAGTCTGTTTGTATGTGGTTGCCCAAAGAATCTTAATTTCTTAGGCACTTATTATAACTACCATTTTGTAAGGCCTCGGTTCGGAAACTGCTGTAAGCATGAAACATTAAAATGTTAGAAAAAGTTTTGTCTAATAGTGGACACTCGTCGGTAGGAAATGACAAACTCCGGGTATATTGCTAGCATGAAAAACTTCTCTTCGTCTGAGGCGACATAAAATTGTAGGTCCCTCAATCGTTGCTGCGTTCAATTTCGGTTCCAACAGTTAGGTCTCTTCTGTTATGAAATTAAACAGAATATAACATTAACCTTAGTTATTCCATCGTTCCTTGAGCGCGTGCCAAAATGAAAGGGAATATCGATAGGAACTTCAATACTAGAACTCGATTATCCAAGAGTTGCCCAGTACTACATGTTTCTCGCGCACTTGGTTAGTTTCTAGCTTATAATTATAACGCCGCATTGTTCTGAGGAGTAAATCTCAAGTCTGAAGTACCATCAATATTCTTTAGCACACTTCCAGTTAGTTCTTACCAATTTAAAGGCCTTGCTCATGGCTTAACTGTCTTGAGTAAAAGCGATTTAAATCAAAAATTTTCACTATGCTTGTCAGAAGAATGCTATGCCAATTCGAAGGGGCTCTACCTAAAAAATTGTCAAAATCTTGTCATCCATAAGCTTCTCTCAGTGGGAGTTGGTGGAGCAAGGTTTCCTATAGCCAGGAGGTAATGAAACCAATTAATGCGGCTGTACTAAGATCAAAGATTACTGGGCAGTGTCGTATTCAAGATCAGCCTTATTAGGGCTTCGGGACACAAAGATATTGAGGATATTGTAAAACCGATGAGAAAGGGTACTACTCTTCAACTGTTTAGTGATAGAAGTGCCATTAGGAGGCCTATGGCCAAGAACAAACTAATAATTAAAAACAACATTATCCATGAGGCCAATAGGTCATGGAAAGATGAAGGGGCATGCGTAACAGCCAGGCTGCTGTGACCGCAAATAAATATAATAATAAAAAGACAAAGGAACTGCGTAGCCTTTCAAGAGAGCATATGTCGAAAATCGTGGCTTGTATAAGCGGTCATTGGCTATTGAGCAGGCATTTCTCGAGACTAGGAGTTTTCTCTCGTGAATATTGTAGAAGTTTGTAGAGATGAGAAAGAGGAATAAACACTGTCTTTGCCATTGTCCAGCCTTAGCTAAAATCAGAGCAGGTTTTCTAGGTGGATAATTTTTCAATTCCCTTACAGAACTGTCCGCCAAGGGGATTGTACACATACTATGCTTCATAGGAGTTACAAAACGGTTTCACGAAGTAAAGTTAAAAAGGTTCACGTAGGAACCTTCGTCTTCCTCTGCTACCACCGGCTAGAACCGCATCGAATACTTTCAGAGCCGGAGCGTTTGTATCCATCCGGACGACAAAACAGAATTCGACTTTAGTATTACAAAAAGCACGACATGCAAACAATTTTTAAAAGCATATAAAGCCTCCTGCAATATATGTCGGGCATGTGCAGGTACGCATGATACCAATCACCTATTTACACGCCTTTTACACCCCCTGATCTATCTACCAACTCGCTCCCTCTTGATCCAACATGTCAAACAACAGGTTCTGGGCCTACCGTTGGATGAGTTAGATGATGAGGATCGCACTGGCAGGGCCTAGTGAACTGCTACAACAACAATAACGAATTACTTATCTGAAGAGAAAAAACATTGGGTGATACTTAAGATCAAAAGTTGGTTTTCAAAAGTAGTTTTCAATCCTTATGGATTGAAGGAAAAATAGAAAGAATAAATAATTATTTAAACTCATGAAACATTTTAAGATTTTCTTGGTGATTTAGTAAGATTTCAAAGCGAAAACGACAAGTTTTCCATTCAAGGGGAAATAAAGAATGACAATTTTCAAAAGTCGATTTTCTAAATTGTGCCAATTCTCATAGCAAACATTTGTAGAATTGTTAAGGAAAACGTTATTTTCGTCAAAATATTTCGTGTACAGGTCGGAAAACGCGAAGCAATGTGAGGGTCTCTAACACTCAGAACCTACATTTGGCGTTTTTAGCGGGTATACATTTTCAAGTGCACCACTTAATTTTTTCCCCCTTTTGCAGATTTCAACAATCGTAATTTAGATGCAGGCGAAAAATTTTCTCTCTACATGTCAATCGTTTTTTAACTCATGTAATTTCAGGTAGCCATACCACCCGGATTTTTATCATTGCACAAAAAAGTGTTTTTCTGCAATAATATTTTATGTCTATATTCAAGTGGAAAAAGCTTATATCAATAAAACAAATTTTAATATGAAGAAAAAAGCTTGTGAAAAAGTGAAAACCCAATGTATTCGCAGTGCAAACACACACACATACATGCACACGTATGTGGTAATAAAGAAATTTGAGAAAGAGCAGGCAAATGTACATATTTATTTTCAAAATCAACAGCAATACTACGTACAGAATAAGCTCCGGTCGAAGCCAAACATGTGTTGTGGTCAAATAGTTACCCTCATCAACACAAAAATACGTACATATGTACAATAAGGTGCATCGCTCTGCATACAAGTTTAAGTTTTTTTGTTTTTTGCCCATTGGAAATGTAAAATTTTTATTTTCTAAAATTTGCGCCAAAATATTTCGAAAAATATTAAGATTTACGATTTAAATGAACTGAACCGATTTGAAAGCGCTTCCACAAAATGTTATTACTTTGATAGCGTGGATAATATTTTTAAACATTTTTATGCGGATCTTATAAGTTTAAACTACTTTCACGCCCGAGGTGATTTAAAAAAAAAATGTTGGTGTTTAATGGTGTTTTTTGGGTCTTTCTTTGAAAGTGTGTACAAAGGA
The DNA here is from genome assembly GCF_027943255.1 of Anastrepha obliqua. Classification (NCBI taxonomy): domain Eukaryota; kingdom Metazoa; phylum Arthropoda; class Insecta; order Diptera; family Tephritidae; genus Anastrepha; species Anastrepha obliqua. Next base: position 57,157,523 of record NC_072892.1, on the reverse strand, counting down.
AACAAAAAAAAGATTTTTTATTTTTGTTTTGGATATTTTATTTTTTTATCCATTGTTAAAAAATTCAATATTAGGTCCTACGAGGTTCGTTCAAAAAGTTGTCAGCCTTCAAAAAATGGTCTTCACATGGTCAATGGGCACAGATATAGACGGTTTTACAGAATAGATTTTGATGGCATACAATTTAAATAACGAGCAATTGATGTCGTAATCGTGTGAACTGCGATCATACGGTAAACATTTTTTAGTATTTTTTTCGGATTTTGAAAGTAAAAAAACGCATCAAAAAACGGTTTTTCATCATCGCACGTCCGCAAAATATAATAAAATTTTGTATTTCCAATAAAATACTCGCAACTTTTTTTGTCGTGCCACCCTAATGTAGTAGCGTTTTTTATTTGTAACCAAATGCAACTGGAATGCAAAGCAGAAATTATTAGAAATTCTCTGTTTACAAACAAATGCCGCAAAAGTTGCGCTTACCACAAACTAGTGTCAAACGGGTAAACACTATAAATTACGAATACGTAAACATGTACAGTGCGAGACAAAAGTATCCGGCACATACATAGTCAATTAAAGACACAATTTTTTTCACAAGTTCACAAAATATTTGTGAAAAAATAATTTTTTCCTCAGAGTTTTGCAACAATTTATTATTACCCTTACATGTTAAAAGTTTGACCATCAGTTCGCAGGACAAGAGGTATGAGTCAATAATCACTTGGATTGGCAGCTGTTTCATAGGCTGCTACCAATTTGATAGGCAATTTCATATTCAAATAAACAATTATTCTCTACTGTTTTTCTTTTTTCATTTATCACGCAATTTTAGCCACAACGCTGTTTAGCTTGTCAACGCTGTGATCAGCTGTTAAAATTGAACGACAGACTGTCTGACATGTTGAAAGGAAAACTACATACCAACTGATGGGCAATTAGTAAAATCGTGAACTTTTTGGTAAAAAGTGTGAGTGTATTGTAAGTATAATCAATAATTTGCATGCGGAAACGCCTAATCAAATATCACACGTCTCCATATATGCTACAAAAACAAAACTATGGGAACTGCAGACACGGCTGCATGGCAAATATTATTTAAAAAATACTATAAAAAAATATTATAAAAAAAAATATTTTTTAATCTGCTGGATGCACGAACCGAATGTTATGGAACTCATACTAACAAAATTTAGATTTTAGATTATTTTAAATTATTACACGGATACCTGCCAAATAGCAAAACAAACGCGGCCCAATTTCAACAAATCCAGAACTGACGAGATTTTAAGAAAGCCACGAGCAGACACATTCAAATTACGTCAACAACAACCGGCCACTGGCCTTGGTAGACCAGGAGGCCAGAAAGATGGCATGGCTGTTCAACGATAGATGCAGAAGCTGCAATCAAGAAGAATCCAAAGAAATAGTCTTTCACTACTTACGTGGTGTCCAAGTCTGGTTGCTCTACCACATAAAATGCTGGGGGAATTCTCGATGGTTAACTTGAAATAAATTGCAGAATAGAAAATAGACGGCATAGGCAGATTCATCGTCAAATCAAAATGGTTCGACTAATAAAAAACAGGTAGTCTACAAATGGTATATCAAAATGGCATTTTTGTGCTAATTGGGTCTGGGCGGTGTCACTCAGACTACACCTCCACCACCACGATCATGACCCAAATGGTTGTCTGTCGGTAGAATTTCTTTGAAACAAATGCGCAAAGCTTAATTATATTCGTTTATAACTCACTGTCTACGTTTTCAAGCACTAGTGCGAAACCAAACTAATCTAGTTCATTCCATCCACCTGAACCAATTCATTCCATCCACCTGAACCAATTCTTTTCAATCTATAATGAACATCTTCGTGCTCTTAGTAGAATTGCCCAAAGTACCGATATCTAATTTGTTTCCTAAGAAGTCTGCTATGTTTTCTAATTCGTTTAAGTTACAAAGGAAGCAATTTAAACGTTTGTGGCCTCCGAGGTAAGTAAGATCGCATCGGGCCTTCAAAATCCAAGATATTTTATAATTTTAAACCGTAACGTTGAAAGAGTTTTTATCAATATTGTGATCTATGTTAGGTCTTTGTACGAGTATATGCGAGTACTTTTCAAAGCTCTTCTCTACAATCTCCGTTTGTTCATCGAGCTCAAAGTTGAAAGAAGTACATCTGTGTTAGTATTCCAGCGCCCCCTATCTGATATGTAGTAATTCAGATTTAGATTTAATTTTCTTTCTGAGTCCTGAGCTGCTTTTTCCCAAAAGATTTGTCTTTGCAAGATAATTTTTGGGAATTTATGTGGCAATGGAAACGCAATACGCTTTATAAAAAGTCAACGAATCAGATGGCTGGGGCACATGTACCGAATGCCCAAATGGAGAGCTGCCAATATAGCGTTCCATAGACAACCAATTGGACGGAGATGTCGAGGGAGACCAAACAAACGCTGGGTAGATGAGGTCACAGCCGACCTGCAGAAAATGGGTATCACAAACTGGAAAGGAGTAGTAGAGAATCGATCGGAGTGGAGAACCGTAGTTGTGGAAGCAATGGTCTGCACAAGACTGTAATGCTAATGATGATGAAGTTGTAATTTATACCAAAGACAATTTGGAAAGCCAGTTTCTAAAAGAACGTAATAAGCGGTGTATTTGTAGGCAAGTTTACATTTTTTTTTTTTTTTGAAAATACAACTGAGTCAAAAAGAACTAAACTTGAGCGGCGTAACTTTGTATTGCTCTTGTTACTGTCTGACTTCTACCGACAAATTTCTGGCGTTTTCAATTTCGAATTTAAAGCTTTGGTGTATTAAGAGATTTATGGCAGAATTTTATAACAAACCTTTTTGTGATACATTTTAACCCGTTGTGATGAGTACCTGCCATGAGTACTCGTGCTTTTTCTTAAAAAATAGATAAAACAAAAACACATCCATTGACGAGTTAGAGAGCTAAGATTTTCCACAAAAAGCGTGGTTTTCTACATTGAACTGCTAAGCACATTATTTATCTAAAATGTAAAACTCTCATAGTTTTATATGCCAATTTAACATAGTAATGTGAAAACTTTCTCTGTGAATTCCGAATGGTAGTCACGCACCAACGCATTCGGCTACGGCAGCCGTCAATAATATTCCAATAGATGCAATAAATAAAGAGAACGGCAATGACTTCTTCTCGATTCCTGTCATCCCTGGTAGAATATAGGGCCTCAAACGCCAATGACTGGCCTCTCTTGTAATCAGTTGCGAACTTTGGTTCGACACTGTAAGCTACAGTACATACATCATATACATATGTATATATTTATTTTATAAATGAATAATATGCTTACAAGGTGCTATATTCGCAGCTTTATGTGGCAGCAAATATTTTATATCTGCATACAAATTTATTTTTGCAGCGTATAACCGCCAAGGGAATCCATAGACTCGGTGCAGTTTATAAATAAATATTCGTGTATGCACTCCTTTGTATATTTATATGTTGTATATATATACATACATATATGCTCAACTAGTTGTGGCAAAAGTGCACGCTGAAATGCGAATCGCCCAAAAGGTTGGCAGTGACGCCTTCGAGCGGCTGTTTTTAGGTGTAAAGCAGGAAGTTCCACATGTGGGTAAATACAAGACGCAATCACAGAGCAGATACGTCACAAAAAGAGATATGCATACAAGAGTAAGGGTGTGCAAACACTTACATATACATGCATATATGTACATGTGTATGTACATTTGGCATATACCATAAATATTGGCAACGGATGTTGAAGTTTGAATTTGATACAGAGAATTTTCTTGCAGCCTCAAATTTCCGTTATTAAAACATAGCAAATCAATAAGGAATATAAAAATATTTACGTATATGGAAATTGGCTGACTAAATACCGTACATGCTTTGCCGTCGTACTTCACATATACATACATATGTATGTATTGTATGTACATTAGACTGGATCGCGAAAATAAGTTTGCAATTGGCTCGTCTGCTCTGAAAGCTTACTTTGAGAGGGTTTTAAAGTCATACAAAATTTCCTTTTTGGCGAGTACCGCCAAATGCATGCTTTATTCATAACTCTTTTATTTATAAGTCGATTCCAAGATGTCATATTTAGTGGAGTTGCCTGCCTCTCATCGGTCGTATCCCCAGTAAAGTGTAAATGTAAGTGTAAGTTGAAAATGAAATACCACTCCCGTACCAAAACTGGTTGGAGAGGCTATTAACAAGCTAGGGTAGGAAGACCAGCAACTAATATGCTAACGAATCGTCGAGCAATCAAACAAAACCAACTCAGTCCTCGACGACATTTTTCTACCGCACAAGGACTAAGATCGGTTTATGGTATATTAAGACATTAAGAGTTAACGGTCGCCCCATGATCCAACTAGGAGTTAGAGGAAAAGACAATTTTATCAGCTAATAATCTTTCTCAGATATTTTTTCTCTAGAATGCCTCTTTAACCTACATACTAAATTCCAATTCATTCATTCATTTATTGCCCAAAATCATTTAAATCAAAGTTATGATAAAATTAGATTATTATCCTAACATACATTTGTATTTATCTAGGAGTTTAAAACTTATTTTTCTTTTGACATGTACAATAGGTTATGATTATTATTTTGTATATGTTTGGCATAATTTGTAAAACTTCTATAATTTATTTGGCTATAAATTGATCAATGTTATAAACTAAATTTTCATCTTTGAAGTTGTAAGTATTGTATCGCCTATGATAATAAATTGCTTTACTATTTTCATGTAACATATTATTTTTTTTAGTATTTTTTAATATACATATTGGTAATAAATATTTTTCTGTTAGAGGTTGTGATATTTCCCTTGCCTTTGACAGATATTTATTTATCAGTTCATTTTCTAGGAGTTATCAACAAATCTTATTGACGATTTCATTAGGAAAAAGTCCGTGTGTTATATTTCAAATTTTTCATAAAAACTTTTATTAGAAATTCTTTCCCGAATAGTACCACTTCTGTCAAGTTGGCGGCTGAGACCGCTACAAATTCTTAAGACATATCGTTCAAATCGTCTTAATCTGTCCATTCGACGAAGTGCTGAACCATATCGGCTGAGCATAAGACATGATTGGTCTAATTATTTGTTTGTAAATATTTATTTTAGTGCAGTTCGATAGTCCACCCTGCCTTCTTACTAAATTACAATAGCTAAAGAACATTTCTTTTTTTTGATTTTGTCAAAATGAAATATACATGTCTTACAAAGGCAAATTTGCTATCCAAAATTACGCCCAAGTATTTAATTTGTTCTTTGTTTTTTATTTTGAGTCAATTCATCTTAATTTGGGGCTCATATTGACGAGCACTTGGATATAAGTTTTTGCGTATTCCTTTAACAAGAGCTGTTTCGCTTTTATTGAAGTTTATTTTTAGCTTCCATTTGTGATTTCTTCATTGGCTTTGGTTATGCGTGGGTGAGATCCCAATATAATTATATCATCTACGTATATGAGCACTTTAATATCGCAATTATTAATTTCGGAACTTAATGGTGGGTCAGGCAAATCGGCTAAGAAGATGTTATAGAGAATTGGGCCCAACAAAGACCCTTGTGGCACACCTCAGCTAACGTATCTTGTCAAAAATTAAATATACCTTCATTAACATAAAATGATCGCTCTTTTAAATAACTATACAACATTATGCAAAGATTTTGTTCGAACTTGAACTTCCTGTACATTTTAAATATGATTCCTTTCACCCAAGCTGTATCGGATGCTTTTTCCAAATCTAGACTGACTAAGATCGTCGCCTGTCCTCGATTTAAATTGCTACAAATAAAATCGGAGAGTAATGTTAGTGCGTGGCATATTGAATGATATGGCCGGAACCCAAATTGATAATCTTTTAAGACATGTCGCCCTTAAATATATTGTTTTATTTTTTCAAGCAAAAAACCTAGCCTAGCCCATCAAATATAACTTGACTCTTCATAAAATTAAACATTTCAGTAAGCGATGTCTTTTTTGTGTTTGGATTTGTAACAATAATTTTAGTTTTACTACTTAGTGCTTAAAATTATCTTTTCAACGATATACAAAATTGCCCTAATCACTATTAGTTCGTACCTTTACGATTTCTTCTCCTATACAGCCTGTGCAAATTGAACACACAACTTTTTTTTTTTGTTTTTTCGTATAATAATCAAACTACAACAAAAACCATGTAACGCATAATTTCAAACTTTGTATAGTACATATCATAATTTAACAAAATTTCATGAAAATTTTCAATTTTTTAAACAGAATTTCTAGGTTATTTCTGTTCAGTTTTATAGCTCATTAAATTTTAATAAACAAATTGTAGATTCCAAGTGACTAGAAAATACCGGAATGCGAAAAGTATTTCTTTTCGGAATTTTGTTTTTTTTTTTTGGTGTAGAGAATAAATAGTGGGTTGAGAATAAATAGTGGATTTGAATTCTATTAATAAATAAACTCTATTTTGGCTGCTTTTGGAAGTTACCAAAAATAAACATTTTTATGACCTTGAAAAATTTGCTTCTATTGTCTGCGGACCGACCCGTTTTAATGCATTTATACATTCAAATGCACTTACAGTTGGTCGCGGTGGAAATCAAACCTTGCAGTGTAGAATATTTGCCATATTGTATAAATTAAAGCAAACAGTTCAAGTATTTTTTTTTGTAGTTTTGTTAATTCATAAAGTAAATAAACTCAAATGGAGCAAAACCAAAATATATTTTATACAATTTACAGTTTGGAAAAATAAAAAATTATATATACATATGTATGTGTGTAGATATTTAATTCATATGTGTACATACCAGGTTGTGAAAAGCTTACAATAATAAAAATTGCTGCAAATATTAAAAATTGTGCATAATTAATATTTATTTGATTAACCATTTTTCCCCAGAATATCCTTCAGGTGGTCTTACATCGCTTTTTTTTTTTGATATTTTGTGTGGTATTTTTTTATTTTGCGTTATTTTTTTGTCCATTCTTGAGAAAGGATTTTCTTTGAGTGTTATTTGTACGTTAATATTTCTAAAATATGCTGCAAATTTTCCAAACCATGAAGACTATGGATGGCCTCTGCGAAGTTACACAATCGCGCGCCGCCGTATTTCACCGCTGCAGCTGATTTTAAATATTTTAAATATTTTAAATTAAGTTCCTGACTATATTTACCCATTTACCCCCCATTTTAACTTACCTATCTCATTCAGAAATATTAAATTCTCTCCCGTTCATAAAAAGCACGATTCTTGTCACTATTTCATTGAGTTTTGGAAAACCAAAACAAAAATGTTTAAAATCGGACAGGTGCCACGACGTCCTCCCACGCGAAGTAATTTATTAGTAAGTTAACTTGGTGGATACTAATAGCACTAACACAAATATTTCTAGTCATCTTAAGCTATTCATTACTCAATTCCTTGCTTGTATACCGTTGCACACCTGGCATCGAACATTTTTTCAACTTTTATTGAAGACTCTACTGAGCGTTTCGATGGCAAGTGATTCACGTATTTTGGACATGGTCGTCGATTTTTCTGAGAATTGATTTTTTTTTTTTTGGAATAAAACTTAAACTGAAAATATCAAAAAAAGGAAAGAATTTTGCGATTTATTTAATGCTGAAAATTTTGGTATATGTAGAACTGTTGAACTGAAATATCTTCGGTTCTTTTAAGACTTTTATGTATGTATATATATATACCTATATATATATATATTTTTTTAAATCATGTCGCAATAATTCAAGGTGCTATAATACGTCTAATTTTCACCCTGTGTCGGCCATTACTTAATAAACTCGTGATGTTCTCTTGGAAAAGCTACTTTTTATTTCAGTGTTGCAAATTTTGAAGAGAAATTACTCAAAAGTATAGAAATGAAAACTTTTGCTAAAAAAATTATCAGACAACACTGTTTTTGCTGTGCCACAAAACGGGAGCAGCTGAGGGCGTTAAGTTTGTTAATGTCCGAAAAGACCAAATGGAAAGAAAAATTTGGATAAAATCGTGTGCTGTACTTCATTGAAACCAGGCAAAAAAATGCGCGTATCACTTTTTTTTATTTAAAAAGTGTATTTTTATTTTAACGAATTTTGATTTATATCATATACTGATTGTCATGGGTTTCACCTGGAAAAATAATTGAACCATCTTAGAACCGACTTGAGAAACTGGATAAATTCAAATCACACTATAGTAAATTACTTTCAGAGGGGCAGATTAAAAAGTTTGAAACAGTTGGAAGACCCAACGAACTCAGTTCATTGGGCTTTGGACGATATGGAACAGACAATATCCAAATCGAACTTTATACAACTTTTTATTATTGAATTATGGGATAAAATAAAATTTTTGAAGGCGAAATATCTTTGGTTCTTATACAGACTTTTATAATTTTTTGAAAAAATTTTTGAAAAAAAAATTTTTATTTTTGATATTTTGAGAGAAGGATTTTTTTTACATATCTGCTTCCCAATGTATGTAGTGATTCCCGATCGATTTGCAAACGGACGCGGTAAACGAGTACGGGCTTCCCTCGAGCAGTAATTTGCAGTGATTTTTCACTGGTTCACTGTACGTATTTGAATATAACTCAAAAAGTTAGGGGAATTCCATGGTGTGGTTGACATGGCGCCGGTCATCAGAACAGATGCTAGTCTTTGAACCTTGTCAAGTTTTTTGATGTGCGCACCCTTCTGAAGGGCATCCCACCATATTACAATACCATAGTAGAGAATTTGCCTAACAGCTGTGTAGAACCAATGTATCATTCTGGGTTCCAATCCCCATTTATTCCCAAAAAGCCTTCCGCAGGAGTACATTGCGGTTATAGCTTTACGTGCTCTGTCTGCGACTGTGAGCCCCCAATTTAGCTTCCTACATATTTTGCCCTTTCTGTTACTCTAAGGGGTTTCCCTCCTAGGAATATTTGTTAAAGCGCAGGTGTTTTGTGTTTCCTACTAAACAGTATCAGATCCGTTTTTTCCGTATTTACTTCTAGTCCTCGACTTTTACACCAAAGTGATAATCTGTTGAGAGATCTTTGTTGGAGATCGCATAATGTTGGAAGATGTTTCCCCGAGATTGCTATTACAATATCATCGGCATATGATATTATTTTACCTCCCATTCTTCCCAGTTCTTGTAGAAGATTATTGAAAGTTAGGTTCCACAGAAGTGGAGATATTACCCCCCTGATCGAAAATTTTTTAATGGATGCGTCACCCAAATTTGCGCTCATCGTTCGCCCAGTTAGCATTCATTCTATAAACGAGTCTAGTGCACTCCCATTTCCGTTAGCGAAGTGGTAATTGCTTCGGGTAGGTAACTGATCCGGTGTAGGCAACTGCTCCATATTGTCATGAAAAAATAAAAATGTATAAGTAAAATACCACGTTTTTCTTCTTTTGGCTAGCTTACAATCTAGTGAGGCCTATGGTTATCTTCAGAAAGCGCTTTGATGCGCTTTTGGTGTTCTGAGTATCGAGTCAGCCTTACTTATCGGTTAATCTATTCCTCTTCAGTGCCTTTGATAATTCTTTTATTGCTCGTTCTTGTTTTGTTTTGCAGTGCGGTCCAAATATTTTGTATTTTATGGCACAGTGAATATTGGCACGACTTCCGTTTAAGACTTTACCCATACTCTTTTATCTTAATACTCAATCGCCTTTTCTGGAGTTATAGAGAGAAATTTTAACATTTCTTCGGGTAATTACTCTGTAACGAAAAGCACATAATTGAAAGCCTCTCCACTCTAATGAATGTGAAAAGGTCCTGGGTGAACGAATTCAAAATTCTTGGAGTTTCGAGTAAACAGGAGTTGAATTTTTTTAATGCCTTTATGTCGAACGCTGGGCATTTACTCAAAATATCTCGCTTGCGTAACTGTATTTCCTTATATACAAAATCTCGATTTAGTTTTCCTACCTAATCCTACTAGATATTACGTCCCCAATCTCCCATTAGGGCAAAAAAAAAAACAAATATAAAAGTATGCAGTTCAAAATTTAAAATTGCAAATTATAGAAAAAAATGCAAAATGCAAAATATCATACAATAATAAGTAAATAATGCCACATTTTTCATTTTCATTCTTTATTTTTAACATTTTTTACTTTGATGCGATGACTTTTATAGCTCTGTGCCCACATTGAGGCACGTTGCAATTACGTCTGTCGTACTACTTTTGCTTTGTACGCATTGCATGTGCACAATAGTTGTGCATTGTGGCATTGTGACGTTTGTAAACGCACGTAACATGCAACGTGCGGCATGCGGCTTGTAGTTGCGTTTGTTAATCAATCTAATCTTTTTCTTTTACCCACATACATATTTATTACTTGTTTGTGTATTTCTTTTGCTACATTCAAACAATTGCAATTATGTGATTTTGTGTTTTTTTTTTTGTTTTTGTTTTAATGTTGCATCATCATCAGTCTACTTCAGTGTAGGCTGTATAGGCTGGCTGTTCATTGAAATGGGAAAACATTCTTCTAATGTTGTCACTCCTCGCGCTATTGGCTGCTCTGCGACTCACTGACACACTGTCAGGTGTATTGTTACTTTGTCGTCAAGACTTGCCATTCCACATTGAAGTGCTAACTAACAGCCAACCAATCAGCTTGCTGACAGCATGTTGCGTGCAACATTGCCTCGATTTCCTGCTGTTTTTCTACATTCGTGATATTTTCTTGTTTACGATCCCATTCGCATGTTATTACATATTGGATTTCATTACGTGGAGAGGAGTGCGAAAGCCAAGAATTTGTTGTTGTTATTTTAAGCATTGTACGGACTCTTAGCTGTTTAATTTGTAGAATAATATGACGTTTTGCGTCATGCAGACAAGAGTTGGAATTATTCAACAACAATAACAACTGATTGAGAAATTTTGTACCGTTGACAATAGTAGATATTTATATTCTGGTGCTAGATGAATTTCTAGAAATTTTTATTGAAAAAATATCCTTTGTCGATTTTGTATAACCCTTACATTTCAATACAAATAGTTGGATATTAATGGGAGCTGTGTAGCCATTTCTGCAAATTGAACAAAAATTAGTCCGAGGAATCCGAGTGAGTCAAGTCTGGAGAATAGGGGAAATAGAAAACGAGTTGGAACCCTATTTCAATTAATTTTGCGACCACAACTGCTGAGGCGTGAGCTGGTGCGTTGTCGTGAGAGAAAACGAAAATCGACTTTTTCGATTCAAACGAGTGACAAATACAAAAAAATAGAACGATTTGGCTGAAACTTGGTGTGTCTTCTTCCAAGAGATGCGCACGGACTTTTCAATTGACCCTCACATATGCATATCTGAGTGATAATTCAGTTTTCGCTATGACATAGGCACTTTACTAAAAACGAAGGAAGTATTTTAAATTTCCATCAATTAAATGTTTCAAAGATTTATAAGGGAAAACGTAAGCAAAAGTACACATATCATACTCTTTATTTCATAGAAGATGATGAACGATGTTAAGGTATGTCTTATTACAAAAATATATAATATAAGCATATACCTTTAACAAATACGAGTACAAACACTTCGAGCATTAGTTATATGGAGGAAAACACCCAACCCCGTCAGCAAACAAAATTGTCAAAAAACAATATAACTTTTGGGCCACTTGAAACTTGCACTTTGTGCATACTCAAAATTTGTCCACAAATACTGACTAAAAAAATTTAAATGTTTATACAAATCCGCTGAATTTCTATAAATTTTGGACAAAGTTTGCAAATTTTTGATATATTTTCTTTTTTTGGTGTAGTATGAACAATTTGGTAGTTAAAAAAAAATTATTACAATAAAAAAGTAAATAAATAAATAGTCAAAACTTGTCAATATATAGTTTACACTTTCTTCTTTTTTTCCATAATAATTCATTATGAAATTTCAAGTATAAGTATGTAAAAAATTTTTGGAAAATTTAGCTCTTTGTAGCTTAAAGTAATTCAACAAATTAAATTAATGATGAACTAAAACACTGAGTAAGCAGCATTGCTATAGAAAAAACTATAGTTTCAAGTGCATATACAATTCTTCTTGCATAACTTTTACTGTCGCACTGTGCCATCGAGTATTTTAGAGCAAACCAAGTAGAAATTTATTCTATGAAAATGCTTAATAAAGTTATATAAATAAATACTGCTTACCCACTTTGTGGAACTAGGTCTTTGTATTTAACAAATGGCTTACCTAAAAATAGAAAAGAAAATTCAAATTATTTTTTTTAATGAAATACATATATGTAGGAATATGTTTGTAAATATTAATAATGCTAAGCCTAGTTTATTTCAAATACAAGATAAGGTTATACACTTCGTATATTTATATATTTAATTCGGTTTAACTTGAAATATGCACATACATTTATAAAATTCAACATAGGTAGTTATTATTTTATAGTTATTCTACTTTCCGTAATCAACGAGTTGAAAAGTATGCATCAATAATCTATAATCAATGATCTATGCGGCAAAAGTCTTTGATGATTTATTATCATTAATTTTTCATCTATAATTTATGATCCATGATTCTCAATCTATTCGTGATGGGCAGGTCATAGCTCACTGAGCGCTCTCCGAGCACGTACATCTCACAAGTAGGTAGATGCGAGCATAACAAAAGAGCAAAAATATAATTGAGCTGCTCTCTGAACGTGTGAGAATGCCGACCGCTAATCTAGAATCTATAATCTCTGTTTTGTGATATCACGATGCACAGAATGTAGAAGTGTAACCAACATCAAACCATTAACCGTTCTTAAGTGATTTAGAAGGAATCAGATGATTTCCTACTGTCATGGAAGTTAACACAGCGTTTTGTTTACGAAAAAATTAACATTGTGTTGGTGATATACACGAAAAAAGTCAACACAGCCTTCTCTCATATTACATTGTTGCCATCTGAACAATGGCTAATTCGTAGAGCGTAAGAATACGTGTAAAATGAGTGTGCAGAATGCTGCTACCGAATCCCCTTTGATGTGACAGTCGCAGTTACTCTTACAATTTTTCTTTGGATAGCCAAACCTCATAATTTATCATCTTTGTTATGAAATAAAGAGTCTGTGAAATAAATTCCATGGCGTTTGACGTATATCTTTGATCTCTCATATTATCTATGATCAATAATCGACTACGATGTTGATTATTCAACTTGAGTATAAAAATACGCCTTCGGTACCTTAAATGTTATGCTTGATCTGTTTTTTGCACGGTGTGGAGTCATGAACAATAAAGGTAACGAGTTAATATGTTCATACTCGTTACCTTTATTGTTCATGACTCCACACCGTGCAAAAAAACAGATCAAGCATAACATTTAAGGTACCGAAGGCGTATTTAAAGTTAATAGAGACGATTGAAATATCGTCGGATGATTGAAATATCGTGGGCAGACAAAGTCAGTAGCAAATAAGTGTTAACCAAACTATCTTCGAAAAGCTGCTAAGCGATCAACCGCATCGGCTGGTGGGGGAAAATGATCGTTGGACCTTCCCCCTCCACTTGAAACCGGTCCCAGTTCGCTGGCAACAGCGGTGCAGTCAACATCGATCCGCGTGTGAAAGCTGTTTTAAAAGTGTGTCAGGATTTTGCAGTGGCGAAAATGCAGCGATCGTTGGAGCAACGTTACTCCAAATTTTGCGTAAAGCTAAACAAAGCGAGTACCGAAACCATTGGGCTACTCAAGGAGCGTTACGGGGACCAATCTCTGTCCCAGGTAAAACGGTGGCACAAGTCGTTCAAGGAAGGTCGGGAGGGCGTCGAAGACGAACAGCGATCACGACAATGCGCCGGCGCACACCGCCTTCCTCTGCACGTCTGCATTGGCAAAGATGGGGGTTCCGGTGCTTCCCCACCCTCCCTACAGCCCAGACCTGTCCCCTCTGGACCTAAAGCAAGGGTAATTAATATATGTAGATCAATCATAAAGGCAACCCGTCAATAAAATATCTCTAAATGAAGTTGCGAGCAAAATCTTATTATCGACCTTCACAGTAGTCTATGAAGGTTAGTCAGGATATGGCGGTCATAAGGTATGTTTTAAAGTATGGGGCATTCATGTGGATACCATAGTAGCCAAGCAAAGCAAATCCAATAAGTTATATGGTCTTCATATTGCAGCTTTTACTGGTATTTTATGACCTATTAAGTCATATTTGATGGGGGCGAAATCTAAAGCAGATCTTCAGGTGTTCCTTGGCTTGTATAAGTAAGTATCTAGATTCATGGACAAGTCGAAGTGGTCTGAAAATTACATCAACCAATGATTTCAGATCTTAAAACATAAATCAAACTCATGCGATGCTACCAACACTATGCACCAAATTGAGAGACATTGTCTGGGGGCGAATGATTCCAACACTGAATAAAAAGACCCCCAGACCCGTCCTCAAATCGTTTTGCATTATTTAGCCAAATTTCTATGCTATGATGTCAGTGTTTTTAGAAAAAAATAAAAAGAGAGTTAAAATATGCATCGGAGAGAAATAAGTTGTTGAGTCGCGTATAGTAAAATTTTAGGAGAAATAATTGTGTAGAACATTTTAACCCATAAGCTCTGTCACGAAAGGGTCGTTTTGGCCCCTTTTTCAGAAAGTCCGAATAATATGTTCTAAAAAATTATTTCCCATGAAATTTCACTAGGGGTCACCTCAGACGAAATCTTTGTACAAAGAAACTGCAAGTTCACAGAAAATAAAAAAGAATATATTCCCATTGAAAGAAACGAAACAAATTTGAATGCTTTATTTTGTAAAGATACATTGTTCATATATGTGTGTATTAGGAAGGGTCGATTTGTGGGGAGGCAAAAAAATCGTCCGTTTCTCTGTGAAAATCATATTCTAGGGATCAAAATAAGAAAATTTGCCGAAGGAACCATACCTCTAAAACGAATTCTGATGTCCCCCAATTTGGGTCGAACTTTTAGTGTCTTTTGTGGGGAGGCAAAAAAATCGCCCATTGCTCTGTGAAAATCATATTCTAGGGATCGGAATGAGAAACTTTGACGAAGGAACCATACCCCTAAAACGAATTCTGATGTCCCCCAATTTGGGTCGAACTTTTTAGTTTCTTTTCTCATGTAAAGGCCAAAAATGGTGATATTTTGAAATGATTGACCCTCCAGGGGAGTTCCAGGAGGTATGGCACTAGCATGGGTGGATCGGCCGTAGAAAGTTAGTGGGGGTCGAGTTTGGACTCGATTGGAGCACTCTAAATGGGTCAAAGTGGGATTTTTCGTTCGACCCAAATTGGGGGACATCAGAATTCGTTTTAGTGGTATGGTTCCTTCGGCAAAGTTTCTTATTTTGATCCCTAGAATACGATTTTACAGAGCAGTGAGCGATTTTTAAATCGACCCGCCCTAGTATGCATGTAGGTAACTCCAGCTCCAATTATGTAAACAAGTAACCGAAGAGTAAATAATCTTTCGATAGAACAATATTATTTTATTGAAAAAGTAAATATGAATGCTTGGAAGGCCATCAAAAATGTAATACATACATGGCTTGTTGGGCAAACATCGCTCCAGCAACTACGATGTCACTGTTAGAAGTGTTAAAAAAATTTTCAAAAATAATTTACAAAAAATATTTGATCGTGTTTTAGAATCATGATCATGAAGAATTTGAAGATGCAGCGCTAGAGCCAGCGTTGGAATGACACGTAGAGACCATATATGACTCAGATTCTGATAACAGCGATGATTCCCATGCAGCTTTTACACAGTGTTACCAACCTAAGCTGATGAAATTCCACATGTAGGCATATTCTTAAGATGCCCTTACGCAGTATAAATTAAAAAGCCATGCGTTTAAAATATGGACATTTTCCCCCACAAATTCTCTCGTACTTGCTTCTACAAATCTGCGTCTTTAAAAATACCACTATGTCTTGAAATGAAATTCTGTTTGAGATTATGCGCAAATATCCATTAACGTAAAACCGAAAATTCGTTCTGGCATTAGAATTATGCTTACAATATTTTTTATATCGATTAGTGATAATTCATTTTTGGCACGATACCAGGAGTCTTACGCAAAATAAGTGGGCAGCAATTGAAAAGAGAAAAATATACTACTCGAGAAATAAACAAAAATGTTCAATGAAAAACAGAACCAACAATAACTGAGCTACAGTTTTTACAAACATACAAACATATGCACGTACACCTATGTATAACAATCACCTTGAAACCCCAACAGCCAATGAGCAATAAGTAAACAGTTTATCGAAATAAATGCAGGCAACGCCGCCATTCGCAAAATTTGTTTGTGAAAATGAAAAAGAAAAACTGTACACTATTCGGCAAAAATCATGCTGCGCTTGCTACTTTTACAAAAAAGAGAAACGTAACATCTCTCAGCAAATTTTGACTTTAGTTGTGTTCTTTAAGAAAATTCACCTTTACCAGCCATCAATCCAAATCAAGAACGTAAACGAAAATTCTATCCCAAAGCGCAGAACAAGCAAAAAAGTCAACGAACGCAAAATTTGCCATCACTTGCAAAAACTAGTAGAAAAAGACAGATCAGCTGAGATATAAATATTTTATAAATATTCCTAAATTTTGTTGTTGTCGAAAAAAGTTACCATAAATATATTTTATGACTTCTCGTTTTTTGTAGTTAAGTTACCGTTTTAAGGGGTTAGGGGTAGTCAGAGGCACGAAAAAATGATGATTTTCTACCTTTTTTTGCTAGTCAATTGCTTTATTTTACAAAAATAAAAACATAGCACTAATACACCCTGCTTCGACTTAACTTTAGCAAAATTTCAAAAGAAAATTAATAATTGTAAAAGTTATCAGTGTTTGTGTGGAGTTTCAGTTTCTCCAGAAGTCCCTTACGGTGATCATCACAAGTCCTTGGAGATTCATCTAAAATCAATCGGACAAAAGAAATTAGTTTTAATAATAATCTTGTGCCTGATCGATTTTTTTTTTTTTTCAAAATTAACAATATGGCGGCCTCAGGAAACATTTTTCAGATTTTCGAGAAAAAATCCAACAATTAATTGTTTAAAAAAAATTGAATTTTTTGAAAAAAAAATAAAATCCCACGATCAAGCACGCGTTTTTTATTTTTTTTCAAAAGTGGTATACATTTTATTGAAATCTACTAAGCGGTTTTTAAGTTACAGTGATCCTCTTCTTCTTCTTAATTGGCGTTAGCACGAAAAAGTTACAGTGATCACCAGTTCAAAAAACATAGTTTTGAGAAAAACGCATTTAAAGTTTTGCTATCTCAGCAAAAGTTGCATTTAAAGTTTATTGCTCCGGAGCGCCCTTTGTTAATTGTCGAATAAATCGTAAAGTATTTGTCGGATTCACTTCAAATTTTCACGACGATATTATACTTTAAGAAAATGCAAAAACAAAAAATTCAATTTTTTGAAAATTCTGACTACCCCTAACCCCTTAAAAAAATGTATGTTATCGAACACAATTACCATAAGTTTTACCATTTTCAGTAGTAGATTTTTTCTTGCTTCCAAAATCAAATCAAATCATGTTGACTGGTGCCATAAGCAGAAAGATTTGTTCGCACCAGGCGTGTAAAGACACTGAAATTTAATGGCGCTGGATTAGCGAAAACACTTAGCGGGAAGGGGGAGGGGGTGAAAGTGCAATAAAAGCAATTTAGGTGGTTTAATCGATTTATCGCCATTTAAAAACATAGATGCACCTACAAAATCAAATTAACTTTAGCGTGACCCCTAGGAGAAGCAAGCTTCCTGAAATAATTTTTTCCTATCAAAATGCAACTATATTCGTAAATAATCCTTTTTTCTTTCTACATTACGAGGGTATGCCAGGTAAAGTACTTCGATATTATAAATAATTCCCGATTAATAAGAATGCCGAAAATCTATAAGGAACGATTTGATCTTTTCGAAGAGAAAGAAAACTTCTATAGCCGCTACGGGCTAGACAAAGCCATTGAACAATACTATTCAGCCTTGTAGCATACTTAATATATATTTTATAAATTATTACTGTATTTATTCTTATATGGCAATACCGTCTACTTTTTAAGATTTAATTTAACGTTTTTCTTATATGGCAATGCCCTAAAATTGTAATGAACACTAAATTTGAATTTTCTAATAGGATTGCTCTTGTCTATTAAAAGCCTGCGCGCGTGTGGAAAGGACACATTCCGTTTGGTAATCGGCGGTGAGCAGAGCTTAGGTGCTTGCCAATGACTACCTTTGTGGTGGGGACAGCGTTGGCTGGCCGCTGCAAAACAAGTGTTGCTCTTGCTCGCGCAGCTTAGCTTACTAAACTCATTTGTTTTCGGGAATTTTTTTCACGGTTAAAAATATATTACAAAGTTATATTTTATAATAAATTAAATTATATTTTATAATAAAGTAAATACAACTTTACAGTGTTTCATTTTTTTTGTTTTTTTTTTATCTGAAAGACATAAAGTTTCACTTTCAAGACATGCAACTCAGATTGCTCCTCAGCATACTTTTGCATTAGCATCTCAAAAGCAAATTGTTAGGCGGTTTGTTCAGTATTGGCAAGGCCATTTGCAAGGTGAGGGCCAAGTTGTCAAACAACAGGACTATTTTTGCTCAGAATACGACGAACGTGTTGTGGCTCTACAAGCACATGCACATAAGTATCGCCCATTTACTTCATTATTATCATAATCCAAAAAAAAACAAAATGTGGAGAAAGTCGGCGTCAAAGTTCATCATGCCTCCCTAAGTAAAAGTAAAAACATATTTTCTTTTAATGAGGTTCTGCTAATAGTTGACGTCTTGTATTTCTTGACATAAAAAGCCTAGAAATATTTTTCATAAGAATAGGAAAACCGATGGATCATAGATGGTTCGTTCGCATCATTTATTTCAGTAAGGTGTTGCCATCTGTTTGTATTTAAAAAAGTAAAATCGTCAAAAGTTTTAAAGTTTGCGTATAAAGGAAATAGTTTTCGAAAAAAATTAGTTTTTGACAGCGTTGCCAGGTAAATTTTATTGTAATGGTAGCAATTTTTAACAAATTTCAATTCAATATTAATAAGATATTGGTATAAAAGCAAAGGAATTTGAAAAAGGTTCAATAAAAAATATTTAAAGCGGACGTTGCCACCTAAAAAATGCATTGCAAATATAATTTATTTAAAAAAATATGTATATATTTACATATATCAACGAAAAGGTAAATATATTTAATCCAATTATATTTTCAAATGGAGTTGCCATATAATTTTAAGGAAAAATCTAAACAAAAATTTTACAATCTATAAATTACAGTTTTTTAGACAAACTTACAGTTTTATAAATACCTAATAATACAGATTACAGTTTTTCCGAAATTTCCGATTTCAACGAATGAATTAAAATATCTTCAAGATTTTTTTACTTTTATAAAAATTTTTTTTTTGTTTTTTATTTTTTGGAATCACGATAAAAAGTCTAAATTTTCAAGCTTAAAAAATTGCACGACAAAAGTGAAATTGCAATGCAACCCTACATTCAATATGTCAGTTTAGTTGTGATTTATTTGTTTACCTTTGTTTTCGTTCATTTAAAAATAATTTAAATTGGTGATGTTATTTTACTTTAAATGAATTGTTTTGTTTTCTTACTATTTATTATAATATAGTTGATATTAACAAATGATATTGACAAATTTTAATTTTCTAAAAATCTGTTCGTTTATGGTAGAAAATAACATTTCTTCTTTTTTTTTGTTTTTTTGAAAAGTTGAGAATTTCCAGCTAAAAAAAAGGATCTGGCAGCACTGATCGAGAACAACACAACGACCTGAATACGTGACCTCATTTAAATACTCTAGCAGCGCCTAAAATATACATTATTTGATTAATTTCTATTTTTGATTTTCATTATTTTAGTATTTTTAGCAATAAAAAATTAAATTATTTGACTTTAAACACTTTTTTCAGTTGCTTACTGGGATTTTAAAAATTTACTCATTTAACATTATTTTAATATTTTTTTCAATCAAATGAATGATAAAAATATTAATATTTTTTTTCGAAATGGTTAAATGAGTAGATTCGGAAAAGCCGGGTTAGGTATATTTTTTTTTTATTATTCGTCAAGACCAGCTGTTTAAATACAAGCAAACCGATAAAATACTGTGGATCTTGTATTGTTGTTTAATAAAGTAAAATAAATGGAAGACAAACAAAAGCAAAATATGGACAAACACCTCACTACTAAACAGCACGCAGTAGTTCTGATAGACTTGGTCGAGGAGAATAAAGAAGTTGCATCACCACGGACTGCATTCAAATGCAGCAAACAAGAAAATGTCAATTTGTTAATCAGCTGTTTTGTGTTTACAAACAAAATAAGATTTTCTATCATTAGCTATTATTATTTTTTTATTTGCCCTATTCTTTTTTCTTGCTATTCTAAAACAGGTATTCTTTAACTTTTTTTTGTACACAATACAAAAAATGCAATCAAGAGATGAATACATCTACGTATTTAAACATATTTTACGATGAGAAATACTTAAGGTTCATTAGCTTGTTCAGGTGGCATTTAATGTTTCAATAAATTATTTCAAGTTTTTGGTCAATTCGATTACGTCACATTCACACGTACAATCGATCGCATTCTGTACCTTTTTTCCAGCATAGCTTCGGCTCGTTAATACCAAACCGAAGGCTGGCTGCCAACTCGTCAATAGGTTATGGATCAGTATAGTTGAATGGGAGGCAATGCGGACCTCTCAAAAAGGTGACCAATGGTGCCAAATCACGTGAGCCATTCTTTAAAGGGGTAGAGACGCTAGAATTTATTATTATAAAAACATTTTTTCGTTCTGTGTTTTAGAAGTGTATTTTAAAATCCTGAAAATTAGGTAAGAAAGTTTCATGCACTGGAAAGTTCTGCCCGCACCCGAATTTTGAACGTAGCGCCAAGTACTTGAAACTTTAATCGCATTTTAAAGTAGACCAAAGTAGACCAAAACAAGACCTCAAATAATATTTTTCTTGATTGGCTCGAAATTAGAGCTGTATATTCAAGATTATTTTCTCCTCAACACTATGGAAGATATTTTTTAGTGTATGATTCAATTTAAATTAATAATTTTTTAGCAATTTTCCTCGTTTTTGCTTTTTGACTTTTTTATCAAAAATCAATTGAAAAAATTTTACTTTATATCGAAACTATTACAATAAGAAAAATATCGAAAAATTATTTCGATCTATTCTATTTTTTTGTTTATATTTGTAATTGTTGCAGTTGGTGTTTCGGCCAGGCAAACACAGAGAGATCTGGAAAAATATGGGAAACCCGACATATTGTTTCCAAGATCGCTGATACACTATTCAAAATAATGTTTAATACATTTATAATTTTGCCTTTAAGAAAATGTGTCAAAATTTGACCAATTTTTAACCCGTAGAATGGAGTAGCCGCTTAAAGCGAATCAGTAAATAAAACTTCAACTCAATAAAATGGTAATTTAACTTGTTTTAACGTGAGTACCGCGGATAACGAGACCTCTGACACTTTAGCTAGGGTGGGCTATGAGACCAACGCCTTTCCTCCACTCCCTTCTGCAGCCATCAAAGCCACGATTAGCAGACGGGTTACTTTAAGTAGCAGAGTAGAAGGGACTGTAGGCAGCTGTTTGGACTGATGACCGGCCACTTTGAATGGGCGAAGCACATGGAACAGGTAGACAACCCAGACAATGGTATCTGCCCAGCATGTGGAGGGTAGAATGAGACGGTACACCGTTCCAATTCCTGTGGGTCTTTTTTAACAAAATATAGCAAAAACAATTAAAAACGCATTAGAATATATTTGGATTTTTTTAATTTTTTGAAATTTTCAAATACCGAATATCGCATTTTGAAGCCAATCTGGCAAAATCGAGTACGCCATTAGCTTTAGAAGTTCTCAATTAAGTAAGATTGCCTATAAAAATGTTTGCCCAAAGTTCAACTTTCAAAAACTTAGTTTTCATGGTTATTATCGATGACTTCGCCTTAGGTAAAAAGGTATAAAATGCACATCTGAAGTTCCAAATAATTTTTTTTTAATTTGACATTTAATTTTGTTTCTTGCTTCAATTTCTTTTTTTGCGTACAACGATTTTTTACTTATATTTCCATGTATTCTGTTGAAATTGCTTTCTAGGCAAAACCAAATGCAACTATTTTACGCATTCATGCATCAAAAATCCTACAACATTTATTTATCCTCAGGGAGACCAATTGGAAAAATGTAGAAAATAGTATACAAATTTCGATGTGACGACCCTGAGTATAAGTAAATTGTATTTCCATATCTCAGACACATTAAGCAATAGGTATGTATATATGTATATATGGGAAATTCACCAGCTACTTGTATGGTAAAGAGGCAGAACGCGAACTAAGCAAACCAACGACCTTACCACTTCGGTTTAACCGTTGGAATTTACTGGCAATCAAGCACGTAAAATAAATCAACATAAGTCAAACGATTTCTGCATGCACTCGCCCATACATACAAACATACTTTTGCTAACCAAAGTTTTGTCAATAATTACTAGACCTTCGCAGAATACCGTTATTACTTGGCATAAAATTTAAATGTGACAAATAATGATGATAATTCACGATGAAAAATTAACTTTGACGCTGCTTAGAGGAGCGAGTATTTATAGCAAGGGGAGGTATTGTCAATTTGTTGTTGTTGTTGTTGCTACTTTGGTTAAGACTATTTTTGACAGAAAAGCGTACTCTCCTCCTCTTGAAAATGTGTCGAAAACATTGACTGACTGTAATTACTCAAGACGACACGCAGTGCTTAACAAATTTTGGTTGAAGAAATTAAAGCGAATGTTTGACATTCATGAGATTTATTGCAAATAGGGGAGACAAGAAAATGGGCATAGCTCGTATATGTAAGTAGGTATGTGGAGTGAAGAAAAATTGTGATAAATGATAAGAAAGTAGACAATTTGCAATTAGTACGTAGTAAGAAATAAAAAAAAAAAGAAGTAAAAAAATATGAAAATACTGAAAGGCTACAAAAGCACAGTGTTGAAGTAATGATTTGACCAAATAGTAATTTTAATGGCAGCGGTAATGATTCTGATACTGCAAAATTATACTGGTATTGGTAGCAATGATGGCAATGGAAGTGATAAAGGGTGATGATAGTAGTACTTCTATTGGTAATGGCACTGATAAGCGTAATGGTAAGGGTATTGATACTGGAAATGGGAAGGATATTGATAATGGATATGGCTATGGTAATGATAAAAGTAATTATAATTTAATGGTATTAGTAATGATACTTGTAAAGGTAATGATAATGGAAATGGAAACGGTAATGTAAATAATTGCAGTAATTACTGTCATAAGGATACTTGTAATAGAAATTGTTATTGTAATGGAAACCGTAAGAGTAATTATAAAATTAATTATAATTGCAGTTAGAATGGCAATAATAATAACAATTTTGAAAGTAATGGTAATGGAAATGATGATTATAATAGTAATTATAAATGTAATGGTAATGATAATTGTAATGGCAATGATAACAGAAATGGTAATGCTAACGACAAAAGTAATTGAATTTTAATTAGAATGACAATGGTAATTATAATTGAGATAACAGTAATGATTATGGGAATGAAAATGGTAATAGTAATAATTACATATAGTGGTGGTAGCGACAAAGGAAATAAAAGTGGTAATAATAATGAAAGTAATTGCAATTGTAATGAAAATGGCAATTATAATGATAATTGTAATGATAATAATAATAGTATTGTAACTGTAACTGTAATGGTAATGATACAAGCAATTGTACTTGTAATGTAATGATAATAGTACGAGCGATTGCAACGGAAATGCAAATAATAAAGGTAATTGTTGTGGTAATGCTGATTGAATTGAATGCTTTTATATTACCATTATTATTAAGATAACTGTTGTTACCATTATTTTTAGCATTATCTTGATCCTTACCACTACCGCATGGTATTTGGTCGAGCCATTTTTAGGATCTAACAGACCTACTTTTTTAGGGTGCCATACATAGAAATGAGCTGAAAATGTACAATCTGCATACTCTAACTCTCCTAGGTCGGGAGTTTCTAAGGTATAATAAAATGTCTTTGATTTTTTAAAAGGAACAACTAAGTCCGTCGCCTTTTTTTATACCATTTAAAAATATTATTCTACTATTGCCCAAGTATGAATGATAGTTAAGTGTTTCAGAATATCGATCCCAGTTTCACAACTAACCCAAAATCGACTCAAGTTCAATCGCAAAAGTAGTGCTTGATAATATTTGGTGTAGCATTTGTGGCTGCAGTAGCCGTGAAACAGCTACTAATAGAGATTCTATCATTCGGATGCCATCAGTTCGCGGGGAAAATTTTGAAAGCTCTAAAATCATATTATTTAAATAATTAATTTGTATTACAATTTAAATTAATTTAATTGTTTATATTTTTTTTTTAAGGGACAACAAATTATTTTTCAGCTTTAGAGAAATTTTTAATTTTCAGTTTGAAAATCAACAACATTATTCGATTCATTGCAAACCTTTGAGCAAATTATAATTCTCAAGCTTACTCAAATTGAGTATCAGCTGTTTCTCAATGGCTGAAACGTTATTACTCGCATTAGACTACACTTGGCTTTTATTTTATTATTCCTCAACCTCAAAAGATTATGTCTAGAGATAATACAAATCATCATCGTTAATAAAGTGTATAAGAAAGTGGAAAGGATATTTCTTTATGGAAAGAAATTTTTTAAAATGTTTATAATTATTAGATTTCTCTCAGTCATTTACATTTTACTGCATTTTACTTTCTAATAAATATTCAAAAATAACTTTCCCTGCTAGCATCTCTTGCGGATGCACATAACATTTGATTGACAAATTGCAGGTATGACAACGTCAACAATTGACAACTCTTTGGCAGGTGTTTACATCGATTGAGGTGTGACTTGGGCAAACAAATTAAAAATAATCTCAGAAGAAAAATACAGAAAAAGAAAATTAAGTAGAACGGAAATCAATATTACGAATACTGAAACATTGAAAATTATAGGAGTGGGCATAAAAAGGAG
Organism: Anastrepha obliqua; assembly: GCF_027943255.1. Taxonomy (NCBI): domain Eukaryota; kingdom Metazoa; phylum Arthropoda; class Insecta; order Diptera; family Tephritidae; genus Anastrepha; species Anastrepha obliqua. Next base: position 57,132,397 of record NC_072892.1, on the reverse strand, counting down.
GACACAAAGAAATAAAGGTTTTTCTGGTCGTTTTTGTATTTACTTATAAATAGATTTTTACGTTTTAAACCCTTCTGACAAAATTATAAAAATTATATATATATATATATATATATATATAATATATTCATGAAGTTTAAAAATAATCAAGTTTTTTCAAGTAATATGAAATAAATATGAAAATTTTGAGGTTATATTGTAGAAATGTATACAAAAAAACCAATTAAATTTTTTTTACTTATTTCTTAAGCCTTACATATCTAGAAAAAATCGAAGTATAAATCGGTTAACCAATTCTCCAAAGTTTTAAGCTGGAATTGCGAAGGGTTTTGTTATGGAAGAACTGTATTTTTTTAAGGAAAGAAATACCTCTGTAATTAAAAGTAAAAAATAAAGAGGTAAATAGTCCAAATTGTGAATATGTGGTGCCTTTATAACAATTTTGGGGGGTGTTAATTCCATTCCTATGGCCACCTAGCCCTACAGTAGTCTGTATTTCAGGAGTAGCGTCAAATATTCAAAGGACCACATTAATCCAAGCTTCAAGGTTCGTACAAGATTTATAAACATTCGACAAATTTTCGTCAAAATTTCAAAAATTCTAATCGGAACAAAAACAATGAGTGGATACCAGCATATGGGTCGAGTTCTAAAAATGTTCATAGAAAACATGCATTAGTTGAATAAAAATTAAGAAAAGATAGTATTGAGAAAGATATCCCTTAAATCAGGCTTTGAAAAGCGAGTTCGCTATGCAAAAATGTTGGAATGAGAGTTAAAAACTTGGCATAGGGACCGAAATGCTTCACTAAAGGCGTAAGATCCGATTCTTATGTCCACGACTGTATATTCTTACTCGTCGCAAAGACCTAGCGTAAATAGAAAAACTAGCGGAAAAAGTTAAAAAACTTGAAGAAAAACAACGCATAGAGTATTTATTTTAAAGAAAAGTAAACATAAATATAATTGTTTTTATTTGTATGATTTTAATATATATTCTATTCGATTTTGCTCCAAATTATTGCTAAAACAAAACTCCGGCATTTAATAACTTTGGATTTGATTTCTATAGTTATTTTGATTTTTCTTTTTGAAAAACTAAGCTTATAGGCATTTTAATGTTTCTGATTTTATTTATTTTTATATTTTTCTATGCTTCTATTTAAACAATTTCTTTTAGCCTTTTGTGTCACATAAACTAGTATTTAAATTACCAACTTGATTTACGCTGCCTACACTACAATTTATCGCCAATATTCACCTACGTCAATGACAATTCAATCGCACTTTAGCACATTTGCGCCTTTGCAATAAAATAATATTTGTTCATTAATATTCATTGCAAATGCATAACGAATGAACTGCAATACTGCGCTTCCAACGCTTCAGAATTGCAATCAGAAAAAAATTAATGTACATTAGAAAAAAAAATATAAAAAAATAGGTGAAACTTTGATATTTATAAAAAGCGCATATATCAATTTCGATACTACACTGAACAATGTTTACTGAATTTTTTTTTTAGAACAGTTCAAAAGTACATACGTAACACATGTACGAGTATGAAACTAAATTTCTTAGGGATTATTTTTAGAGCAACAACACTTACATTGGTGAATAGTCGTATACTGCGGCACTCGAAATGGGTGGTCGGACGGCTGTGTTTGGCAATGCCAAAAATAAGCAAAATAAATTGAGTGTGCAGAGAGAAATAATTTATGATACCGCAATGACTTGCTTAATATTGGTTGGAAGGATAAATTAAGCCAAAATTAGATTTATTCAATTTAAAATAATTTTTCTTACATAATTTCGTATTCAATAAAGCAAAACTATTATATTTTAATCTGTGCTCAAATCTCCACACACGCAACTCAAGGGTGTGCGTTCGTTATTTTCGATTTAGTGTCAACTTTTTTCCTTATATTTTGCCTTAGCTGTTACATAAATCAAACCTCGAAAGCAAAAAATGTTTGCTGTGTTAATTTTTTTTTTGTAAGTAGTTTTGCATAACACATAAAGCAAAGCTGATTGGCAGTAAAATGCAAATTTTCTGTAAATTTTTTTTACCACACAAGGATTTTATTTTAGAAAGTTTGGCTGACTAACCAAAGAAACAAACAAATTGTATTTTATATTAATTTGATTTTCTTCATTTGTAATGAAAAAAATGCTTTGAAAATCGCATACTAACATAGCTTTACTATATTTATGAAAGAAAAAATGTTTTATAAACAATATTTTGAAAAAAAATTTGCTTTCTAAAACAAACAAAAAATATAAAACTTTCTTTTTTTTAATTAAAAAATTAAACTCAAATTAAAGGAAGTTATAATTTTAAAATAAAATTAAATGGATCTACGAGTTTATTAATTACAAAATCTTAAAAACAATATTAATATTTTAATTAAAAGAAAAATCCTGTTTAAAATAAAAAAATTTATTAAAAAAATGTTAATTAAAAATTTAGAAAAAAAAATTAAAAGAAATGTCTACTTAAAAGAATTTTTTTTTTAATTAGAAAAAAAAATTTACTTGAAACAAATTTGTACTTTAATATAAAAAATTAATTAAAATATTTTTTAATTTAATATAAAAAAAGTTTTAAACTTAAAACGCGTTTAACACTTCCTAAAAAATTACTTTTAAATATTACAGTTAGTAATCCATTTTGAAAAAGAGGTTCCTTTTTTAAAACACAAATATATTAAAACTTTTCTTATTAAGCAAATAAATTCAGCATTTATTAAAATTTATTGAATAAAGAGAGATTTTAAAATAAAGAAACACAAAAATAAATTAAAAGTTTATTAATTAAAACATTAAAATAAGAAAATACCAAATAAAAAAAAATCCTCTTTAAAATAAAATAAAAGTTCCTGTAGCGTAGTACACATAACAGAAGTGAAACTTTCAAGGCAGACAAAGAAAGAGGAACAGACCCGAGAGTGAATCAGAGAGAGAGAGAGAGTAAGAATATATGCATATCTAAATAAATAAACAACATATGCAGAAAATGGAAAGGGTCGACCGGTGTAGGTAAACGCCGGACACAAACCGTGGAAACAACGCGGACTGCTTCGAGCGTTTATCACCCGCACAAACGCAGCGATTCCAGGACCGCAGCAACGGCACAAATTACCGGAAGGCAATACCAATAAATCCGACGCCGGAATGGATAGCACTTTATAGTACGCACAAGCACTAGCCAGGAAACCGAAATAAGCGCCAAAAAATTTGGGACCAAAAATGCCCCAAACAGTAGGCACCAAGGCAGTGTTATTTCTCACTAGAAATTAGCAATCACAAGAAAAAACTGAGAAAAAAGAGCCCAAAGTGTATCTAAGATATATGTATATAAGGTATAGCTCTCTCTCTCCTTTTCCTCTACGTTATAACTTTTTCTCTCTTGCGGAACGAAAATGCCCAAAACGTTGCATGGCCTTGAAATTTTACTCTCCATTCTCGCTCGTCCATTGACGCCTAAGAAGTTTCACTTAAAAAAAAATTAAATATTGCAATAAAATATCCGTATTTAAAATAAAAAAATGAATTAAAAATATTTTATTATTAATAAAAATGGATATACATAAAAAATTTATAAAAATTTAAAATAAAAAAGAATTATTAAAAAAATTTTTATTTAAAAAATTAAAATAAAAAATCATCATTAAATCAAATTTATACTTTAAAATAAAAAACATGTACATATTAAAATATTTATAAATTTTTTTTTAAGTTCCAGTTACCATCAGAAATTAAAATATTACAATTTTAAACTGTGTAGATATCAGTGACCCAGAGGGTATATCAGACACCTTATTTTTTACCATGGAAATTCCAACTATTTAATTAATGCAGTTTAAAATGCAAATATATTCCAGATTTATTGATTCAAACAGAAAGGCAACTATGTAATCCTGAGAGTACACGCACATCATTCGTTGCTCATTTTTGTAGATCAAAGCTAAACTCCAGCACATCTGAGTTTTTTTTTTACTGTCTTTAAAGGTCTCCAAATTTTAGTCATGAAAATATTTATGCCATGTAAAATGTTCATTTTTGACAAAAAATTGTTCTATAGCAAATTTGGCACTCTAGCTTCTCCTTCTTCTTTCATGAGTAAGCGATTTTAGCAGAGTCCACCCTCTAGCTTAGCTTCTATATTTGCAGATAAATTTTTTTTTTCTACTAAAAGTCAAAAAAGTTATTTTATGTCGGACTTTTGGAGTCTAAAATGTTGTACGAAAATATTTATCATAAAAGTCTAGAGAGGTTTGCCGAACACAGAAAAGCAGTTAGTAAAAGCTTTTATTTGTAATTAGCAGAAATACTCGCCTACCCAAGCGGAATGTCAAATTGAAAGTGATATACCGAAACGACACATATTTGATCGTTTTTTTTTTTCATTGTTCACTCCACCCGGGAGCATAAGCCATCGACACTACTCAGTCTTGCGTTGGTTTCGTTAATCTATTTTGCTCTCTGGCAGCCTGCCGCTAATATTTGTTCTAAATCGAATAATTACAATTATGATGATTTCTTCATAGAAAAAAGGATCAGAACCATTCACTCAGCCTAGTGGATATTTCGATCTTTGCTTAGATCAAATATGGTATATGGCTCGCTTAATTTTAATTGAATAATATTTAGCTTTCATTTCGTAGCAGTGAAAAATTGTATTTAGTGCTTCGGAGCGAGTGCTCTGTGCACTAAAAGCGAGTTTGGTGTAAGTCGGTCTTTCGAAAGCAAAGAGATTCCAGCCCCTAAAAATGTAAGTTCTTGTAATTTTTTTTTGGTTGTTGTTGTTGTAATTTTAGATATGTTTAGATATACCATAGCCATTGCTGTTAACATAATCGATAAGAACGATTTGCACTTAAAATAACTCAATTTATCAATTCAAAGTCGAAGTTTTTGGTATGACATACTACCAGTAGGACCAGAGTTCGCTGCGCACTTTAAGCAAATAATATAAACAGGTTATGCTTTGAAACCTGGAGATAAAATATGTACTTAGAGCAAATCTCAGAGCGTATTTCGGCAATGGAAAATATTATCACAAAAAACCAACTGCGGTTCGAAGTGGACAGAATAGAATCAATAAAACTATAGAACTTTTAATTCTAAGAATTCTTGTAACATCAAGACTATCGCTATTAATTAACATAACTATTTTTTTTTCAGAAAAGTTTTAGCTGCCGGTTTGTCGGTTAGCAGGAAAGGGTAATTGTTTTTATGATCAAGAAAAAGTTTAAAAAATTTCGAAGCATAAATTACTTTTCTGTAAAATCAAGCTCAATAAATAAATTATAAATACTTAAATAATGGACCTTCTTAATACCTTGCGCATTTTTTCCAAAAATAATTTTTATCGTCAAAATAATATTTAATATCCATTACGAAGCCTCACGCTCCCGTTCTACTGTCGGTTAAACCACCAAAATTTACCAAAAGATTTATTGGTGCCCAATTTGTATCATTTTTTTGACTCCATTCTTTTTATTAAACTATAGAGTATAGAATGCGGTTGGTGAATTTCTAACATGAAAATATCTCTAAAAGACATGCTGTGAGAGCAGAAATTAAAAACCAATAACCGCAACCGAAATGTATAATTAAATTGTATGTGTGTGGGTAAGGTGTACGTATACACAGTATGCACACAGTCATGCCATATGTGGATACCCTACAGAGAAAATCTGAAGCAATGCAACTAATTTCTGGTTCATAATAAAGTCGTGTAACATCACAACAGAAAAGTATCAACCAACAATTGCTCTTCCCGCTAATTACTATACATACAAAGAACGTATAGAGAGAGACATGAAGATGCAATAACTATCTGTCCCTGCCCCTTCCTACTCTATTTCTTTATACTCACTGAAGATCATTTGACGCTTTCCTGAATACATATTTATATTTACCTAAAGGGTGAAGGCACATAAAAGGCACAAAATATGGTACTATTAATAGATTAATAGGGAATACCCATAACTAATTTGGAAACATTTGACGCTTTCTGAAAATTAATTTACTATTCTAAAGTACTTGTAAAGTATAGCAAGTACTTTTCAAGTCCTATTGCCAATGTTTTAGATCTCATCCGCCGTATTTAGTACTTCACCTTTTTCAACAATACTTCAGAAAGAGTGGAGTGTGCTTCAAAAGAGACAAATGTATTTTAGAATAGTCATTTGTTTTGTGGAAAACATAATCCACGAGAGCGTATATAATAATTTTTGAAGTGCATTTGGCTATTATACTCTCGCATACTCAACGATTTCTGCAACACGCGACGACTGGGAAGCCTATTTTATGCTAACTTAGGAGCAAATTACTATTCTGCAGTACATAGGGTAATAGGAATGGTTCTAGTTCGAAAATATCGAGCTGGGAATACTCGACATCTTATAAGACTTATTTATAAAGCGGATTTGAAAAATGATGCCTAGATGCCAGTAGTGTGGAATTCTTAGACGGTACGCTTTTTTATGTCCTCTTTAACATTTGGGTGGGCAGATGTACAGTTTTACACGATAGAACAACGTGATAAAATTATTGAAACTTATTATGAAAATGGTCGAGCGTTAAGAAAAACATATCAGAAAATTCGTAGTTTTCTTAATGGAAATAATCATCCGAATAAGACGAAAATTTAAAGGTTGGTGAACAAATTTCAAGAAACTGGTCCTATCGAGAATAGAAAAAAGTGCTGGCAGATCAAAAAGTGGGCATTCTGTTAAGAAGTTTTTTGCAGTAGCGCAAAGTGCGGCACAACCTTCACCCACAACATTTTCAACAATTTGGCATTCATGAATCAACTGTTTGGCGGATGTTACCTGGAGACTTGCGGTGGGCTTGGTGGATAAGGAAAATCGTATTTTGAATAAAAATAGTGGAACCCTAAAGAATCTAAATGTTTACATGTTTTATTTTAAAACAACTTCTCTGAAAGACCCTTTACTCACATACTAATATAATAGTATGTAATACCCAGCCATATAAAATTCCATCAATTGCTCAAATTTATTATACATACATATGTAAGCATATACAAGTGAAGCAACGCTACAGTGCGACTTAATTTTCCTACAGGGTAAGGGTAAAGGTATACGTATGCCAGTGTGGAGCAACTTGCTAAGCTAACAACAAAACCACGAATTAATAGCAGTTGAACCCAGAATGAGCAAAAATCAATCAAAAATGGAGATAAATTACACGAGTGTAGCAGAGTAAGAACATCATTCGTGGATCGTGTGCGAGTAGGTGTGTTCACGTATTTAATTTAAAGATAAAAGGCGGTCTGCCAGAGAGAATACTCCATTTTTTTCTATTAATACAGTGAATACAAGGCTATAACTTTGTATACAGTTTATTTATTGTAGCCATAGAAGTTTTTTTTAAGAAAAAATTGGATTTTGCTTGATCATTTGCTTATTACAATTGTGATATCGGTTTATAGGTGGTTTATTATTTTTTAATATGGGTTCTAATTATTGTGGTAACTTTCCGATGGTCTTAGTAATGGTAATGGTATTGATATTTGTATTGGTATTTGATATTGATAGTGGCAATGAAAATGATAATGGTAATGGTAATAATAATGATAGTAATGGTAATAGTAATGGTAATGGTAGTGGTAATTATAATGGTAATGGTAAAGGTACTGATAGTAATAATGATAATCTTGATAATAATGATGATAATTGATATTAATGGTAATGGTTATGGTAGTGGTAATTATTATGATAACAATAAAATTAATGATAAAGATTCTGGTAATGGTAGTGGTAATGATAGTGATAATGATAACAATGATGATAATTGATATTTAATAATAAGGATGGTAATAGTATTGTATAATAGATAAGGATGATGATAGTAATGGTAGTGATAATGATAATGATTATGATCATATTAATGATAGTGATGGTGTTAGTAGTAATGGCACTGACAAAGATAACGATAATGTTAATGAGAATGATGATAATTGATTGATATTTTAGGATGATGAATTGATTAAGAATATGATGATAGCTGATAATGATTATTTTAATAATAATATTATGTATGATGGTAATTGTACAGTAGATAATGATAATTGTAACAAACATAATTGTAATTGTAATGATAATAGTAATGATAGTGGGAATGATAATTGTAATGGTAATGAGAATAATAACGATAACTATCATGATAATAATAATGGTAATTGTAGTGTACTGTATGTAATTGTAATGTCAATATTATACTAAGGGTATTGGCAATGGTAATGGTAAAATGTAATGACAATAGTATTGGTGAAGCTATTAGTGGAAAAAGCACAGGTAATGGCAATCCCACTAGGAAACTTTCCCACTTCGGAAATGAAAAAGTAATGGAAACCTTGTTTTCATAAATGGAAAATAATTTATGATTTAATAACGATCATAACTAAGGTGGTAACGGTAAATATAATGGAAATGGCAATGGTAAAAGTAGTGGTGATAACAGCGGCAAGCGCAAAGGTAATGATTACAGTAATAATAGTAATTTTGGTAAAGAGCTTCCCATTTTCTAATTTTAAAAGTTGAGCTAATGAAAAGTTGAAGTAATGAAAAGGTGGGTTTCTTTTCGCCACTAGGCATTACACTACGAATTTATCTCAAATGCAAAAAAGTTGTTTAATCACTGCTTTTTTTTTTTTGCAGAAAATTTGGATCATGTTTTGGCTTGGTTTGAAAGATATGAGGGACAACTGCTTGATCGCTGTTATGAGGCAAAGTGGATTTTTTCGGTTAAAAAAAAGGTTTTCTCTTCTCCTCTTGAAATTACATTACGACTTTTCTCAAACGTACGAAAGCTGTTTTTTTCTTAATTGAGAGCATGTTTTGACAGCTTAAGGGGATATACCTATTGTGAGCCCGAAAAAATGGACAATTATCATACTTTTTTTTAAACATGTTTTAGAACTTTTATTCAAATGCGGCATATATCATCGTGAAGGGTAACTCTCGAAGAATACATTTTGGTGTTTTTATTTTAACACATGTTATTATTTATTGTTGATATCGCCCCTCCCCCGAAACGCCGGGGAAATCAAAAAAATTAAATGATTATTGTAGAAAAATGTTTTTTAGTGAATCTGAACGGTTTATTTACCCAAAAAGAATTTTTCTCGATATGAAAACCCCCTTGCACCAAAAAAACGATTTTTGAGGAGTTGAAAAATAAAAGAAAAAATTAATCCCCGCGAAATTTATCTATGCAAATATTTATAAAAAGTGAACCGTTCAGATTCACGATGTTGTAACCTCGAATAATTAAAAAAAAAAGTTTATGCAAATCGGTCAAATAGTTTTTGATAAATAATGATCACTGCGACGGTAATTTTCAAAAACCACAACTTCGAGATAATCGCGTCTAAAGTTTTGCGTGCACTTCTCGTTCCAAGAAAGGACGCGCGCTTCCACGGTCGGTAACTTTGGTTCTAATTGTGGGACAATTACTCGACTGCATACGGTGTTATGAGGCAGAGTGAGTTTTTTGGCACTCAACGAATTTTTTTCATGGCAAGTAAGTCCAATTCTAGTCTAGTCCTAGACTTTCTATAGTAAAATATAGCAAAGAATTTTTGTAGTAGATTTTAACCTTCTATCTACTACCTAAATGAGCAGATTTGATTTTTCTCTAGGGAGACAGACAGGGCAAGTAACGAACCATTTAATGATTGCGATGATCACTACAGGAGCTTTGTATTTCTAAGAAAGAGTTTTTAAGGATTTCCATGTATTTAAAACGTATACAATCACATGAGTAATTACAGAGATCCGTCATATTAATGAACTCAAACCAAACCAAAATGTATCCATTTTACATCGAAAAAGGGACACCCCTAATGGAAATGTTACATATACACACACACATACATACATATACTAGATAAACTCTTAGATTCATATCTGTAATAAGTGGTATGACGTGAATTATTACGACGACGAACGGCAATACAACAATAACAAGAGGGACAACAACATTAAGTGAGCATTCTTTGCTCCGCTTTCAATGTATCAATTTTATTTTGCTATATAACAAATATAGAGAATAAAATTGCGACAATAACTATTTCATTTAATGCCTTTTAATTAATGCCAAGTCCACTTGCTACGTAAACTCTTGAATTCACATGCATACATACAACTACATACACACATACGCGTATATGTATAGAGACATGTGCGCTGCTATTTGGGGACTGTATAAAGTGGTGGACGGCCCAGAAGCGGGAAGAGAATAAATGTATAAATAAATTAACAGTAACGAAATGAAATAATGAATAGTTGAGCTCGATTTGATGCACAAGTACTTGTAGATGTGTGCGTGCATACATACGTATGTACATATGTATGTATTAAAGTATAAAATAGGTGATGATAAACGCGGATGGTATTAAATTGCCACGCATGTGCGTTGGTAGGGCAGAAACCACATTAAAAAGTGGCAAAATAAACAACAACAATTGAATGAGGTACAAGGTTTGGAGGTGAGTAAAAAAAGTTCATTCATATTTCTAAGTGTATGTTTGTGGGTATGCGCATAGGTACGATTTTTATTAATTTTTATGTGACTCCCTTTTATGGATATCTTTGTGTCTCAATCTGAATAACACTGACTTGGCACAATTTTTGAAATTTTTCTTTATGCTTGCCATTTTGAATTGACGATTTGCTGTTCAGTAATTGACAGCAGGTTCAAGTGCAAGTTTTGACAAATCTCAAGTGAAAAACTTTTTGCGTTTCTATTTTTTTAGAGATTAAAAGCACTTAGTTATTTATTTATTTATTTGCTACTCGCTTAATTTTGTGATTATGAATAATTCCGAATGCTCAACTTTCAATTTAAGTTCATTGGTACGTGTGTATTGAATAGAGTTATTTAGTATGTATGTGTGTGCATGACATAACCACAACTTCAATGGAAAAGCGTCTATAAATTATTGAAACATGACGACCACCACCATGGAAAATCTACAAATAACTGAATTCTAAATAAGCCTCGCTTAAGTTTGACTATGTTAAGTATACCCTACACACACCACTGCGCTATAGCCGAGAAGGTCATAGGAGTACTTATGGCAAGAATTGAAAAACTTAGGCATTTCATAGATGAAATGTACTAAAATTTCTATTTCAATATTTTCTTAAAAAATACTCTCAAAATGAGAATATGTCATATATTGTATTACATATTTTCAGTGATTACATATCAAATGATTCAAGGCTTTTCGACATTGTCACCAATTTTTCTAAAAATTACTTTATTTGTAGACTTAAGTAGAATGTGAAGAAAACTGAAAAAAACTTAAACAGAAATTTATTATTTTGAGATTTGTTCTATGCAGAAGTTTTTTAAAGTAAAATATTTTCGGTTCTTTTCAATAATTGTATATTTTTTCTGGCCGCCATAGCCGAATGGGTTGGAAGTGCGCAGGTTCAAATCTCCGTGCATCCGACACCAGGTTGCTCTAATAGACGTCGCCCCTCGGCAGGAAATGTCCAACCTCCGAGTGTATTTCTGCCATGAAAAAGCTCTTCATAAAAGCCATTTGCTGTTCGGAGTCGGCTTAAAACTGTAGGTATCTCCATTTGTGGAACAACATTAAGACGAGCGCAACAAATGGGAGGAGCAGTTATTTATAAAATTTTTTTTGTATTTTTTAGGTTAAAATTTATTTAAAACAATTTTTTTTTTTTCAAAACTTTTAGATAAGATTTTGTGATTGTCCCCCCTAGAGTGTTTCAGGTTAAAAGTTAATTTTTAAAATAAACTTTTATAAGGAAACAATTTTTTCTTATTTTTAATTATATGAAATATTTATTTTATTTTTTAATTGGATAAAATTTCATGCTTGTTTCCCTTATAGTTTTTTCTAATTTTTTTATTAGTAGCTGAGACTACATATAGTCAGTAATCCCTAAAAAGTTATTACTTAAGACAACGTTTTTTTTTTTGTAGGTTTTTAAGTTTTTTTGTTTTTTTGTTCAAAACTTTTGGATAAAATTGTATTTGTCTTCCTTAGTGTTTTTTTAAGTTCAAATTTACTTTTAAGAATAAAATTTTTTGAGGAAATAAGTTTTTATTTTAATTTGTATTTTTTTTTTCTTCATAACTTTTGGAAAAAACTTTGCACTTGTCTCACTTAGAGTTTTTTCTAATTTGTTTTATTAGTTGCTGGAACTACATATAGCCATTAATCTGTAAAAGATTAATACTTAAAAAAACTTTATTGAGGAAACTATTTTTTTTATTAAGTTTTTAATTTTTTTTTTTTAAGTTTATAATTTTTTTTTTTTTTTGTTCAAAACCTTTTGATAAAATTGTGTTCATCTCCCTTAGTGTTTTTTGTTTCAGTTCAAATTTACTTTTTCAAATAAACCTTTTTGAGAAAATAATTTTTTATTTTAATTGAATTTTTGTGTTTTTTTTCTCAAAACATTTGGAAAAAATTTTGTGCTTTTCTCATCTTCGAGTTTTTTTTCTAATTTGTTTTATTAGTAGCTGAGACGATAGCCAGTAATCCCTAAAAGGTCCCCACAACTTCTCGAGCTATATTCTAGTCACAGTGAAGTTTCTTTATAACGAAACTCTTTGTGATAAAATACATATTCGGTCAATGAAATTCTCAAAATTTCTCGGCAATAGACCAGTTTTTTCTTCGTCATATCCAAAAGATATTCTTCATCAGAAATATTCGTTACTTCGGTCAATGAAATTTTCTAAGTTACTGGGCATTGGGCCACGAATTTTTTTCATATCCAAAAATGTGCTATAATCACGTTTTTTTAGGAAATTTGGAATTTTAGGAGGAAATAAGTGGAGATGAGCGTCAATTCCCTGACGCAGTGCAGAGAGGAATTTTTGAACGCATGTTAGGATACCCATTAGCTTTTTACACTTACAATATATATATTTTTTTATTGCACATGCATTCATCCTAGTCAAATGCAGTCTTTTCATAGTAGAATTAAATTAAACACCTTTTAGAGTACATTTCAGTCATCTATTTCTTATCTAAATGTGCATTGACATGACTTTCTCGAAATCGTCATAGTGAAAGTTTGTTAAAAAAGGCAGTTAGAGTGTTAAATTGTTACACAGAATCTTTAACCAGACAATTTTACTGGTGGTCACTGAAGACAAAAACTCTGTAGGGGTTATGTTGAATGAGCAAGAAAACTTTGTCCCAGCTAATGTCTACAGATTTGGTATAAAAACATTGCGAACAAAAATACAACTAACTATAAGTATTAGGGGATAATCGATTTGGAGGGACCGCAATTTTTCTCCTCACTCTATGGGTAGAAATAAAAAAGAGTTTGAAGTAATTTTATTCGAATATTTACTAACAGAAATGCGACTGAATTTTCTAAGCTCAAGATTTTCTATGATTTTAGAGAACTAAAATATTGCTTGATCTTTACTACAAGGGACATATTTATGAAAAAAATATTCGGAAATTAAAATAAAAAGTATTTTAAAGAATTTAACAAAAATAACACTAAAGGTTTGTAAAAAATTTAAAAACCAGTACCGTCAACCCAAATAACCTCTAAACTGCCACAATGCAATCAATTGATTGGTTCGGCATGGCATTGCAGTACTAATTATATGTTTAAAGTAACATTACTATAAAAATTGTATTTCACTAATTGTCCGACAATGTATTCGTATCTTGAAAATAAGCAATAGGTGCATGCATTCGTACAGAATTTTGTACCCATGCATATGTATGTATAGGTGCACATATGTATGTGTATTTGTAATCTATGAATCTTATATGTACAGGGTGCATTATGTTCCAGGTCGAAATTTTTTAGCGGCCACTTTAGTTTCAAAAACATTGTCGCGCATTTGTTTGTTTTGTATTTATACATGAAAGAAAGTTATTAGTACACAGTTAGCAAGAAAATTTGTCAAAAATTAATGAGATTTTTGAGCCACTTGAAACCGCTTTACTGGATGAAAATTCAATGGGCTATAATACTGCGTACTCGAAATGTTCCGACTGAAAATTGTGAACATTTGCTGAATTTTTCTTTTAAGTTTAAACAAACTTTGAAACTTGGATTTATTTGGGGTTTGCAGGAGACTGAACTATATTTTCATAAAAAAAATATTAAAATTAAAAAAGAAATAAATGAATTGACAAAACTTGGCACTAAGTTTAAGTACTATAGGTATTTCATGGTGAAAGGATTTTTAGAGGAACAGACCGTTATTCAGAATCAGCTGATGAGCTGACGTCACTTGAGATGTGTTTAAAACAACAGAGATTGTGTTGGTGATATACGAAAAAAATTAACCAATGACACTTCGTTGCCGTCTGAGCAACGACTGTTTGGAAGTGTGTATGAAATAATTGTGCGATTGGGTTAGTGTTATACGAAAAAGTGTATGAGGCTTCGCTCATGTTGTTTCGTTGCTATCCGAGCGACTGATTGGAGGAGTGTGTGCATTCATGTGAAATGATCGTGCGGAATTTGGCTGAATCTCCCAAGTCGCCTGGCAGCCGAAATTCCCCTCTCAATTTTCTTTTCACCATAGTTACAGAGCTAACCTGATAAATCTACCATCCTTAGTTATTTAACAAAGTGAAGTAAAGAAATGACGTCTTAGGCATGAAAAACTAACTAATTAGCAGGTATCTGGCAGCTAAATTTTAAATTAATCCAAAAAATTCTAATTTGTGAAAAATATTTACACGCTAGCAAAATATTTCATAGCCTTAAGCACGAAATTTCCTTTGATTTCTTTCTATTGAATTAAAATTACATTCAATTGTAAGATTTTTTATATTTGAAAGTTTCTAATGCAACTAAATATATAATTTTCAGATAGTGCCTTTAAAACATATTCATACTCAGTCATTTTTTATTTTCTTCCTTAAGAATGGCCATATTAAAAATTGGTATTTCAAGAGAAAAATGCATATCAATATAAATTTGAGATTTTGGGTTTAAAATTTTGAAGGCTACTAATCGCAGACTCTCTTTTAAGGATAATATCGATATTCTCTTGGATAGCCAAGCTGCAATTCAAGCACTCGATTCAACAACAACAGCTTCCACACTGGAACAAAGCAGGCGTAGCCATACCACCTTGAGCGAAAGCCTTAACGTTACCTTAATCTGTGTCCCGGGACATCAGAACGTTGAAGGAAACGAAAAAGCGAACGAACTGGCCCCCTGCCATGAATAACATTCTTGCAGAAGCGGTATTTGCTCCACTAGGTTCAATCAAGAATACAATCACCTTAAAATACCCACGAATCGCGAATTATACTTATAGATGGAGGAATCAGGCGACATGCAAAATTAGCAGAACGCTAGGATCCACCTACAATTACAAACAAACGTCAAAATTGATAAATATGAAACGAAAGGCTGCCTGCGGACTCACAGCGGTGCTAACTGGCTGCTAGAAGAGCAAGAAGACAAGCAAGATTTTTATCGAAATGCATTTCATAAACTTACACAAGGAACGTGGCTATAGGTTAAAATATATTAGAGAAGCATCAATTAATATTGAAACTGTTTTGCTTTTTTTTGCTTTAAAACTTTGAACTATCTACTATCCACTCTCCCTATATTAATCAGATTTATTCTCAAAATATCAAAAACTTTTGAAGGCGAAAAACGAAAACATTTTCTAATAATAATTAATAAATTGGTTACAAGCAGAAAACTGCTCTTCACTAAAAATTATTAATAAGAAAATAGAACTGAAACATAATCTGCACCCTGTGTTGCAATTGAAAACCAAAATTTAGTAGTAAATTAGTAGCCTAACGTCGTCAGAAAGAATACGCTTATGTTTGTAGGTACATTAACCCGTTTGCAGTGTTTGAAATTTGTCTCGTGCAACAATGTTTATGTTGGGTCACTTTTGCCCAATAAGCGACACGGTCTGAGTTTAAATTAGCATTTTTGACCTTCCTCAAACTTTAACTATCACAGATATGTTTGTTTACTTTAGAGAAATTCTACTGCGGTGAGAAACGATATTTTATTATTATAGAGTTGCTCATTACGAGTGATTGAGCTTCAAAACTAAATTAATCAAAAAATTAAACTGAAATCGCCGCACTTTTTTGTTTTTAAGGAATTAAAAAGAACAAAATGTCACAAATGGCCAGCGCGACCTCACTGTAGGAGGTATAGCTTAGAGAACTACTTTTTGGATGACATCTTCGCGTAAAGGAGTTCAATTTCATAAACAGCAGCTGTCCATCTAAAGTTCAATAAGTAATCACGTCGTGAGTGATCTGTATGTGGTCGTTGGTCTTTAGAGCTTGAGTTACTTAAATTTTATACTGATGATAGCCTAACACTCGACGTGTAATCAACCAACCTAGCTCGGGATTTTTTTACTCACTAAACGCATGGCGAAGAGAGCAATGACTTTTACAATCAATTTTAACCAAGATTAGTCTTCAAGAGTAAATGCACATCCGTGTCACATTCGATAGCTCTATCTCCATTTCCGCTATATGCTGTATCTTCTCAATGCTCGAATGCACTTATGCAAAATTCTTTAAAAGCGCATAGAAATCTGAAATCAAAACCTTTCTCGTTTTCTTTCCGTCAGATTTCTCAAGTACTTGGCAGTGAAAAATTCATTTTCTCAAGTCCACACAAAATTCATAAAACTCAAATGCCCCGCTTAAAATGATATTAAAATATTAATAAGTAATTTAGGCAAAATTCCGCGAAAATACTATGTTCGTGTAAAAGAAAGGCATGGAAAAAAACTTACATTTTTTTTTATCAAAGCATGCGGGAAAAACTATATACGACTATACTGTGAAAAATAAAAATAAATAATTTTTGAATAAAAAAGAAATTGTAATTTTTCATAAAAACTTGTTTACGTAAATAAACAAAAACAAAGAATAGTTTAAATAAAAAAAATTAATAAATTAATTTTTAATAAAAAAGAATTTTTGGGGAAAAACATAAACATTGTGCAAAAAAATGTTTTTTTAAATAAAAAACAAAAAATTTTGGAATACAAAATATTTAAATTTTTGATAAAATAAATGTAATTTTTCGTAAAAACAAATTTCAATTTTTCATAAATTTTTGTTTTTTTCAAAAATAAATAGAAAAAAATACTTTCAATAAAAAAAAATTTAATAAACTAATTTTCACTCAAAAAAATTTTTTTCACAAATTTTATAATATTTAAGAAAAACATATGTTTGAAAAAAAAAAATTTTTTTAAAAAGTTGTCTTAAATAAACACTAATGATTTTTTAATAAAAAAAAACAAATTTTCATTTTTCATAAAAACAAATTTCAATTTTTGATAAATTTTTTTTCAAAAATAAAGAAACACAAAAAATAGTTTGAATGAAACAAATTTAACAAGCTAATTTCCAATAAAAGATTAAAATTTTTTATAAATTTTGTTTGTTCAAAAATAAATAAAAACAATAAAAAAATTTAATATACTAATTTTCAATCAAACAAAAATTTTTATTCACAAATTGCATAGTATTTAAAAAATAAATTTGTTTGAGAAAAAACACATATATTTTGAAATAAAAATGTTTTCTTAAATAAAAACTAAGGGTTTTTTAATAAAAAAAAATAAACAAATTTTAATTTTTCATAAAAACAAATTTCAATTAAAAAAAAAATTTTTTTTTTCAAAAATAAAGAAACACAAAAAATAGTTTGAATAAAACCAATTTAATAAGCTAATTTTCAATAAAAAATTAAAATTTTTCATAAAGTTTTGTTTTATTTAAAATAAATAATAACAAAAAATTGTTTGAATAAAAAAAATTTAATAAACTAATTTTCAATCAAAAAAATTTTTATTCACAAATTTTATAATATTTAAAAAAGTATTTTATTTGGAAACAAACACATATTGTGAAAAAAACTGTTTTCTTAAATAAAAACAAAGGATTTCTTAATAGAAAAATTTATTAAATATAAAAAGTTTATTAAAAAAATGTATTAAAAAAATATTTATTAAAAAAAATTTATTGAAAATTAATTTATTAATGTTTTTTATGTTTTTTAACCTACTTTTAGTTTTTATTTATTTTTTTATTTTTATTTAAGAAAAACAGTTTTTTTTCACAATATGTATATATTTTCCTCCGATTGCTTTTCTGTGTCTTTCTGAGTCTCAGCTGGTTTTAAAGTTCCTTAAATTATCATTTCATACCTTCTTCAAAATTA
This sequence comes from Anastrepha obliqua, assembly GCF_027943255.1. NCBI lineage: Eukaryota > Metazoa > Arthropoda > Insecta > Diptera > Tephritidae > Anastrepha > Anastrepha obliqua. The sequence goes on along the minus strand of NC_072892.1, from coordinate 57,114,161 downwards.
GTCAATTTTTATACAACGAGTGCCGAAGGGTTAAATGAAACTGGAAAATATCAATGAAATCATATTAAATGTGTGTTGGCAGAAGTAGAAGTAGCGCAACGTCTCATACTCAAGTGGTAGACGAATGCGTTTGTATGGGGAAGTTATAATTATAAGAAATTACAAAATATTTTATCTAAATTGTTCAGCTGCTAACGGTAATTGATTTTCCATTTACTGGCACAATCTAGCAATGTATGTATACAGCTACTCATATTCCACATGCCACATACATACGTACGCATACAGGTATATGTCAGTACATACATATATAGCAAAACCACACCCTATAGTACATCGAACTATTGCCTATTATTTTATTGAATCGTCTGGTTTGTTCTCCACAACCGCGTTTCAGGTACCTTGTTTGTGGTTGTTTGTATTATTGACGTATCTAAAGCTAAATTTATTTTGTATGCTGATGATTTGAAAATCAGTAGTGTACCTGTTACAAGTCATACTGACTCTCTCAATATTGGTGCTGTGGTATAAATCAAACACAAAAATCAATATTGATAAGAGCTTTCGTATCGGTTTCTCTAAATCTCTTTACCTTATCCCAATTTCTTATCATATCGCTGGCTCTCAGCTAACCACTTCTAGTGAAATTTCTAATCTAAGTGTAATTTTGGATTCAAAATTCTTATTCCATAAATATTTCTACTCAGTACTTACTTTCATTCGCCAGTTTAGTGCAGATTCTACTGATTTATAAATTATTATTCGCTACTATTGTGCGGCCTAAGTGATAAATTTTGTTTTATTTTTACTACTACTGCAATATGAAAACACTTCAATGATTACAAAAAAAAAAACAATTTTTGTATGTCTTGCTCTTATACTCATATTTGCTAATAAACCCTATGTCGTTGTATAGTAAAAGATTCTTCTCTCGATCGCTGTACGCAACAATTTAAATATAACTCGAAAGATTAATGGAGTCCTACTATGAAACTTCTAGGCATTACTGAACATAGTCTCAGTTATTAATCAAAAAAGTAAGAGAAAAATCTTAGAAGGGTGATATGACAAAAAAATGTCTACCGAAAATTTTCGAACAAAATAGTTAAATTCTTTTTTTTTCTTAAGTATATTTCATACTAAAAAATAAAAAAATATATATGTATATAATTTGCGCTTACAACTTTTTTTTGGTGTTTGGTCGAGCTCCTCTTACTTATGGCGTGCGTCTTGTTGTTGTTCCACAAATGGAGGGACCTACAATTTTAAGCCGACTACAAAGGGCAAATGGTTTTTTATGAAGAGTTTTTTCATAGCAGAAATACACTCGGAGATTTGCCATTGCCTTCCGAGGGGCGACCGCTTTCAAGAAAAAAATGTTTCTTTATTTTGGTGCATCACGGAGATTTCAACCTATGTTCTCTCCGAATTCCGAAAGGTAGTCACGCACCCATCCAATCAGCTACAGCGGCCGTCAAAAACAAATTTAAAACTGTTAAAAAAACCCAGGTATTTAGCTTTAAAACACTTCACACTGAAATTTTCAACATTCAATAAATCTGAAAGTTATTAAATTTTTGTCAAAATTTGTTCAATTTTTTCTTATTCTACTCAAGCCTGCAAATCATATATGAGAAATTGAAGACAATGTGCAAAATAATTTGGATCACTTGTCGTGGTAATTGCTCATTGCAGGAAACCGCATGTACGATGAGCTTATTCAATAGACCACCCTTCATATTTATTTTTGATATTATTTGAGGTTCTGTTGGTTGTCCCGAGGTTCTTGAACGTAAAAATAGTTAAATCAATTTACTATAATTACTATAAGGTATATACAGACTACTCGACCTGGATGTTACTATGTTAAGATTTCTTTTCTATACGAAAATTGCATCCCACTAAGAATTTCTTTTAAGTAAATATATGTCTCTGTGCAGAATAGCGAAATAGGTTACTCAAAACGCCAGCTCATAAATAGGCGGACCTCGAATCAACTAAGCGGCCGCTATACGAAAATCTTGGTTGCTAAGATCTTCTGACTGGATGCAAATCGGATGCGGGGAAGCTTGGCGATATGCATCGAAGTCGCGCACTTTCAATGGAGATCAAAAGAGCCAGGCTAAACATATCTTCGAGCCACTTTTGCAAACGCTGTGTAGAGAATGCTGAAGTGGAATGACGTCACCAATTACTCCTAAAATGTTCTGCTTTCGTAGATTCTACATTTCAACATTTTGGCGCTCACTTTTTAAATAAACTTAATTAGATTTCTTTTTCACGAAAGGTGAGTAATTAGGAATACCAAAATGAAGATTTTGCCTTTTTTTATTTCCTTGTAGTGGTATTAAAATGTGCGATTTTCTTATCAGCTGTGCCCCCTCTTTTCGACGGCGCAAACATGCAACCTAATCTAACTAACAATAGTCCCAGAACAATTTTGATCTTGGCAAAATACTTAGCTAATATTACGTACTTCTTAATAGCATGCCTGGGCGCATAAAGTTACATTGCACAACTCTACGATTATCGATGACAACTTTTATTTTGAGCGACTTTGGTGCAATTTTTCGGTATATGTGCCTCTTTGTCATGATATTTGCTCGATTGGTCGGCTGTTTGGGGATCATAAGCATAGTTTCTGGTGTCATCTCCAATTATGATTGTTTTCATGACAGTCTCATTATCAGAACTCATAAATTTACAGTTTGTTAATGGGGCACTTTTTTCAAAGAAATTAAATCTCTTTGGAATCAAACGAGAAAAGGCTTATCTGAAGTCCAAATGGTCCTTCACAACTTTTATTATTGATATGTTGACGTTATGCCAAAAACATCAACAAGGCATCAAAGAGGAGGCAATCGACAAATTTTGAGAGTTGTGAAAGTAGTGGAGATGATAGCATAACGTCTATGGCGGTAGGTAGGTGAAATGGTTGAAGTGCCGACCTGGCACTCCTCAAGTAGCACTAAAGCGCCGTTTTGATGCCATTATGAGACCTCTAACAGGCAGATATTTACAGCCAGCCATAGTTCTTGATATAATGGAGGAGATTGATTGGATTTAGGTTGGCGCACTGCCCCAGGCTGTCGAAGAAAGGAGCACCCAGTGGCCTTAGTCGTCTAGCTGCCAAACCTGGACATTTACAGAGAAAATGCTCTACAGTCTCTTTCTCTGAAAGGTCACCAACTTCTACAATGGGGGTTAAAAGGTAACCCTAGAGAGATTTGATCTCCTCTTTACAGGAGTTTATGAATTTCGTACTGCACCATGGCGTCGTCAAAGCCTTGATCGCGGCTTGACTATCGGAGAAAATGTTAATATCTCCCTCGCTCCCGCGTTCCCTAAGCATTTTGCATGCCTGCAGGATCGCAAAGACTTTTGCCTGAAAAACACTAGCAGTGATCGGCAGTTTAAAGGAGATAGATAAATTGTCTAATTTAGAGAAAACCCCTGCTCCGACTCCCGATTCCATCTTGAAACCGTCAGTGAAGACTGAGGTGCAAGCTTCGGTGCAGATTTTCCCCTCGATCCAATCCTATCTATTTGGAAAGATTGCTCTAGCAGGACCCTCAAACTCTAGTTTGCGGGTAGAGAGATTTGTCCGAAGTTCAGAGAAATACGTTGTTAACTGCCGAAAATGCTACCAAGTCCCTTGAGGAATTGCCTCCAGACCCAAACTCCTTTAACCTGATTGCACTTTGGGCTGCGATGGAAATGACGGAAAAGTCGATGGAAAGTAAGTGCAAAGGGACATTCAGGGCAGCACTTGGGCAATTTGTATATGCTCCAGCGATGCCAATGCATGAAGTTTTTGTACTCTCTCCAGTTTAGTGTTAATATAACACTTCCGAAGAGCTTCCCACCGTACCAGGCATTCATATTTTAAAATTGGCAAAACCACTGCTTTGTACATCCACAGCACGACCTGTGGCTTGAGTCCCCATTTTTTAACCAAACATAGATTTGCAGAAGTAGAAGGTTTTACTGGTCTTCTTTACCCGATTTTCAAGATTCCTAACTTCCGATGAAAGCGGGAGAACTTGGTTGTTTAACTTGGGAAGTCGAAAGGGTGGAGGTTTATATTTTCGTGTAAATAGCACCAGCTCCGTTTTGTCATATATTTATGCATGTATGTTGTGAGGCGTTATGTTTTACTTTCAGGTTTTGGTAGTACTCATACTCTGCCCCTTTTCACTAGTTTAGGTACAGTTACAAGCTGTTACGTTTTTTCTCCAGTGCCGCAACCCATGGATACACACACAAACCCACTAGTTAGCTTACAATTTTTCAGTTGGAATATATACACACAGATGTACGATATGCTTCCAATAGTCACATCAACCTAATTATTTTACTCATTCCAAGAGAGGCATAAATGTGTCAGCGAAGAAGGTTTGGTGTGGGTGTGCGATTGTGCAGTGGGTTACTGAAGGCGCTGGCGGTTGAGAAATACAATTTTTGTTTTTGTTTTCTGTTGTACTTTTCTATCAAATCAATTTGCAGCTTGGAATGACTTCTTCGAATTAGAAATTGAAGCCTGATTTTAGCAGCTTTTCGTGACAGTAGTCCAATATTTCGGGAGGCACAATCATTCGTGTTTTGCCTTGTTTCGCCGGTGGCATTCGCCTTAATCCAAGTTTGCGAACAAAACGGGGCATATTTGACTTGAATCGGATAATTCTAAGTACGTTAAATAAAGCGTCAAATTTCGATCACAAATACGACATTTATTTTTCCCCAACCCTTTCTTGTAAAATTATTTTAAATTATTTATTTAAAGTTTATATTATAAAAACTCGGCTCGTAAATTTCAGGTAATTTGGAACTCAATAAATAATAGGTAGAAAACAAAACATCATCCAGAATTACCATCTCATCTTCTTCGCTCTATTACCGGCTGCTTAGTCAGCCTCAGGTAAATATTGTACTTTGTGCATAAAACTTTCCAAGTCACTCATTATTTTTTTTTTTTGGTGCACCCTAAACTACAACCCATTACTATAATAATTATCTCTCAGAAATTAATCAGCTTTAGCAGAATCAGTTAGTAAAGTAGAAGCGTAAACTGTTGACCACAGTCGGATTGTGGCCTTGAATTTTTCAAACTTTCGAACAATCGATTTTTAGGTTTATTTAAGCTTACATATGTTTGTATGTATGTATAATATATGTAAGTACTCGTATACTCTACACTGTTAAATTTAATTTATTATTTGGCTTTTTAGTAGTATTTCCAATACCTATCAGCTACTTTTACGACATATTTTCTTTTTCTTGGCAAGAGTTGGTATATGGATATCTGCAAAATAATATAAATACATATGTATATAAACATATATCTGCAACCAATACAGCACTAAACATTGACACCATTCTACAAAACTATAATAAACACCAACACCACCAAACATACATATAAAATAAAAGCTTTGTATGGCAAATGAAAACTTCACTAAAAATCAAAGAATGAAACAATTTTGAAACCACTGACAACCAGCCGCCAACTGGTGCAGACAGTTATTAAAGAGGGTGAAAAAAGCAAGTATATGTAAAATGAAAAAAGATAATATCGAAACTTCACATAGAACACACCGGATGTAAATTCCGTGCCAGTACGTGTGGGGGGGCATTTCACGGTTGCACGCGATCGAGACTTTTGTAGGCTGTAGACAGGCGACACTAAAATACACACTGCATACATACATATGACGGCACAGTAGCATATGTAGAATTTGCGAGCACACAAGCCAGCGGAGAGATATGGATATAAATCAACAAAAGACTGGGGAGCGTAGAATTATGTAACGCGCGATACGAATGTATGGATATGTAGGGGTAGATATGTTATTATAAATTTGTGTTAAAATGTATATTCAATAGAACTATAAACAAATGTGACATGACTTCATACATAGCTCAATAGCTGTGTATATTTTTTCGCACATGCATGCATACATATGTACATATATATGAATATGTATACTCTTACGCATGAATGAGATTCGCCTGGGCGCTTGTCTGCACTGTTTGGACAATTTATGTTACATTTTAGATGTAAATTTTTTTTTTTTTTTTTCAATATAAACGAATGAAATGTCATTTTATGTGCATATAAAATTCTAAAATTCATATGCAACTGTCAATATTCATATTGTCGGAAATCGCAATTCATTTTCATTGAAATTTGTTGCATGCATTTCGATTATAGCAACAAATGCACCCACATACATATTATATTTTTATTTTTATATGAACTGTGTACATACATACATACATATGCCCTCACTAGTGTATCCTTTAGAGATATTAGTCCCGAAAATCCCGGAACTGAGCGTTTTTTTTATAATATTAATTTTACGCAGGTAAAATTTTTAGCACCAAAATCCTCCTTTTTATTTCGTTTATTGAATCTATGATTACATGTAACACATAAATTATAAACGCCACAGACTAGATTTTCAAATTTGAATGACTTCACGCATTGAGTCAAACCCAGATGTCAGGAGGACAAAATCTAAGTCAGGGCCTCTGAATATTCTATTGATTTCCATGAGAACTCTTGCAAAAGAGTCAAAAATATCATAATTAGCTTTGTTTAGGTTTACGTGAAATTGAAACTGAAAGCGTGGAGTTCGTTGCCGATCATTGAAGCTTATAAGCTCAAATAGCTCCGAGCAATTAATGAGTCCAAAAGGGATCTCATAAATTAACAACAGCGATTGAATGGTTTTTCCCGATTCAAGCGGCTTCATTACTAAAAGCATTCAATGTACAGTATAAGATGGCAGAGGATCAGATACGTGAAGTGGCTTGAGAGCCAAATGAATGAGACTCCGCTGCACTCTTTCGATTAGATGGGGATCAGTTAAATAAAGCGGTTTGCAGATTGAAGAGGAGTTTTCCAATTTTGATCGCAGCATTGGTTGAGCTTTAAGCGTTTTCACAAGTTTTATAAAATAGCTCAGTTCATACGTGGAGGAGAATTGTCGCTCTAGGCAGGCATAAATGGCAGTACAAAAACTTCGTTCTAAAATACTGCCGTATTAAGTTTGTAGAATTTTGTGATTCTTTTTCTGTTTAAAAATAAGTTTTATTTGTGGAATTTAGAAACACAAGGTGACGCAAAATTAATCACCCTATTAGAACATTCAATCAATCAACAATGACACTTGTGAACTAGACGGAGTACTTAAAGGTAAAATAAAGATTTTCATCACTCAATATTTATTTTTTAGTAAATAAGTTCGTAAAAAAATTGGATTATTGATTTTGCGCCACTTTGGCTTATATAAATTGCTAAAACGGCATTTCTTTGTTATAGTGTTTTGATTTAAAATGTAATATTAGGCTGAGTACAGGCAGCACGCATAAAAAATAAAGCACCTGAACATTTTGACCGGTGTTGCCAAATTTTTTTTTATATATTATATATTTTTTTATAAAAGTATAGTTCACTGTTTAACAAAAAACTAGATTATACAAATTCGAACCTTATAGAAAAGTAAGAAAATGTATACCAATTTTCATGAAAACTTCTAAATTTTTCAGCAGAAAAACATATAGCACCTCAACATTTTGACTATTTTTGACAATTTTTTTTATATTAATTTTTTTATAAAAGTATAGTTCACTGTTTAACAAAAAAACTATATTAATCGAAATTTCGAACTTTATAGAAAAATAAGAAAATATTGTATATACCAATTTTCATCAAAATTTCAGCATTTGTAATCAGAAAAAAATTATAACACTTCAACATTTTGACTATTTTTGACAATTTTTTTTATATTAATTTTTTTATAAAAGTATAGTTCACTGTTTAACAAAAAAACTATATTAATCGAAATTTCCAACCTTATAGAAAAATAAGAAAATATACACCAATTTTCATCAAAATTTCAGAATATTTAATCAGAAAAATTTATAACACTTCAACATTTTGACTATTTTTGCCAATTTTTTTTATATTAATTTTTTTATAAAAAAATTTTTTTTTTCAGTTCACTGTTTAACAAAAAAACTATATTAATCGAAATTTCGAACCTTAGAAAAATAAGAAAATATATACCAATTTTCATCAAAATTTAGAAATAATTATAACACTTCAACATTTTGACTATTTTTGCCAATTTTTTTTATGTTAATTTTTTTATAAAAGTTTAACAAAAAAACTATATTAATCCTAATTTGAAAGCTTATAGAAACATAAGAAAGTTTATACCAATTTTTATCAAAATTTCAAAAGTTTTATTTAGTATTAAAATAAACGCAGTACGTAGTTTTATAGAGCATTCGATTTTGGTATATTAAAGTGAAAGTAGTTTGAAGTTGCTAGAAAATCCAGTTAATTTTTTATCATTTTATTTAGACGATACTGCGCATTTTCTAAGTAACAAATCGACCAAACTTTTTTGATTTGGAAAAATATACGCAACACTGTCAAAGTAAAAAATTATCAAACATTAATGAGAATCTTGCGACACTTCAAACTTATACTTGATACAATAAAATTGATTGTGCTACCAAACTGCAATCTCAATTTTTATGTTACAATTTTGAGTAAAAATTTTGAAATTTTTGTAATATAAAAATTTGTCGCGTTTTCAGTAGATGTATAAAGTTTATTAATAGCTTCGTAAAATTTCATGAATTTCTTCCAATTTTTTGGGGGCACCTCAAAACGTTATGCTGAGAGGGCAATTTTTTTATTTATTTTTTATTAAATCTTATAAAGGTAGCATTTTATTACTCTGACTGTACAAAAAAAAAATGCGTAAAAAAAATGATAAAAAATACATGCACTATCGCTCCACCTTAATGTTGATATAACATTTTCGCATACAGTTTTTATATAACACAAAATCTCCAAAAAAATGCAATCACATTTCATACGCGAATAGCATTTGGTCTCACCTTAGCCCATTGCCTAATCAACATGCATTGCGTCTACAAACATATTAACATCATATTTCGAACAACCGTAAAATTATGTGTGCATGTATGTGATCCCTGCATGGCTATGACTATGAATTATGACATTATGACATTTCACCGAAAAGAGGCGTCACTTATATGAAGCTCGCTGCCACACGCACTTTGATGGTTTTTTATTTTTCTGTTTGACATCTCTCATTTTGGTGTATAATATTTGAACAATAAAACTACATTAAAAGTGAAAAAATTTCATGTGAAAGTAAAAGTCAATATTTCCCTCTTGAGAAACGCAATTTCATAAATTTTGACTTGTGTTTGATACCAAAAATATTTTCTGCTACATCCATTTGTATTGCAAACAAAATTGAAAACATTTTATTTTTCGCAACTTTTTCACTTATGCGCCGTAAATCAAAGTCGCATGTGCCGCGAATACAGCTGCACGAAATATTTACAAGCCCAAATGTAGGGAAAAAATGTAGGATTAGTAAATTTGTGTGTATTGGTTTAGCAAAGAAGGCAAAACAGATGTATGCAAAAACAGAGAAATAAATGCACATACATACCTATATTTTATATAAATTTATACGCGCATGCTTGCGTGTGCAAAACATTTTGCATTAGGCCTTACGAGGCAAGAAAAATTAATGCAATTTGTTATTGCCCAAAAAATCGGCAAGGCCTTAGAAAGTAGCGAAACCTGGCACTAAGCAACGCTTCCTAAGCTATTTCAGTTGCATAAGTGTGAGTATGCATGGCGCAACGCGCCTTTTTTGTTTCATTTCAATTTCCTTCCTCACCAACTTCCGCGTTCTTTTCTCTGCTTAATTTTCCTCATACTATTTTTTTCTTCGTTTTATTACTTTTTTATTCCATTTTATTTATTTCACCTTACGCTCGCCCTTCTGACGCGTGTCCTTCTCGCTATAACCAGAATTGAGTTTAAGTTCACGCCCTCAGTGATCAATAAAGGCTGTTAAGTCGGCTGGGCTCTTTTTCCTTAATGCATTATTTTTATTTCATTTTATTTTGGCCTTAAAATCTGAATGCAAATAAAAGGTGCTTGTGAACAGTTGATTGATGTGACAAAAATCGTCCACATAAAATTCATTGCAGCTCATTTAATTTTGCTTTTATTCCCCTCTTTTTCCTAAGTAATGGTCGAGGCTGAGTGAACGAAAAACGAAATGAAGGATATGGGAAAAATAATTGATACGCTCTTTATGGGCAAAACGATGAATCGATTAATGTCTACTTTATGTCACTCTCTTGAACATTTTCAGATTTTCATTCATGCAGTCAGTGAATATTCACTGTAGCAGTGACTATAACAGATTTTCATTCAATCAGTCATCAACATTGTAGCAATGAGTACAACCCAAAACTACAATTAGTCGATTTGTCTTGGCTTGTCTACTACATGGCAGATTTCGAGAAAGGAAGTTGGCGGCAGAATTTGGAAACATTGGACCACTGTTTGCATAGCACAGGCGGTGAATCGTCTGAAAATGCACTGACAATTGAACCGAACATTCTTACTGAGAAATCACGCAATTAGTGATGAGGCCCATTTTTCGCTTATTAGTAATGCGAATAAGCAAAATTGTCATATTAGATCTGAGAAAAATCCGTTTGAGTCTCTCGCGATCCCAATAAATAACGAAAAATGCACAATTCATGTGGTTCTCATGCAGGTGGCTTCAGTGACACATTTCTAAATTGAAAATTGAGAGAGGATTTCCAATAATGGTACCTGATTTGCAGCTTTTTTGTTTCCACGAACTTTCATCAGCAAGGCTTCCCTAATTCCACACAAAGATTTTATATGAAAAAAAGGCCTAGCAACGTCAATAAAAAAATTTGCCAAAAATCAGTGGAATTTGTAGCTACCAAATACTTGCACTGAAATCCAGTAGACTGTAAAATTGTATACCCAGAAAAATGCTTGCTTAAAAAGTTGAAAATTTTGATGAAATTTCGGCAAACCTTGAAATTTTGTATTACACATACGAGTATAATAAATTAAATATCATGAGAATATAGATGAACATACATACATACATATGTATATATGTACGTTTCCAGCAACAAGAAATAAATCCTATTTAACGCTAAAACCGCAAATTATCAGCCAGCACCCATTTCACAATTGCTAATGTCAAAAAACTGTGGAGTATGACTGTTAGCAGACACACACACCCATACATCACTGGTAAATTGCTGAAGAAAAAGCAGTGCGTGTTCAAAGCGATGCTCAGAGTATTGTATTAATATGAAGCTAACAAGCCGAGAAATTGTAAAATTGTGCTCTTTGTGTGCTTTTTGTTTTTTTTTTCTTTGTTCTTTTTTTTTTTTTTTTTGCATGCATATTTCATTTATATAATTCCCTTCTTAAGTAAGCATGAAAAATGGTACTTGGCATTACTGCCGTTAGAAACAAACCATATAGAGACATGCTTGCGTTCATGTAAGGAAAAGAGAAGTGGAAAATATAATATCAGAAAACAGAAAATAATGCGACAATTGAACAATCATCAAAGCAGTAGTTAACGGAGGCAGTAAGAAATTATAATAATACCAATATTTGTATATTACGTGTATGCCCACATCAAATGTCAAATGCATGCGCTTATAGGTGTGTATGTCGGTGAAACGTAAACTACTTATGGGAATAGAATGGAAATAGAACATGCCACCAGAAAAGGAAATGTTAGAAAAGTGGAACGTGTAATGAGATAAAGGTGTTTTTAATGGTTAAAAGTAATTTGTAATGGAGTAAAAGCATACTGAATAAGAGCAAAAAAAGAGAGCACTAAGAGGTGAAGAAAAGAAAGGAAGACTCTTTGAAATAAAATAAAATAAAATAAGAGATAGTATTAGAAAGAAAATAAAATAATATAAAATAAAATAAAAAAAAATAAAATAAAATAAAATTAAATAAATTAAAATAAAATAAAATAAAAATACCTGGCCCGGAAAGCTCTCAATACACAACCGAAATAAACATTCGAAATGGCATCTTTCAAGGTGACTCGTAGAATCCGCTCTGGTTTGTTCTGAGCATGAACCCCTTAAGTCACATCCTGAATGAGACGGGACATGGGTTTGTATTAAAACACGGACAGTCTGGAAGATTCCGACTGAGCCATCTTTTTTACGTAGATGATTTGAAACTCTACGCCAGCGATTCCAAACATCTAGATAAGCTTTTGAGATGTGTAGAAACCTTCTCCAATGGCATTAAAATGCCTATTGGACTTGATAAATGCCGAAAGATCACAATAGTTAAAGGTAAAGTGGTTTCTCGACATGTAACTGCGGAAAAGAGCGGACTCGACATAACAGAAATGGAGCCAGGGGAGGTATACAAGTATCTTGGAGTTATACAAAGCAGCAGCATAAATACGATGCAAATGAGGAAAAATCTGATAGCAGAATTTAAAAGGCGCCTTCACGCCGTCTGTAAAACCCAACCTAATGGGAAAAACCAAATCCACGCTATTAATTCATTTGTCGTCCCGGTGGTATCGTATAGCTTCGGAATTGTAAAATGGTCATCTACTGAAATAGAAAATCTACAACGGATAATACGTACAATTAAGACTAAATACAAGTTACGTCATCCAAAAAGCTCTGTCATTCGAATGATGCTACCTAGAAAAGCGGGAGGCAGAGGACAGATTGATGTTGGAGCACTGCATGACAAACTTATCTTGAACATAAGAGCATACTTCCAACATAAGTGCTCCCAATCCGATCTGCACAAGGCTGCAAGTGCTGCGGATGATAATTACACCTCACTTCGGATGAATCAATCCTACGAAATCAGGAACGCAACCACAATAGGGGAAAAAATCCAAAGATGGTCTGAAATGGCTGTCCACGGCGTATATCGAAAAGACTTGCTGAGCCCACATGTCGACCAAAAATTTTCGCACTTATGGCTTACCAACAGGTCGATATTTGCCGAAACGGAGGGTACCATTTTCGCCATACAAGATGGTGTGATTCCAACGAGAAATTACATTAAATACGTAATGCGAGATCCAAATGCCGCTGCAGACAGATGTCGAAGATGCAATAGTCGAAGTGAGACATTAGGCCACGTGCTAGCGGGATGCACCACACTGGGAAACTCTATGTACCTGAAGCGGCATAATGACATCGCGAAAATAATCCATATAAAACTGACGCAGATGTACAACTTCAATCTAAGCAAAATACCGTACTTCAGATACACCCCAGAACCTATTCAAGAAGACTCCAACTACCTTCTATATTACGACCGAACAATTTTAACAAATGCCACAAGAGACCACAATAGGCCAGATATTTTCCTTATTGATAAATCTCAAGCGACTGGTTATATAGTTGATATTGCTGTTCCTCTAAACAGAAACATGCAAAAAACATATGCAGAAAAAATATCCAAATATTCTGACTTAGGCATTGATGTCAAACGCCAGTGGAAGCTAAGGAAGGTGCACATACTACCAATTATCATCTCAGCCCACGGACTAGTGCATAAAAACTTAGCAGACAACGTCAAAACTCTTCAACTCCCAGAATATTTAATTTTCGACATGCAGAAAGCAGCTTTACTCAATTCTTGTCATATAGTCCGAAACTTTTTACAGTAAACGTTTTTCTTGTTAGTAAATTTGTTAACTATTTTGTATAATATTTATATATATATTTAATTGTAATATTTTGTACCTGTTATAAATTATTGGCTTGCAGCTAAGCTGTCGCGAATTAATGTAAAACACTCCTTTTTTGGGATGCAATAAAAAAAATAAAATAAAATAAAATAAAATAAAATAAAATAAAATAAAATAAAATAAAATAAAATAAAATAAAATAAAATAAAATAAAATAAAATAAAATAAAATAAAATAAAATAAAATAAAATAAAATAAAATAAAATAAAATAAAATAAAATAAAATAAAACTAAAATAAAATAAAATAAGAGAAGAGATATTATTAGAAAGAAAATAAAATAAGATTAAATAAAATAAAATGAAATGAAATAAAATAAAATAAAATAAAATAAAATAAAATAAAATAAGAGAAGAGATATTATTAGAAAGAAAATAAAATAAGATTAAATAAAATAAAATGAAATGAAATAAAATATAATAAAATTAAATTAAATAAAAAAAAACGAATTGAAATTAAGTAATAAAAATTATTTAAAACATTTAAACACAATAAAATAGAGTACAATGAATTGAAACAAAGCTAAATGAAATGAAACAAATCAAATAAAAAATTATATAAAAGGAAATAAGACATTAATTAACATATACAAAAAAATATAATAAAATATTATGAAATAAAAAGAAATATAAATTAAATGGAATAAAACAAAATTAAATTAAATTGAAAAAATATTATATGTATTAAAGTAAGATATATATAGTAAAGTTAAAAATGGTATTAAGTCAGAATAAAAAACATTAATAAAAGTAAATTAATTATAATAAATGAAAAAAATTTAATAATAATTAAAATCAGATGTGAACTGAAATAAAATTAGGAAATTATATTAAATTAAGTTAAACGAAACAAAATGAAGTCAATGAAAAACAAAAACATAAAATAAATTACAATCTAGTAAAATAAAAATTTAAATCAGAAAAAATAAACTATTATTAAATAAACTTAAGTACAATAAATTAAATTGAAACAAAATTAAGTTAACTAAAAAAATTAAATAAAACGTAAATTATAATAATGAAAATAAAATAGAAATTAAATAAAACGTAAATTAATAAAAACAAAATATTATCAAATAAATTAAACTAAATGAGTACCTTAAAATAAATTAAAAAAATTAAATTAAAATAGACGAGATAAAGAAGTGAAACAAAATAAAATTAAATCAAATTTAATTCACCTTAAATAAAAAATAATTATTGAGATAAATGTGGAAACAATATAATTAAATTAAATTAGATAAAAAATTAAATAAAATAAACAAAAAAAATAAATTTAATTCAATCGAGTAAAATGAAATAAAATATAATAAACTCTAGGGTTTTCCAATAAGAGGTGTTATTTTGATATTCAAAGAAAAATGCTATTTTTTAATATAAATGATCGTATATTTATTTCATTATAAAGAGGAAGGTATGCCCTTAATAGTGGAAAATAACATCAGGCCAATTACCACCACGACCACGCTTACAGGACAATAGGTATATCATACTTTTCATTAAATTTTCCATAACTGAATTGCAAAGTGGCCGCCCTATGTCCTCGATAGCCTCACGAAGAATTCCATCTTTGAGGTCTTGAATCGACTCTGGGCTGTTGGCGTGAAACAACATCAAGACGACCGACGCATACCACAAATAGAGAAGAAGCTTGACCAAACACGCGACACTCACTAACTATGGTTTGATAGCTGAGAATGGCAACTGTGTTGACATTTTTGTTCAGTAAAGTTTGGCAAATTATCAGGATTCGTTTTAAGTCAAAACAACGGTCTCAAATTGTTGAAATTTACTAAAAAGAACAATAAATATGTTCACGACGTTCATCAAGCACTGACGGCATCATCGGTGAATGGCGAACGCTACCGAGCTATGCTGACGGAATTTTTGGAAACCAAAATAAATGCTATAGGTGATAGATCAGTGATCATCGATCATAAATCATAAACCATACACAATTTGTTATACATCACAATTTATAGATTCTAGGTTCTCACTTCCTAAATTATAAATCCGAGATCATAGATCAAATCTCACGTATAATAGATTGGGAGGCCACAGATTCGTTTAATTTGAGACCACAGACAGCAGATTATAGATTATGAACCATGAGTCACAGATCACATTTTAGGTAGTAAATCACAGATCTCTGACCATTGATCTTTCACTTATGAACATTTATCATAGATCACTGAAAATAGATCATAGAATATCATTGTCAAATAGAGCGAAGTTCAGTACAAACTAAAGGTCCTTAAGTATCATAGAGCTCAAATATCAAGTAAGTATATCAAATGTCGTAGTTCAGAAATCAAAAATTATGCTTTATAGATTATTCATCTTAAAAGATCAACCATTTGAGCATTGGCAACGGGTATAGATCACAAATAATACAGCTTACGCACGTATATATGCAATATCACAGGTCAAAAATCATACATTACAGATCATGCATCGTAGAAACAAGATCTCAGCTACCTGGTAAAAGATAAAAAAAGTCACAGATATATAATATATCAAGGAGCGAATTCTATGGATTCTTGATAATGCACTAAGTATTTAGGTCTTAATAAGTAAATCTGTATGTAAAGAATTTTTAACTTTGGAAAGAGTAATTTATATCACCAACAACGCCCAGTTTTGAATTTAAAACATATGAAAAGTTTGAAAAAGTAGAATGAAAAGCTTTAATTTTTGATAGAGGACTTTAAAAAAAATGTTATTGTTATTTCTTTTATTAGTTTTTATTTTTATTTTACAATACAGATTTTTTCTTCCTGGCTATGCTGTCTCGCTCTATATCTACAAAATACTGCTAAGTCATTAACTCTAAAAGGTGTTAAGCTAAGTCAAAGTCAATTATCGAATTGCAAGTAACTGACTCACGTTATTTTCTCATTTTTTACCATCTTATATATGTAGTAAATTGAAAAATAATTTCAAGACTTTTTGGGCTAGCCAAAAAAGGTTATTTCGATGATGTGGGCGTATGAAAGTAATGATACAGACATACAAACCAACTAAAGCAGGGTTACACCAGCAGAAAGTACGCTTGCAATATACATACATTCATATGTATGTATGTATGTCTGTATGTATGTACGCACATATGTATGTACGTAGTTATGTAGTACAATGCAAAATACACAAACATACGAGTATACCTGTGTAATTGCCGCACTGTGGTTCATTAACCCGAAAGCATGCTGAAGTCAATTAAAAAAAAAAGCAAAAAAAAGAGAGAGAGAAAAGTACACTTCCTTTATTTAAAAATTGTTTGCATCGTTTCTTCAAGTGGCCTCAAAATATGCCGTTTTTTTTTTACTTTAGTCTCATCCATTGTTGTAACTTGCCTGTCATCGCGTTTCTACTATTCTCTTCAGCTTTTCAATTATTAAAGTAAAATCCAAAAAAAATGTGTGAAAAACACTTTGAGCGATTCGAACAACAAAGCAAATATTGAAAAGAATAATTTTCTACACACACTTTTTTTATAAATAGCCAGCATTCACTGAAACACCTAAATACCAGAGAAATATCAAGCTGCAGTTGAAGAAATGAGATTAAGTAAAAATATGTGAAATTTCATTTGAAGTAACTGCATTTCCTGCAGCAGAAACCCCTCTTTAAACTAAGAAAAAATAACACACAAAAAAATATGTGCGTGTACACACGTACATACATACACACACATACACCTACAATTGTATGCCAAGTTTGCTGTTTTCTTTCTAAACTCTCTTCTATTTGCTCACTGTGCGGCACAAAGTTGATTTGAATGTTACACTTACGCGCCTATGTATGTGTGCACTAGTATAGGAGTGTGTGTGTATATAGCAAACCAGTTGTTCCAAATTGTAAATAAAGGCAACAAACACACATACTTTACATATCACTCTAGAAAGTTTAGTAGACTGAGAATTGTAATGGATTTTCTACGAATGTGAGGTGCGCTGTAGGTACAGAAATCTCAGTCATTCATAGTAGATGCAAGTATACCAAGTAACTGATGAAAAGTTTCAATTGTGACTCAGCTGTCGTATCGCAGCAATGTTCCATGCAAATATAGTAATATTCATATAAAGCATGTGAATAAGCCGCAATTATAACTACATACACATCTAAGTTCATTTGCATTTATGTTTGTATCATTTTAGCACCACCAAAGTCGGCATGGCATTGAACAAATTATTATGCCTTGTTTACACTTTGCATACTCTCGTGCTTTTTTCACGCTTTGATGCATTAATGCCCATTCATTGTATACCAGACAAAGAAAGTTTAAAGCTTGCGAAATGGACAATTTTTTTTTTTTTACAGAAGCAAATAGTAAAGCGCTAAAACGAAAAGCGGCTGCAGATAAAACTACAAAAAGTGCAAGAAACCACAAATTTAAGCCTAGAATAAAAATACCACATTCTTTATAAAGCTTGTTAGAGTTAAATTTATTGGAAAATATAAGAAGCTTAGTTCCGACACGGATAGTCGTACAACGACCCTTTATCGTGAGCTTTAGAAATTGAAATGTTATTCAATAAACTTTGTCATTCTATAAGGCAAACAGGTATACCTCTTTATATACCTCTTTTTATATAAATAAACTTATCGAGTTTCAGTACACTTATTCCAGTGAGCTTCTCTTTCAACACTGTGCGGCCAAACTCAAGATGTGGGGGTAGGCATCTTATGCAAAACAATGGTATCGAGTGAGTACATTAAAACACCCTAACCGTTCAGCCCATGCAGCTCAAAATTTTTTTATTAGTAAAATTAAATTTTTATATTTGTAGCCAAGGTTACTTCCAAAAATTAGAAATAACATTTAAAGCATCAGCCCAAGCCAAATATAATGTTCGGCCATGTCCAATTAAATTCCAGTCGCAATTTAAATTTTCCATAAAACATTTTAACCCATTATTGTCCCTCATATCGGGTCTTTTTAATCCTTTATTTGACAAACACCTGAAATGTTCCCTTTCTAGGTATCAATTCCGCATCGATTCAACTATGGATTGACGACTTCATGAGATCTACCCATAGAGGACGTTGGCCTGGGTTGAACTCGTGCAGAGTAGCCAAGTGCTTTGTGAAATACCAAACAGGAAAGAATCACAGGCGTTGTGCCCTGTGATTACACCCACCAGTACTCTCAGCAGAAAGGACCTGTGGTCAGCATATGGCTGCCATGGGGGTCGTAGACAGCCCGATATGCCTATCCTGCCTTGAGGATGACGAGACTGCAGAGCATTTTCTCTCTAGCTGCCCGGCCTGTTCCAGAATCAGACTTAGAATATTGAGTTGCGATACACTGATTATGGATAAAGTCCATATTATTCCTCTTAAGGATCTCTTAAGATTCATCAATGAATCCAAGAAATCTGTGGTAGAGTGACCTCAAACTAATTTATACGCGTTAAGAACTACTTTTTATCTTTCTTATCTCCATTCTTTCTACTGAAATCTATCTGGGAGTAGTACAATGGTCTCCTGACAGAGTGCTTGGACTTGCCCAACCCCCAACACATATCTAATCTAATCTAATCTAAGGAGCTTAAAAGGCTCTACAAATATATTCCCAGGAAAATTGCATCATGGATCTTCTCTCACAAAAATTCAATACGATTAATAAAAATCGCCAAAATCTTAAAAAAGGAACACCTACAGTGAAAAACTTAATTCTAAATAGAGTAGCATACTTTCTTATTTCCCAGAAAGTATACAATAATCGAAAAAACTGTTTTCTTATTCATAAATTTATAAAAATTAAATTATCTCACTTGCTCTTTAACAAAAAAATTAACAAAAGAGAGGTACAAAAGTCTAAATACATCCAAAAAATACGTCGACCAATGGTATAAACGATTGTTAAAAACTACGAAGAAACTAATTCGTATGAAAATAAAAAACGAATCGCATGCCCAAAGATGTTGTCCAGAAGAGATATCAGCCCCATTTTAAGAGAAGTCGATACAAATTCGAGACTTAGTGCTCCGAAATTGGTCCAACATATCGACGAGACATCCGGAATAGTGTTCATCTAAGAACTATCAGAAGATGTCTTAATAATGGCAGATATTTCAGCAGGACACCACGTAAAAAGCCTCTGATTTCAGAAAAAACGTCGTCTTCGGCTTGAGTTTGCATGGACACATATTAACGAGGGAATGGAGTACTGGTTTAAAGTTTTATTTACTATTGAATCGAAGTTCAGTGCGCATTTTTGGAAGTGATGGCCGTTCTAAAATATAAGGGAGAAGAAAAGCGGATATGGAAATGAAAAATGTTAAACACTCTGTCAAGTACGGCGGAAGGTAGCATAATGATTTGGGGAGCTATAACTGCATCTGGTGTTGGATCTTTATTAAAGATATTATATGGGGTTCCCACAGTTGTTATGATATTTTTTAATATACATAAATGATTCTAAAGAGAAAGGTTTACCGTTAATAGTGGAAAATAATCCTTTTCACGAAATTTTCCATAACCGAATTGCAAAGTGGCTGCCCAATGTCCTCGATAGCCTCTCGAAGAATTCCGCTGGCCCTAAAGAAAAAAGTCACAAGATATTAAATGACAAGATCTCGGTGGCCAATTGGGATCACCTATTCGAGAGATAACACGGTCCGGAAACTTTTCCCGTAAAAGATCGTTGCTTGTGTGGCACGTAGCGTTGTTTTGTTGAAAATAAACGTCGTCCAGATCAATACCAGCCAATTCCGGCCATAAAAAAAATCGTTAATCATCTCTCTATAGCGCAATCCATTCACCAATAACACCTGCTATTGGAAAACTCTTTAGACCAATATATACATAAAAACATATTGGAACAGCAACAGTCAGGCCATCAGTAGAATGCTTGGGTCATGGGCAAGGTTAAGTTTTCCAACAAAGGAATGATCCTAAGCAAGCTGCGCTAATAGTCATAGAATGGCTCTTATATTAGGCAGTTGACAGAGTGCCACAGAGGTCGGATTTAAGTCCAATAGAACATACTTGGGAGAGTTTAAAAGAATTGATGAAGGCATGGGAAGAGCTTACTCAACTAGTTGGATCAATGTCACGGCGCCATCAAGCAGTCATTGATAACTGTTGTGAACCTACTAAATACTAAAAGTTTGGAAAAAGGCTAGTTTTAAAATGAATACATTTTTTTATTTAAGCAAATGAAATAATTACATTTTTTTTTTAATTTATGAATAAATATAAATTAAAAAAAGCGGTCTTTCAATTATTGTATACCTTCTGAGAAATAAGAAAATATGTTGCTGCATGTAGACTTAAGTCCTTCACTGTATCTTATGAATTTTTTTTTTTCATACATAAACATGATCATAGACCATGAAAAATGCAGGCTATGAGCAAGGTGAATAAAAAAATTATTTTGCGCGTACAATTCTGTTAGGTGTTTGGCCCAGTACCTTTTCCCCACATTTTAAGCCGACTCCGAACAGCAAATGGTTTCTATGAGGAGCGGCAGAAACACACTTGGAGGTTCGCCATTGCCTGCCAAGGGCCGATAGCTATTAGAAAAAATTGTTTCTATTATTTGATGTTCATGCACTTTCGAATGGTAGTCACGCACCAACCCATTCGGCTATAGCGGACGCTCCGATGGCGAATGAAATAGTGTAATAATAATTAATAATAACAATTCCGATATATAATATTAATAATAAGTGTGCAGCTCAATATTAGATAATTTAAGATAACTAACAAATGGAAGAGTAGTACCCAGCAGATGGCAATGACCTACTTTTTCATTGAAAGAATAATTAAGGTAGCTTCTGCTAACGTTGCTTTAGTTCCCCCCTTTTCATTGGACTTTAAAGTATCGGCTCGCGTAAAATTAACTCGAAAAGAAAAAACGCATTATCACACTTTTCCGGCCATAAGTCATAGCACAAATGTACGTCGCACATTGTGGCTTATTCACACCTTTGTTCAATGTTTTGTAGATTGAAATTTCCACATTTTTCTTGTACACCATTTTCATAGTTCTTTGCCTGTGAAATTAAATTTGAGATGTGACATTTAAGCCGCTCAAGAAATGACGCTAATACAGATAAAAGTTTCAAAGAGATGTAGTGGCTCAATTGCTCAATGCACGTAGACAAATACTGTATGCAATTTTTGTGCACTCATAAAAAAGGAAAACCTCTTTGCTGGTTCATTATTTCTAAAGCCTACGCGAAAAGAAAATTGAAAATGAAAGAAAAATGAAGAAAGTACGAGGAATTTAACTTGAGCTTGAAAGTAGCACTAAAGTTCATTCCATTTTCTCGCTACACATACATACCTATGCATATACTATGCGTGTGTGTACATTAGAATGGACCAAAGACAAAATTTTTTCTTGATGCTGCATCCGAAACTTGTTAAACGATTTTGTTTTGTTTTTTTTTTTTTTTGATATAAAGAAAATAAGCAATACCGTCTCTGTAAAAATTTATCATTAAGAATGATCAAAAATCAACGAGAATTGTGAGCTTGTTCCTACCTTCACTCTATTATATAATAGTAAAAAATAATTTGCTTACACTGACTAACCAATTTTTTTCTTTTCTGATAAAAAAATGTTTCATTTTTATGTAAATTTGTCAAATTTTTATAAATTTTGTACAAAGTTTGAAACTTGCATTAATGTGATCTTTATTATAGAATGAACTATGTTTTTATAAAAAAATTAAAATTGAAAAAAAAAAAATTAAATTAAAAAATAAATAAATAGTCAGAACATTCAAAAATGCGGAGGTACTATATATTTTTCGCCGGCTGTATTTGGAACACAAATGCAGCTACTTATATATTGTAGATTTGTTGTGAAAGTAATATAATCTTTGGCATCTCCTTGGCATTCAGAGGTTTTCGTTTCACTTTAATATCAGCAACAGCAGATTGAAGTTGCAGCGACCTTTCTATGTGCGCTTTGTTCTTTTTCTTATCTTTTTTTGCATTTTCCTTTTCTTTTTTTAGGATTTATCCTGCGTCTTCTATGTGCAGCACGCGCGGTGCAGCAGCACTTGTGGCAAACACAAAGACACACGCATTCATGTTGAGCTCCCGCTGACTCTCTTTTATTCCTTCCAGCTTTTATACTCCAAATCACCAACTACTTCAAGACTCTTTAGCTTTCATTCTGTTCCATGTTGTAGTGGTTTTATCACTGTTTCTTTTTCTTGCCATTTTTTTGCGTCTTTCCTGGCTATGATTTCCTTCTTTTTTTTTTTGTTTTTCTGTTTTTTTTTTTGGTTTCGTTCCCTATTCATTGCAATTTTTACTTATCTCATGAAAGCGCCTGGAAAATAGTAGATTCTTGTTAACATTACATGTTTTGCAAGTTGCAAGTTGCATGCTGCATTTTATGCATTCTTCGTGCGCGTTTCGCCATTAATGCACTTCTCAGAGTGTGTTTGTATATGTGTAGTTGTATAATATGTGCAGGGGTCTTAAGCGGACATTCAAGTCAACTCTGTTACCCACCAACCGCATATTCAACTTCATTTAATGTTGTGTTGCTGAAGTTGCTACACTTGAAGTGCAGTTAGCTCTCAAGTAGTTTGGATATGTACTGGAGCGGGGCAAAGCGCAGTGAGGGGGTGTCGCAAGTATGGGAATTACTCGACTTCTGCGTGAGTGATTGCGTAGTGACTTTAAGGTGAGAATTGTAATTGTGCACATTTTGAGGAATTATACTTTTTGCTAATCTCTTTTGAGAAATCTGCTAGTTAAACAATTGTTTTTATTTTTTTATTTTAATGATTCTAAAGGGTGGTTAAATTTCAAGGGCCGATGTTGAATGTGAACCACACCTAAACGTCAACGACACCGTTGGACTTCTTTCTTTGGGGTTATTTGAAAGAAAAGGTGTACGTCGATGAGCCAGCAACAATTCAAGAGCTAAAGGATGAGATAATTCGGCACATTAACGGTATAGAACCTCAATTATGCCTCAGCATCATCGAAAATTTGGACCATCAGATGGAGGTATGCCACCGAGGCCGCGGTGGCCGATATTTTGTTCCATACGTAATTGAGCCACACCAATATTATCATAATAAAGAGAAATGACAATAATGACTAAAAAAATTGTATTTTAATTCAAAATCAACACCGGCCCTTGAAACTCATATAACTGCGGATTTATCTGTTGAGTTTTCTTTCTTGAATTAAATAAAAATATAAATAAATAATTGGCGCGTACACTTCTTCTTCTCTTTTTGGCTTGCGTCCTAGTGTTGTTCCACAAACAGAGGGACCTACAATTTTAAGCCGACTCTGAACGGCAAAAGGTTTTTTATGAGGAGCTTTTTCATGGTAGAAATACATTCGGATGTATGCCATTGTCTGCCAAGGAGCGACCGCTATTAGAAAATACTGTTTCTATAATTCTATGTTTCCTGCACGGAGAGGCGAACCTACGTACTCCCGAATCGTAGTCATGCACCAACCATTCGGCTACGGCGGCCGTTTTCTTTCTCGAATTAGTTCAACTACTCCAATGAAACTCGAATTTTCCACTAAAGTTAAAGATACTACTGGACAAGAGTCGTTATTTTGAACCATTAGTTTGCCTTCAGTGTCAATATAGAGTCATAATTAAGAAACTGTTCACAACAGTCTCAGCGCTCTCAGCATTGTTTAGGGTGTCAGCAGACTTTGCAAGTAAATTGTTTTCAGCAAGTCAATCAGGCTTGGTTTGTGTAAAAGTTATGTTAATTTTTATTGGAAGGACTCAGAAAGTCCTTTCGACTCCTCGCTATTCAATTTCCAAACTCGTAGCTGTGTTTACCGGTAACTGGATAATCGGCACATACGCGAAAAAGCTAGGGTTACCATTTGGCCCCCACTGCAGAAGCTGTGGGGACCTTTCAGAGAAGGAGACTGTTGAGCACTTTCTCTGTAAATGTCCGAGTTTGGCGGCTAGACGACTAATGTCACTGGGCGCTCTTTTCTTCGAGAGCCTGTGGCAGTGCGCCAACCTAAATCCAATCATTCTCCTCCATTACATCAACAACTCTGGCTGGCTGTAGATATCTGCCTGTTGGAGGTCTCATAATGGTTTCAAAAGGGCGCTTTAGTGCTACTTGAGGATTGCCAGACTGCCACTTCAACCATTTCACCTACCTCACCTACCTCTGATATTTTTCTATTGTGCGAACATATTTAGGTGCTTCACAAAGTGTCGCATTTTCTTATGTCTTAAAGGGTTTAACAGTTAAAGAAATGTTTAGATAACTTCAAACCACAGCCAATTACTTTTTAACTGTATGAGAATTCATAATTTGACTTGTAGAGTTCCTGGCAAATCACCTAAATATATTTTAGTCATTCCTTGAGAATCTCCCAATTGTTTAACATGATTATATGACCCGCTGCTCTCTAACATCTATAAAACATGCCTTAACTTTTATTAAAACGCTTTGCATGTGAGGTTGAAAAACTTTAGATCAAGAAGCCTCATAACCTTTCTTCTGAAATTCTAGAACAACTTTTCATATTCTAGAACAACTCCAATGTTCTACAAAGACTCCTGCCCAATAACATCTCCCTAAAACAACACGCATACTCTAAAAGCAAGTATGTGAACATTAGTTTTGATGAAAGAGATTTGACATGCAAAAAATTTAACCGAAGTGTCTCACTCAATAGAGCAGGAACATTCAATTATATCTACCGGAAAGCAATTATCAGTTTTCTGATCGAGCGAATAAGACTTATGCTAGAAGGAAACTGATTTTCTCAGAGTTCCAACTAAATGTAGCCCTAGTTGCACAGGAGAATTCTCTCTCCACTAGTTTGGAAACAGACAATTGACACGCTGCTATGAAGGTTGCCGAGCACTGGCTATCAACTCATAGCTGATGATATTGCATACCTAGCATCACAGGAAAAATGCCCATAGGTTCTAAGGAAACTGCCACAGGACTCCATCCAACTCGTGATCACTTGGCGAATGGAAAATGGACTTAACATCAACACTGCAAGGACAGAAATGTTTGATTTGATTTGATGTATTCATGAACAATCAAATGCACACACTCTGCGCTAGCGATACATATACATATCTCGTTTTGGTTCTTTATGGGAAGCTTGACTGAACATTGTCTATTCCAGGAAATTCATCTCAGTCCAATACGCCTGCAAAGCCTCCATAGTAAAAAGATGAGGTCTGAAGCTGCATCACATGTGTATACGTCGCTTGTTCGATTCATTCTGCTTACGGTGCTACGATTTGGTAATCATCTAGGAGCAAAATGGAGAGTAGACGCTGCCCTTCAACCTCTAAAAGGGCTCTAGAGCTTCTACTAAATTTTATTCCGGTTGATTTTTATAGAAAACTCCAGATAAACAACAATGTAACTAAATTGAATGCATTGAAGGCTTTGAGATACTCGTACTCTACTTTTAATGCATTACAATTCTGAAACAATCCTCGTAAACCTCCTGAGATATACAAT
Organism: Anastrepha obliqua; assembly: GCF_027943255.1. NCBI lineage: Eukaryota > Metazoa > Arthropoda > Insecta > Diptera > Tephritidae > Anastrepha > Anastrepha obliqua. The sequence continues at coordinate 57,088,047 of NC_072892.1, read as the reverse complement.
GTGTACAACGCTGCACTTTATTTTTTTTTTTTGAACGCAGGTTTTTAAACAACTAAGAAGAGCAATCGGGAAAACTTAACAGACCGCAGTTCCTCTAAAGTACAACAGCAACTCTTTGAATGTAAACGGCCTAGACAGTGTGCCACGAAGGCAGTATTGACATAGAACAGATATCCTACCTGAAAAATATGACTCAGACCAACAGGCTTGGAATGGAACTTCTCTGCAATCAACAAGCTCTGCCAATTAACAGATAGCTCAGGGAGTCCATATAGTGGATAACAAAGTGAATATAACTAAGGATCAATAGAAAAAGATTAAAATCGCTAATCTCACTTGATCGTTGCTCTACCTGTTCAGTGGGAGGTGTGATTATAGGACATTGCCTAATGAAGACGGACGATCCCTCACATGACTTTAGCGGAGCATGCAGGGATAAAGAGGAGGTGGAGAAGTTCGAGTATTATCTCAGCCGATGGCCCGTTCTGGCTAAAATGCGGTCTCATTAAATTTTTAAAACTATATCTTTCGATATCTATCGCACTTGAACTCAAAGGATTTTCGGAATTTCCAGCGTTTCTCCCACGGGAAGTAAACACTGGCACATCTATCTGGCTTCACAATCAAAAAGCACACTTCTCTGCTTCCTTTATAAAACGCTGCCATAATATGATATAAGCTCAAAGTTAGCACTAGGTATCTTCTAGATATCAATCAAACCCCACATAAGATGAATGGCTTGAGCTGCTTAGAGAAACACACGCCGTACTGGCACAAACTTGGCAGCATTAAAAATTTTAAGAAATATTTATTCAGACCTAACTGTGCCTCCGTCAGGACAAAAGGCATCATAGTGAAGCTGCCCAAGAAAGGCGACCTGCGTGACTGCGGCTACTAGCGAGGAATTACCCTACTTAACACCATCTACAAAATTATAGCCGTGATTATACAAAGCAGGTTCAAAGATATTAAACGCTCCTTAAGAGACGAGCAATCGCGTTTTAGCTCTCACCGAAGCTCTTTTGACCAAGCCAACACACTTCTAATTATAGTAGAACAATCAGTTGCTCTTCATGCTGTTGTAGACTTTAAGAAGGTGTTCGATACTATCAAACAAGACTCAATACGGCTGGCACTGAGTAGAAAGTTCTCGCCAAGATAATCCGCCACATCAATGGCCTCAACGAGAACTCCAAACTGGCAGTACTTCACAAAGGCAATATCAGCGACCCAATCACTACCATCGCAGGCGTAAGGCAAGGTTGGCCCCTATTACCCCGTCCCTTCGCCATCGTAATTGATGACGTCATGAGCCAACTGACCCTGCACCAAAAAGGCATCGTATGGAGTTTCGCCAGAAATCTTGAGGGCTTGGACTTCGCCGATGACATCTGCCTCTTCTCTCACAAACTCTCTGACATACAAGCGAAGGCGTCCAAACTAAATAGTTGCGCTGGCATGCACTGTCGGACCGGAGATCAACATCGCCACGACCAAAGCCATGATAATTAACCACAATAACGCAAGGCAGATATTGGTTGACGGATACCCGGTGGAATTTGCCGAAAGCTTCTGCTACCTCGGCTGCATCTTTACGACAAATGGTGGAGCAGATGAAGATGTCAATTGCAGGCTAAACAAAGCAAGGACGGCGTTCGGGTGGTGGCATACAGTATGGGCGAGTTGGCAAATCTCTTTCATCAACAAATGCCTGCGCATTATCTGCAGAATATTGCGGCCAAACACCATCAGTAACGACGCACTGTGGAGATTAATGAACGAGGAACCCACCCTTAGGCAAATCCCACGCAGAAAGTGGCGATGGATAGGTCACACGCTTAGAAAACCAGCAGATAGCATAACGAGAATGACCCTGGACTGGAACTCGCAAAAAACACTTGGGGAAAGTCGATGCTGCGCGAACTAGCAGATGTCGACATCTCATGGGACGGTGTTAAACCAACAGCACAGAATCGTGTATGAGGGAAGAGTCTTGTCGAGGCACTATGCTCCGGACAGGAGAAAAAAAAACTCTGCTAAGTGTTTCTTTCTTTCTTTCGGATTTATGGAATTTAACTATCTCGAGTTAGCAAGTTTTCTAGATTAAGCTGTGGCAGAGTGGACTAAGTGACTAGACTTTATAAAGTGAAGTGATTCTTCTAAAATATAAATCTTATTTTTCCCCAGTTATGTCTAATTATTAGCTATTTAATTTAAACAGCTGCCCAAATATTGCTCAACTATTGGGCCAAGTAAACAATTTTGAGCATTTTTTTGCGTTATTTCGCCAACGACTTTAATTTGTTATGCGCCACTTTGTCACTAATTTTTTTATAATATATCTAATTTTATAAATCTGCGTTCTCGTTCCTAATGATAACGAAAAGATAATAAAATAAGTTCATATTCATAAGCCCATCTTGAGGCCAGTTTCATACAATTTAAAAAAATTTTGCGAACGCATGAAAAAGTGGTAACCGCTTGATGTCAAGTCTGAGCTATTCGGTAGTTACCATCTGCTTCGAAAAGTAATTAACTTCGTTACATTTCAGCAAACAATCGCGGACGTCAATACGGTCTAAAAGGTATATTACATCTGCGTAAATTCATGCGGAACGCATATACCAACCGTTTTCCTTTTGAGACCAGGTGAGAGGTTGTAAAATATTTTCGGACCAGTCTTCAGTTACTGAGCAATGGAAAAAATGCTCATATGCTAATCCAGCTCTATGATTTTATCGACAATTTTATCGACCATCATTTTGCTATGTCACTCGACACTGTATTGGGTCAATAAAAAGCAAAAAATGCGTTTAACCGACTGCTCTTCTGACTCATCACCTTGTTCGTAGTGGTACTAATGATGCTCACACTCACCAACATATCGTGTCAGCTGGCACGGGCGTACGTTTACGTTGGCAAGTGTGAGCACCATAAGGAATATGTTGAACTTTTTCGATTTTCATCTCCACTTTAGATCGCTGAAATACACAACTAACTTCATGGAATACAAAACTAATTAAGCAACTTTTTTTGAAGCGTAATATGAACCATTTGTAGAACGACATCGAGATGCACTCGTTCAAACACCTAAAAATGGCATAAGAACTAATTATATTGTATATAAATATTTATAATATCAACTTTAAATCGCCGCATAATGCAACACGATCCAAGGTGTATGTCAGGAAATATGGCTCACTAAAGAATGAAATATGGCCGACTAAAGATACCTAGCGCAAAAGTGACAGAACTTTTCAATCCGTAAAATAACTTATTTCTCAAGGTGGTCAAAATGAGGTGAGGTAAGATGCTATTTGCATTAGTCATTAATTATTTCACGGCCTAGCACGGTGATTTAATATATATAATTAACACTTTTTTAATTACATTTTCCCTCAATTTCTTACCTTCTCCTTCTTCACAATCCGCATTGACATAAAATTTAACTGCGTAAAATTTTAAATTCGCAAGAAACCCTACCTACTCTGCTAGCCTTCACGCATTTTAGTGATTTATTACTTTTTATGACTTTTTATAATTGATGCCATTTACTAATTTACACTTCATCTGCCAACGTACGACACAATCCTATTTACGTCTGTCAACAAATTTTTCAAACTCGTTATTGTCCCTCTTTCTTCTAAATTAGTATGTGCGTATATGTGCATACATAAATTCAATAATTTTGAATAAATCTTTTTTTCTTTGGTGATCTTCGCTTATCTCTTCAAGAAACAAAAGCAAATTAGTCCACAAATATTGATTAACTGCATAAATCACACCATAAGTGCCATGCTCGTGACAAACACACTGTGATTGCATAAATTAATCAATTATTTTAATATGCGGAGCTACTACTGAAGCAGCAAAATATGTACATATGATACATACATATATATTTAATTTTAACAAAGGCAAGCTACAGGCGAAAAGATATTCAAATTAGTTGCGGTCATTTCTTATGCATTTTAAGTGGAAAGAAAAGTAATAATTTTTTTCCCCCTTATGGCGGCATAACTAGTTACTGGACTTAATGCGAGCCATAGGTAACAGCAAGTAAAGGAATTTTAATAATGTGAAAAATACATATGAAAAGACCTCGTTCACACAAGCACTTCGGAAGCAAAGCAACTCCATCAAAAGTTAAACCGATTTAAAATTTGATGTTCGTGAAACTCTTTGATTTATGTGCATGCATATGTATGTATGTACGCATGCATGTTTATAAGTAGTTTCAATGAGCCATATTAAATTTGCAATCTATACAGTCGAGTATATTAATTTAGTTGGCCTATTAAAGTCACTCCCCTTGAATGGTGCTTAGTATTGTTAATCAGTATTTAAGCAATTATATTAGAATAAAAAAATATTATGAATATGAAAACTGCACCCAAAAAGCTTTATGTTCATGCTAGGTAAGTACATTTTTTAAATTTTTATTTCGGTGTTTTCGAGATTCCATTATTAAGATTTCGAGATTGGTCTCGGGATTCAGGAATTCCAGGGTTAACATTCTGTCCTTCCATTGGGCAGGGCATTCACAGAGGAAATGGAAGATTGTCTCCTTTTTCTCCGGTTGTTTGCAATTGTGACATTATGTATTATGAGGGATACCCATTTTGGCTGCTTGTTCTCTGATAGACCAGAAGCCAGTTATGACTACCGTTAGTCTCCAGGCGTCCCGTCGTTTCATTCTTATTAATGCCGACGATTGCTTGAGGTTGTAGGTGGGCCATAACGTTCTGCTAATTTTGCATTTCGTCTGGACTTTCCATCTACAGTCCGCGATTCGGAGGTATTTTTGGGAAATTGTACTCTTGACTGCACCTAATGGTGTGAGTACCGATTCTGCAAGAGCGTTATTCATGGCAGATCCCCCTCTTGCCAGTTCATCTGCTTTTTCGTTACCTTCAATGTTCCGATGTTCCGGGACCCAGATTAAGGTAACTTTATGGTTTTCACTCAAGATGGTGAGGCTATTCCTAGTTTGTTCCACCACTTTGGAGGTTGTTGTGACCGAACCCAGTGCCTGGATTGCAGCTTGGCTATCCGAGAGAATAGCGATATTACCCTTAAAAGAGAAATCTGCGATTAGTAGCCTACAGGCTTTCCCAATTGCCAGTACTTCCGCCTGGAAGACACTGCTGGTATTAGGGAGACGCACAGATTTCTCAATTTTAAGTCTGTGAGAATATATACCAGCTCCAACCCCGCAGCCCATTTTGCTTCCATCCGTATAGACTGTAGTGTCGAAGTTGTTTAGAGAGAATGCCTTATTCCATTCTTCCTTAGTTGGAAAGAGAGTGGCAAAATTCCTATCGGAAGTTACCGTCGGGACGATGTAGTCAGTTCTTACCGAGATTAACTGAGTTTGTCACAATAATAGACTAGCATGACCATAAGTTTTCTCTCTTCAGCGACCCGCTTCGTTTAACCTAAATGCACTCATGGTTGCCGTCTTCTTAATATGTAGGTCTATTGGAATAACGTGTGTCAGTGCATTGATCTGATTGCACCGACCGTTATTGCACATGCTGATCTTTGTATTCTGCCGAGTAGTTTAGTATTGTACTCTCTCCCTAGAGCCTTCCACCAAACTACCGAATCATACGATAGAATAGGTCGTATAACCGTCTTATACAGCCATAATGTATGCTTAGGTTGAAGACCCCATCTTCTTCCAAGCATACGTTTACAGGCATATAAAGCAATTTCTGCCTTCCTTACCCGTTCTTCAACATTTAATTTCCAGCTTAGTTTGGAGTCCAGAATTACCACTAAGTACTTTGCGCTGGGTGATAGTGAGAGAGTTTGTCCGTTAATATTATATTTAGCAGAATTGTATTTTGTGGTTGAAAGTGTGGTTAATATATATTTCTTTATGGTAAAATAAAAACTCAATTAACCCTTTGGGGACGAGTGTCGGCATATAGCCGCCCAAGCCGTTTTACCGTTCCGGACGCGTGTCGGCATTCAGCCGCCGAAATTAGTTCTTAGCAGCTGTAAGGCTCGCGACGTCTATCAATCTTAGCGATAAGATACGCATAGGTATAGTAAGTAGAAGAGTCACGTGTTCATTCAAAGACATTAGGGGCCATTAGCGATGAAGTCTTAACTTCCTTATGATGTAAACTTACGATGTGAGATGACGGTAGAGTCAGAACGAAGTTCAGTTCTTCAATTCAGTCTCTCAGGGTCACTGCCAGAGGAACCAGCAGGATTTTTATATCATATGTTTTATATTTTATCTACGCAAGATGGCTAAGCGATCTAGAGATGATACGTTAGATAGTGACAATTCTGACGAATATTATTTTGAATCTGATAAGACGGAAGATGATGGCATTACTGCGTCAAGTGGAAGTGAAATCCGTGCAATAAGGAATCCACTCAAGCATTCCAACATTAGCAGAGATAGCAGTTTGTTTATAATATTTTTTTTATTTCATGAAACATTTTTCTTGTGTTAAATAAAGTCTTATTTTTTATAATGTACAACGTATTTATTTTCTTTTCTACGCACTCCAATACCTCACGTCATCAGCGATGCTCGACCTTCGAGCGGCTCCGTCCCCAAAGGGTTAAGAGAGTTCCATTTTTTTCAACAAATACCTATAAACCTTCAATATCTACTTCCATATTTGCTAAAAAGTTAAAGTCAATGTTGCCTTTTTCAATAAAAGGATATTTTTCTCTCAAATACCGAAAATTTAGGGATTATTTTTAAAAAATTCCGGGATTGTCGGGATTGAACAAATAACGAAATACCGGTTTAAATATCCCTTATTCATACGCATGTAATATATTTTGTAATGGCTATGGACTTCAACAGCGCTTCAACTTTACACCCTTTATTATCCTTTTTTACATTTCGATATCTAGAGAAATTGTTCTTTTTTTGTAGTCAAAAATGATGGCATGCTTATTTGGGATTATGGATTTTTACATCAGCCTTGATATATTCGTCAATCAACATTGATTAGTTTTTAAAATCAAGTCTGATACAGCATATATTTACATTAGGGTGCTTCTTTATTGGTGTAAAAGTTGTTAATTTTAATTTTTGTCAAAGTCGCATTTTTACAATGATATTTTTGGCAAAAATAGCCAATAGAATAATTTAAAAGGTATTATTTTCAGGGTTTTGTTAAAAAAGAATAATGTAACTGGGAGAATATGTTAAAAGGCATTATTTATATGTTTATATTTATAACTAATTTAAGTATTTCAATTAATATTTTCTCAAGCTTTGGCTCTCAATTTAAAAAATAAAAATCATTCGCGATCACTTTTCGAAAGTTTGAAAATTGCAACCACTCTAATACGTTTACATCTCATTAATAATTTCAATCAGGCTGTTGTGAATCAGCAGTGCAGCTGGCGAAGTGCTTGTCAAAATCAATAGTTGTGTTCTCGACTCATTGCACGAATGCAATCATGCATAAATAGCAACCTTGCAACACCGAAATGTGCATCAAATCGAGAACTGTGTTGCTCACAAAGCTAGCATGCGTTTGAGTATACTTCAAAAATCTCCATTATAGGGCTGCAAAAGCCGTGCTACTATATCATGCAATGAAAATAACACGAGCTCATCAGTGGCTTGAATATGCCACGCTTGCGTGCTCTTTGAATGCCTGAAACAAGAAAAATGTGCTCTAATTATGCCATTTATGCTATTCATGCAAAAGATCGAGAATACCCGTAATGTGTTTAAAGAGAATACAGAATAACTTCTATGCAAATTGCCGCAGTTTTGTCATATCGCTTTTAAGAAACTCATTGTAAACACTGACGGATATTTTCAGCTGCATCGTTGAGCGTTTCATGCAAGAATGTCGTAATCCAGAAAAATGCTGCAGAAACGATAGCCATATTTGAAGCAGTACAATATGCTAGCCAAACACCTGGAAAATTTGCAATTTGTTCCGATTCCTTAGCCTCATTAGAAATGGTAAAAAATATAAACAATAATAATTATTATACAGACTACATAAGAAACTGCTTACTAAAATTCAAAAATAAAATCGAACTCATATGGATACCAGGACACGCTAAAATCAAGGGCAACAAACTAGCAGATTTAGCAGCAAAAGAAGCACAAAACCGCCCCCTAACTATGTCTCTGAACCTCCTACACACAGATATTAAAAAACATATAACAAAAATATTCAAAAATACACAACACTCCACATTCGAACAAACAACAAGCTGGTACAAATTTGTTAACCCAAAGAAGCAAGCGATCAATGAACACACATTTACACATAATACTAACATAACTAAAAGGGAAATAACAAAAATAATTAGACTACGACTTGGGCACACACGACTAACACACGAATATTTAATAAAAAAAGACCTAAATATCTGCAAATACTGCAATACCTCAGCTCCAAACATCAAACACATCCTAGACGACTGCACACATTTTACAAACCACAGAAAATCACTAAACAAGACAAAACCTACTGATCTACTTTTAAACAATTCTACAGAGAACATTATTAAACTTATAAACTATTTAAAATATTGTAATATCTTAAATGAAATTTAGCTAACACCCTACATACACATATATACACACCCAGTATATTAGCTTAAGGCCGCAGTAGCCATAGCTATAAGCTTTTTTTGTATTTTATAGTTAACTATAAATACAATTGTCAATAAAAAAAAAAAAAAAAAAAATTGTAGAAATTACTAAATGTAAAAAATTCATAGCGATATCTAACAGCAACTCATTCGATGAAGATATTGTCTTTACTTTTACTTGGAGAGGTATAGTAAATTCAAAATTTCTAAGTCGTTATATTGAAACCCGCAATATCAGCAGGTGTAGCGAAAAAGTGAGTGCCCAGATGTATAAAGCTTTGCCCGGCGAGAGCAGGGCAGCTGAGAAGAAGAGGTGCTGAGATAATTCCGCCCTGACCTCCAGACTACTTCTGCAGAAACGACTTGACGCATTCCCAAGCCTTAAAAAGTTAAATGAGTTTTGTCGGGTAAAAAAACGCCTATTTTCAATATTTTTTTTGTTCTATGTAAAAACTTATTTATTTAATTCAAACTTTCTTCTGCCTTATAGATACGTATTTAAAGAATAATTTCTGAAATTTTCAAAAAAAAAACTAAAACTCCTCCATTGTGATGTCATTTCCGGTGACCCCTCGAAAAAAAGTAGCGTCCGCGTTGTCAGCATAACTCCTGACAGGATCATTAAAAATGAAAAAAACAAAAATAAGTGTTTTAGTTAAGACCATGAACTCGTGCTTGAACGAAAGAAAGAAAAAAAAAGTAAAAATTGGAATTTTGGCAGACATTTTTCGAAAAAAATGAAAATTTCGGTCGAATTTGCTTAAAATTTTGTTTTTTTTTTAAATAATTGTAATTGAAAAAAAAAAAATCCTTTGTTCAAGCACGAGTAAGTTGTATCTCAAACACCTGTGTAAAATTTCATCAAGATCGGTTGAGAAGTTTTCGAGAACATTTGACAACCGACTTTGAAAACACGGTTCCGAGAAAAACGCGTTTAAAGTTTTGAGTAACAATAAAAGGGGCTTGGAGCGCACACATTCCAAAGGCTGTATCTCCGAAACTATTATTCTGATTGGCTTGAAAATTTATGATAATTTATGATTGAGATGTTATAGAAATTAATAAGCTAAAAAAATCGATTTTTTAAACCCACGAAACCGGACAATGTGCGGTGAGGATACCTACCAAATTCGAAAGCTACGGCTTTGTTGGCCTTAGAGGTTCCCTCGAGTACCCCCGATTTACCCGTGGCCAGAAGGATCTCACGACTTTGCACGTTTTCGCACTAGCCCAGGGCTCGCTGAGTTGACGTGAGGCCCATCTTTCTAGCATCAAACCGCCGGTTCTCAAGAGAACCCCAATCCTCTCATTTTGCGCTGACACCGTCTCAAAGGTCCCCTGACTAGCTAGCTCATCACTCTAGCAGTTTCCCTCTATGCCGCTGTGACCGAAACCCCAAATGAGCCTAATATCGAAGTATTCACATGCAATCGAGAGAGAAGTGAGGCATTCCCCGAATAATTTCTAACGCAGAAACAACGAGCTCAAGGTCCTAATTGCCACAGCCAAGCGGAGTAGATATTTATACCTTTACAGTATTTACAGGAGTAAGCAACCAACCCATTGCTTCTTTAATTGCGGCTACTTCCACCTGGAAAATACTACAGTGGTCCGGAAGCCTAAACTTGAGCTTGATGGGCAGCTCCCCCCACCTAGGATAATCCCCCTCGAACACTTCCGTCCAACTTTGAGCCATGACTTGCCTCCAAGTGTTACAACCCGGAATATCATTGGAAAAAAGCCAATTGCGTTCAAGCAGACAGTAGTGATTTTTCATTTGAAGATTTTTCATGTGAAGAAGGTGTTGTAAATTGGGTGTGACATTCAGGGCAATATTCTATACGAAGATCGAATGGCTACGCGAACAATTCGTGTGCTGATGAGATCGTCGACAAATATTTACGCTCTGAATTCTATATCATTGTTAGTCAACACCTAGTTACTCTCTTCATCGTAGTCGCCCAAATTTTCATTCGTCAACACTTATTTGCATAGTATCAATGCAGCAAAGGAAATATTATATTTAATTAAATAGAGAAAGCAGTTGTCGACATTTTATAAATCATTCGGTTAAGAAGATGGTAAATATTGAAACTTCAGAAACTCTCTTTGTTAACGATTGACTACGGCTATTGCCCTATGCCTGTGAGTGATTTCTGCCATTAAAAATTATTCAAAAAATCGCTTAAAATTTGCGTAATATTAGGGACACTATTAAGGCGGCCGCAGTAGCCGAATGGGTTGGTGCGTGACTACCATTCGCAATTCACAGAGAGAACATCGGTTCGAATCTCGGTGAAACCCCAAAATTAAGAAAAACATTTTTCTAATAGCGGTCGCCCCTCGGCAGGCAATGACAAATCTCCGAGTGTATTTCTGCCATGAAAAAGCTCCCCATAAAAATATCTGCCGTTCGGAGTCGGCTTGAAACTGTAGATCCCTCCATCTGTGGAACAACATCAAGACGCACACCACAAAAAGGAGGAGGAACTCGGCCAAACACCCAAAAAGGGAAAAAAAGTAAGAAAAAGAAGGTTAAAATAATACCAAATCATTGTAGATATTGTCATGACTTCAGAGGCGTAATGATCGCAATCATACCAACACAAGCTTACTATGTTACAAGTGCATATTTACCATACACACTTCCTCTACGTTTCATGAACTCCAGGTGCTTCAGTAGCGTAGACAACTTACCTAAAATGAAAAGAACGAAAAATTGTATTAAAAATTAGCTCTGAATTGGAGATAAACTATTTAAGGCTTAAATTTAGATACAAATATCTAGAATGTATCAGATATATAAAAATATTCCAATGAACATTTTAAATAAAATAAAATCCTAAAATAAACTCAAAATACCCCAGCAAGATACTCTTAAAGATTATACACAGGTGGCGCAAAATTAATCATCTAATTTTGTTTTCTAATAACTTTTTTACTTATAAAAAAATAATAATCTTTTCTGTTTGTACACTGCGACTGGGTACTCTATTATATAGTATATGCCATACCGTTCTATACTGTGTGTATTTTACTGTTGTATATTGTATTTATTGGCGGCCGCCTTAGTCCAAAAAGGTTGGTGCGTGACTACCAATCGGAATTCAGAGAGCATGCAGGTTCGAATTTCGGTGAAAGACCAAAATGAAGAAAAAGTTTTTTCTAATAGCGATCGGCTCTGGGCAAGCAATGTGAAACCTTCGAGTGTATTTCTGCCATGAAAAGGCGCCGTTCGGAGTCGGCTTGAAACTATAGGTCCCTCCATTTGTGGAACAACATCAAGACGCACGCCACAAATACGCGTGTACGCGACAATGTGACATTAAACTGATTCAAAAAATGGAACATCGAAATTACCACAGATAAAACAATACAAGCAAATTACACAAGCCGAATAACAACCATGGAACCAATTAGGTTTGTCAATTCCGACATGCATATTGACACTAAAGCAAAATATCTGGGCATTACGATTGACTTAAAATTAAACTGGCAGGATCATATAAAGAAAAAATGGAAAAGGAAATTGTACTATGCTTCTTGGACCTTAACCCAAATTATCATTGCAAAATAAAGTACTTTGCAAATATAGAATCAGGTTTGTGCACTGCTGCAAAAAGTAATCTAAGCAAACTACAACGAGTACAGTGAAAAATACTTAGGACCATGACTGATGCACCTTGGACTATACTTAACGCAGATATTCATCTCGACCTTGGCATCGATACTATTGACTAGACAAGACAAAGCGCTAGCAGGAGACACATAGGCAGACTATTGCCGCACACAAATCTTGTGATAAGAAGGCTCCCAAATGAAGAGAAATCTATCCAAAGTCGGCTTAACTGTCAATCACCAACAGATCTATTGAAACCTGTGTATCAATTGTAAACTAATCATATTTGTCACTGTTTCTTAGTCACTTGTTTTAAATGATAAAATGTATGTTATATTTCTTCTAAATGAGCTAAAGAATATTGGCCGTTCAATAACACTCTCATTCCATCTCGTTGTAAATTTAATTATTGTACTTATTGTCCAACGACAGGTGTAATATTTTAAGGAAGCAAATTCGTTTAAGCAAAGCGTCAACTATTGTGACATACCTATTTGACTGTGAATTTTGCTCGGATTGTAAAGCTCCACGGATCAAACGGGAAATAAAATTTTATAACGGCACGAAAATACGTACTTTAAAATAATATTTATAAGATTAAAATTGTATTGTTATTCAACAGCTCTGATTCTACAAGGTGGCACAAAATGAATCACCCCATTTGAAAAATTTATAAAATTTAAAAATAAACTAGACAGCTGCATAAAAATATTCATGCTTCAAAGGTTATGTTGTGCATCTGGTGGTATCAAAAGGGTGTTATCTATTATGAACACCTTAAACCATTTGAAATCATCACTGGCGATCATTACCGACCATAGCTAATGCGTTTGAATCGTTGAGGCCACAGGCCCCAGGTCACACGTTGCTAAATTGGTCCAGAAATATTAGAGGGACTGAATTGGAAAATCTTTTCTCCACCAGCCGTATTCCCCAGACATTGCATCTTTGGATTACCATCTGTTCCGATCAATGCAGTCAGCCCTTATTGGAGAGCGGTTCACTTCTTACGAGAGTATCACAAACTGATTTAAAGAATGGATTAAGTCAAAATAACTCGAATTTATCATCAGAGGAATCCGTAAGCTGCTTGAAAGATGAAATAAAGTGATAGTTTCCAATGGCACATACTTAATTTAATTGTTTAAATAATTCGTAACTTTGGCTAAGAAAGGACGCAAACTTATTTCCATACCCAATAATTTTTTTTATTTAATAAAAAAGTTATTCAAAAACAAAATCGAATTAATAATTTTGGGCTTCATTGTAAAGGGTGGTTAAATTTCAAGGGCCGGTATTGATTTTGGATAAAATACCATTTTTTTAGGAAATTATTGTCATTTCTCTTTATTATGATAATATTGGTATGGCTCAATTACGTATGGAATAAAACATTGGCCAAGTGGCCGCCGCGGCCTCGGTGGCATACCTCCATCCGATGGTCCAAATTTTCGATGACGCTGAAGCATAATTGAGGTTCTATGCCGTTAATGTGCCGAATTATTTCATCCTTTAGCTCTTGAATTGTTGCTGGCTTTTCGACGTACACATTTTCTTTCAAATAACCCCAAAGAAAGAAGTCCAACGGTGTCAAATCACATGATCTTGGCGGCCAATTGACATCGCGGCGACGTGAGATTATTCGGCCTGTGTGACAAATGGCACCGTCCTGTTGAAACCACATATCGTCCACATCCATATCTTCCAATTCGGGCCATAAAAAGTTCGTTATCATCTTCCGACAATCACTCTTGGATTATCAATCGCTATCACTTTGCTATCCCGAACGCAGAACGATGGCAAACGAACCAAATCTTGAGAAATAGACTACCGCAAACTATGGGCAGTGGAGCTTCATTGTGACTTAGACCTAGGGCAAGGATTTAAGGTCCAGGTTACGTCGTCCGGTGGATACAACCGAATTAACACTGTCAGTATTTAATAGCTCCCAGCTGTTTTTGACAGAAAAAGCCGCCTCTGCGTTTGCTTTCATTTGATGTTTTTAATTCTGGGTTAGGCAACGTAAGGAAAATAAAAAAAAATCGCGCTTTACTGAACTTTATCTATGTATGTATATGTAGCGTATACTGTGTCTGTGTGTGTGTTTTATGTGTCATATGTGTTTTACTCCCGCCGCTCTATGCATTTCCTCTACCATTGCCAAACATGCCATGCCAGTCTGTCAGATGCAATATTAGCTGTTATTTATCAAAAGCGCCTACCGCCTTTGAAGGTCTACATATTAGCCAAGCGCAGCAATTTTTTGCGCAAAAAACGAAAAAAAGCTTGATTAGTAAAATATATGCCATGACGTCGTCACTTAAGCGTTCACTTATTAATCAAACGAAAATGAATAATACATTGTAGTGTGTGTGTGTGTGTGTGCATGTACGTTTTTTGCGCTGACGCTTGACTTGCGAGTTCACAACAACAAAAAAGAAAGTTTTGCTCATTTTTGTAACATGCAATAAATTTTACTGTTTCTTATTGCGTTTTGATTCATTCTTTTTTTCCTCATAGATTTATAGGCCCACAAAATCATATGTTTTCTGTCTTGCCGACAAATTACGTCCTCGTACCAAATATTGATGGCATTTACACAATTTTATTAATTATGATAGCCGATAGCAGCATACAAATTGCAAAAATATCAACATATGAATTAGGAAATTTTCATTTATTTGATAATTTGGCGCCATTGGCAGTAAGGCCATTGTCAAAATTGATAAATTATTATTGTACTAAATGGAGGAGCAGGCTGGTTTAATGAAAGGAGGTTGGTTGGTAGGATGCATAAAAGAAGACGTTATGTTGTTTTAACCTTGACAAAATTGAGCCCAAACTTTTTGCTCTAATTCACATTTTTTTACACAAACGGAACGAACGACACACAGCTTCAAAGTTATTGGTGGCAAAATCATTTTTGTATTACTGATAGTAATGTGCACTACCTTTTTTAGTTCTTTTAGTTGTTGTTGCAGCATTAATAAACTTTGTTTAGATTAATTATGAGTACTTGAGCAAACTTCGACGTTGAAGTGTGCCAACGGAGGGGATGTGCATCGGAGGGGATGCAATAACTTCTCGCGTAAAATTTGACTTTTACTAAGCCACTTCCCGCCGTAGCCCAAAGAGTTGGTGCTTGACTGCCATTCGTAAGTGCGTAGGTTCGTATTCTCCAAATGACAGAAAAATTTTTTCTAATAGCGATCGTCCCTCGGCAGGCAATGGCAAACCTCCGAGTGTAATTCTGCCATGAAAAAGTTTCTCAAAAAAAACTATTTGCCATTCGGAGTCGGCGTAAAACTATAGGTCCCTCCATTTTAAGAAAAAATATTAAGGCGCACACCACAAATTAGAGGAAGAGTTCGGCCAAACCCCATATAAAGGGAAATCAAAGCGTGTATACCAAATTTCTTCTATAAAATTTAGCCAGACGAAAACATGCTTCTGTCGTGAGCTGAGAGCGGATGACGACCAAAACCGATGAAAATAAGATGATATAAATTTGAAGGCGTGGAAACATTTGTGTGCCTATCGAGAACATTGAATAATGGCAATGCGATGTAACCGACAATTCTAGGGAGATTAAAAGCAGAAAATAGAGCGTAATACATCTCTACGTGACGTTAGAACAATTCATAAAGATATTGCAGAAGAAGAAAGGCGCCGTTCGATCGCCCACTGGCAAGACGGGTAGAAGATATCATCTAAGGGTAGACGGACGCATGAGTTAAGAGTGCCCGCCCTGACAGCTTGATTTGAAAAGAATAATGGGGGAACAAACAACCACCTAACTCAATTCTTTTCAAGGCGCCGGGTATTTAGAAAATACCTCCACGAGAATTCACCAAACTGATCAATCTGCCCGGAGAGCGAAGAAGATGTTGATCACGTATTTTTCTTGCTTAAACAATAAAACAATGAAAATGCTAAAATCAGCTGAAAACTGGAAGGAAGTTTACGCTCATGTAAAAAATATTCATAATGATATAAAACGCGCGGAACTTCGCAGGTGTCAATAATAACTATGAGCTTACCAGCTGGCCATTCCGCGGAGGGGGTGGTAGATAGTGCATAGGTATTTAGTAAGTAGGTGTAGCTGTGAAGCTACCAGTCGTGCACACTGCTCTGCCGGTATAGCAGTACTCATGACAGATTCATTTTCACGGCTTCATACAGAAAAAGACAGTCTGACGAAAATATTGAAGTCAAAACGAATTAAAGAAATGTAAAACTACGATGCAAATATTTATGAATGAACGGAAACCTGGTCGATGGCAGCAAATGAAGAAGATCAATTAAGCAGTTGCGAAAGAAAAATACTGAGAAAGTTAAATAGGCAAATAAAGGAGAATAACGAATAGAAGAGAAGAAATAACGACTAGATTGCGGAATTGTAATGAGAAGAGAGCGCAGTGAGATTTATTAAGTATTAGATGTGTGATGTATGTGTTACACGAATGGAAGAGCAGAGAGTACAGAAAAAATTGCATGTGACAAAGCCGAACATCCATTGGCTGGGGCGGCCCAAACTGAGGTGGAGGAGCGAAATAAGAGAAGACGTGAGAGAAAAACCAGCCACAGACACATGGTGAAAAGATTTTACAGGTGTGGCCAAGATCAGACCGCTAACCAGCTCTCAGTGAATTTGAAATAATCAGCTGATAGGGTGACAAAACTGGGGTCATGGCAATGGTTTTTTTTTACGAAAAAACCGAGATTATGCTGGTTATGTACGACAAAAAATCAACGCAGTCCTTGCCCGTATTGCTTCGTTGCCGTCTGAACAACGACTGATCGGTTAGGTTGAAGCGGTTGTGCACTGTGGGACACACTCAAGACCATGACCCATTGCCATTATCCCTCCTAAAACCACTGTGTACTTTTCAAAAATTTTGTAAAATCCTTAATTTCGATAGAGCCGACATATTCCAATTCTTTAAAGGATTGCCCAGTGCGGGATCATCTCTTCCTCGTCTAGACAACTTCTGCCGAAGTCATGTGTTTGCACACCCATTCTCTGGGCCGATTAGGCAATGCCTCGTAATAGCTGAAATCAGTGTGTTAAGATTGTGCTTATCTCTTCTTAGCGGAAGTTCCGTGCGTTTAGCATTGAGAGTCGGCCACAGCTGTCGGCCGATTTTGCAAGTGGCTTCATTATGCCACTATGGCTTCGCTACTCTTACAATTTCTTCGCGGATACGTAGTTTACATATTTGCAAGGGTATACATATGTCATTGTCTATGCACTCATCAGTCAATTTGGTACCGATTTTCGCTAGTTCATCGGCTCTGCAATTCCCCTCAATGTCACAATGGCCAGGAAGCCATGTTATCGAGTGTGTGAAATAAGCAGGCAGAGTTCAATGGTTTAGAAGGTGTGGTTAATATAGAACCGTTAACCGGCTATCAGTGAACTGAAAAATTATGTTGCTTCGTTGCCGTTTGAACAACGATTGATTGAACGAGTGTGTGAATACGTGTGAAATGAGCGTGGCAGCCGAAGTTAATCGCTTAATTTCGTTTTTCAGCATAGCTGAAGCCCAAACCAGGTAATCTACCATCCTTGTCACAGACAAGCATGGGAACTAATCATTTAGCAGGCTAATTTATATTTTGGTAATAAAAGTGGGGATGAAAACTTGTTAAAGAGTTTCAAAACAATCTTGATTTCAAATATTTATTCAGAATCTTCCTTTTATTATAAAAATTAATTATTTCTCATTACCCATGCGGAATGGGTGCTTACTCAGACAAACTAGCAGAATATTCTCACGTCGTACTCTAACTGTAACTCACCAGGAATGGAAGAAGTGGTAGAGTATCTTACCTGCAGCTGCTCAGCAGAATGAGGTTTCTACGCAAATTATGCTTCGATAATCGAAAATAAACCTGTGTTCACTGTGTTGTGCCTTTTTTTATTTAATTTCTTTTTTTATAAACCTATAGCTTATACTACAAAAAAAACTTGAAGTCTCAAACTTTGCACAAAATTAAAAAAAAAAAATTCAACAAATATACAGTTAGTAACATAAATAAGTACACAGGAGCCTGATTTATGGAATTGTTCGACGCTAACGCTTTCCTTAATATGTAATCAAAATATTTTACACATGGTGATTGTGTACTGGGATAAGCTTTCATATGCGCCTTAATTTAGCTGTAAATTTTAGGTTTCGTTATCCACGCTTTGCTTTTTTTTGATGCCAGCGAAATTTATGTCACAAAAGTTAGTATACAGCAAACGATTGTTCAGTTAGCATAACATTTATTTTTACGTATTGATTAAACAAGTTAAATCTATTAAAAGAAAATAATTAAAGTGAGTATAAAAATTTAGGGAAGTACGTTTTGTATTAATTTTTGCGACATTTTTAGTAATGGCACCAAGAGGAAAAGAGCTTTCTGATGATTTAAAAAAAAACTGATTATAAAATATCACAAGGAACATAAATCATTACGAGAAATCGGTCGTTTGATAGATAGGAGTTTTGCTACAGTTCAAAAGATTGTGAATAAATATAAAAGTGCGGGAAGCACCACTAATAAAGAGCGAAGAGAAAGAGCAGAGAAAAAACCTTAGTCATATGGAAAATCAGGACAAACCCCCAAATTGAAATCTGAAGTTGAAAATGAGGATGGAAACCAATTTACCACCCAAACTATTCGCCGGGTTTGCATAGTGCTGGTTATCATGGGCGCAATGTTAGGAAAAAGCCCTTCGTAAGTAGTGTGAATCGGAGAAATGGATTCCATTCGCCAAAGATCATGAAAAATATGACCAAACGTTTTGGAACCAAGTCATATTTTCTGATGAGTGTAAGATCAGTATCTATGGATCTGATGGCCGTGAAAAAGTTTGGAGAAAAGTTAACGCGGAATTGGATCCAAACGACATGACCGGCACTGTGAAGCATAGAGGGGGCTCTGTGATGGTTTGGGGATGTATGGCTGCGTACGGATTAGGAAACTTGGTATTTATCGAAAATATTATGGACCGTTATGGTTATTTAAATATTTTTAAAAGTAATTTAAAAGAAAGCCTACCAAAGACTAGGATTTGATTTTAATTATGTTTTTGATTTCACAAATTAATAATGTGATGAACTGTATATTTACTTCTGAGACATGAATTGTTAAAAAGTTTAATATAAAAAGCTATAATTTTGTTCTTTTTTAAAATGTTGTCATTATTTGGATTAAATATGATTTTTGTATTTGATTCATGTAATTAAAACACAATTTTGTTTTAACTTAGGTTGTTTGAAGGAATCGAGGGGGGGAAAATTGAAAACGTGTCCGGTGTATACTTACTTCTGTTACTAACTGTATGTACATAAGTCCTTTGATCTTGACAAGGTTGAGTCCAGAAAACAGTTGTAATAGTCATTCTCTATTATACCGTAAGTGGGATGCGCTCGTGTGCGTGCCAATGCTAAAAAATCGCGTGCGTTGTCAACATCCGACCTTTACACTCCATTTAAATGCTAAACGCATTTATTTATTTATAAACATTTCTCCATACCTTTGTTTTCATTTCAAAAGGATTAAACTGTACTATAGCTGACCTTCGTAAGAGACGATAAGCTGAAACCTCGTAGCGTCGCTTAACATTACCTTGCTATCGAAACGTACGTTGGCAGCACTGTCACCCCAGTTGACAGCTTACGCTTTGTAAATTTCCTCTTTCAGCAAAATTTTTGCTCCGAGATTTTCTTCATTTTTTTTTTGTTTGTTTTTTTTTCATGCAAGTCCGCACATGCACATGCATTTATGCATATAAGTACTCGTAATTTTAATTGCAAATAAATAAAAACGACAGCTATTCGCCTTTAATATCGTTTATTAATAATGCCAGCACACAACAGCATAACAGAGCACAGCTCAGCACGGAGCAATTTGACAACAAAAGCAACTGCACACAAATTCCCACAATCGCGCGCCTTAGTTGAGTATGTACGAGTATGTATGCGTAACTAATTAATATGCAAATCGTATGCAAGCAAATACAATACTTATCTACAAACACATGCACATAAAATATCTACGGCGGACACAGTAACCGAATGTATACGAATCGTATTTTGGACAGAGAGCTCGGAGAAATTATAGAAAAAATTGTTGGTACTAAGTTCGCCGTTAATTGATAAAGCATTATGTATTTACCTATTTCAACCAAAGGGGTGGAAATTTCTCCTTTCGGTAGTTCT
Organism: Anastrepha obliqua; assembly: GCF_027943255.1. NCBI lineage: Eukaryota > Metazoa > Arthropoda > Insecta > Diptera > Tephritidae > Anastrepha > Anastrepha obliqua. The sequence continues at coordinate 57,067,617 of NC_072892.1, read as the reverse complement.
TAGTACCTGGTTGGTTAGTATTAGTACCTACTTAGGAAAAAACAATTTGATCTATCTATCATGAGATTATTCTAGACAAATAGTTATTTACAATTTTATCTATTTTCAATGTAAATAAAAACTAATGGTATTTTTTAAATACAGCAAGAATTTTCTTAACTGAAATTAACCTACATCTTTCTTAGGGGCGTCAAAATTATTTTTTAACAAATCTAGCACTTTTCTAAATTTTCCTTCACACGCACGTTACAAATTAGTTGAAAACCACGGCCTAACCCCGTCATGGTTGTTTACATTACATCAATACTATTCATATCTAGGTGTGTAGTACACACAAAAATACTTTACAGAAATGTGTATGATTTTTATGTGTGTGTACATGCGCATGAAATCTTACAGACCTTCAACGTTGTAATTAAAAAAAAAACAACAAAAAACGAGAACACTTGCCACAGCTGATATAGTTAATTTTCAAGCTTTAATTTTTTTTATCTGAAACCCCACATAAAACACAAGCACAGCTGCTTTTACGTGGGTACATACACACATAACTGGCTAGTATGTTTGGGTACACAGGGTACCCAGTAGCAAAAAGAAGGAGTAAAAAGCCATTACTGAAGTCCTTCTCTAGGATGTAGAGGATCTGACTATCCGCATAATTTCCTTAACCCTTTACTAAAAATGTTGTTTTTGTTTTTTTTTTTTACGGAACCATGTATAAAAGCTCGTTGCAAAGTATAGAAAACAGTTGAAAATCGGAAAAATTATTATCCGTCAAGAAAGATGAGTATATAGACTCCATGAAATATTTTATTTTGTCAAAAGAATTTTTGTTTTACTCTTTTACCATTTTTTCAAAATAAATCGCACGCATTTCAATTCTGCTTTATCACCCATTTGCATAAAAGTAAGGTTATTTCGAAATGTCATAAAATCATTGACAATTTTTTTTTTTGCTTTTTATTATTGCTAAATATACATATATTTGATGGATTAAAATAGTTTTAATCATTTTATAATACTTAATTTGGAAATAAAATTGAATAAAACTGCAATACCACTTATGGGATCATATGCAATAAAGGGTAAACTATTTTTATATGAAACGTGGCATTAGTCAATGCGTAGAAGTAGTTATTTTTTTTTATTATATTTGCTTAACACATTGCCTACTCACTTCTCGAAAAGGAGCATTGGAAGCACTCTGTGTTTAGTGATTTTGTTTTTCTGTGTTTTTTCCATTGCACTTGCGTAGGAGTTTATCTGTAAAACCTTATAAAGGGGAGCCTTTGACAAATCTGGAATACTTTACATGCATACATATGTATGTGTGTGTATATATAAGTTGTATTGCCTCCTACCCTACAGGAGGACCACGTGTACTCACCATTCATTTTACTGTAATTCAACCCAAATGGGGATTGCCTACGTACATAAAGAGGATTCAACCAATTATTGTTTTTTTTTTTTATTTTTTTTTTTTTATGCATATTTTTACGTGAAAATTTAAACGAGCTGTAAGAGAGAACTAATAAAAATATAGTGCAAAATAGCTAAGATGTGTAAGGCCGTGTTCATACAGGACGACTTTTCTTGTTTTAACACATCAACTTATCCAAAAGGTGGCGAGGAAAACATGTCTAAGATGGAAACTCACTTTGAGTTTTTGTTTTTTGCTGAAAATTTTTACATTCTATCATTTTTCTCAATACCAATCATTTTTCTCTATAGTAGGAATTGTCATCTGCGAACAACACAAGAAGAGAATTCGCAAAGTTGTGCCGCTAAAAGTCACTATGTCTGAAGACAGTTAAAGGAAGGGTTAAGCGTCCTAATATTTAAGACGTTTACTGCTTATTGTATCAGCTTATTCTACTTTTCTCTTTCGAACTGCGTTTTCACAGTTATTTTTATACTTTTCAAGAATGTTTCTCTTTAGTATGCAAGAAGTATCCCTACAAGACAGCTGACTATCATATAAGCACTCATATTATCATCGTCACTATCCTCATCCAACTACACATTTTCGTTGTAGCCGTGGGAAAGTTCTGATAGTTTCCCCTTGCCGGTGTGATATTCTATCTCCCTTTTACCAATAGCATTTTCTTATAACTGAAAAATATATCTACTATGCTCTGAAGGCAAGGCAACTAATTATTTTTATTCTTACAATGTAACAAATGCTGACAAGTAAACTGCTTATTGTCGTCATCACAAACTTCTCAGCACTAATAATCATGCTTCTCATTTTTGTTCTCAAAAAGTAATCAGCACTGATGGGCCAAACTACTCATTTTGGTTATTCTCCTTTCAAAAACCATATAAATCCAGGTTTCAGACTTTGTGCAATTTGAAACAAAATTCCAACAATTGCAAATCTAAAGTTTCACAATTTTTAATCGGAACTTGTATAGCCCCTTAAATTTTGGTAGAATAAAGTGCAAGTCTGAAGTATCTCAAAAATGCATTCTTTACATTCTTTACATTCTCCATATTGTTCAATATTCACCAAACTAAGCAAATAGAAGACTGGACTATCCTGTCGTGACTGCCATCGAAGACAGCGGCACACTTAGACCAAATGTATAGGTCCATAGACATCTGCCCCCGCGACTGTTGTGCCTAATGAAAATTAACAGGCGTTTTAAATCAAAATCCACGACCTGCTTTATGGTATCTAAGAAAGGTGTTCTCATATATGCACACGAGTTTGTTTCAGTTTTGCGAAGCTTTTATGCCTGCTTCTGCCTGTGTGGTATCTTCCTAAAAAAAGCCCAGCCTTTCTGCATATTTTCCGATTAAATAATGTGCTTTCAAAACGGCGCTTTAGTGCTACTTGGAATTGCCAGAGAGGTACTTCAACCATTCCAATGTCCTTTAAGCGCTCTTGTGGCAGGAGTTAAAAAATGGTTTCTTTCTGGGATTACTTACTTCATATTTTCATAAGCTCTCGTTTTCCATTTTTTTAAGCTACTTGCCAGAATGATGACTTATCGCTACTTAGCTTGCGTATTTATTTATCAGGCAGCTGCCCTCTGTATTTCTAGGAAACCAAGTTAAGTTGAATTTGTTTTCTTAGCCATCTACTGATCGTCGAAGCTCCGGCACACGTTTCAAGTTGAAAGTGTAAGAGCACATAGCTCTAAATATGGTCTAAGCTTCTCTAAATATGACGACTTCTGTATCTACACATTCCGTATCATTCGTATCTTCCACGATGGCTGAGAGTTCAGCACACAATGCAAGGATTGGGCAAGCGCAACGAAATGTTCAGAGATAATCATCACCCGTGACAGTCCCAAGCTTAGACCCATTCGCATAGGTAACTATACTACACGGCATAATGAGGTAGTTCCTCCTATATCTCCCTGCTAATGCTAAAATTGTTCTCAGGAATCGAGATCCAAATAGAAATTAGAGCTGGTTACACTATCCTCTATCTCTATTCCCTCCAATGTAATCTATACGGGTGTATTACAATTGTCTTTCTGGATGAGTGCTTGGACTACTCCAACCCTCCACAATTCTAATAATATAATCTAAAGCTGGCGACAACTCGAAGAACAAACCTTTGCATTTTTTCTAATATCTGTGACTCTTCAGAAAACCCTTGAGTGCGTTTCTTGGCCGATTTGTTTGATATTTAATGGATAAACTTGCTCAGAAATTTAGAGATACAGAAAACTAGGTAACAGACCTTGGATAAATCCGTTTCTTGAGACTATATTAAGCTTATGATAATTAAGGAAAGCTGTGTCGAGACGTTTTACCGACCACCAGAGATATATTGTCGATACGTGAATTATATCATCGATCTTAAGCAAACAGAGAGAAAACGAAGTCTATCTTCCATCATCAAATAAACATTCGAGCGAGTAAACTTCGAACGAGTTAAGTCATACCAGGACACAAGGAAAGAGAGGTAAGTGAGAGGATTGGCCAGCTTGCTAAAGCAGGCAGAAACTAGCATAGATATACTGACAGGTCACAACTTGTTAGCGGTACACGTATACAAGATGGGAATTACAAACTATGATAGCTGCAGATTTTGCAATGAACTGAAAGAGAGAGAAACGCTAGCACCTTCTATGTTCTCGTCTTGCGTTAGCTAGAACCAGATTGAAATGCTTATGAGCTCTACAATATGAGAAGTTAGAATGCCTCTCGGGGTTAGAGCTTCAGAGTTTACTTTGATTCGCAGACGTATTACAAGGTGTCTACTACAAGGCAACGCTAGGTCAACCTAACCTTACCTAAGGCTGGCATCCGCTTGCCAAGGATAAGTACGTCGAACATATACCCTTCCCCTCAGTTTAGAAGACAAAACTAGATGAGGAACTAACACTGGAAGTATAGTCTATATGGGAACCCTCGACCTTCCATAGGACTGCCAAAAAAAGTTACAAACTTGCAACACAAAAACAACCAACTTTATTTTATAACTCCCAAGGAACGAATGTAAAACATTGGCTAGAGTACTGACGGGACATTGTCTCACTCCATATCATCATCATCTTGGCTTCACAGTCCGGGGTGGACCATAATAGGATCGCAACCATTCTTCTCGACAGTCCGCTTTCGCTCTATGTTGTGAGATTTTCATCTTTCGTATATCGACCTCTTCTTCTTGCTCCTTCAGGGTTTGCTTCAAATACTTTTTTACCACCGTAATCTGTTATATTTCCTCCCACGATTAAAACACTGACACTCACTCCATATTACGCAGCTAAAATGGGATTGGTCCAGATTGACGCGTGTAACTTATGCGAAGAAGAAAGGTGTACGCTATATCACCTCCTTTGCCACTGCCCTGCCCTAAGCAGAACGCGTTAGAACTGGCTGAGATCGGTATACTTTTCATCTCTGAAGAATATTACTGACAAAATTTTAAACTATTTAAATTAATTTTTATTTATTATGTTTAACACGACTCCAACAACACTGGTACACTACGGGCCCCTATGGTCTATGAGAGATCTATTCAGATCCGCCAAATATACCTAACCTAATCTGGATATATAAAAGCTCCCAACACTTTACCATACATATTGGAAGCGATAACAGCTGTTGGTGGCGAAAGCAAAGAAAGAACTTCTCAATTTCTCTAGGGAAGACAAAGTAGAAATGAACTTAGTTTCACTTTGGGCTAAAAGAAACAACTGGCGCGCTTTGTTGGACACGTCCAATTAAAAAGAAGAAATTGCTTCAAGGCCGTTCTACAAACAAAGCTCCAAACCCCACTTAAGGGTAAACATTTCCTATCGGGTCCCTAAAACAATCCATTTAAATGAGCGCGAACGACCGGTAGGTGGTAAGGCTGTGCACTTGATAAAAGCAAATATTCGTGGGTAACGCGAACGCCTATTGGGTTAGACGCTTAAGGACATCTAGCATATTTGTTCAATATCAGACAGATATCATAATTAAGCGTCAATATGCTCTGATTCGCAATTCACAATTTGCAATTTGCAATTAGCATTTTTCAATGAATCGAACAAATGCGAGGCGGCATGCATAGATTGCTGAAATGTGGAAAAATTAAAACTTAAACGCATTTATTTATGTTGCATTATGCGGCAAGAGAACTATCAAGCAAATTATCGGCAAGGTTGTTCCACTTTTTCGATCAAAGCGACATAAATATTGAAGATTAGTGCAGAAGTGCAAGCTAAAAATCTACAGCAAAACAAATTGCCGTACTTTTGAAATTACAAAAAAACATTTATTCTGTGTAGATATGAACACAAAAACCGCTGCGGCAAAATACGAGTGGAAGTCGATAATATGAATATGAGTAAATGAAGGCGGGAAGAAAACAAATCACAGACAATTTCTTATGTGAAATGGGGTATTTGGAGCATTCGAGCCCGATGTCCGAGACAAGGAAATAGACAAACCGTTGATTGGATTTAAAATGACAGTAATAAATGACAGCAAATGCGCGCGACAAAAACGCCGCACTACGCTTACGCTGCTCTATCATTGAAACCAACCGATGCTGTCGGCACTCAAAGTCAGCGCCACGCTGAGTTGAATTTACATTTTCATTTTCCTTTTCATTTTGTTTCAGTTTTATTTCTTTTTTTTTTTTTTGTATATTTTCCGAGCGTGTTGTTGTTTTTTTCTTTTTCTTTATTTCTTGCGTTCAATGGCACTCAGCACAGCTGAAGCCTGTGCGGCGAAAAAGCAACCGCGTCTAAGAAAACTGTTGTTTAATTGTTGTTGTGAGTGTATTTGGCAAAGCAGTGACGCGCAGCAGCGCCATTCGTCACCCAGTAATTTTGGGGTTTTTGTTTAGGATTATCAACATTTTAGTTCAGTCTTTTGTTTTCTTTTATTTTTTATTTTTATTAAACTTTTCTCTAGTTCAGTTCTAGCTCGGCCCACCCAGCTGTTGATTTATGTACACCAATGACATTAGACAGCAGATTCATCAAATATTACCAGATCTTAGCTATACATTTTGCTTACTTTCGAATGTAGTTGTTTTTACACGCACACAAAAAAAAATTTAAGCATTTGCGAACACTTTTAGTTGCCGCTAGACTAAGAAAATATTATCTTTAGAAAGTGTATTAATCTATAGAATGGTTTTTTGGAAAGCTAAAATCTCTGTATACGAGTATTGCGTTAAGATAAAACAATGTTTTCAATTTGCCGAGTCCGCAAGCGTATTTAGTGTTGAATGCTGGATGTGAGAAGGAAGTTACTTTTGCTGCCGACTATTAGCTACCCAATCGGAGTCGCCTGGATTACCACCTCCATATGATCATAAGTCAAAAGGAATAAGTCAACTATTCCTAGCATAAGCCTGATGAGAATTGTAGGGCGCAGGACAGGTAAATTAAGCTTAAGCAAAGCAAAGCAAGTTTTAACTTCAAATTTTTATTGAGTAGAGCATTTTGCTGCAGGGGCTCTTTGGCAACAGTCTGTTTGCAAGCAGCGAGCGAAGTGTACTTCGAATAAGGCTGATCGAAAAGGTTTTTGCCACACGGAAAACAGAAATAATTTTATTCTGTCGCCCACAGATTTGTTGTGGCACCTACTCATAGCTTAACAGAATGTTTCGCTAATATTGCTGTACGCAATGTCAAATTGCATCAAGTTAAGACTTCAACAGAGTACTTTTCTCATCACTACATATCAGAAAAAAACTCACTTTCAAAACTCTTCGAATCAACGCTGCTTAATAGATCGTGCAAAACTACAAAATATATATCTGTGGTCCCACCAGTTTTATACTACGGCTCAGAGTCATGAACATTAAGTGAAAAGGACGAAGCCAAACTACCAATATTTGAAAAAGCAAACACAGCAGTCAAAAACACTCCAGTACAATAAGCGCAGGTCTCAGAAGCTCCTGGGGATCCCACGCATTCAATTTCCAAACACGTAGCTATATTTACCGGTCATTGGACGATTGGCACACACGCAGAAAAGCAAGATTTACCAATTAATCCCTTTTTCAGAAGCTGTGGGGGACATTCAGAGAAGGAGGCTGTTGAACACTTTTCTGTAAATGTCCAAGTTTGGCAGCTAAACGATTAAGTCAAAGACAATAAAGATGAATGGCGCAAAAGCGGGAAGCAAGAACTGGGCCAACTATATTAATAAAAGTAGAGAATGTCGTGCGCTTCATCAAAGGCTTACGTATCAGATGGCTAGGTAATTCCACGTGAATGGATCCAACGAGAAACATTTGACGCTAAAACATTTGCGACGAAAGTAAAAGGTAGACTAAGATCAAGATGGTTTGAGAACTGGAGGAAAGCATGAAGAGACTCCAAATAAACGACTGTTTGGAATCAACCAAAGATTGGGTCATATGGAGGCATTTCGTTCAACAGGCCAAAGCTCACACAGAACTGAAGCGCCAAACGATGATGTTGACATATAAAACAAGGTTTGATAAAAAAAATGTCAAAGCCATGGAGCGCAACGATTCAGGTTTTATGTATATGAAAGAAAATGTTCCTAAAGTTACGACACTAAAATGAAGTAAAGAATTTTTTCAACATAGAAAAACGATGCCATAGGAAATGAAGACCAACCTCAAGTGCAATACTGCTGAAAATCATAATCTTTAGTTTAGAAATTTTATATAAACTTTGGATCTGGTGGTGAACGAGGACAAAACGAAGTACCTCCTTTAGTTTCGAGGTTGTACGAGACTTCATTTATCTAGGAACCAGCGTTAACACCTATAATAATGTCAGCCTGGAAATCCAACGTAGAATCTCTCTTGCCAACAAGTGCTACTTTGGACGAAGTAGGCAATTGAATAGTCCTCTAAAGTCCTCTCTCTACCGTCAAAACTAACATTTTATAGAGCTCTCTCCATGCACTTCCTAACATATGGCGCAGAAGCGTGGACGATGACAACATCCGATGAGGCGTCACTTGGAGTGTTTGAGAGAAATATGCTGCAGAAGATTTTTGGGCCCCTGCACGTTGGCGACGGTGAATACCGGCGATGGAACGATGAGCTTTACGGCGACATAGACATAGTGCAGTGAATAAAAATCCAGCGGCTACGTTGGCTGGGTCATGCCGTTCGAATGGATACAAATGCTCCGGCTTTGAAAGTATTCGATGCGGTACCAGCTGGTAGTAGCAGAGGAAGAGGAAGGTCTCCTATGCATTGGAAAGTTCAGGTAGAGAAGGACTTGGCTGCACTTGGTGTTTACAACTGGCGCCGGCTAGCACAAGAAAGAAACGACTGTTGCGCTTTGTTAAACTCGGCCAAAATCGCGTAAGCGGCTATTGCGCCAATCAAGAAGTAGAAGACAAATTAAAAGTTCATATTTTTAGAGCAGCGTAATTTATTATATCAGCTTTTTACAAGTTTCGGGCATGACAGCCGTGGCTGAATGGTTTGTCCGTGCTTCGCCGATGACATCTGCCTCATCTCTCACAAACTCACTGACATGCAAACGCAGGCGAACAAACTAATCGAGTGGTCGGACTGGAGGTCAACATCGCCAAGACCAAGGTTATGAGAGTTCACAATAAAGCAAGACCTATAATGGTTGATGGGTGGCCAGTGGAACTTGTCAAAAGGTTCATCTACCTCGGTTGCACTATCACGGCAGACGGTGAAGCAGATGAAGATTCGAACTGCAGGCTAAAGGCAAAGCGAGGGCGGATTTCGGGCGAATGTATACAGTATGGGCGAGATCGCAAATCTTCAGGCACACTAAACTGCGAATATTTATCTAATGTGTGAAATCAGTATTGTTCTACCGAAGTGAAACATGGCTGGTGAATAACACCATCACATAGAGGCTACAATATTTCGTCAACAAATATTCTGGCCGAATGAGGATCATATGGCAAATAAAAAGCAGAAAACGGCGGTGTGTAGGTGAGAATGGCCCTGAACTGGAACCCGTAAGGGAGCAGAAGTTACAGTCTGTTGATGTTGAGCGAATTAGCAGATGCCGATATCATACGGGACGGCGCAAAAACAACGGCCCAGAACCATGTACGATGGAAGAGTCTTCTCGAGGCCCTATGCTCCTCAGCGGAATGAACAAGGATATAAAAAAATGTGTAAAGTTGGAATCGATCCAATAACATTAAGACGCGCACCGAAAATTGGATGCATGCGCCGATTACATTTCGTAGCTTGCTTCATAGGTTCAATGGACTTAAATTTTGTTCCATTTAACGCAGATTCCCCCTTAGAAGACAGAAGAGAGTCGCGCGTGTACGATCGACTGAATAAGCGAGATGAACTAACACTGAGTTGCAGTATGTACTAGGTTAAAAATCTCTTAACATACAATGCTTAATGAACCAGCGGATTGGCTTAATGGAGAACTCTGGAGTTGTCTTTCCATCATTCGTGTCTTTTTTTTGTTATTTTTTAAGGAGTTCAGCAAGCATGTGAAGATAATAATTTCGACTAAGCAACAACAGAGTGAACCGGATTACTATTATCTCGTTATTCTCAACCGCCTTTGATATACTCGTGCTTGGAAGTGTGGGGTCGAGCATTCAACGTCTTTCCCGGCAACTTAAAAGCACGCGATAAACAGTCATTACACTTCCTTGAATAAATTATAAATTCCATTAGCGCTTTGTCCAAGTTCCATGTAAAATTATACAACGATTCGTTGCTCTAATGCTCCACTTCACATATTACCGAAGATACAAGAAATAAGCAACTCTAATACAAACGAAGGCTGGTGGCTGCACTGATTTCTTTACTGAGGCGAGAGCTATTGCTTTCGAAAGAGAAGGCTGCACGCTAAACACGTGGTAGTCACTGGCGTAAGGCACAAGCGTACTTCTTCTACGGCAGCGTCCTTTTTCTACAGCTTCGTCCTTCTTCTACAGCAACGTTCTTCATCTACAGCAACGTCCTTCTCGCACATTAACCCTTTGCAGTCGCATATCTTCTCTCAGTCTCCAAAGCTTTTTTACCATTCCGGTCGTATGTCCAACTCTCAGTCACCACATCAAGGAACCATACTAATTTTATGCTGTATTTATTTTTAAAAATTAATAAGTCTGGTTTATACTTCATAATCTTATATGTTATGTATCACCGCTTTTTCAACGGAAATTAACACCAACCAATATGTCACCCATGTCCAAATTTAATACGACCGCAAAGGGTTAAATCTGATTTTATGATCTTCTTAGTCGAAACAAATATAAAAATATGGAAATTTTCATACTTTTTGCATCACCAGCTATTTTGTGTAAAAATAAATGGCATATGCAGATAATTCTTACCCGAAAACTCATCAGAAAGGAATTCTTTTAGTAAAAATATTTGCATTTAAATTCATTCTAGTCTTTGTCTAACGGCTTCTCCGCGACGAGCAATTTCAAACTGAAAAATAAATACTTAAAATGGCCAACCTGGGAATACTGAGAAAGTACTTGTCTATATACAACCCCGATTTTCAGAAGTACTTGGATTCACCAGTTAAACCCAAAAAAAAATGTTCTACAGTGCAATGTTGAGTGTTCCTCACAGGCATCGGCCATCTCAATTTTAAAAAACGCGAGCGATTCACTTTATGCAACTTTCATCCAAAGCTTTTTTTTATCTAAGCAACAAAACAAAGAATTTTCCCTAACCCCAAACAGAAAGCAACAACATTAGAAGTACACCCAAATTTTTCTTGCGCCAAGAGCTGACAGAGGCGAACTGAGTAATTTCGCACCAGTCAGCCGTCAAACGTCAACCAACACCTCATCGGAGACGCCTCATATATCGTATAATAACACCACCGCTGTCAATGACAACGACGACAACACAACAACAGTAACAACACCCTCCACCGCCCGAGCTCGACCAACTAAATTGTACGCAGCACAGCCGTACCCATAGTCATAGCCAGCAAATCATAATCGTAATTAGTGTAATTGTGCTGGCAATTATGCGAATGTCAAGGAGAAGGAACCAACTGGCGGCGGACGCTGGCAAAGGGACTGTCGAATATTGCGCTAAGCGAACGATCACTTAGGCATTGTAAAGTATGCGGCACTGCTAGATATTTTGAAAGGAAAATTATTCTATTTAATGTTTTAGTTCGTTTATTTGGGCAGTTGTATCATTTGTCTTGTGGGCATACTTGTGCTTTGTATGTAGCTAAATGTGTACGCAAGCAAATCTGTTTTCTTATATACACAAATGTATTCATTGCGATGCCTTCCTATTATTCTTTCACTGAGATTTTGTACAGACAAAAAGTCTATTTCTTACAAACATTTTTAATTGCCTTGATTTGCATCTTTTTCTGTACATTTTGTTCTCCCAGGAAATTGAGGAGTCGATGAACTAGCTTGACAGATTCCTATCTAAGCAGGTTCTTTGAATAATAAAGTTGCTAATGGAATTGCTCTGGCTAACTACCGGTTGATCAAAGTCTTTCTGTACGAAAGTTGAGCGGAAACGGTTGGGTAGATCCAAAGGCTAGCCAAAGTGCAGCTTTTAGCAATGATAGGACACTTAGACCAAGGCGAATTTACTACAGGTGATGGCATCCGCATATACCCTATGACCAGAAAGTACGGGGAAATCTTAAATAAAACAAAACAGAGTTAAATTTCAGACAAGCTTAATTTATCTCCTTCAAAATATGGCCCGTCCGAAGAAATACACATGTGCCAACGTTTAATACAGTCCTGGGATGGCCTTCAGCTCCTTCGTGGCATTCTCTTTGATCTCCTCTATCGGATGAAATCTCCTTCCACTAAGTGGTAACTTCAACGAAACAAAAAGAAGTCGCACGAGCCAAATCAGGTGAATACGGTGCATGCGCGATGGTATTTACTTGGTGTTTGGTCAAATAATCCAGCACAACTTGGTCTGGGTGCGATGGCGCGTTATCATCATGCAAAGTCCAAGAATTGTTTCCCCACATTTCCGCTTCAAAACGAATAAATAATATTCTTTATTGACTGTCTGGTCCAAAGGAAAGTACTTATGGTTCACTACGCCTTGGCAATAGAAGAAAAGAGTTAACATAACCTTCCCGGTACTTTCTGATCATAGCGTAAGTAAAAGCACACGAGTATTTTGTTCTTGCTTTTTAAATGCCAACACGTCAAAATCAGCATGCCCTCCTCCGCACTTGCCATTTCGGTTCCCCTCCAGGAACGCCAATACATTTTTATGTTTTTTTTGTAATATTTCTCTCTAGATAGACACAGATGTAAACAGCACAAATAATTTTGACGTTATTCATATCGACGGCGAAAAAGTCAGCTGGGCGGACGCCATCGCCTGTAATAAATCCACCTTGACTTAGACTGTGTTCAGACATGGCAACCCGTGAAATTTTTGTAAGAGGGAGAGGAGGATAGAGGGGTACTGAGTTGCTCGTGCTCGTTGAGCACGCTTTATGTACTCACTCTTCCCAATGTTGTTATTGACTGTAGACTAAAAACGAAAACAAATGCAAGCAACGAAGTTGCCATATGTGAACGGATAACACCTAAAGACAATTCGCCGATAATAAGCAATTCAATTTGCCTTATCTGCAAGCACTATTAACGACGAACGACTAGGAGCGAGTGCATCTGGTTGAAAAAGCATCTTCATCAGAAGTTATTTCTCAATATTATTTGAAAGCCTGCGAGTTAGAGTCAGCTGTACTAGGCTTATGAGACTGAGATTATTTGACTACTTTCCTACTTTATTAAAATCCCTGAATATCCAAAATAACAATATCAAACGGAGTAGTTGAAGAAATAAAAAAACATAAAAACAAACAAAGTTCATAATTTCACGATGAAGAAAGGCTCCTCTGAAACCTCTATTAATAAAAAAATCTTTGTCAGCTCATTTTCGCGAGTCCCTCTTGAAACTTTTTAATAATTTTTTATTTTCAAATATTAAAATGGCTTGGTATCGAGCCTATATTATACAGCGGATGAGATAGAACCCCATTCAAGCTATCGGATCTGTTAGCGCCTCGTTAAAGATGTTCGCGGCCTTGTGTTGTCTTTACCTCTCTTACTATTCGCTAATTTTAATAGAAAATATGCCTCAATCTGGTTAACTGTTGGCAAAAGAGCTTCGAATTGTGTCTTTTATCCGATATCTTGAGCAGCTTATGATGGGTATTTCCAAAATAAACAAAATATTCTTTGGGTCATTTCTCATCGCAATTCGACCACCATCTTTTTCAGCTACATAGAAAGTGCTCAACAGTCTCGTTCTCTGAAAGGTCCCCACAGCTTCTGCAATGGAGGTTAAATAGTAAACCAAGCTTTTCTGTGTGTGTACCGATCGTCCAATAGTCGGCACAACTACGAATTCGGAAATTAAATGGCGTGGAGTCGCTAATACTGTAGGAAAAAATAGAGCTCCATCTTTTCTGCGCTTTGCTGAGAAATAATTTGCAAAGTTCCCCTTTAACAACTCTCAGGGGATGCCGATGACTGGGTAGAAGGTCCCGAGGCCAATTTAGTCCCTTTCCTGGTAAGCTTATCAGCAATTTCATTTCACTCTATGTTCCTAGGTCCTGAAACCCAAATCAGAGCAATGTTACCTGATCACCCCAGAGATTTGATCTCCTCTTTACAGGAGTTTACGCGTTTGGTTCTTCACCATGGCGTTGTCAGAACCTTTATCGCGGTTTTACTATCGGAGCAATTGTTAATATCTCCCTGGCTCGCGCGTTTCCTAAGTATTTTGCATGCCTGCAGGATCGCAAAGAATTCTGCTTGAAAAACACTAGCAGTATTCGTCAGTTTAAGGGAGAAAAATAAATAGGCTGATTTAGAGACAACCCCAGCTCCGACTCCTGATTCCATCTTGGAGCGGTCAGTGAAGACAGAGGTGCAAGCTTCGGTGCTGATTTTCCCTTAATCCAATCATTTCCATTTAGAAAGATTGCCCTGTGACTTTAGTCCCCATTTTTTCCAAACATAGATTTGCAGGAGTAGAAGGCCAGTAATTCTAACCCGATTTTCCACGTTTAACTTCCTAAGGAGTGTGGAGTCAAGTATCGCTCCAAAATACCTAACTTCCGATGAAAGCGGGAGGACGTGGTTGTTTAATTTGGGAAGCCTAAAGTGGGGAGGTTTAAATTTTCTCGTAAATAGCACCAACTCCGTTTTGTCAGAGTTGACTCGGAGATCGCAACTAGCAGTGGTACTGAGATACATTTTGAAACGCTTTTCCTCACAACTGGTTTCACCGATCATGAAAGTAGTAAAGAACTATCTTTAAATGTTATAATGTAACCTTTTAAGCGTTCTATAGTATGAACCCATGCGCATACATCGTGAGATATGACTCACTAAATATAACTTACTTCAACAAGATTTCATTCGCCTAGCACAACTGCTGCAATTACCATACGCTTTTTCACTTTATAAGTACGCCGGGTTTCTGAAAACTCTTTAGGCCTCCTTTGGCTTTTCTCAGCAGCAGTAATAGGTCTTCTTCTACACAGAGTTGAGTCATTGTGCATTAATAAAAATACCAAACGAGCTCACTCCGTAGCTCAGATCAACTCGCGTTTCACTCTCGCATAGCCTCACTCATAGCAGAACAGGTGTTTAGGCGAAACTTCTGTTCAGATTTGTAACGCGCGTTTGCGTCTTAATCTTATTCTAGAGTTTTAAGTCACCTGTAAGAAGTTTTCTCATAACCGAAATACTCACGCAGGTTTGCGACTGCCTATTGCAGGGCAGCCGTTGCTAAAACTTTACAACTTTTTGCTGTTTAACGGCTCAGCCGTTTGAAGAACTCTTCTGAATTGAAAATCAAGTTAATTGAAAGATTATAATTCAAGTTGGGTAGAACGCGGCTCACTTTTTACTTTTGCTGCGCGCTTTAACTTTCGATTGAGACGCTCCCTACGACGCGTTTATCAGATTTAGGCATTTCAGTAGTAAATATTATTTGATTTCTTTCTGACTGATACGTATATGTTATATGGAAATCAGTAGTTGAAAAAAAAAACAGAAAACAAAATTGAAAAAAAAAATACAAGCGCATAAATGTAAGCTAGTTGCTCAGTCATGTGCGGATTTTTTTATTTTTATTATTATTATATATTATAATTTTTTTTTTATTTGGAATATATTTTTGTTTTAAATGTGATATTTCGCATTTTTTTCCATCGCGTATCCGCATAACTGGCTCGATGTATGTATGCATATGTGTATGTGTGCAAATCTTGATTTTACTTCTATAAAATAAAATTAGTGTTAAGTGTGCGCATGCGTATAGATTTTTATCACTGAGCGAACGAATTGCCCCAAAGTGTTGATTAGCCTGCTTAGGTAGGAAAAACAAAAACACACTTTCAGCGAAGTTTGAACTGAATTTTTCGATTTATGTATGCTAGTTGTGTTATGTTTTTATGATCACTGATGACCCTGTGCGAAACTTCTATTAACTTAATTCGACGTGCGTCACTGTACATATTTCGAAGTAATAATAAATAATAATGCCAACAGTTTCTATCTCAAAATCAACTTTAATTTTTTTTTTTAATATTTACAAGTTGTTTGGTTAAACTTATGTTTTTATCAATGATCTGGAAAATGACAGGGGCATAAGCCGTAGAAAACTTATAGCTTCATCAACTTCAATGTGCAAACAACCTTGACCGCTTTGTGGTTTTCAAGGCAAACAAAAAACTTCAATTTCTGATGCGTGCTTTTGATAACTTTTCTTACAATTTCAACATTGCTCAGGCAAATATTTTTATTTTGATACATGAAATGCTTATTTGAATGAAACAAGCTTGAGATATTGTCGAAACCATTTTTTCTAGGTTGGTAATTGTACATCTGTCAGTTGTTTACATGCCAGATTAGATTTAGATTTAAATTCAGATTTGTAAACAAGTCATAGTTTTTGCAAACTTTGATATGCTAAATTTATTTAAGAAAAAAGTCTGGCTGAAATTTTGTGTTTCTAAAAAGCGTTGAAGATGTTAACGCCAGCCTACGAGCTCTCTTGGTAATATCGAAAACACAAGCATACGAGGCCGCAAAAAATGCACGCCTACCTTCACTTATATACCCTGCTTCGATCGTCCATCTACGTTTAATCCTTTTAATTAATATTTTTTTTTTACTATAAAATTCAATAAACTACAAACTAGGTGCTTACTAACTAAAATGATAGCCTAGATTAAAATAAGTTGAGGAGGATACTATGTAGAATAATATTAAGCTTAGCAATTTAGATTTAAAAAAAATTGCAAAATAGTATTCGAATTCTCGTTTCGCGCTACTGGCTCTAACTTTAGATAATTCGTACTGAAGTGCTTGTTGATTCGTACTGAGAGAGGATCGCTGAGAGAGATCGAGCAGCTCTCATTGGAATCAATTGCAATCAATAACGCCATTATATTATATCACTATCTCTCTCTCTCCATATTACTCTAAGCTTTAGGATAAAAGGTTATGTGAGGTTAGAAAAAGACGGGATTTAGGGCGGGTTAGGTGCAAAAAATTTAAATGATATCGAGAGCATTGCCAACGAGGTGCCCAAATAACATTTTGTAAGCATCAAGGAGATGGCAGTTGATATTTTTGTCTCACTCGATTTTATTCTTGGGAATGTGCAAGTTGAAGCGTGGCTGCTGCAAAACGTGACGCTGCTGAATGTTTTGCAAAAAAGAGTAACTGCGCTTTTCTATCGCTAAATAAATAAGTTTTTATCGAGAGCAGCTTTACCGTTGATGAGGCTTAGTTCCCTGGATAGACATCGAAATCATCCAAAAATGATTAATATAGCGCTTCCCAAATGAGCCAAAACTAAAAATAAAATATCATGACGAGTTCGTTCTAAAGTCAGGCTTTGTTTACCGAGCAATTTCATGTCTAGTGATTTTTTAGACATCGCGCCAATTCTTTTGAGAATTGGTTTATTGGCCTACAAATATAAATGCATATAATCAGAAGTAAAAAATTTTGAAAACAAATTTTATTATTTGGCGATTTATTCAATGCTGAACATATTTGTATAAAATTTTTTGAAGTAAAGCATCTTCTTCTTAAAATTTGTATGCATCTTTTTTAGCATAAAATATGCACATAAAAAAAAGTTTTTGGGAAAAAAATTTTTGTCTCTTAATTTTTGTAACAAAAAAAGTCTTGTAATTTTTGACAAACACCAGCAATTTTGTTAAATTTTTTGAGGATAAAATATAAAAAATAAATTTTTCGGGGAAAAAATATATTTTTTTGTGCTGTATTTTTGGGAAAATGTATTTTGTCATTTGTGTAAAAAGTATATTTTTTTGTTCAATATTTTTGGAAAACTTTTTTTGTCATTTGTGAAAAAATTATATTTTTTGTTCAATATTTTTGGAAAACTTTTTTTTTTGTCATTTGTAAAAAAGGACCCCCAAAGATTTTCTTATATTTTTTTGTTCAATATTTTTGGAAAACTTTTTTTTGTCATTTGTGAAAAACGACCCAACAGATTTTGTTAAAATATTTTTTTGTTCAATATTTTTGGAAAACTTTTTTTTTTGCTATTTGTAAAAAAAGGACCCCCAAAGATTTTCTTATATTTTTTTGTTCAATATTTTTGGAAAACTTTTTTTGTCATTTGTGAAAAATTAATATTTTTTGTTCAATATTTTTGGAAAACTTTTTTTTTGTCATTTGTAAAAAAGGACCCCCAAAGATTTTCTTATATTTTTTTGTTCAATATTTTTGGAAAACTTTTTTTTGTCATTTGTGAAAAACGACCCAACAGATTTTGTTATAATATTTTTTTGTTCAATATTTTTGGAAAACTTTTTTTTTTGCCATTTGTAAAAAAAGGACCCCCAAAGATTTTCTTATATTTTTTTGTTCAATATTTTTGGAAAACTTTGTTTTTTGTCATTTGTGAAAAATGACCCCACACATTTTCTTACAATATTTTTGGAAAACTTTTTTTCTGGTCATTTGTGAAAAACGAGCCAACAGATTTTGTTATAATATTTTTTTGTTCAATATTTTGGAAAACTTTTTTTCTGGTCATTTGTGAAAAACGATCCAACGAATTTTGTTATAATATTTTTTTGTTCAATATTTTTGGAAAACTTTTTTTTTATCATTTGTGAAAAAGGACCCCACAGATTTTTTTCTTATGCTGGAGACTGAGGTGAGACTATGCTCAGTAATCATTGCAGACGTCCAGGTCCTATAGTTGAGTTCAATAAAAAATTGATAATCTTGCTTATTTTTTGCCAAAACAAAGTCAAGACCTTAACCGCTGGATTTTTTAAGTATCGAGGAGGCCTATTTTCAGTAAACAAGAAGGGATGGTTCGGTAGGATCCATTTGAAATATAGATTAAACAAATTGTGCTGCTACAAAATCACAGCTGCCAGCAGACGCTCTGATAAATTCAGATGGCACTGATATCTTCGTCGTTAGCAACAGCGCTTCTGGGTATGGTTTTTCTAAACTGGATAATGAAGAAAATAGGTCTGAAGGTCAGTCAGGATAAGACCAGATAACTCATATCAGCACACAAGCAGTCAGAGCAATCGCATCACGTATTTCAAAGACTTTGTTTTTTTGGGAACCAATATGAACGCCGATGATGAAAGTCTCTCTTACCAAAAAGTGCTACTTTGATTGAATCGGGAGGTGAATAGTAAGTCTACAGTCGAGGAACACAATCCACGTTCTATAAGTTTCTCATAGAGTACGCCTTATTCCATTAACCATAAGCTCGGACGATGGCAATGAGGCAGTGCTTGTGGTATTCTATAGGTCAGCGGTAAATTAAAGCACATTTACCTGTTGGCGAAAGCGATCATTGATGAACTTTATGAGCTTTATGGGAACGTACTTAGAGTTAGGCGCAGCAGCTTCGCTGATTAGGTAAAATCTTACGTATGGACACAAATGATAAGGAAGGGGGCCGCCCCTCATTGAAATGACTAAGCGAAGAGAGACTTGGCTGAAAGTAGAAATGCATTTACTGAGCTCGACAAAAAAAACGAATACGTCAGGTGCGAACAAGAAAAACCATTTCTGTGACAGAAAAGCTTTGCATAATGGCAATAAACATGGAAAAGCTCTTTCATCAACATCTGGGGTTATCGCTGTTATTGATTTGAGATAAGATAAGATAAGAGACTGCTAAGTAGCATTCCTTCCAAACAATATGGCATTCCTTGACAAATGAATATTTGTAAATGATCACAAGTTCAACTATGAACAACTTGTTGCTAATTGGTTTTCAAACTATAAGCCTAGCAATGAATCACATAATTTTCTATTTCCAAAAAAATATCCAGTTTATCGAATTTAGGCCGCTCTGCTGCTTACCTGATTTCTTGGGTATTTTTAGCCGAGCTCTTCCTCCTATTAGTGGTGCGCATATTGACGTTTTTTACCACAAATGGAGGGACTTCCAGATTTTCTTAGGGCTGAAATACATTCCGAGGTTTTCCATTGCCCGCTGAGAGGCTACCGCTTTAGAAAAAATTGCTTCTATCATTTGGTATTGCACACCACAGGTTCGAATCTGGGCACTACCGAATGGTAGTCATGCACCAACTCATTCAGCTGTGGTAGCCGGCAAAAAGTTAAATAATTGAGTATAATTCTTAGTAGAAAACTATGTTAAAAATAATTGCAGGAAAGCAAAACAAAAAAAAAAAACATTAAACTATTAAATAATTAAATAATTAATTTAAAAATACTGTCATTACGGGGCAAGAATCAAGTCGATGCTCAAGTTTGCTGTTTGTGCCCAGCAAGGCTTCGCAAAACTACTCTTTCTTGAGGAAAGAATATTTAGTACATCTTAAGATTGAGGAAAAGTGCCTTAAGACCCAAGTTTAGGTGACAAGATGCGAGTGAGCTGGCTCTGGAATTTATACCATGGAACTTTCTGCCCTGAGTAATAATTGTCACAATACAAGTGCTTAAGAAAAGAGATGCAGCAGGACTCAAATTCTTCGAGGGCAATACAAATTTTTTTGAAGGCACAAAAATAAGCAAATTTTTTATATAATATATATTTTTTTTTAATTGTGTTATTTGGAATCTGATTAAACACGAAATGTAAACGAAATGCCGTGCGAGTATATTTGCCTTTATATTTCTCTATTTTTCTATAAAATTATCTGATTGATAACCCGCAAATGCAAATGAAAATACCTCAAAAAAACGATAAAATCTCAACCAAGTGAGTAAAAAAGTGATTTTCAAAGCTTTTGTGTTCATTCCACAAAATTAGAGAACTTTTCAATCAGCTTAGGCAGTCCTAAACTTTTCTGTAGAAATTTTGCATAATTTCTGAATTTATTTGAATATTCTCAGTTGCTACCAGGCAAGCAATAAAAATGTATATTCTTTAAGTTTGACATCTTCTACTGACCTCTATATTATGAATTTAGTTGAATACATATCTACATGAGCACATCAGTTCGCAATCATTTTTTGCCACTTGAAAAAATAAGCCATCGAATATAAAAACTTTTTAAGGCTAGAAAAAGTAGATAAATAAATACAAGAAATGAGAATTCTTTCGTCATTAAACGAAATTAAAAAGCATGGGTACGCTTATGTAAGTACATATATATATAAGTATACGCGGATATCATGAGTAGATACCCTGTGGGAACAAAACGACAACACAGGCATATGAGACTAGTTCCCTACTATACTTTTTATGAGTATATTTACATACCAAAACAATGCACATTCAATCAATATCTATTAAGAGGCTTCTGGCAAAGACCAGCAGCTCAGTTTTAGCTCATCCCACAGATTTTACACCGTACGAATTCTGTCTTTGCTAAAGTAAAATTTGCCTTAAAATCTACAGAATTTGCGTCTACAGAAGCTGTGATAACGAAAGCAGCAGTTCTTCTAGAAGAGCTGGCAGAAGAAGACTTCTAAGACTATTTTGAATAGTTAGAAATTCACATGGAGTATTTTAGGGATAGATACGGATTACATATTGAAAATTGTAATAGGTAAATCTACTTATACGAGGGGTGCCTTTTATATGTCGGGATTAGTGCTGCTGTTTACTTTCGGGCTCATACGCGTAAATCCATGATTCATCACCTGTCACGATGTCATAGACGTGTTTCGAAGCCCCGCGATCGTATTTTTTGAGCATTTCCTTCGACCAATCGACACGAGCCTTTTTTTGAGCAATTGACAAATTGTGTGGGATCCAACGCGAACAAATTTTTTTGACAGTCAAATGTTAATGCAATATTGAATGTATGCTGGTCCCACTAATGCCTAAGATTGTCTCAATCTCACGATAGGGCACATGACGATCTTGCAATATCAGTTCGCGCACAGCATCAATGGTTTTCGGAACAACAACTGATTTTGGACGACCTTCACGAAATTCGTCTTGGAGTGAACTACGACCACGATTGAATTCACCATACCATCGATAAACACTGGTCGTTGATGGAGCTTCATCGCCAAAAAATGAATTAAGTTTATCCATGCAATGTTGCTGAGTTAATCCACGTCGAAAGTTGTAAAAAATAATCGCACGAAAATGTTCACGATTTAGTTCCATTTTTGGACCGAGATGAATCTTTTAAGTTACTGTAAACAACACAAATAGCGCTGGTATTTCAAAACGCTCTGAGTACGTAAAAGCCAAAAAATGTCAAACTTTGCGATACAGCTGTCAGTTGCCAGATTGCAACACGAGGGTTGCCAAATCCCGACATATAAAAGGCACCCCTCGTATATGCAACATATAAGTTACATAGAGGATGACTAGATAGGAACGATGAGAAAATACAAAAATTACTTTAGCTTTATCTCGGAGCTACATTGATGACATTATAGATATTGTAAGGGTTGGACAAGACCATTCAAATGATCACCTCGGCTTCGTTAGCAATGTTTCAGGCAGTTTTTATGAGCTCAGTGCAGTATTTGCGACGTTTCGCTGGCAAAAGCATCACGGATATCGCTCGCCTCCAACTAATATTGGCTCAGGTTGGCTTGCGTAGACTAAAAACTTAAAGTAGCGCCAGAGAAAATAATCGAGTGGTATCATATCGACTGATCACGGCGAAGGAACGCTCGCCGTGAGATTGATGAAACGCTAGTTAGCTTTTTGAGAAATTTTAACTTGCCTTTGACTGCCGACTTTAGGAAACAATTTAAAGCAGAAGGAAAAGAACCCAATAGATGGAAAAAGGAAGAAAGGCCTTTGGATTAGAGGATGACGTCTAGTAGTGACAAATTACGTTCGTATTGACCACTTCAAGGTAGTGATGAATTTCACCAAGTGAGTGATATCTAAGCCCGTAATATCCGCAGGTATAGCAAAAAAGTGAGAGTCCAGATGTCTTAAACTTTACCCGACGAGAGCAGGGCAGCTTAGATAAAGGTGCTGAGATGATTTCACCTCATCCTCCAGACAGTTTCTGCCGAAAGGACTTGAAGCAATACCAAGTCTCACCGCATGGACACCTAACGGCCAATGTCCGGTAAGGATACTTACCAAATTCGAGAGCTGCTGTTTTGTTAACCTTAAAAGTTCACTCGAGTACCCCCGACCTACCCGTGGTCAGAAGGATATCGGGACTTCGCAAGTTTGTGCACTAACCCAGTGCTCACTGAGTTGACGCAAAACTCATCTTTCCAGGAGTAGACCACAAGTTTTCAAGGAAACCCCAATACTCTCATTTTGCGATGAAACCGAGTCCCCTTTCTTGTTAGCTCAACATCCCATGCGGCAACAGCCTATATATTGGTTAAAAATATAATTTCTAGACTGCATAAATTCATCTCATTTCCTTCTTCACGTCTTACAGTCTTATTTAAAAAAAATTCATGATTAGGTTCAGTTCAGTTGAGATGATCACCATTCGACTCGGTATAAGTACAATAGCATTCAAATCGACTAACCCATTGTGGCATCAATTAAAGGAGCTCTAGTTTTACTCTTTCTTTACGTTCTCAAAACTTTAACCATTTTATGAAGTGTAGAATTTATGAATGCTCGCCCAGTCTACATTCGGCAGGCATTCAAGAAATAAATGTTGAAGAAACCGATGTCTTAACCCGAATTGCAATGTTCCGCACTGAGCACTTCCACTTCGTCGAACTCTCTTATACTTCTGAAGCAGTGCAGCATTTTAAGTATATGGAGATTATGTTCGCATGTAGCATTGATTCAACTTCTGCAGTCAGGGAACGCACAAAACGTAACTTGTTCAAGTCCCATCTCTTGTCTAAAACTACAAAGCTCACTATGTACAAGACCCTTATTCGACCAATTTTAACGTGTGGATGTGAGGTATGAACTCTTCAAAGTTGCTGACTGAGAGCTGGGTGCTAGCATGGAAAGAAAAATGTTAAGAAAGATTTTTGGCCCAATAAGAATGGACCGTTGTACCTATAGAATCCGGTGCAACTCCGAACTAATCGATCTCAGTCAGAACGAGACAACTGTGCGTTTTGTTAAAGCGCAGCGCATAAGATGGGTAGGTCATATTACCCAAATGCCTGCTGACTGCACCGTTAAAAAGGCCATGACAGGAAAGTTAATGGGCGTAAAGCCCAAAGGCAGACCCAGAAGCCGATGGATAGACGCAGTAGAAAACGATTTCAAAGATTTGGGAATACGTAATTGCGAAGCAAAAGCTCAAGATCGGCCGCTTTGAAGGAGCATTGCGAAATAAGGCTCTGGCGCACCCCGTGTTGTAATGATGTGAAAGAAGAAGAAGATTAGATATGTAGTGTCACTTTATTATTGGGACTTTGGGACTTTGAAATGGGGACAGACATTTAAGATAGATAAGTGACTAATACCCTTTTTTATTGACCTTTGGTCATATTTGTTTCATTAACCCACATGGGGGTCTCATTGCTCACTTTCCCTTAATTTAAAGTAATACATTCAAAGCTAATTTATTCTATTGTATTTTTTAATTTAACATAATGGGATCTCCGCCTTTCCTTCAAAGTTGAGCAGTAGTGCATTGGTCTAATCAGCTAATTTAAAGGGGCCAGCTCAACTGATATCTTATCCAGGGCCCAAACCCCTGAAACCTGTAAATAATTTTTGCCAGCAACCAACTTTTATAGCATTGCTTTTAATCCTCGTAAAATCTACCTTATACAACAAGCCGTTTTGTGCGCCTAAAAGCTATAGTATTTTCAGAAAAAAAGCGCTGATCAAACTCCGCAATAAATTTTAGTGTAAATTCCACTAGCAGCTTTTACTAAATTGGTAAGAATAAACTGAATAAACTTGAACGTCCGCAATTCTGAGCATTCAGTTTTCTCTGCAGGGTCACGTTGTACACACATACATATATATGTATCTATGTAAGTACGAATAGAGAATTTTACTCGCTAGAAATTCTCAACAGGGCCAACAGCTGCTTTGGCCAACGTTGACATTTTCGCATTTTAAGTGTCAGCCAACTAAACAACCCGCCAACCAACCAACCAGTCAGCGCGCAAAAACAACACCAACACCAGCAATAGCATTAAAAGCAGCGAGGAAAATAAATGTTAGAGAGACGGGCAAAGTATGATTTACTTTAAGTGATACCAATTTGCATATTAAAATCGCGTCGAAGCGAGCGAATATAAATATAAAAACAGAGCGCCAGCAACGGAGCAGAAAGAAGTGAATGGAAAAACAGAAAACGCTTATTAGATATAGCGTGAGGCTGCTGTGGGCAATCGGCGACAAGAAGAATACATATTTATGTAGGACTGAGGTGGAAAAGCCAAAGCAAGGCGTCGAGCAGTCAACTGTGCAGACGACCAGCATCACATACCACATGCCACTCGCCATACGCCGCATACCGCATGCCGCATCCAAGGCAAGGTGGTCGCGTCACACACACACACTCCATCGCACATCCAAGCAACACTTTGATGTTTTCTGGCATTTCTGCGCTCATTGTGGTTGCCTTTAGCATATAACTTGATATTGGCATTGTTGTTGGCGAGTTAACATTGAAAATTTATGCTATGCACGTGTGTGTGAAAATGTTAGCAGCCGACTCATTAGCAATAGTGGTCCAGTGAGAAGGCTGGCTGGCTGATAGGTTGGTTGGCTGGTTGATTGACTCGAGCGGCTCCCACTCGCTCACATACGCACACACTCCCATGCACACCAGGACACATTAATCGAATACACATTAACACCAACACATTCACTCGTTTGACACACTTCCAGCTGCGGCACTGGGGCCCGCGAGTGGGTTTTGCTGCACAAACTCGTTAAAGGTTTGCCTTGAGAAAAGTAAACAAAGCAAAAAAGAAGGTGAAAATTTAAAGTGAAAACTGAGTGTATTTATAATAAGTATTTAATAATTCAAAATGGTTTGTGTCACAAGAAATTTTAAAGTGCTTACCTTAGATTTGGAACGGCTGCTGCTGCGGCGGCCGCCTGTAGTGGTGGTGGCACATTGTATGGAAATGGTAGTTTGGCGGCTAAAGCGGGATTCTCGAAAAGCATGTTGACTGTTTTTGCGGTTATTACTGCAGTTGATGTGATGCTGGGATGCTATGTAATTAGAAAAGCACGTTGGCGTTGTTCATAAATTGTTGATTATTTCGAGACACAAAATTATGCGTTGCTTTTTTTCGCACAAAATTTATTTCTATGCGATTTCTATCGAATTGCTTTCACAGCAATTGGAAATATTCTTATTGAAAAATTAGAATGTGGGAATTTCGTGGTTAATCGCATACAATTTATATATTCTCACTTAAAATTTAATTGAGGAGATTTTTGCTTCTTTTTTTGTAAATTTTCTATATTTCTTAAATAGAGTTCAAACACTTGAATTCAGCACATACTATATTAGAAAAACGTATTTTTGAAATTTATTCTGATATTTTTATTTTTTCAGAAGAATATCTATTTTTTTTTCTTATTTCAAAACTTTAAGAATTTCTATTATTATTAAGAATTTGTATTATGTTTACTTTTTGAAATTCATGCTTTTTTATTTGCAGGTGTTAATAAAAAATTTAAATTTTTGTTTTTAATTACAATTTTTTTTATTTAACTTTTCAAACGTATTTCTTCGTTACTCGTATTAATTTGATTTCCTATGAGATCTCAAATTTTATATACTGCAATTTTATTTAAAATTATCTTTATCTATGTATGTATTTCAGAATTTTCGTCAAATCACGTATAGCTTCCAGTTTATTATTGAAATTTTAAAATTTCACACTATCAAATTTCGATTAGACTTTAGTTTCCATATGTGATTATATTAACATTTATTATTAAATATTTTATTAAAATTTAGTCATATTTTTTTCTTAATTTTGCACACTATTCGTATTTTTTTTTTTAATTGTTATTTGGCTGAGCTTTTTTAAGTAGTACAGCGCTCAATATTCAATATTTATTTATTTTCAGTTCTCAATTTTTATTTCTTTTTAATAAGATTGAAATTTAATACTTTTCAAATTGTATTATTCGTTTTTTTTATAATTAAAATATGTTTTCACCCAACTGTATATTTTGCATTAACAGCAAATTTTTTTTAGTTTTATATTTTAATTAATAATTAACTGCAATTTATTGAAGACCTCCAAATTTCGTACATATATTTTAATATTTTTTTTCACTTTTATGAAAATTTTTGAAAATTGTTTAGTAATATTCTTTATTCGTAACACTTAAGTTGATTTTTATTACAAACTTTATTTAATATTTTTCAATTAAAAACATTTTTTCAACACTTTTATCTATTTTTTTATATTTACTTTTTATATTTCTTTCACCTTCCTTCACATTTGGTTACTTTTTCGCACTCTTTGCAGATTTTTCACAAAATTTTATTTTTTAAAAACACTTTTTGTAATATATTTTCACTTGTCCATAAGAGATAGCAGACCCTTTCATTGACTGAGATGAGCTGGAATGAAAATAAATAAGATAAGGCATTACGAAGCATGATTTGAAACAAATTGGGTAATTAGGAAAAGGTAAAAAAGTAAAAATCTTAAATTAAAGCAGCTAATGCATAGAACCATGTTTTTATAAATATATATAAATATAAATATAAAAGATGCCTTTAGCGGAATAATTCACAAATTTTTAGATCGTGGGTGCATAGCAATTAAAATTAAATTAATTTTTCTTTATTTATTGTCAGGAGTACCGAACTTTTATTTTCAATGGCATATTGATAGTAGTTTGTGGTAGAGGTCTGGTAGCGGTATATTTTAACACTGAATTTTTGAAACTGGTCCAGATAATGGTATTGGTAAAAGTAATGGTAATGGTAATTGTAATGGTGATAGTAATGATAATAGTAAAAGTAATGGTAATGGTACTGATAATGGTAATGATAATAGTAATGTTAATAGTGATAATAATGTAAATGACAATAATTATGTTCATAGTAGCCACAAAGGTAATAGTAATGATAAGTAATAATAACGTCAATGGTAATTAGGTAAACGCAAATTTAATGTTATAGTAATGCTTTTTTTTTTGGTAATAATCACAAGGTAATAGTAATATTCATGTTAATTGTAAAGGTAATGGTAGTGGTATTGGTGGTGGAAAGCCCAATGATAATAGTAAAAGTAATGGTAGTGGTAATGTTCCTAATAATGGCAATAGTAATAATGATAATGAATAGTAATAATAGTAATGATTATGTTCATAGTAACAACAAAGGTAGTGCTAATAGAAATGATAATGGTAATTGGAATGGTAGCGATCAAATATAATACTACTAAAACTCCACCTTGGCGGCCGCCGTAGCCGAATGGGTTGGTGCGTGACTACCATTCGGAATTCAGAGAGAATGTAACCTACGAATCTCGGTGAAAAACCAAAATGAAGAAAAAGTTATTTCTAATAGCGGTTGCCTCTCGGCAATGGCAAACCTCCGAGTGTATTTCTGCCATGAAAAAGCTCCTCATAAAAAAGTATCTGCCATTCGGAATCGGCTTGAAACTGTAGGTCCCTCCATTTGGGACCAAATAGGGGGGGTATGCGCCAATTATATGTATATATATGTATATATAACTTCACCTTACAAAGTGATATTTAATCAATCAACCACATTTCGCAATCAATTAGGATTGTGCAACTTATTTATTACCCAAAATTTTATATAAAAAAGTATACAAAATTATTTGAAAAAATTCTACAAAATCAACGGAGCTTTCTAGCAACTTCAAACATGCACTTTATTATATAAGGTGGCACAAAATTAATCCTCCAATTTTGTTTTTGATGCAGTTTTTATGATTTCTGCGTAAAGTTTGAAATAATAAATAATACTTTTATAACAAAAATTATGAGTATTACAAAGCCATAAAAAATAGTCAAGATGTTGAGGTGCTATAATTTCGTCGAGGGCTGTTTTCGATCAGATAGATGTAAAGGGTGATCTGATTGGAGGAACTTTTTCCAAAGGGATTTTTTGACAGATCACGTTTGACTACTGGCAAACTAAGTACATAATTTTTTGAGTATTCATTTATATTTAATCTTCGAAAGACTTATTTCTCAACAACGTTAAAAAATCGTATAATTGTATTACGAAAATCGACGCTCTGTGAAAAGTCTTCATCGTACCACTTCATCGGCCAACTTATGTATATGGGTACCCATGAGGCCCATTTTTTGCTTACGGCAATGACTACGTGAATAAGAAAACTTGCGCTATTTGGGATGAAGAGCAACCCGAAGCCATTTAAAATCATCCATTGAAAACAAACGTTTGGTGCGACCTATGGGCTAGAAGCATCATCGGCCCATATTTCTACAAAGACGAGGCTGGCGCATGAATGGCGAACACTATCGCTATTGCGCCATAATAAATGAATTTTTGATGCCGGAAATTGAAATCCGTGATCTCCACAACATTTGCTACCAACAAGACGGCGCTACTTGCCATATAGCCCGTGAAACAATGGATTTGCTGCGTCGTTGTTTCGATGAGCAATTTATCTCTCGTCTCGGACCAGTGGATTGTCCACCAAGATCGTATGATAACACACCTTTGGAATTTTATTTGTGGTTTAAGTTGAAATACTTTGTGAATAAACCAGCTTCGATTGAAGCATTGGAAGCCACCTTCACTAAAGTTATTTACGAGATACCGACCGAAGTCCTCCAGCGGGCCATTCAAAATTGGTTTTTACGGATGGCTAAATTATGGCGCAGTTACGGCCGATATTCGAAATGGATTATCTTTAAAAAATAAATGTCAAACCCAAATCATCAAATTAGTATTTCAGTTTTGTTTTTGAGTAACTTTTTTACTGAGTAGAAAAAATGATTTTGGTGGTGGAAATCTTTATTTAGATATTTGATGAAAAGTTTGTGAAATTCTACTATTTTTTGTATAAAGTTTGAACTTTTGATTAATATGGTTTTTGTTAGACTTTTAGGAGTACTTTTACAAAAAAAAAATATGAGCAATAAAATAGAAAATTAGTCAGAATTGATCAAAATGTTTAGGTGCTGTAGTTTCTTCGAGGTCTTTATTGGCGCGATAGCCGCTTACGCGATTTTGGGCGAGTTTAACAAAGCGCGCCAGGCGTTTCCAGTTGGACACACCAAGTCAAGCCAAGACCTTCTCCCCCTGGTCTTTCCAACGCAGAGGAGGCCTTCCTCTTCCTCTGCTACCACCAGCTGGTACCGCAGCGAATACTTTCAGAGTCGGAGCGTTTGTATTCATTCGGACGACATTTATTCGCTGAGCTATGTCTATGTCGTCGTAAAGCTCATACAGCTTATCGTTCCATCGCCTGCGATATTCGCTGTTGCCAACGTGCAAAGGTCCAAAAATTTTGCGCAGAATCTTTCTCTCAAACACTTCAAGCGTCGTCTAATCAGATGTTGCCATCGACCACGCTTCTACGCCATACGTTAGGACGAGCATGAGGGGCTTCGAGGTCTGCATGACAAGTTTTACGACCAGAAAGATATAACTTATTTGTCTAACAGAAGTTGATAATATCACCACAAGAAAAATCAAAACACAATTCCATTCAATTCATATATACCTATTTATTCATTTCTATATATATCATTTAGTTTTTTTTTTTTTTTTGCATTCTTCTTTCCTTCAGCTCTTTTCCAATTCCTCCTACATTAGCTAATTGCCTTTATTGAAATGATTGGTGTGAAAATGGGCAGAGATGCAAAAGATACGCTCAAGCGACGGTTGTCGCCAGTTGACTTGCTTACTGATTACATTTTAATTAAAATCTTTGTTTTTCACTCAACATGAAAACAAAGCAAAAACAAAACCTTTAAGAAATTTCAATTTCAAACTAATCAACCAAAACATTTGCGCCCATGATAAAAATGAAACTAACTAGTAAATTGCTAGGCAATAACAGCAACGACAAGAAAGCGAACTTGTCGACTGCTTTATTGCTGTTGCATAAGGAACGTCTCGGTAAAAGAGGCGTAAAGGTATTGGGTAAAGGAGGTGGGTCCGATATGCTGTCACAGTCTGGTGTTTATTAATTTTCTGTCTTTGCTTTTGTGTAAACGTTTTTTTTTCAACTGTTTTCGCTTTTAATAATGATTTATTTTTTGTAACTTTGAAGTTATAATAAATTTATTTCAAATATTTAGTTTAATTTAATTTATTTCATCGTTTAATATTTTTACTAAAATATGTTCAACCAAATTTTACTGCTAAAATGGATTTTCCATTCACTCACACTGCGGCTTTCTAGAACCAATTCTGTGATGTAAGAATCGCAGGTGTAGTTTTCGAAAGACGATCACAGGGAATATGGGCATTTCCAACATGTCTGACGTCACCGTTTGGCAAAGTTTGATTTTGATAATAGGCTTTGCTTATAGCTCTTATCTGGTTCTATAATTTGTGTTTAAGATGATTATGGGTATTTTTTTCTTTTCAAGATAATTGCAAAAAACCAAGGCACTCGCACGGGGCAAAGGCGGAAGTGATTTTCGCGGTTAACAATACAAACGCCGATATCAGCGAACTTGATTATTTCAGTACAAGCACCGTATTCACCTGATATGGCCCCGTGAGACTTCTTTTTGTTTTCCAAGTTGAAGTTACCCCTTCGTGGAAGGAGATTTCAGTCGACAGAGGAGATCAAAGAGAATGCGACGAAGGAGCTGAAGGCCATCTCTTCGTCGGCCTACCAGGGGTGCATGGAGGACTGGGTTAAACGTTGGCACATGTGTGTTGCTTCAGACGGGTCTTATTTCGAAGGAGATAAAATAAATTTGCCTGAACTTTAACTCTGTTTTGTTTTATTTAAACATTCCAGTACTTTCTGATCATAGGGTACATGAGGCCCCAAATGAAGATTTGATTCGTTCAAGGGTGTAAAAATTCCCGACAATAAGTCCAGTAGCAAACAGTCCACGGTCGGGCCAAATCGGGCATCGAAAGCAAATGAAAATAATGAACTCGTCGCTACAAGTTTGCACGGTCAGTCCATCAGTCCGTGCGCAAGAGAGCGGCTGCTAAAAACGAAATCAAAACAGATTAACGAAACTAACGCAAGACTAAGTATTGTCGAAACCCTATGCTCCCGAGACGATTGAACAAGGAAAAAAACAAAAAAAAATCCTTAGACTAAATTCAAATCGTCGAAGCGCGTAAGTCTAACGATTACTATTTGCGTAAAAATGTCGGCGAAGCAATGTCGGATCGATTTCGTACTATAAACTCCACCTTTTGGAGTGACTCAGCCTATTTTCATTTAAATGGAAGTGTAAATAAACAAAATTGCCCTCATTGTTCACCTAAAGGATAGAATACATTCCACAGTACCAAAGATGGAGTGAGTGTGCATTGTTAATCAGTGAAATAATTTGACAAAATTTTTTGAAAACCGTCGAGGGTAAGAAATTTTTTGGACTGAGCCTCTTATCGGCTTATTTTTATCCAATTATCTTACTTTTTGCCAATAATTAGCGAAGATCCTTCCCTCAAGGCACACAGATGGTTTCAGAAAGTTGGCATCACGCCGCACACGACCTAAGTGACCATAGCGATACTGCGTGATTTCTTCCCCAAAAAACTGATAATAATTTTTGCTGACATATTCTGGCCCCCAGATCGTCCTATCTTACTGCTATGAACTTTTCTATGCGAGAGGAGCTCAAAACTAAAATATATATGAAACAAACTCAGCAACCATCTCAGCACAAACAGAAAGTATCGTTCGCGAGGTTAGTGGCATCCAGACATCAGCTCTGCAGAAAGTGGTACGGAGTACGGCGATCAGATTTCAAGGAAGCATTTAAAGAAAATAATAAAAAAAATATGCACTTATCTTCTTGTAAAAGTTATTGAAAGAAACTTTTATCATTAGTAAATTTTCCATTTTTTAATTTAGGTTCAAATTTCCAATTCGGCCTCGGTGCACTCGTTATTTCTGTTGCTTCGATTGCACTTTTACAAAATCATTTTTTTTTATCAACAAACTTAACAAAACTGTGGAGTGTGAATAAAATATTGTGTGCTACTAAAAAAATTGTAAAAAATATAAATAAAAATAGTATTACAAAAGTATGAAATAGTAGTGCCTATATTTTTTAAACAAAGCCTCTAGTTCCGTTCAATTTTTTTGCATGCATGGAGCCTACCCCTCCACTTCGTTCAGATTTCGCCAACGTTTTCTTGCCTTTGTAAGGTTTTTTCTTTTCAATAATTACATTATTTCCTTCACCCAAAGCTTTCCACTTTTTCCTAGCATTCCGCATTCTTTCCCTATTTTTTTTATTATTTTGTAATTTTTTTCAATCTTCCTTAAACTTTTCTCTCCACAGTTAGTGGCTCTCTTTATTTGTTTTTTGTCGCCGTGTTTACTCATCTCGATTTAAGGCACCTTTCTGGTCTAGAATTTCGAAAAAATCGATTTTTTTTTCATGTTATGATAGTTTATATTTTTAAAAATATACTAGCAAATTTTTTATTGAAATTCGTTGTAGTTTAGACGTTACAGTCCTTTAAAACGAGACCGGTTTGGAGAACGACGCCCAGGTATAAGCGCGCAATTGTGGAGATTATTGTGGTCATTTAGTTAATCCGTATTGTAAATTCTATTCGGATATTCAGGATCATATAATAGACCCGAAAATCAACGACGGTGTCCTATTTCGTTGGGTCCGTGCGTCATTTCCAATGCTATAGTACCGCATTTCTGTTTCGTCCTTCAAGGCAGTTACTTCGTGAAGCATTGAGAAATGACTTTTTATAATCAATTTTTCCACTTTTTTTAAGAGCGAGAACGTGAAAAAAATCTTTTTTTTTGTTTTTCCAATAAACAGATAAAATATCTAGAAATTTTTTTTTTTTATAAATCTGCTACCCACCATAGCAACATATCTCCTGATGAATAATCTACCAAATATTTTTTTCAGACGTACCTAAGCGGCCCAATCAGTTACGTTAGTGGAAGGAATTTTTTTTTTTATTACGTCATTGATAAAAAAAATTTTTTGTTTGTAAAAAAAGAATTGATCTAATGAATGAAAACGATTTTCAATTGATACCGATTGTTGTTTTTTTTTTTTTTAATTTACAACGCCCTTAAATAATTTGCAAAAATTTCAAATTTTTAAATTCCACACTTAAGATGTCGCACTTTTATAAGCACCAAGATCACAAATCTTCTTATTTTTCCGCAAAGTTTCTTTTATTTTAAATGTAAAAAAATGTCTGTTTATACTCAATGTTTTACAATCTTTCTGGATGAACTTTCGACGCACTGATAACAAATACTGTTTTTCAATGTCGCACGGGACATCGAAATATGTGATAATGCAAAACAAAAACTTACAATTATTTGCAATGGCATAGTCTTATACAAGGTGGAGCAAAATTAATCACCCTATTGGAAGATTTATAATATAGGGTGGGCCATATAGCGTTTGCTTTTTGAACCACCTATTTTTTTGAGAATGGTAACACAAATAACATATCAAATGTATTCATAACTTACTTAAAGGTTAGACATTTACGCTTGAACAATGGGCAGAAAATCATTTGACCGAAGATGAGCATATTTACCGAAAAATCATCTTTTCTGATGAAGCTCATTTTCACATCGGTGGCTACGTCTATAAGCAAAATTGTCGGATTTGGGGCTCAGAAAATCCACACGTTACTGTAGAGAAGCAAATGCATCCACAACGAGTCACTGTTTGGTGCGGCTTTAGGTCTGGCGGCATTATCGGGCCATTTTTTTTTTTCGAAAACATTCCGAATGACATGGACGACATTTGGTTTCAACAGGACGGTGCAACTTGTCACACTGTCAAAGTTACACTCGAACTTTTGGCTACCGTTTTTGAAAACCGAATAATCAGCCGAAATTCCGATATCAAATGGCCGCCTCGGAGCTATGATTTAAGCCCGTTGGACTATTTTCTGTGGGGAGCCGTTAAGGACAAATGCTATGCGAACCATCCAGAGACGATTGATGCTTTAAAACACGAAATCGAAGTTGCCATTCATGAAATTGGAGCCCAAACAATCGAAAATTTGCTTAAAAATTGAGTTGATCGAATGGCCTACTGTAAAGCCAGTCGTGGCAGTTGAACGATATTATTTTTTATTCATAAATGACAATGTGCAATCTTCAAAATAAAAAAAAAAGTTTGAAAAAATATTGATTCGTTTTTTTTATAGCCGATTCAAAAAGCAAATTTTACATGGCGCACCCTCTATTTGTAAGTGGCGCCGTACGTCAATCATATTCGACACTTGTGAATTAGAGAGCTGCAGTATACAAACAAACACGCAAAGGAACGCGTAACAGTGAAAATAAAGATGTCAATTACTCAAAATCATAATTTTTTTTCATTTGGTAAAGAGTTATTCAAAATCAAAATTGGTTGATTAATTTTGCGCCACCTTATATGAAATAAGTCTTAATCAAAGTTCCAAATTTTGTATGAACTTCACTCAAATTTAACGAATTTCAAAAAATTGTCATTAAAAACATTTAAATTTTTTAATCAGAGTCTTTAGAAAAATTTGGAGTAAGCAATTTTAGAGTCCATTCAATTTCTGTATAACAAAAAATAAGATTGAAATTACTCAAAAATATCGTTGGTTTCTGATAATCCTTTTCGCGCACGATTTTGAGCATTTTCTTACATAAAAAGGCTTCCGAACTAGAAATTTGTTAAGTTTTTAAGCTTCTTATTTGCGCTTTTTGGTGTGACCTTGATCAGTTTCAGCGATGTGGGCAAATGTCCAACCACTCATGAGCCCTTTCAATTTTGATGGGAGAAAACGGTTTCAGGTGGGGTACAAGTCCAGTGTCTGTGACATTATTACAGTGTTGGCTTTAGGCAGACTTCGCGAACACAAGAGGGTAATGGAACTGGAACTGTTCTTTTTGATTTTTTTTTTTGTATTGCTTCACGCAAACGGGCATTACTTTAAGGTAGGAATCCTTGTTGGCCCTAGGACCTTCTGGATCTTTACATATGATCGAGCTTAGCGCGCTTATTCCTTTCTTGGCTCCCGTGACCGCTTCCTTGGTGGTAATTTCGTTTTAGTTCCACGAATGAGTCAACGTTTATGACCCATTTAAGAAAAACTGAATCGTTCTTCACTTCGTTCAGCAGTTCTAAGCAATGCTCGTGCAACGATTGTTTTGATCAAAATGTAATAGTTTTCGAGCAAACATCGCTAAGTGCACAACTGAACTAAGAGACGTCTAACATTTATATTTACGAACAAATAAAGTAGTAATACAAAATGGCTGTCAAAGTCAATATTTATTAGAGACAACAACGTAGCTAAAAAGTCTCGAAAATCGAATGTACGTGGCCAGCGAAATTTGAAATCAGTTTTTTTTTACATTTACTTCCACAATGTAACGACGCCATGTAAGCTGTGGCCAAAAATGGTAAACGTGCTCCAATTTCGCTGAAACTTAGTAAATATTGTACTTTCACTTAGGAAAGAAAAATAATGAGATATGGTAAAGATTTGCATTCTACTACGCCTACCCCTCTTGTGGACGGGAATTTCAAATGTTATCCGATTTTGATGAAATTCGGTTTGCACATTATTTTTAACTAGGAAGTTAAAAATATGAAATATGTTATGGATCGAGCCATTATCACGAACATCATTTAATATTTATTTCTGGAGCCGGCTGCATTCAACGCTAAGAAAAATGCGGACAATTCGTAGTATGAACAATTTTGTATTTCTCTACTAAAACTTTACAAGTGGTGCTTTTTTTGCTTTTTTCTTGTCATTTTTTTTCAATAACGGTACTTTCATACTGTGCAACATAGCAGAACAAAAGTAATATTTTCTATAGAAAACTTTTAGGAAATACGTCAAGCTTTCAGAAAAGTGACAAACTGTAGAAGGACAAAGAAAAAAGGAAATTGCAGCAGCTAGTAATCAGTTAAAAATAAGGAAAAACTTTCCTTTGCTACCACGATATATTTGAATGGGGGGCGGAGGGGGAGGGGGCGTGGCACCACCCACCACGCCCATTAGAAAGAGCAAGGTTGTACCATTATAACTGTGAAAGTCCCAACCTCCTAGGGTCCCTATAGAACCCCCAGGAGAAGTTTAAAAATTAGGTTTTTTCCGACCACATTTGCAGTTTGTACTGAAATGCAGTTGAAGAGAAGAGAATACAGCAGTCGAAAACCCAGCAAGCATTTAACTTAGGTTTTATAATTCATAGCTCTTATGAAAATGTTGTTTTATCGTAAAAGTAATGAGTGCCGATGGCGAAAATTTAGGCGATTTTTATTCCAAATTTTCAGTATTTGTAAAAATATTTGTTTTTGTAATATATATGTATATTTGAAAGCAAAAAAGCGCCGGAGGCGAAAATTTGGACTACAAATCGCGCGATTTTTATTCCAAATTTTCAGTATTTGTAAAAATAATTGTTTTTGTAATATATATGTATATTTGAAAGTAAAAAAGCGCCGCAGGCGAAAATTTGGACTATAAATCGCGCGATTTTTTTTCCAAATTTTCAGTATTTGTAAAAATATTTGTTTTTGTAATATATATGTATATTTGAAAGCAAAAAAGCGCCGCAGGTCAAAATTTGGACTAAAAATCGCGCGATTTTTATTCCAAATTTTCAGTATTTGTAAAAATATTTGTTTTTGTAATATATATGTATATTTGAAAGCAAAAAAGCGCCGCAGGCGAAAATTTGGACTAAAAATCGCGCGATTTTTATTCCAAATTTTCAGTATTTGTAAAAATAATTGTTTTTGTAATATATATGTATATTTGAAAGCAAAAAAGCGCCGCAGGCGAAAATTTGGACTAAAAATCGCGCGATTTTTTTTTCCAAATTTTCAGTATTTGTAAAAATATTTGTTTTTGTAATATATATGTATATTTGAAAGCAAAAAAGCGCCGCAGGCGAAAATTT
The DNA here is from genome assembly GCF_027943255.1 of Anastrepha obliqua. Taxonomy (NCBI): domain Eukaryota; kingdom Metazoa; phylum Arthropoda; class Insecta; order Diptera; family Tephritidae; genus Anastrepha; species Anastrepha obliqua. The sequence goes on along the minus strand of NC_072892.1, from coordinate 57,029,796 downwards.
GGACTAAAAATCGCGCGATTTTTTTTCCAAATTTTCAGTATTTGTAAAAATAATTGTTTTTGTAATATATATGTATATTTGAAAGCAAAAAAGCGCCCCTACAAATAATAAAAATAATAATATAAGAGTTATTCCCTTTAGGTTGACTGGGTTTTTCTAATTTCGCTTTGTTCTTCTCTCTCTCATCGTTCGTTTGACAGTTCGCTCCGCACATTTATTCTGCACGGCATTACAAACGTTTAGAAGAACATTTGTAATAATAAAATTCTAATAGAATTTGTAGTATTATTTAGTGAAAATAGCTTTAAATCAAATCTTCAATTAATAAAGAGTGTTTATAAGTGAATTCGTTAATTTTCTGTGTTTGTATTTAAGTGAAATAAGCGTCTGTAATAGGGCATTTTTTCAAGCTTATGCAAAAAAAGGTGCATTTTTAACGTTAAATATTGCTAATAATTCCTAATTTTAATTTATAAAAAGTAATATAAATCAAAAGGCTGATATAGTGACTACATTTGCGTGTTATAATTTTTAAATTCGGTCCACGCATTTAGACATTATAAGCAAATATATCGTGGTAGAAAAGGAAAGCTCAGCCAAAAATAATTTTTTTTTTTTTGCAGAATTAAATATTGATTTTAAATCCATCCAAATTGCAAATATTTTTTGAATAAGTAAATTTGAGGTATTTAGAGGAAAGCCCCAGGATAACTTCTTTTAAATTCAAATATCAGCTCTTGCTTTCTTTTTGAGCGCTCTGCTTTTTCATCACCAGACTGTTGGTAGACTCACTATTAAACACTTTACTATTCCTACAAACACATTTTCAGACCATTCATCCCGAGTTTTTTGAATCGCATTAGTGTCTCAGTCAAAAGAAGAATAAAAAAAAATAAAAAAAAAAATTAAAAATAAAAATAAAAATAAAAAAATATAAAGAAAATATTTAAAAAAAGTGTTCAAATAAAAATATACACACAATTTGTTATGTTTGCTTTATAGAGCGCAGTAAATTTGTATAGAAATTAAGAAATAAATATCCCGAAATCCCGTTATCGACAATCACCGTTAATATTGGCATCCCTATTGTGCAACAAACCTTTATGGCAAACATGCGGCACACTGATTAAGAATTTATGTGAAAATGAATGTAAGCAAAAATAAAGAAAGCAACAACTAACTGCGTGGACAATGAAATGAGCAAAAGTAACGATGGGATAATGAGAAATACAACTAAAAGAGCAGCACATTAAATAAAAAAAACCACAAGAGAAGAAAATAAAAAAGTGCGCGAAAGGAAATTTTTTTTTATTTTTTTTATCTTGTTTTTTTAATTTTTTATGAATGTATTTTTTTGTAATTTTTTATGCGTCCATTTATTTTTTTTTATTTTGCTTTTGTTTTCAATTTAGTTTTTGTTATTTTAGTATTCCCCATATTTCACTTTTTATCATTTATGAATTTTTGTTACTAGCACTTTTTGCTTTTATTTGCGTTACTGCGCATTTGTGTGCTTTTAATAAATCACTCTGCTTGGTCGATAAACAGCGCCAACTACCAACAAATCACTAAGCAACTAACTCTTCTTCTTATGACTACTAATATTTTTATGTTTATTTTCATTTTTATTCGTATTAATTTTATTGGCAGCTCCAATCCTTAATTTAAGCGGCATGACGCGTTTCGATGCCAATTTCCGTCTCCTCTTGCTGAACACACAGACACACACTCACACACGTGCACCTACCGAGAATTTCAATCAGAACGTGCTTTCTATTGCAACATCAGTCGAAAAGAAGCAGAACACCACAACTTCTAATGGCGACAAACGCTTTTGAGTATATCTTTGCATGTGTATGTGTAGAAGTATAGTTTTAAATACACGCGCGCTTACAATTGGCAAGTAAAATAAAGCACCCAGTAGCTGGTAGCGCATACAACTGCCTTCGTGTGGCGACTTTTGTCAACTGAACTCGGAATTGGAATTTTTGGTGGCATCGTGCAGCGGCCGTAGTGGAGATGACGCCGACGCTTTGAAGCGTATTCAGCGCCAAAAACCCTCAAAAATGAATACCCCAACAAGAATTGAAAGCAAAATCACAACAACAAAAGAGAAAAAGCGGCCGAAGAGGTATGTAGAGTAAAATGTAGCAATAATAATAATTCGTTACCACGAGCGACCGATGGATGACGCATAGTCGGCAAAACAGTGGCTTTTCTATTATTGCTTTTGCTTTTGTAGACACTATTGTTGACTGCTGTCGTAGCGCTAGTGGTGATGGTGGTGGTGGTTCTGCAAAAGCTGGATGTGGAGTTTGCAGCATTAGAGCTTGCCACTCTACTGTGCCACTAGTACAGGCTGCTGACGTACCAAACGCCAACAGTCACCACCCGCACACAATTGCAATAAACACCAGCAGTTGTTGTTGCCGCTTTCAAATGTTGTTGCCATTTGTTGCCAATTGTCTGTGTTGTCAATTGTTAGTGTATTTGTATACCAGGTTAATTTACTAAGCACACTCGCTCACTCTCACTCTTGCTCTCTCTCTCTCTCGCTCTCTCAAAAATTGGCGAATTCGCCACTGATAATCAACTTTGTTTTTGCAAACTTTCAACTTTTGCGCATTGTCCTTGCAACTAAAAGGGACAGCACTACAACACAAGTTTCTTTCAAGTTCCAACATCGCAGGATTGCGCTCTTGTAAAGCAAAGTGGCTAGAGAGCACTAGAGCGCCAGAGTAATGGAGTATGAGAAAAGGTAACCCTTTGTCAGTAAAATAGTAAAAAAAGAATTTAGATATTTGGCAAAAGCAAAAACAAAAAAGCAACAAAACAAAGCAATATTCACTTATATATAATGAAAAACAACAGCCCAAAAGTGAAATAACCATGTGGGGCAACAACCACTTTGCAGCATCGCAACACTTTGCCAAAAGGCCAGCGCAAAAAAGCGGCGAATGCGGCTCTATCTGACCGTGGCGTCTGAAGAGCAGTTAAGTTTATAGGTTGTACACAATCAACGTGTGGCTACGTGTAGGAAGAGGACACTCTGCACGAGGTGAGCTGCGCGTAAGTGAACATCAACAATGGAGCTGTCAATATGGGTTTAAAAAGTAATAACTTCATAGATAGGCCTCTTTACTCATATCCAAGTGTAGTTTTTCGATAATTTTGAGATTTCAGTGGAACCGGTTATGCCGCACGCTTTCAGTATTTATTGCAGCTATTTGCATTTTTCGTATTTACTTTCTTTTGTGTATTGCGAAACTGATGCACAAAGCATTCCAATAATCGCACGTCTGGCCTCAGAGTAACAATGACGATTCCTATGTAAGTATGCACACTCTATTCCAAAAAAAAACAAACACGCTTTTCTCAAATAGCAGCAAGTAGTGTAAATTTTGTGACAAATAATTTTTATTAATTAATTTATACGCCACATCTTCTGCTTTGATAGACGAAGTTGCATGCTTTTCCAAGCTACCGCACGAGCTAACTTCAAACTGCACTTAATTCTCTTTTTACTCGAATTTTTTTACATGGATTGTTTGGGAACGTATCCATAGTGTAAAAAGAGAATTAGGTGAAAAGAAATTTAAAAAATTCTTTTTAGACTTCACTTAAGAATTTATTTCGTGCTTACACATTTTAATACAATACATTAAATATATTATAAGAAATAAATTATTAAACGGCGAGAGCAAACTCTACCGAGTCTCAGAGAATTTTCCTGAGACTAATTTAGGGGGTTATATACAGTTAGAAGGCCGGAAAAAAGTGAATTTTCCAGAATTTTTTCTGAGATAACTTTTAAATTTATTGATCTTAAATTTTTTACACATATTATGTTATCTTTTAGCTGTATTTTAGACGTAGTATTAGTAAAAATATTTATTTGAAAAGGAGCTACAGCCGATCTCTCGGAGATTCTCTCAAAAAAGACGTTTTGCGATGACCACTATACCTCTAAACTGGATCCTCTGAAATTAAAACACCAAACAGATTTCGTTAAAGTAGTGTTAAATCTAGAAATTAATCGAAGGGATAAGCAAAATAAATTTTTGTGAGAAAATCGATTTTTGGCAAAAATTTATATTATAAAAAAAATATTTATCGGTGAGAAAAAATCTTCGATTAATTATTTCGTATATGCGTCGAAAAATCTATATTTGCTCTATGAGATTCAAGAAAAATTCATAGAATATTAAAAATTGTATTAAAACAAAAAAAATTCGTGTAAAGAAAGAATGTTTTTTTTTCTTTTTAACTCATGTTAAATCAAATTCGTGTACAAAAGGAATTGGGTGTAATCGTATGTATATGTACTTTTTAGGAGTGTTGTTAATATTGGTCACAGCAGCTTGAATGACTTCAATCAAAGCGTCTTGGCTTTCCTTTCATCGCCAAATGCATTTTCGGGGATAGATAGTATTCACGTGAATGCGCCGAACAATACAAGGAAATAATTTGCCTTTTTGTCAGGAATTCACTCACAACTCTTGATCTCTAATATTCTCGAAAAATTGTCAATTTTCAATTGAACTTTTAAATTGAGCTAGCGATGACCTAAAGACTCGGTAAAAATGCTATACAAAATTTCCATTCCATTTCGGCGGCAAGGTTACCGAAATTGTTTTTATTATTTGTTGTGAAATCACGGCCAGGTCTCTCATTGGCACTAAGAGTGGTTCTACCATCGCTTTTGGCCCTCGTAAATTCGCGTACTGAGCAACCAATCATCAGCATGTTAGTTTGGTGAGTTTCGGTAAGGGATTTATCAAGTTTATCGCAGAATTCAATCGACATTCTTTATTTGAAACTCGACACAGAATTCAATTGAAATTCTTTATTTGAAACTCATGGAATTAGCTGCTTTCGAGTGCCCAACCACCTAGCGAGTAGTGTGTAAAACAAAAAAATTAATTTGGCAGCATTGCATGAATTTCGTTTTGCCAATATGTTATTTAATTTCTTTTCTTTTAAAGCATCCCACCAGAAAGTATGCAAAATGGTTCGATTCCGACGTGCCTTTGGACTAGTCGTCTAACTCGATTTTTACACGATTTTGAAATAACGAACAAAATTCTCGTTCTCAGAACAAAAAATGTATTTTTCTAAACAAAGCATCATTCCAAAAGGACGTTTTATTAAATAAAATTTTCTTATTCTAAATTCTTGTAAGAGAAATAAATACATTTTAGAACTACCCTGGATAGAAAAGGCCACCTTTTAGGCACAAAATTAATCAATTTAAACAATATATCAATTAAAAAAAAAAATAAATCAATTAAACAATTTAGTTTCTGAATAATTTTTTTCTTAAATAAAAACAATAATTTTGATTGTTGGAAATCTTTATTTTACGCGCTCCATTGCTTGTCCGTTTTTATACTCGAGCTGTCCAGTTCACAAGTGTCAAATATGAAAGACGTACGACTCTATTTGCAGAAATTATAAGTTTACCGTTGGATGATTAATTTTGTGCCACCTTTTATAAACAACTCGAGAAAGCAAAAGCTTATTTCTACCAAGAGACTTTGTTACAACGAAAAAACCAACAGAAGCCGCCGATAATAATTTGAATGAAACCCCACAGATGGGTTGGACATATCTAACATACATAGTATCTGACATATGGCGTCCACTAATGATAGAATTTTTGATCCAGTCCGTAATAAACGTTTTTTTTGCACGCATTTCTAAGGAGCGTATCTACCTGCTTCTCGCCGCTCGTCACTCCAACCATTCCATTGCCTTGCAAAGCATTTGACCTGCAGGTGTTCCAACTAGAATACAAAAATATCTCCTCTTATATTAGGAAGCACTGGCCTGTAAGCATATCCCTTGTGAGCTAAGCGACTGAGAACAAAATCGCTTGAACATTGCTAAACTGTTGTTGCTTTACAAATTTTGCGCTTGGCGCGCCGAGTTTGACGAATCAATAGCAGCTAATAAAAAATATGACCCAACAACTAAAGTGAATAGCATCCGAATTTCATAATTACTTCAATAAGTTCTTATTATTTTTAAAAAGTTCTGGTTTTTTCGGAATCGAAGGTTGTATATACCTATGTACGTATGTATGTAAATATATACGTTGGTAAATACGTTTAATGCGTCTCTCACAGCCTTACTGTGACATTCACGTTTGACTGGCTGACTTCCATAGTTGGCCATTTACTGAACTAACGAAATTCTTGAAATGGCCATCATATATTTTTTACTCCTTCTACGCAGTTATTCATCCTTTTCCTGCCGTGTGCTGTTTTTTCTTTCTGGTTGCAAAGTTGTTTATGCAGGTCGTTGTCTGGTATTTCTCTTTGGCTTTTCACTTCTGAGCTGCATTGCATTCTATATTCTCAAGTTTGGCATTGAATAGCAATATTATGAATTTAATTTTTACCGATACAGCGATTTCGATTTCACAAGACTTCATGTGTAATTTCAAACATATTTTTATAATGCACTAAGCTGGACTCTGTTCATTTTCGCATGCATTTATTTGTTTAAAATGTATCGAATGTGTTGTATTTGAAAACTTGGTATAATTTTGGTCGTCACTTCAGATGTAAATATGTACATATACAATTAGCGCGCACAACCTTCTTTAGAAGTTTGACCGAGCTCCTCCTTCAATTTCTGATGTGTATCTTGGTTTTGTTACACAAATTGGTGGACCCAGTTTTATGCCGACTCCGCACGGCAGACAGTTTTTTATGGCAGACATACACTTTTGGAGGCTAGCCATTGCCAACCGAGGGGCGCCGGTTATTAGAAAAAATCTTCTCTGTCATTTTGTTGTTTCCTACCCACAGGGGGCCTCTATCAAGTGGTAGTTACACCCAAATCGATTCGGCTACGGCGGCCACTAGATAATTAAATCGATTCTTATTTGATAAAATTGGTAATCAATCAAGTTTCATTCATTTCTTTTCGTTTTCTTCAATCCCATTCAAATCTATTTTGTTTTCTTTCGATTTCATTAGGTTTTGTGGATTTATTATTGTTGCTTAATTTAATTTGTTTATCGTTTTCTCTTATTCACTTCAATTCGTTTTGCTTCACTTTAGTATTTTTTTATTATAATTTAATTTGCTTTTTATTTCAGTTCATTTTTATTTAATTTTTTTTCATCTAACTTTATTGTTCTACGTTATTTAATTTAATTTAATTTATTTTTATCTCATTTCATTTCATTTTATTTCATTTAATTTCGTTTAATTTAATTTAATTTAATTTCATTCCATTTCATTTAATTTCATTTCACTTCATTTCATTTTTTTATTTTTATTTTATTATATTTTATTTTTTTTTTTTTTTTTATTTATTTTTTTTTTATTTAATTTTATTTTATTTAATTTTATTTTATTTTATTTTATTTTATTTTATTTTATTTTATTTTATTTTATTTTATTTTATTTTATTTTATTTTATTTTAATTTTTTATTTTATTTTATTTTATTTTATTTTATTTTATTTTATTTTATTTTATTTTATTTTATTTTATTTTATTTTATTTTATTTTATTTTATTTTTTTAGTTATTTTTTTTTATAATTTATTTTTTTATTTAATTTAATTTTTTTTTATTATAATTTCATTTAATTTCATTTCACTTCATTTCATTTTTTTATTTTTTATTTTATTATATTTTATTTTTTTTATTTTTATTTATTTTTTTTTTTATTTAATTTTATTTTATTTAATTTTTTTTTATTTTATTTTATTTTCTTTCATTTCATTTCATTTTTTTTTAATTTTATTTTATTTTTTTATTTTTTTTTTTATATAGTTTATTTTTTTATTTAATTTAATTTTTTTTATTATAATTTATTCCTTTTTATTTCAGTTTATTTTTATTTAATTTCTTTACATCTAACTTTATTGTTCTACGTTGTTTAATTTAATTTAATTTATTTTTATCTCATTTCTTTTTTGATTTAATTTAATTTAGTTTAATTTCATATTTTTGGTTTTATTTTATTATATTTAATTTTTTTTTAATTTTTTTTTTACTTATTTTTTTATTTTATTTAATTTTTTTATTTTTTTTATTTTATTTTTTTTTTTATTTTATTTTATTTTCTTTCATTTCATTTTTTTATCTTATTTTATTTTGTTTTATCTAATTTTATTTCATTTTAGTTTATTTTAATTTTATTTCATTTCTTTCCTTTCATTTCATTTTTTTATTTTCTTTTATTTCATGTTTCATCTTATTTTATTTTTTCTTTTAATTTTCCAAATTAAATTTTGCTCTAAATTTACTGAGCTTATCGGAATTTTTAATTAATTTATTTTTTACTATTGCAAATATTATTTTAAATAAACTTATGTATATTCAATTCTAAAAAAGTTTCTATTTATATTCTTGAAAACCTTTGTTATGCCCTGGACACATTTCCGGAATTCCAATTTAACTCTTATCAACTTAAACTTAAGTTCATATTAATTCATTTTTCTTATATTTATGTATGTACATACATATACACATATATTTTCAAAAAAAATTCATTCCTGTTTGAATTCAATTGTGCTGATCATGCCTTCGGTATCCCAACCACTTTTTCATTGCTCTGCATTCCACATTGTTTATTGACTCAGAACTTTACCGTCTCGCTATTACACTCCTTTTATCTGCCTCTGTTTTCCCTTTTTCTATTTTTCACAGCGACATTCGTTTCAAAATTAGTTGTTTGTTTGCATTGAAGTCGAGATTATTTATATATTTACAGATTTGTGTATATGAATCAAATGATTTGTTTGTGTCAGTGTGTCTCCACAATTATCCCCATTACATTTTCAAACCCCTTCTGCGTATCCGTTGTTCGTCTTTTTGCTGAGGAACTTACTCTTTTACTGTATGCCTTGCTTTGTTTTTCGCTTGATGGATATCAAGTTCTGACTTACTTGTTTTTACTACAGTCGTGAGCTGGTTGTTATTGTTTTTACTACAGTCATATGCCTGTTGTTATTGTTTTTACTATCGTCTTTGTAATAGATTTTTGTAGTCGTGCTTTGGTTTCCTTTTCTTTTGAATATACTTCTTGCCTCTCATTTCATTGTGGTCTTCCGACTGTTATGCTCTGTTGCTGTTTTTACATAGCCTCTTTGGTATTGTTATTTTTTTTTTTTTATCTTGGTAGTCAATGTTATTTTTGCTCTTAAGTCTCCACTGCGATCTTGAGCGTGATTGTCGGGAGAATGATCGAGTTGGTTTAGAGTTGCTATACACAAGAAATATGAGTGGATTTGTTTGTATGGTTATATATTATTTTCGATGCAAGCTTTGTGGCTTTTTATTAAAAAATAATCCTCAGAAATTTTCTTCTGCGTGTGATAGTCGATATTTTATTGACTGCTACAATGCTTCTTTAGATCAATTTTTAAGGTTAAGCATTTATTTATGCAATCCAAATAGTTTTTTGTTTACTAATCAAAACATTTCAAAAATATGCGGCCCTTCGTCGCATTCAAGAAATTCGAAGCCTACTTCTTATATGACAGCCTTCGGAAATTCAACTTGTCTTTTCATTTGACATTCTCGGTACCTCGTGGAAACCTTTTTTATATTACAATTTTCAGTGTGGATATTTAAAATTCTGCCAAATCAGTTCCTTTTGATCTCTAGCAAATGTTTAATGGCCACTCCTCGGTCAGCTGGTACAATATCATCGACTTCTTTTACGTTCCCCTCAGTATGGGTGGTGGATGGACGCCCGGTGAGGTAGTTTGTCTTCAGCCGATGTTCCGCTCAGCTTAATCATCCCAAACCCCTTTGGAAATATGGGATGTGGGAGAGCAGAGTGCCTCAATGTATTCATTGAGCCGGCATGTATTCCCTTCGTAATCAATTTTTCCGTAGTCAATGACGGCTCTACCTTCATTTTTAATCATTTTAGTTTTAAATCGTCGGGTGCATGTATTTGAATGTAGGTGTCTTGCAGAAAAGGTGACCAATTTATATGAGATTTTTACATGCTACGTATCACTGAGTGTGCAAGTGAAAACCATTTGCCTTAGGTAGTTGCACTCATTGCAAATACCCGTTTATCATTAGTTTTTGATTGCTTCTCGTATATTCACCACCTTGCCCTTCCCTAATTTTTTTGTATATTACAATATATTTTGACCTCTCCAAAATTATTTGTATGTCTTTCAAAGTGTATGCATAATATTTTTTTTTATGTTATTACTCTTTTTTATTTATATTTCCTTTTCTGATAAAAACCAATAATTTTGTTCCGCGAAAAAAATCCTATCATAATAATAATCATTATAATATTATCCTTTATAAATGTCTAGGCCGATACTCTCCTTGAATTTCAGGTCAACGTCTTCATATTGTCCAACAAATGGCGGCACTTAAAGTTTTATGCCGCATTCGCATCAAGGATGATACATTTACCAGGTTTGGCCAATAACTGTGGTGAAAATTTTGGAGGTAACTTCGGCTTCACATCACGGGGAATTCGCCAGCCGAATTTTGCACGATCATTTCATATAAATTCACACAATCGTCCTTTCAGTCGTTGTTCAGACGGCAACGAAGTGACGAGGTGTTAATTTTTCATATATTCGTATATCACTAACACAATCTCAGTTTTTTTTGTGTCCCCAAATGATTTATTCTGTCTGATTCGCTGAGTACCGGATAGCGGTCTGTTATTGGCCAATTATTTTCCCCATGGCATTCGAATGGCGAATGGTTTTCAAGAGAAGCTTTGTCATGGGAGAAATCCACGGGGAAAATTTGCCATTGCCTGCCAGAAGGCAACTGCTATTAGCAATAACTTTTTCTGCAAGTATAATAGTGCAAATACACTACGCTTCAGAAGTGCATATATTTAGATATCTAATCATATACATTATCTCACACATACATACATACGTATATAGAAATTTAGCCATTTTCCTGCGACCGGCAAACTGAAAAAGTAGCCAGCCGATTGAGTCTAAACTCACAGGACAATTTTGTTTTCAAGACAATTAGACGAAGGCCTAGGGATTTTCCAATAGGTGGCGCTGTGGTCGTGATATCTCTAAAAATCGTATTTATCGTCCGATTTAGCTCAAATTCGAAATATATACTAGCAACATCCAAGAAAATATTTTTGCCCAAAATTGACTCGCTAGATTACGCTGGAAAAAATGTATTTATAATTAAGTGGCTCACAGTGTAGTCTTCTATCCAACTTCTTCTGAGAGAAATTTAACTTAATATTCACTCTCAAGTATTAAGGCACTTTAGGCTTTCTTTTTTAAAACCATGTAAATCAGACTACTAACTTTTTTTTTTTATTGACAGTTGTATTTACAGTTGACTATAAATTACAATAAGATTATAGCTATGGCTACTGTGGCCTTAAGCTAAGCTAACTTAATGAACCATTTCCATCCTTATACCAAAAATGTAATTTTCATTCTAGCACTTTTGATATATCGAGCCCGCTTTTTGCCATCACTACTAGCATCTCTCAATAAATGCTTAATGATGGCACATTTCTAGCTTTTTATACAGGTGATGCATTTTTTTTCTTCTGCTGCTGAACATTCTCAGATCTCGATGCTTAGCACAGTTCTACTTTTCTGCGCCCTGTGTTAAAACAAAAATAATCACTACGCCATGTGAACTGCGTTTCCCATGCCGGTTAGACGGGAGGAGCGTAACCGGTGGGTTTAATAATTATGTGATATATTATAGGTTTTATTAAATACTTTTTAACGTCTTTAACTTTATTAACTGTGTTCATTATTTTACATTATTGATTAAATAAATTGAATTAATTGGATCAAGAATGTTGTAACTTTATTGGTATTAATTTACTTTTTATTTTATTTTTTATGTTATTTTTCATTTTGTTTTTTATTTAATTTTTTCTAAAAATTAAATTTTTATTTTTTATTTTATTTTTTGTTTAATTTTTTCTAAAAATTAAATTTTTTATCTATTTTTTTAATTTTTATTTATTTAACTTTAATTAAAAATTTTATTTTTAATTCTATTTTATTTTTAATTTTAAGGAAAAATAAAATAAAAATAAATAATTGCGTACACTTCTGTTCGGTGTTTGGCCGAGCTCCTCTTCCTATTTGTGATGTATGTCTTGATGTTGTTCGACCAATGGAAATTAACTTTATACCAAATTTATCTTCGCACTGTTAAAAAAAAATATTTTCAACCCTTCCTGTAAACATTTTGTATATGTAGCAATATAATAAATATATTCTGATGTGCAGTTGTTGAATATTTCTTGTCTCTGAAATTTTCTTTTTTATAATTTTTCATAACATCATTTTGTTTGTAATTAGTTTTTTTTCAAAATCTCAATTTTCTTTTTTTTATTTTTTTTTTTGTGTTTTTTTATTATTATTTTTATTTTGGTTCTATTATAAATACAGAGGAACTTTATATGTACTTATATACATACAGAATTATCTTTTGATTTATTTCCCTTTCGCATATTAAAAGCATTTATCTAAATTACTTTATTTTAATTATATATCTTTATAATTATCGCTTATTTAATTTAATAGTAATCACTTTTTATTTACTGCTCCAATGAATAACAATGTTTTTAGTTATCCACGAAACTCTATTTTATGTTCATCGACTTGTTTAATTAAAATGATTTTTGAGTCATTTTGCAACAACACTCCACTAATGCCCGCATATTTTCACGAGCTGCTCACAGCGGCAAAATTTGTTAGCTTTAGATTATTCACAAATTCAATATCCGATTTCATCATCACAAATCAAGTGTTATCAGACGTCAAGTGATTATGAAGTGCCGTGTCCATGGTTATCGGACCCGAACGACCGTTAAGTGGGCACACATGACGCATATTCGGCAAAAGCAGGTGGAATTCACAACAAACCCACAACAAAAATTAAAACACAAACAAATAAACAACACGTGAAAAATAGTTTGCGTGTAAGGCAATCAACCATTTTTCCTCTTCCACCATAGAAATTTATCCAAAAGGGTAAACGAAATTTACATTTAGAAAAAATTATTAAATTAAAAAAAAAAATTGAAAAAGGTGTTAAGTGTATAAGACGCACAAATCGCTGCTTTTTGGGGGTTTGCAGAAAATGTGACGTAGTTTATACACTGTTTCACTGGTCAACTCGCATACAGCACAAGCACTCACACACACTGTACAGCTACTTTTGCATTTGCGAAAAACAAAATGTCGCCTTTAAAACTGGGAGCATTTATTATATTCAAAGAGTAGGCATAGATATTTTTATTTTTTTTTAAATGGAATGTATTAAATGTATTAATTCATCACTAAAGCTTGAAAACCCAAAACTTGGATTTATTTCATTTCATTTTTCTCCAATACCACTTCAATATTCTTCACTTCACTTATGTAGGCATGTATGTATATATTTACTTTTAGCATGTGCCTTTGCTTACTTTGCCCTTAAAGCCTAAAATCATATTCATTTCAAACACACAGCATACACTACCTTTTTGTTTTTTTTTTTCTTTTCGATCTAATATCACTTCTTCAAACTTTGTTACTGCAATTTAATTTGCCGTTTCAACGCAAACACAACAAATAAACTATTCCGAACGGAAGCAAACAATTGAAGCGAACTCTACACACATTTATTACTTGTCGAAATAACGGTCACAATTCAACTGAGAAGAGCTGGACGCTACCAAACACGCCAAGGCAGCAATAGCTCACGAAGTCAGAATCAACATCGAATAATGTAGCAAATTTCCACCAACAACTATAGGTAAAACCAACGAGCAAGCAACGATGCTTTTCGACACGCTGTAAAGGCAAACAAAAACAATAATATAACAATATATGTAAGTATGTATGTTGGATGCATGCTCAATGGTACTTTCTTAAATGTATTTCTTATTGGCGCGGGAGCAATTTAGTGGTGGAGCGCGCAAGTACGCTCTCACGCCTGTGTTTGTGTGAATGCGTGTGTACCTCCCCAAAAGCCGCTAAACCTGCGCTCCCACTCAGCGTTTCAAATGTTCACTTGAGAACAAGCATATGTGTGTGCATAAGAATGAGAGAGCGCAACCGGTTGTGGAGAGAGGGTGCTGCGTGCCTACCGCCTGCGCATTGTTTGAATTGTTTTCGTTTTTTTTTTAATCCAAAATTTTGGAATTCTTTCACTTTTACCACCATAGTAAGGACAAAAAAACTTACAACTAGTAGAGCCAAATACAAATCGATGCTTTGAGTCAAAATTTACAAAATTCTTGTCCCAATGCAAATAAATACAAATTCAGTCTCAAACACATATACTACCGCACTTTAAGATAAACTTGCGTGTAATGCTTGGAAGAGATAAAATTATTGCCAAGCCAGTTTGAGAACACTTTGTTTTGGCCAGTCAAGCGTTTATGAGATACGTCAAGCAATCAGTAAGCCGCTTTAGCGTGTTTTATTCACACCATCATATTCCACAAATGCATATACACATACATACACACGTATATAAATTTAAGTGGCCGACGAACCGATACCGCCAGTTACATACATACAGCCAGCCACCAGTGAAGTTGTCAGCCCTCAATTCGCCTTGCTCTCCATTTTCATTGCTGATATGCTTACTTTTCCCTCTAACCACTTCCGCTCTACTTCATGTCACCAACAAAACCAGTCGCAGCAACTTACACCACTGACTAACGAACTCATTATGATTGTGGCACAGTGGGTTAGCGCAGTAAATGTTTAATAGAAAATTTATATTGTACAAAATGAGATAAGCTTTTCCGTTAAAATAAAATTGAACTTAATCTTACATAATTTAATCATCCAAAGTAAAATATTTACTACTTTGCGAAGTGGCCTCGCAGCTATCAGTACGGTATACCAAAAGTCAATTGACTTAATTCAACCATACCCTGTGATAAAATTTCAACAAAATTATGATATTTGAATAGATTTTTATTGCCTATTGACAGTGGGTGCCATATTTTTCAAAATTTGTAGGTAAATATGCTGGACATCAGATCTGAGTGTGCATACTTTTGTTGGCAAGTGTCTATTTTGGGAAGTAAACTCGTTAAAGTCGTTCAAAAGCACTCCCATAGGCCGTAGTAGTTCATATAGTTAATTGGCAATTAAGATTTTTTGTTAATTCAATCGATTTATGTATTCTGTTTACCCCACAAACAGTCTGCTGCACCAAAATCTCGTTAGATTTGCTAGGTGACGTTATTAAGTAAGCTTACTTGATAAATAAGAAATCGATATATTGACAAAACGCCAGTTCTTATTGGGAAATGCAAAAATCAAATCCAAATGTATGGATAGCCCACTAGAACAAGGGTGCACTAAAAATGTGGTATTAGTCTGTTTATGGGCATATCTTTTATTAAATGGTTATTTAAATAATCTTAACTCGAATTTCTGCT
Organism: Anastrepha obliqua; assembly: GCF_027943255.1. NCBI lineage: Eukaryota > Metazoa > Arthropoda > Insecta > Diptera > Tephritidae > Anastrepha > Anastrepha obliqua. Next base: position 57,014,399 of record NC_072892.1, on the reverse strand, counting down.
ACACAATTGCTTATCTAATGAGAATTAGCCATTTAGTAGAGATAATTATTAGAGAGAAAGTTATCTACGTGTACATCAAAAAATATAACTTCAAGAAAAATCTGGAGCTGATATCATTTAGATACAGAGTTAGTTCTCAGCTTGGGTCAAATATAGAATTTTAAGCATAAATTGACTTATTACCATTTCATATTTTCCTTTTTTTGATTTCCAACGATAATATGAAGTCTGCCTCGGGTGGGATATTAATAAATTTGTCATCACCCGCCAAGAGAAAAAACATTATGGAAAAGATTTTGGTGTATTTTGTCAAGAGTAGAATTACATGTAACGCGACATGCTGACACTCAACTGCTTTGGATGATAAAGGCAAAAAAGGGCTTTAGAGAAAAAATAACTACGCTCAACTCTTTTTTTTACTCGGTAGATATGTAGATTTGTTTCTTGGAAAACCGTACAAAAAAAGTGTGTAAAAAAATACCAAAACACACCTACATGGTATTTCTTTTCTTGTTATAAATTGGTTGCATGGTTGTGGTTATTATTATTTTTTTGTTTTTGTTTTAAAAAATTTTTTTTTTTTAATTAATAATAAAACCAGTGCAACCAATTTATAAAAAAAGAACAAATTTTTATTACAAAACCAAAAATTAGTTAAAATGCAATCCATAAATGTTCACATTGAAATTCCTAATTTCCTAAAAGTTCCGGGTTTGACTCAATTTTTTGAGATTTCTTTTTTTTTTTGAGATTCCTGGAAAATAAGCAACAAACGACGGTGTAAAAAAAGAGTTGGGTGTATATATTTGCAGTTGGGTGTACATATTACACAGAACCCAATATGCTGTAATTAATAACTCAAATATTGTTAGGGGTGTAAAGATTCACGTAAGTGTACATATACCAATTTTGAATAGAAACTTCCAGGAATTTTTCATTTTACCCATTCCTCAAATATATTTTCGAAAAATTACGTTTTGAACAATTGGTTGTGTTTTTTCAGTAGATGTAACGCCAGGTTTTGAAAGGCAGTTGGTGTAAAAATGTAAGTAATTCGCTTTTAAAATTAAATGCTTTAATTGCTGTTTTTTAGGAAGGAAACGAATTTACATAAGTAAGTTGAAGTTGAACTCCGCATGCCTTCCATTAAAGAATTTTATTGAATGGGCAAAAATACGTAAAACATAAACGTAAACAAGACATATTTTTTTGCACAAAATAATCTAAATTTTAATTCTAAAACGTTTTAGGTATGAAATGATAAAGAAAATATATCTGCATCAAAATATAGGCAAATAGTTTTTTTAATTCATTTAAAATTTACCTAAGCGATAATTCGCAATTTATTTACTTTCATACAATCATACATGAAATAATTTCGCGGTAGTATTAAGAATCAAGCTAATAATTGTTTAAGTAGAATACAGCAACATCCATACGCACATACATATGTATGTATTTATATAGCACGTGTTTTCCTAAGTCGACTCAGGTGGTTATTGTTCGTGAGAGACCTTCAATACACGTTTTGAATAAAAATAAAACTCATACATACAAACATATAAGATTACTAGCAATGAGTCTTGGCTACTAATCAGAAAAGTCAGATGAAGGGGTAGTGACTTCGACTACACGAATATATGTATGTATATGTAGTAAATAAATATATTTCAAAACTAAAATATTTAATAGTAGCATTTTGCCCATAACACTTGTTTACCTACATATGCTTTGCTTGTAGCTCCAAATACATTTACATATTTGCTCCCCTCAAAAGAACATTTTATAAAATTAATTTCTTAAAACACACTGTGCATCGTCATTTCGTATTACAGGCAATCTAAGTCGCAGCTGCGTTTCAAACTTACTCGTTCATTGTTCTTTTAATGTCGCTGTTGTTGTCCGCCTTCCACATGCGATGTTTGTATGGGCAAACAGCCATACATATATATGTAAGTACATATTTACATGTGAAACTGTAGTCGATCCCCAAATCGGCGTGCATTTGTATTTTGCATGCATACATTCCTACACACATACATTTGCTTGTATGTGCCTCTGTTCCTTGGCTTTTTTTGTTTTGGTTTATTGCAAAGCAGCATGCGTTGTTTGGCGGCATGGTCCACCCAGTGGTTGCAAATATTTGGAAACGAAACGCAATAAACAAAACACACACTTTTGCGTTACTTCAAATGCGAGCGGTATACTCACCAACACACTCAGCAATAAACAAACAAAGCCACGGCGCTCCACAAAATACTTAAGAATGTGCTCCAAAACTCTCACAATCAGAATCTGTTCCAACACTCTCTCTCCTCTCTTTCTTTATTTCACTCATTGAAACATATACATTTGCTATTTCAGTCTTTCGCTTTTAGTTGTACATTCTTCCTATTAAACTGTGCAACTACAAAAGCTGCGATTCGAATATTGGAGCTCGCGCGCTCTCTCGCTTGTGTGACCACTTGCAGGCGGTATGAAAGTGAGATACCCATTGGTCGTACGGTTTGCTGTAGACTACAGTTGTTGCTTTCTTCACATGTTAAGTGATATCTTTCCGGTAGATTTGAAATTACAGATGAAATGTAATGCTAAAACAGAGTTGTTAAGTGTCACTACAGGGTGAGAAAGTTTTAATTAAATTATTAATAAAAATATTAAATTAGATATTTGATGATGAAGTTAGGTTAAGAATTTAAAGCAAGTAAACCGATAACTATTGATGAAAAGAGAAGGATAATAGTAAGGTGGACATCCAATAAATGGCTTCAATTCCAAAGATAACAATGATAGCCACGCTTGGGGCCTTATTTTACGTAGCCTGCTTTTTATTACATTATATTTATCATAAAGAAGGAACGCATCACCTTTAACCGCAGATACATTTTCTGCTCTGTTTTATTATTGATAATAATGATGATATATGTAAATAGTTACTCTCAACAAAATCCCTGGTATGGAACTTCTCTTTCGATTCACTGAGACGACGTTCTTCTTTGAAGGCATCGAACAACGATTTGAACTGTACCATTTAGTGCTTTATTTATAATTCTAAATCACCTTCTTACAAGAACGATAGATTAAGTGATTCGGGGTATGACTTAACAATAAATAAGCAAGCAAAGGATGTTGTAGGAAAGATTCGCTTGTGGATAACAGTGAAAAAACAATACAAATAAAATGCATACAAATATTATATCGGGTTTTCTTTTAGAGATTGAGAACGTAAAAAAATAACACAAAATATAAATATTGTTGGAATGGTTTTTATTTTACTATTATCTGGTAAAAAATATCACAGCATATATTTTTTTGAATTTGAAATTCGGCATATGTCTGCCGCGGCTACGAGTTACATCGATCCATTCGATCAATTCAATTGTTTAACACCTTTTCTAATAAATCTGAATAACGAATCAAAATGCAACGCAAATGATGTTAATTTGGCTTCTATTATTGCACGATCTGTAGTTTATGGGCACGTATGCCAAGATCCTTACATAAAATGTAGTAAAAGGACAAAAGACAAAGACGAATTCTCCTTCAAAACATCGATCTATGAGCTTCGGGAACAGATTTTTTTTTTTCAAAGTAAAGTTCCTTGATTTGGAAGCGCTGTTCTGCCGTTAAACGATTTATGAAGACTTGACAAACCTTACTGAACAGAACTGTCAACACAATTTCCCATTATCAGCTGTCAAACCATAGTTATCGATAGTTTTTTATGTAGCTAAAAAATACCTGATAGTATTACGTCAGCCCTATGTTCCAACTAGAAAGTCTAGGAAACTTTTTTTCTGATAGAAAAGCTTGGATTGTCCTAAGCCAAGAGAATCATCGGAATTCACAATGAATGGAAATAAGAAATAAAAAGTAAAACTTAAAAAAAAAAAAAATAAGAAATTTAGTTCAGCGTAGAGCTCATCTTCTAAATTTTTGCATATTATACAATTTTAAGGTTTTTCGGGTTTGTGGAGAAAATTATTACAAAACTGCAGAACTGAGGAAACCTTTAATACTAAAATATTTTTAAATGGCGCTATTGGCACCTAATTTTTAAAAGAAAAAAAAGAAGAATAAGAACGGATAAGAAAATTGGAAATCGCATAATAAAGTGTTGCGAAGTGGGCAGACGCTTTATTTTGTCATTCTAACAACCTTTATTAATAAAATTCTTAATAAAAGGAAGACATTTTTTGATGTATAGTGGGTATATTCAGCTAATCCCGATTTTTATTCATCGCTATACAAGCTCTCTTGTGTCTTAGACTTGTCAATACTGTCTACTTTAGCAGGTGCTTCGACGTTCGGAAGTTTGAAATAATATTTCGTACTATATTCTATACCATCAAATTCAACTTTCAACTCTCATCGTCTACTACATAGTTAAAAGCAAACTTGAAGCAAAACAATCCTGGGAAAGGGCGTATAGTCCCTGTTTTTCAAATACTGACTGCTTTTCAGAGACTGTTGGCAGCATTTTTTTTAGCACACCTCATATTTCACCCATTTGGAACGTACTTTTTAATAGTCTAGCCGTTGACAGTAGAGGTGTTGGCTAATTTACAATACGATTTTGTTGATCAATCCATAATTTTATTTTATTTTTTTAATTTAGCAGGGACTTTGCTGCCTCGTAGAGGACATTTCCATCGAAACTCCAGTTTTCTGTCATACGAATTTTCATATATTTTTCATATATAATATTTTCATAAATATTATATAAATAAATTGTGTTTTTGAAGTCCATCTGAGAAAAAATGGTGAAACTTCTCATATTTCGTTGGAAGTGAATTACTTTCACAAAATGTCCAAATATATTTTTGGCACTGCAACTCTCTCTGTCCATTTCCCCTCCAGGGGCATAGGGTCTCAAATAAAATAATATGGTACCCTTATATATATATATAATTGGCGCGTACACCCTTTTTGGGTGTTTGGCCGAGCTCCTCCTCCTATTTGTGGTATGCGTCTTGATGTTGTTCCACAAATGGAGGGACCTACAGTTTCAAGCCGACTCCGTACGGCAGATATTTTATGAGGAGCTTTATCATGGCAGAAATACACTCAGAGGTTTGCCATTGCCTGCCGAGGAGCGACCGCTATTAGAAAAATGTTTTTCTTAATTTTGGTGCTTCACCGAGATTCGAACCAACGTTCTCTCTGTGAATTTCGAATGGTAACGTTTTTAAATTTTTTTTTTTTGCATTTTTTTTTTTATTTGATTTTTTAAATGAAGAACTTTTCAAGAATATTCTGTGAAAATTTTAGATGAATCGGAGCAAAACTTACAAAGATACAGCCATGTAAGTGTTGCTACCTACCTCGCTCAACCGCGTTTAGCGGTAGCGTTAAAGCGTTTTTCCCACAACTTACGTTTTCAAAGTCGGTGCCCCTCATAACTTTGAAACTACTTCACCGATCCTTCTGAAATTTTGAACACTTTTTCTGTAGATGTTTTACAAGGTAACGCCGAAGAGTTTTTTTCGAATTTGTTGATACTTTTGTTTTTACGGTAACTAATTCACCGATTTTTTACGCGAAAATCGTGTTTTTGACTTTAACATGTTCCCAAAAATCGAAAATTTTTTAATTTCAAAAAACCCTCTCGGCGTTACCCGGAGAAAACGATTATCTAACGAAATAACTTTGGTTTTTTGATTTCAGATGATTTAACACCGAGTTATGAGGGGCACCGCAAAACTACTTTTTTTGAGATGCGTCCGAATAATTTCTGCCATTGCCGTATTTTTAAATATTTTTGGATGAAAATTTCACAAAATATACTTCAAATGCTATAGAATGACGAATAAATTTTAACTGTGTCATCAAAAAAAAATCATAAAAATGTGCCTTTTTTCCATAAATTAACGTTTATTTAATTTATTATTATTATTATTTTTTATTATTATTCGAGATATTAAATAAAAAATAATAATAATAATAATAATAATTTTTTCTTCGGTTTCGATAGAATCCACAGTATTTTTGCGTAGAACTTCTTTTCGCGTGGGCGGCCTTCGGCCGCGCTTCAAAAAAATAACCCTCATCAGTCCAACTCCGGCTACGCAATCCACAGTATTTTTGCGTAGAACTGTTCTAAAAAAAACGACAGCTGCGAAGAATTATTAAGAAAAGAAATGAATTAAGTCACACTACATATACAAAAAATATTGTAATTGGCTAAACTAAAATATTGTTATCGCTTAAACATATACATATGTATATTTATGGAATAAATCTTTATTTTGTTACTTCTTGTATGACGAAAATCACAAAACTTGAATAAAGCAGCATTTTTTTGCAGTTTACAGAATTTTGCCACCCAGAATTTTGTAATACAGAATAATGACTCGCTCCCGCACACCACAAATAGGAGCAGAAGCTCAGCCAAGCACCTAAGGGAAGTGTACGCGCCAATTATTTACTGAATTGGTTTTTTTTAGCTGCGTATCCATAGTGGAGTATCCAGTTTTATTCCCCAAACAAATTATGAGTCCAAATTCAAAGAACTTAAATTTTCGATAAACTTAAAAAACTAAAAACAGCGATTAATCCCGTCAACCTGACATGATCTTCCACTTTGGTTGTTCTTTTGTTAGTAACTCAAACAATTTTTGGTATTGAACTGGCAACGAAAAAATTTTAATATTTTGTATAGAAAAACGTTTCACTAAATATATTTGAATTAATTATTAAGTAAGAAAGACGATTAAAACTAAATAATGTAAACCAAAAATGTAGTAGTTTGACTTTTCGCTTTAGAAATAAGGAAGTGAGGTCGCGACCATCTTAAAATTGTAGCCCATAACATATTTCCCTTCTTTGGTCATTTGGCGCCTCATTATTTGCCTCCTTCGGAGAGGCTCAATCGTCGTGTAAAAATATATAAAAAACAAAATTAAAACGCGCCATTCAACGACTGGCAATTGGCAGCAATCGCCCATATAACAAAAGTGTTTACTAATAAACCAGGCAAACCAACAACAAAGACTGCCAATAGTACACTAAATTTCCTAGCCGTCAAAAAGAAAAAAAAACGACTCCAACCAAACCGATTTCAAATGTTTGGCTCTTAGCTACTTCGATTGGACGAGCTAGTAGATGAAAGCGGCGAGGGGTTCGAGGTAGGTCAAACATTTCGCTGCAGGCGGTTAAGCAGTTAAGGTGAAATCGTGCACTTTATTGCCAAATATATAATGGAGCAGGCAAAAATGTGAAGTGTTCTGTGCAAGTCAACAAGCAAGGGGATTACCAGAAGAGCTGAAGCTATTAAGAAGTTCACGTTGCAATGCCGCATGAAATATGAACACAAAGTGGGTGGTAGGTAGCACTGTACATTTCGATGTGTAGGGGTATGCGTGCGCCAAACGATTGTGTCACGAATTGCCCACTGTGATTAAAGAATTCGAAGACTTCAACCGAATGGCAAGCAAATAAATCGAAATTTGTACTTGCATTGCTTCCTGTGGCCGAAACAGATTATATTGGGTTGTGTAAAAGGTATGATATTGTATACACTTTGGTGAAAAAGTGAGCAAAGTAAAATTATTCATGCATATAAATACATGCAGTTTTTGCCTAGATTTTATTTAGAAGATCGCATTCAAAGTGATGTTGGTTAAGTTGTGTGTACTTGAATTTTAGTTAGACGTAATTCTCCGACCTTTTTTTTTTGAAGTTGGCATATCATTTTAAAGCTGAAAGCAGGCAACTACGCTGACTACAACTCGAGGGTCTGCGGATTAAGTAGTCTCGAGCCACCATAGTCTTGTTTACGAGAAAATGGAAATTGGATAGACTCAGTCTTCCAACACTGAAAGGTGTGACACTTGGTCTCTCCGATGAAGTTAAATATCTTGGAGTAATCTTGGATAAGAAGCTAACTTGGCAGACACACGTTTCACTGAAGGTGAATCGCGCATTAAGGATTTTTCAGCAATGTCGCAGAGCCTTTGGTAAAACCTGGGGTCTGAAACCTGCTGTAGTCCAATGGATATACACCGCACTTATCAGACCAATCATCACTTACGCCTCTGTGGTCTGGTGACGACGTAATATGGTTAAGTCCACAATCCGGGAACTATACAGGCTGCAAGGTGACGTATATTTATACATTACGGTCGCCATGAATACAACTTCTGGCGATGCCCTACCTGCTATGCTTAATTTGCTCCCCTTGAATCTTAAGATATAACAGGAAGCAATAAAAGCAATGTGTAGACTCCATAATTATGGTTTCTGGTACGAAGACGGATCTTCGCGACACAGAGAAATCTTTAAGTTGCTATCTGAGCAGTATCCACTGTTTTTGGCACCTAAAGACGATAAAGACTGATACCCATAGTTTCATTTGGAAGAAATTTGATGTCAGATTTCCATTGCGTGAGCAATAGAGCAATCCAGAATGCATGCAGGGAGGTTTGACGGATATTTTCTTTACCGATGGGTGCAAAAATGAAATAGAGTCTGGAGCCGGATGGTACTTAAACGATAGTAATAAGTATCACTATGCTGTGGGGGAAATGGTAACTGTTTTCCAAACAGAAGTTTTTGCCATCCTGTAAGCAGCCGAATAGATAATCGAGAGGAGATGGTGTGGGAAACAGATTGGAGTTTTCAGTGACAGTTAGGCTGCTCTGAAGACCCTGGAGATCGCGAAGCAAACCTCAAAGATTGTTCAAGAATGTAAGAATAAGCTTAATTCTGTCGCACGACAAAACAGGCTTGAACTCATATGCGTTCCAGGGCACTCCGGGGTTCAAGTAAACGAACAGTGCCAATGATCAGAATTTGTTCCGTAAAGAGCGATGGTCCTGTCTAGAACGTTGCAGAACTGCAAAGGGTTTTGTGACAAGTCCAAACAGAAAAATGTCAAACTTTCTACTAAAACTTAGAAGAAAAGACATTCGGCTCATGGTCGGTATTATTACAGAAGACAACCCATTGGATCAGCATATGACCACCATTGAAATCATTGAGGACCCAATGTGCCTGTCTTGCTTGGAGGAGACGGATAGCACTGAGCATTTTCTCTGTGAGTGTCCTGTCCTTGCCTGAGCAAGGCTACGAGTTTTGGGTTCCGATGTCGTTAGAATGAGTAATATTCGTTCTCTAAAACTGGAGTATATTTACAGATTTGCCAAAGAATCTGGAAAATTCTCACAAGTCTAACTACCTCTCCTTCCCTCCTTGACTATCTACCCTCTTTCCAGACCTCTAAATACAATGGGCATTTTTAGCCTGAGTGTTTTAGGAGCCATCAAATCTCCTGGTGCTCTTTGGCTCGATTTATTCAAATTTCAGTCACGAATAGCCTTCTGAGCGCAAATCTGTAGAGGTAGCCAACCTTCTAGAAGGAAACACTGCCCAAGCAGAAAAGAAAGCTTTATTTGTTGACAAGTTTGAAGTGTTTTTTGAGTTTCCTGGACATGGTCTTAAAGTTTCCTCAAAATTTATTTACTTGTAGGTTTCAGTGTAATAAGAAATAAGTTGAAAAAATTAAAAAAAATGTTTATAAGTTTGTGATTTATTAAATATTGACCCCAACATCCCCAGAAATCGTAGAAAAAATACTGGATATCATATTAGAAAATCGTCTAGTGACTGAAAGAGCATCTCATTGGGAAGTGTAAGCAATATTTTCACTGAAGTATAGTTCAGAAAGCTGTGCGCCCAATGGTTGTCGCATGGAAGAATCGAAAAATTCATTCGAGTGCGTCTTTCTCAACAAATTTTAGAGCGTTTTCGTTGACTTTGTACATCGATTGATCAGTAAGGATGAGACTTGGGTCTATCACCATGATCCTAAATCAAAACAAGAGTATAAAAAGTGGTATGAACCTGGTTCTTCGGCTCCGAAACGAGTTCGTGTCCAGAAATCGGCCAAGAAGGTTTTGCCATCAGTGGGAATGCGAAAGGAATTTTGTTTATAGATTACTTGCGAACTAAACAATAAATTCTGAATATTATTGTAATATTTTAAATCAGCTGAAGAAAAAAAATTGGTGAAACAAGGCCCATTTTGCAAAAGAAAAAACAATATTTTTGAAAATCCATGAATTAAAGTTCGGATTGTCAGACCATCAATTGTATTCACCAGATTCTGGCCCCTAGCGACCTTCATCTTTGTCCAGACATCCAGACATAAAAAAATTAATGCGTGGAAAGACTTTTTGATCAGCGTATTTTGCAGCCCTTCCAGATTCTCACTTCAGGGATGGAATTCATAAATTGGAATCTCGTTAGAACAAGTGTATTAATATTGATGGAGACTCTACTGAATAAGATTTAGATTAATTGGAGGTTTGCACTTCGTCATGGTGTTTTATACCCTGAATAAAAAAGTGTATTTCAAGCCATAAAATTATGTTTTTCTTATCGAACCGTAGAACTTATTAAATAACCTAATATGTTTTATTTTTCATAAATGTAAAACCTACCCTTACTTTTTTTATTTAACTTTTTAATGGCGAATAAAATTGACATTATTTGCCACTTTTTTAAAGTGAAATACTTTCGGTTCTTTTTATATTTGTAAAATTTTTTTTCATATTTTCGTCCAAAGTATAATTAAAAAAATTATTTCTCATAAAATTGAATTATCGTGTTCACAATTTTTTTGAAAAATACCACCCTCAGCCTAATACAAACGCACAGCGTGAAATTTCCATATGTATGTAAGTCACACCATTTAATCTCGGCTACTCTCATACCAGCTGTACTCATATACGCATGAGGAATTTTTGAAACCGCGAAAGAAATGGTTAGATATTAAATCCCTCCCAGAAGCAACTGTAATAAAAGAAGAAGAAGAATAGGGCCGTGCCGGTACTGTGGAGAAATACACAACATATAGGGCCACCCACAAGTTGAGCTAAAATTAATGATATCGAGAGAATAAAAGAGACGAAAAAGGAATCTTTAAAAAGAAGAAATTGAAAGCACAAACACGTGCGCGCAAAGAGCGTGAAAAGCTAACGGGCAGCAATATAATTAACACGGTGAAAAGAATTGAGAAGGTGTGGCCAATAAAAGACCGTTATCCGGCTCTCAGCGAATTTGACAGAATTAAAAGAGGGGCTAACGTAACTGGGGTCACGAAGCGGTTTGTTTATGAAAAAACTAAGATTGTGTTAATGATATACGGAAAAAATTTACCCAATATGACTACGCTACAGTCTAAACAACGGCTGATTGGATGAGTGTGTGAAGATATGTGAAATGATCGTGCATAATTCGGCTGGCCAATCCTCCGTGACGTTATTGGACAAACCTGGTAAATCTATCATCCTTGGGAATATCGAATATTCTGTTTGAAAATAAGGCTGATAGCAAATGACTTCCAGGCGTATTTTGTACTACCCTTATATATTGTATTATACCGGCTGAGCTGTTTATGAAACATAAGAGCAATTCCATATAAAAAGACCAAAGTAATTTGGATTTGGTTTTCAATTTTTCCGAAAATTTATTTAGTTATAAGCTTGAGTATAGGTAGGTAAAATGGCTTAAGTACCACTCTGGTACTCTCTAAGTAGCACTAAAGTGCAGTTTTGATATCATTGAGAGACCTTCAACGGGCAGATATCTACAGCCAACCCGACCTGTTGACGGAATCGCTGAAAAGTTGCTACCTGCGAAAATTTTGTTATTAGAACTTCGTTCTTGAGAAGAACCGGTATAAGTAATGCCGACATTACTTTCGAAGTAAGACTAAACTAATTTATACCTTTTAAGATAGGCTATATACCAAAAGACACAGTGAACAATTTAATAGATCGCATTTCTATTTACGAGTCACTGCTGAAATGAAGCAAAATCGCTTTTAATGATCACTCATGATGACAAATTTATCTTTAAGTTTCTCAACCGATTACATACCTGAGACGGTAGCCAAAGAAGAGAACTCTTTGTAAAGCGCCTTTCAAAAGTTACGCCTAGAAGTGAATAATAAATAGTTTCCAGACGTTATCTTCTTTATGCCATCCTTGATACATATATCAGGCGTATAATTAAAAAAATTTTTTTTTTTTGTTTCTTGTTCATTCCACTCGGGAGCATAGGGCCTCGATAAGACTCAGAGCCTTGCGTTGGTTTCGTTAATCTATTTTGCTTTCTGACAGAGTAGGTGATTAGCCTGCCGCTACCAGTCCTAAGTAGTGGAAATGGCCACCTGTCATTGCTTAGGAACAACGCCTTCTTACTGCTTGAAGCGCCATCTGTGTATCACATTTTTCTGGCAGAAGAAGCGCACTGAGGTTGAGGACTTCGCTACCGCGCTTGCCCGCTTCCTCTTGCTGGCGCCACTGATGCAATGGCTAACTGTGACTTTTTCTTTGTTTTTTTTTGCTTGTTTTAGCAGCCACAATGCAAGTAATGCACTGACTTTTGTGCGGGAGGAAGAATTGGAAGAATAAGGTTATTGGGGTCGAGGAATGAAATATTTTTTTGTTTTAGGAAACTAGCAAAGTAGGTAAGTTTGGAAAAGTGCGAGGACCGTGCTTTACATGGGATTCGAACCCACAACCTCTGGGATGGCAGGCTAGTGTACTTACGCTAGACTACCGAGAATTATTATTGAATCTGAATTATTGTGAAAATAGCCAATTTTTCAGAACAACATTTCGAAAAATTCGTGATTTTTTTGGTGGAAATAATCGTTCCAATGAGTCGACAAGTCAAAGGTTGGAGTAAAAATTTCAAGAAACTAATTCTGTCGAAGATAGAAAAAGGACTGTTAGGAATAGTGCTGCTGTATCGCAAAGCATCGCTGAGCAACCAGAACTGATTAGCAGAGACGAAGTGTCGTCTTTCAACGCAACACTTATAAATTAGTCTCACCTTAGCGAATTCAGCAGCGACTGTAGAGTGACTTGGGTGAGAAGTTTTGATGGTTAAATAGTTTTAGCTTGCGCTCGCTCTTCAAACCATCGTTATTCTGGACTCTGCAGAGTTATTGCAGATTTGTTGGAGTCAAGTGGAGTTCGGTAGCGAAAGTCAAAATTGTACTTGGAAGATGGTAAAATAACTATTTTTGAAGAATTAGAAAGATTCATCGAACAATTTGGCATGCATGTGGTGCAATAAAGTTCTAAAAAAAAAAATGTTACGAAACATTTTAGACAACCCAATAGTGACAAGGGAAGAGATTCTGCGGATACCTGCTTTAGTTGATTTATTTGCCTCAGGAGTATACGAATGGTTCTTGGAATGGTTTATGTTTTCTGTGTATTTGTGTGTTGTATTATCGAACCAATTACGTCATAAAAATAATTAAAGTAAATCAGAATTTGCGACCGCCAGAAGCACTTGACTCAGAAACGTCTTAGGCGGTTACTAAGCGGGAAACTTCGAATCAAGTACGCACTTTACGCCCCTACTCTCTGCGCTCAGTGGCTGTTTAATTGATTTAATGATAGAATCTCGATTTAAGCGTTCGCTAATTTAACTGCACATAAAATTTGTTTAATGGGCCCCAACATAAGCTGCGAAGGCAGTTTCGAAATTAATGGTGAAGGTTGAGGAAAGCAGCTCGCGTCCCTAGGGAATAATTTCCACAAGAAAAAAAAGGGCAAACACAAATATACAAATTACCGTCATGCTGAAAATGTGAAAAATATTGGATGCTGATTTGAAGCTGTGTCCCCCAGAGCCACCCACCAAAAAATGCGAAATTAATCATGCAAAACGCATCGGGTTTTGCATGGGAAAGCCATTAAAAATTTATGAACGTTGAATAGTTTTTTTCTTTGCCACTTTTCTTCTAGCCTTTTGTTTTTGCAACTTTTTTTTACCTTTTGCGTTTTTCTTTTCTCTGATATCATTGCCAAAACAACAAACGAACGTTGACAGTTTGGGCGTTAGCTTATACTGCCACTCTCCCTACAATTCCACGTTCTTGCTTTCAACTCTGCATAACAATTAGTCCAACCATAACTGGAGCGGGCCGCCACTACTCACACTCATACATGTATGTGTGTGTGTGTGTAAGTAAACCAGCAACCTAAAATATTTGATAGGCTGGGCGATGAAGGCCACTGCTGTTAGTGCTGCACCATTGTGCCGCACGTCATAAAAATATCACTTACATACATATGTGCCATATGCCAGCGACAGTCGACAAGCAACAAGAGGGCAAAAACAACAAAAACACCACCGCCAACGACAAAACCAAGCAACAATATGTAAAATGTCGGCATGCTGATGTCGCTGTTGGTTACAGCTGCAGTTGAGTTGCTGCTGACCAGAACAGCAGAAATGGCAACAATCAAGTCAACAGCAGCTACGTCAATTTGCAACAACAATGATGACTTCAGCGACATTGCCTGATTGCTCTTGCTGTTGCTGTTGCTGCTGATGTTGTCGTTGGCGTTAAAGAAAGTGGAAAAATATGATTATCATGGACAAAAATATTGGTATAAGGATGAAAGTGCGCGCATATGATTTACATACAGGCTTTTAAGCGCACAGGCACACACTCGCGTTCGCCGACATATGCTTATATGTAATAACGTGTGTACTTATATATAAGTATATGTAACGGACTTGTGAGTTCAAGTGCGAAAGACAGCAACGGCCTTGCTCAATCACTGCACCACCGGCAGCGCCTTTGGTTAAATCACAGATGCCATTGGAAGTAAAATGCATTTACCTATATGTGATCATGTGGATAGGTGACTTTGCTCATAAATTTTACAATTTGTATTTATTTCCTCCAAAACGAAATATTTCGAACTACACAAAGTAGACCCTGTCCAACAAAACAAAATACCCTTTGCTAATGGTTTTTCGGCTCACATATCTGTCCATTTGCGGAACAACATCAAGACGCACACCAGAAATAGGAGGAGGACATCGGCCAAACATCCAAAAAGGGTGTACGCACCAATTATTAAATTTCATTTGATTGACGCTAAATCTCTTTCATGGCCTTGAAATCTGGTTCCGTCTATAATTTTAATGCTATTGGCTAGAAGTCCCACAAAGAAAATTCAGTCGAACACGGTGGGCGTGGAATTATATGGGTCGCGTTTTAGGTCGAACGGGCGCAACCAATTTATGAATTCCAAGATGACTGTAATTTTGATCAGGGGCGAACGCAGGCAGCGGTTTGGAAGTTCTAGTCTATTAATCAAAAATAGAATAAAAAAATCTGAATGGGGAAATTTTTCACAAATGGCAAGAAAAAATATTTTCATAACAATTTAAAAAGGAAAAAAACGTTATTATTTGAGGGTGGGAGTTTTCACAAATAACAAAAAAAAATGTTCCAACAATTTTGAAAAAAAAAATTTTATTATTTAAGGGAAATAGTTTGCACAAATGACCAAAAAACTTTTTTCCCTACAATTTAAAAAAAATTATTACTTTCGAACAAATGTTTCCTGTTACAGAAAAATATAAAAAACTCTGAGGTGCAGAGTTGTTACAAAGGACAAAAAAAAATATTTTCTCAACAATTAAAAAAAAAAATTAATATTTGAGTTTTCACATATAACAAAAAAATACTACATTTAAAAAAAAATTATTATTCTGACGGAGGAAGTTTTCACAAATGATAAAAAAATAAAGCTTTTCTCAATAGTTTTGAAAATCAAAAGTTAATTATTTCCGAAGAAAATTGTTGTATCACTGAAACATAAAATAAAAAAAATCATCAGAGGGGAATTTTTCACAACACAAAATAATAATTTCCCAACAATTTTGGGAAAAAGGTAAATTATTTTAGAAAAAATTGGTCTATTACTGAAAAATAAAATAAAAAAATCTGGGGGAGAGAGGGAGGGAGTTGACAAAACAAAAACTACTCCAACAATTTCGAAAAATAAAATTCAGTTGTTTTTTTTAAAACAAAAAATTTAATTATTTTCAAAAAATATGTACTATTACTAAAAAATATAATAAAAAAATTGTAGGGATGGGGGTTTCCACAAATGATCTAAGAAATGTTTTCCCAACAATTTGGAGAACAAATTGAAAAAAAAAAATTTTTTTCTCAACAATTTTGTAAAAATATTAATTATTTACAAAAAAATATCTATTACTGAAAAATTAAAAATTAAATTTAATTACATTATTAATAAAAAAAGTCTGAAGAGAGATTTTTCGCAAATGGCAAAACAGAATTTTCCCCAACAATTTAAAAAAAACAAAAATTGTATTATTTTTGAAAAAAAAAGTTATTTCTTACATAGTCCCGCCCAAGGTGAATCTATTAAGGGGTTACATGGGTTTCGTTGGTTCAAAAAATCGATTTATTTTTTTTTTTTTGCTTATTAATTTCTACAACTTCTCAGGAGTATTATCCAAAATTTTCAAGTCGATCCGAATAATAAATTCGGAGATACAGCCTTTAGAATGTGTGCGCTCCAAGCCCCTTTTATTGTTACTCAAAACTTTAAGCGCGTTTTTCTCGGAACCGTGTTTTCAAAGTCGGTTGTCAAATATTCTCGAAAACTACTCAACCGATTTTGATGAAATTTTACACAGGTGTTCGAAATACAATTTACTCGTGCTTGAACGAGGGATTTGGTTTTTTTTTTCAATTACAACAATTTAAAAAAAAACAAAATGTCAAGAAAATTTGACCGAAATTTTCATTTTTTTGCAAAAATGTCTGCCAAAATTCCAATTTTTACTTTTTTTTCTTTCCTTCGTTCAAGCACGACTTTATGGTCTTAACTAAAGCACTAATTATTGTTTTTTCATTTTTGATGAGCTTGTCAGGAGTTACGCTGACAACGCGGACGCATCTTTTTTTCGAGGGGTCACCGAAAATGACGTCACCTTTAATGAATGCGCCTAGATCTTGAAATTAATTCTGTGACAAATTTTACAATGTATACGGCGAGAATAAATTTGCAGAAAAAAGTTCCGTTATTTTTGCTTTTTTTCATATGCATTGTCTACTCATAAATTATATTCAAATTATATTCAAATTCGTGGCGAATTGCGGTGATTGCGTTACAAAAGTGTGGTAGAATTGCAAGTGAGATTTACGAATTTTAGTATTTCGAAACTTAATATTTCGAGAATGTTTTCCGCACGATCAATCTTTTTCCTCTCAAACCTCTGGAGTGGCAGATAGAAAAAGAAGTAGTCGTCCTTGTGTGGTTCGAACCAGTGCAGGCATAAAAGCCATTCGAGAAAGAATTCGCAGAAATTCACTTAGAAAGCAGAAAATCATGTCTAGTGAAATGAAACTATCGAATATGTCAAGACTAATTAGAGATCATCTGAAAGAGATGACAAGAAAGCCTTCCATCGCTAAACTGGCCATCTTTTGTCAACGCGCTTGAAGAAAATTTATCACGACAGATGCAAGCAGCCTCTTCGATGACACGTGGTCAACGGCCATGAAACTATTCCTTTTACAGATGAGATCATTTTCACTGTTGAAGAAGTTTTTAATAAGCAAAACGACAAAATCTATGCTAAAACTTTTAAAGACGCTAAAACTATTATGCCAAGGGTTCAGCGTGCCCACCATCCAGCATCCCTGATGGTTTAGTGGGGAATGTTTTGTAAAGGCGTTACATCTCTGCAAAAGTGTACCAGGAGGACGTCTTCGAAGGCGTGGTGAAGCAGTTGAGCACTACTCCAGCCCACAAGGCAAAAACTACCCAGCAGTGACTAAAAACCTATATTCCTGGGTTTATATCCGCAGAAGATTGGCTATCTAGAAGTTCCAGATCTGAATCCATTGGACTGCAGCTTGTGGTCAGATTCGGTGAACGCAGCCTGTCAAAGACCTCACAGATATTAGGGGAGTCTCAAACTATCTTTGGTTCGAGCAACGACGTCAGTATCCATGGAAACCGTGCGTGCTGCAATAGCTCCATAGTCTAATCGTTTGAAAGCTTGTGTAAATTTACAATGTCTCTTTTTAATATATACATGATTCAATAAAACTAACTACATTAAAAAAACGACCTCGATACTCTTCGAAAAAGTATTTCAGGTCATTGATCGGAATGCCCTTCAGAATGTCGGTAAAAATCTTTTAGACGGCCTTTACGAACGCAAAACGTTTTCCTTCCATGGTCAAATACAATTTTCCGAATAGGTAGAAGTCACGGAGAGCCATATCAGGCGAATACGGTGAGAGCTTGATGGTTAAAATGCGATTTCTAGTCAAAAAATTAGTCAAAAGGGTGGATCGCTGAGATGGTTCATTAGCATGCAATAAGCGCCAGCTTCATCCTTCGCGGTATGCAGGGCGAATTCGACGAATGCGATGCAAAAAACGCTTCAAAGCGTTAAGATAGGAAATTGCATTGACGGTTTGGCCCGGTGGCACGAACTCCTTGTGGACAATTCCCTTGGAAGCGTAAAAACAAATGAGCATCGACTTGATTTTTGACTTCTCCAAACGCGATTTTTTGGGTGCAGGCTCGTCTGGGGCCTTCTATTTGGCTCATTGACTCTTAATTTCAGGTTGGATGTTGGAAACACCACGTTTCATCACCAATTACAATTTTGTAAAGGAAGTTCTCGTCTTCTCTCGCCTCTTTAATAGGTAGATCTTTCGAATGTTGAATTCTGAACAATTTTTAATCATCAGTTAACTTGTGCGGAATGAAACGTGCACTTGAATTTCAACGATTCCCGATTCCATCAATTTCAACGATGATTTCGGTTAATTTTTGATAAATTTACAAACAATTTCTATGGAGTTTTTGGTGATTACTGATTTTGGGCGACCCGTATGTTCATTGTCTTTTATGTCCACACACCATTTCTGAAACGTGTAAATCACTCAACTCTGGCGCGAGATAGACAATCATCGCCATAAACTTCTTTCATCAATTCAAATGTTTCGGTAAACGTTTTAGCGATTTTAAAACAAAATTTAATATTAGCTCTTTGATCGAAACTCATTTTTGTACCGATGACACAAACATACTGATACTTTAGACGCAATAACTTCGCTTCCACTGAACCGGATGTCACCAAGCTTTCACTGGAAGTCAGCTAGGGATGTAACTTCCAACGCATTAACTCATAAAAAAGATGGCGCCATCAAAAACATTTTTTGTTTATTTTGGACTTCACCTTGTATAACGGACTTAACGTATAACAGAATATGGGGAATTGATTTTGGGTGTATGCTAGCCGATTCTAACATAACCGAAATGTCATAAACCAAGCTTAGACATATGGTAAACAAACTGCGCATCGAGAGCTACAATAAGTTTATGGAGATGCTGCTTTAAGTGAAACAACGTGCCGAGATTGGTTTCGTCGCTTCAAAGACGATGATTTCAATGTTGACGGCCGTCCGCGTGAAGGAAAGCCAAAAACCTTCGAAAACGCTGAATTGGAGGCATTGCTCAATGAGGATCCATGTCAAATGCAAGAAGAGCTTCAGTATTAGGAGTTACCCGCCAATCCATCACCCCATTATAAGTTAAAACCAAGGGATGTTGAGCGTCGTTTTTTCGTCTGTGAAAAATTGCTCCAGCGGCAAAAGGGGTGGGTTTTCTTCATCGCAACGTGACGGGTGATGAAAAATGGATTCATTACAGCAATCCAAAGAAAAGAAAGGCATGGGGACTGCACGGTCATGCTTCTACGTCAGCGCCTCTGCCAAATATTCACGCTGCGAAAGTTATGCTATGTATTTGGTGGGACCAAGTTGGTGCTATTTATTATGAACTGTTAAAACCAAGCGAAACCATCACTGGCGATCCGTATCGACTTCAATTGATGCCATTGAGCCGAGCCCTGCGCGAGAAGCGGCCACAATACGCGGAGAGGCATGAAAAAGTGATTATACAGCATGACAACGCTCGGCCTCACGTTGCCAAACCCATTAAAACCTACCTGGAAACACTGAAATGGTAAATCCTACTCCACCCACCATATTCTCCAGATATTACGCCGTCCGATTATCACCTGTTCTGAACGATGGCTCATGGTCTAGCTGACCAGCAGTTCCATTCATATGAAGACATCAAAAAATGGCTTGATCCGTGGATAGCCTCAAAAGCAAGTTTTACTGCGACGATATAGAGATCTACCAGGAAGATGAGAAAAAGTAGTAGCCAGTGATGGGCTATGATGATGATTCACTTGTAAGCATTTTTTCAGAATAAAGTTGTATTTTCATCAAAAAAAAAGTTGCGCACCTTCCATTGTATAATAAAAGTTTTAAACCCGAATCCTTTGAATTAAAAATGTGTCATTATATACTTATTTTAAATTATTCCGACTGACAACATATCAACGCTACTGTCACACGTTCTACTAGTTGTAAGCACCCTTTGTATATATACAATTATCTTTTTAAAATAAAGAGCATAAGAACTTAGCTAACTACATAGTGAGGCGAGCACTGATTTAATTGATGTCCTTTATTTTACAATTTAGACTCTTCGGCGATTTTCCTAGTTATTTTTTTTTTAAATCTTTTGCAGGTAGTACAGCTGTTTTGTATGCAATTTATGTATATGTTGCACCGTATGCAACATTCAAAATTGCAAAACAGCCACTGGTACTGACGTGACAGCAGCGTAACAATTTTGCTTGCAAGCGATGACAGTTCAATATGCAAATCTCATAAATCATGCAACACCTGCTGAGCCACGATAGCAAAAAACGAAAAGCATAGAAAGTGGAACGATGGTAGGAAAAGAGCGAGCGGGTCAAAGCAATGAAACATGTACATGTATATGTGTATGTAAGCGTATATGTATATGCATGTAAATGGAACCGTTAGTAGTAAGAAGTTGGGGAACCAATGAAAAAAATTGACGGAGCAGCTCTTTTCTTACTTGAATGCAGGTATGAGCCACAAAAAACGAGCAGAGCTCACAATTCCAAGTGCGTCAGTTCACAAAATTAGTATGCAAGTGCATTTTTAAATACCCTTTTTAATCCTCTATAGAGGGAATCAAATGAAATTTAAGACAATTTTGCAGAGCTTAACAAATGCTGCAGACCCTGCACCTCTTTCAGGTGCTTAAAGTGGCCTACAATGATAGGAAACCCGAAAAAACAGCAAGCCAGCAATGAAGTAGGGCTGCTGTAACATGCAGCATGCAACATGCACTTACTGACACCAAGTAAAACGTAAAATGCGCATTGTGGCAGCCACAAACACACCCGCCTTTCTGTACGCACACGGTCGTAGGTGGTGTACGACATCGTGGCACGTGCATGTTGCTGCAACTGTTCATGTGGTCTCATATTTTTACAGCCTTACAACAACGTTACAGCACACTATTGCGCATAAATAGTTAGCAATGCATGTGTGTGTGTGTGTGTGTATGGCTAATGTTGCAACACAATGCGGCAACAAGCCTAGTAAAATGGACAGCCTAAGAGTGCTGGACCAATGAAAACAAGAAAAAACCGTCATTTGTGTGAGCCTGATTGTCTGCAGCCAGATGAAGTGGAAAGTGTGGCATGAGTGGCAAGGTAGGCGACTAAAGGGAAAATGAATGAACATGCAACCACAAATTAAAATACGACCATGCAACCAAATAGTAAAAAGCGTAAGTTATTGTTTATTAATGTATGCGAATTTCACCCACAGGGCTTCCGCATTTGTTAGAGCTATTTTATCTAGGAAATTTTTTTCAAATTTATTTTATTCACTTAATTGGTTTTATAGGCTGCTTGGTATCGATGTAATTTATTCAAGCACATTGGTCTTTCATAGGCTACGTTGAAGAGGGAATTTGTAAAATCTGGATTATTTTAAGAGATGAGAGCAATTTCGTTGTAGTCTAAATGCACCGGGTGGTCCATAATACAGGTAACTTTTTTGGGTGGCGTATTTCTGAAAGTATTTACGTTAGACCACTTAAATTTGGTAAGGGGTTATATGACATTAATCCTTACCACATCCACAAAAACTGCGTATAACGAAAAAGGGGGCGTGGCACCTCCCATGCAACTGGAATTTTTAACAGTCCGTATTTCTGGAAGTATTTACGTTAGACTACTGAAATTTGGTAAGGGGTTATATGACATTAATCCTTACCACATCCAGAAAAACTGCATATAACGAAAAAGGGGGCGTGGCACCTCCCATACAACGGAATTTTTTATAGTCCATATTTCTGGAAGTATTTAGGCTAGACGAATGAAATTTGGGAAGGGGTTATATGAGGTTAATCCCTAACACCTCCAAGAAAACTGAGAAAAACGAGAAAGGGGGCTTGGCACCTCCCATGTAAATTCAATTTTTCATTGTCCATATTTCCGGAAGTATTTGGGCTAGACAACTGAAATTTGGTAAGAGATTATATAAGGTTAATACCTAACACCTGCATGAAAACTGGTGATAGCTAGAAATGGGGCGTGACACCTCCTATACAAATGGGATTTTTCATACTGCATATCACTGGACGCATTTATGGTAGAATACCAAAAATTGGTAAAAAGTTTAATGAAGTTAGTATTTAGTAGGTAGGTAGAAAAAATTTGAGCTTAGAGAAAAATGAGGGTTAGACCATTTGATATAGAAACGAATTTATACTATCAACTATAGAGGTATTGCTGAATTGAATGCATTCTCTTATTGGTAAAGTTTTATCGGTAAGTAAACAGTCCAGCAATCTAAGCGAAATATCAATTTTATTTAAAAAAATGCTTTAAAAACTACGCCACGCCTAGATAATAATGCCGGTTTAGCTACATAAATATTACACTCAAAGCTATATGATTACGTATGTAAGCTAAAATAGTTTTATTTTGAAATTAAATATGAAATAATCCAAATTAATAAAATAGCAAACAACACATATCAAATTGAAATGCAAGTTTAACAGCGGAAAATATTGACAGTGTTCACCACAAGTTATAAAATCATCGTTTAATCGCCATCACTGTAAATATGTAAACAAAAAACAGCTGATGCATTCCATTGTAATATCTATATTCAAAATTCAAGAAATACTACCAGGAACTGTCACAACTTATCATTCCATTGAAACAGTCGTCGAAGAATCCCAGGCTGTTCATTATCCCGTTGAGTTTCTTAACTCCGGACCCATCAGGAATTCCTCCTCATCGACTGATGCTTAAAAAGGGGGCCATGATAATTATGCTGCGTAATTTGGATCGTCCACGTTTATGCAATGGCACACGGCTAATCATCACGAAACTTTTACCGAATGTTATAGAAGCTATGGTTTTATCAGGAAATTTTGAAAACCACAAAGTTTTCATACCAAGAATTCCAATGATACCGATGGGACTACGTTCAAAAACGGATATACCTTTCAATTTTAAACGCTTCCAATTTCCTATTAGACTGGCTTTCGCAATGTCCATAAATAAAGCTCAGGGACAATCATTAGCTGTAGCAGGAGTCAATCTAACCAACTCATGTTTTACCCATGGCCACTTATAGGTATGTAGCCTACTCCAGAGTTGGCGCACTGAAAAACCTTTTTATTTATACTCAAAATAATACAAGAAAAAATGTTGTATATCCGATCGTTTTAAATAATACCTAAACTGACTTAAAACAGTTAAAGTTGTTTTATTTACATTGCATACTTTTTGATAGAAATGTGGGGTGAAACCCACGGGTATAAGCTAGTTACCTATAAATTAGGGTCACTCTTCTGGGGTGAGTGAGCCTTCGCTGATCTCAGTAATAACAACTCAAATTTTTCACCAACCAGATGATAAGCACAAAGAGCTCGGATTATTACCTTAAGGTCCATTGGGCTCAGTAATTGAAGGCAAATGGCTATCCATTTCATTATCACTTTACAATTTGGGCCCTGGTTTAATTCCTATTGAACACTAAATTTGGCCAAAAGGTATTATTTTCTATCTCAGCAACTTGGAGATTAAAAAAAATTGGAATGAATCTGCAGTGAACGGCAGTTTGAGGAGAATTTCATAGTTGAGACATCTTTGGCACATTTTTTTACGACCACCTTTTTGTGATTGTACCTATTGTACGACCATTGCTATCAGCAGGTGATATATGCAGCAAGTCACACAGCTCAAAAAATAATGATATATTACGCACTAGATTTGGTTTTCTTATCATGAGAGATTTTTTTTTTGTTTGTTTTTTTATCATCAGAACTCGCGCTATTAAACTTTTTTGATGTTTATCGTTAAAGATCGATCGAAATTGAGCAGTTAATTTAGAAGTTAATCCGAATACGAATATTGTGCGAGCCTATTGTTAGAACTAGGAAGGAATCGTTAACAAACTACAATATATTAAAATTGGAGTGATAGAATGCGGTACTGATTTCTGACAGGGTAGGATATAGCCTGCCGCTATTAATCCTAAGTGGTGGAAATGCCCACCTGTCGTTGCTTAGGAACAACGCCTTCTTACTGCTTGGACCGCCATCTGTACTTCACATTTTTCTGGCAGAAGGATCGCACAGATGGTTTAAGACTTCGCTAAATTTCGTGAGTCTGCGCTATTACCGCGGTCGCCCGCTTGATCTTGCTGGCGCCACTGATGCAATGTGTAACTGTGTGTTTTTCTTTGTTTTTGCTTGTTTTAGCAGCCACAATGCAAATAATGCGCAGGCTATTGTGCGGGAGTAAGGATGGAAAGGATAAGTTTTTGGGTTTGAGGAATGGAATTGGAGAACTTTTTTTTTAGAAACCGGGAAAGTAGGTAAATTTGAAAAGTGCGAGGACCGTGCCTTACGTGGGATTCGAATCCACAACCTCTGGGATGGCAGAAGACTGGTGTACTTACACCAAACTACCGAGTGTCAATGTATGACACATTAAAGACAGTCAGTAGTTCAAGTTTCAGAAGTTAGATGATCCACCCTGTACATAGGTATTTATTTTTCTTCTCAATTAGTATCAATGATAGCTGCTTCAGCACATAAAAAACGTCCATGGATGCATATATTTCTACTTAAATAAGTGCTGTTTAAAAAAAAAAATATATATATGTTTATGTTGCATCGTTACATATGTATTTTCTATCGCTCATCCATGAATAGAACTTACATGACACTGGAATTTACATACGCAAATAGGCGCACAACACAAACGCATTATGACATCAACCGCAAATATGTCTCGTTTGTGGTTTAGTCTAGCATATGTACAGGCGTTGCTGGTGTCGACTTTTGTGTTACTTGTGGCCAACCAAAATTATGAGCACGTCCTCACCTCATACTCGTGCCCAAGGTATTATGGCTGAGTAGCTGACCACTGTCTAGGATGTTATAAAAAAAAACTTGAATAGCTTACACAACAGGAGGTGAGGTGACTAAATATCATTTTCTTTGTTTTTCTTTTTTTTTTGGTATCACTGAAAGATGGTTATACTGCACTACAGCAGGCGCCCACACTCGAATGACCACCACAGTCACACTTTTATGATTTATGCATACGAACCGCAGGTGGCGGCTGCCTATTTGTGCTTTCAGCGCAATTAAAAGATTATCGCGCATGCAGACATTTAAGAAATAAAATATATATTTAATTGACTTTTTTAATATTTTACATTTTGGCGAAAAAGTGCGTGCACCTTTTCGAAATTTCATTTCAGATTTTTCAAGCATATTTTTTTAAATTGACTTCAGTTCTCACACATAATTTGCTTCTATGCTTTCTAACTAATGAAAACGGATGCCTCGGCGTGGTAATTTGCGTTTTGGAAAGCGAAAAAAGTCAGCGCGAGCCATATCAATTAGTTACGATCGTTGTTTAATGATATTTTTTGAAGTTCATTCCCGAACTTCATTCACAATTTTACCTTTCTGAAATAGTGCTTCATCATAGTACAAAGTCTATTAGACAAATTTCTTCAAATGTTGCATTAGGCTTAAAAAATATTATTTATTTACTGTCTTTTTTTTTGGTTTTGGTAGGAGGTTAAAGTCAAAATGTCCCATGATGCTCCCACTAACACTATAACATTCCCCCTCCTAGACTGATTTCCACCCTGCAACCGCTGTAAGCATTTCATCAAAGTGGAGCGGCGTTGATTTCTATTGACACAAACAGGTACCTGCGTTCAGCTCCCACTCTTGTGGAGATATGGAGATTTTACGCCAGCGTTGGTATCCACTCCTCCCACTGTTTTCATAAGTGATTCTAGAGGAAATGGAACATGGAAATTTTCGATAGCGCAGTATTTACGAACTATCCTTTTCTCTTCTATCTGATGTTGTTGTGAGTGATTGATTCTAATGCCTGCGTTTGTCGTCGTCCTGCCTAGACACTGTTCACCCCCATGTCGTACTTGCAACTGTAGCTGCTGCTGCTGGGCCTTGCTCTCCCATTCAATGAATTGAAGTCGTAGCATTATTTTTCCAGCAAATGCTCGAATCGCCTCCCACTTAGCACTTGATGAGCACATGTCCGATATGAGGTTGATAGGACTAGGTGAATGTCCCAAAACTCTTTGAAGTATTACACGTTCTCCTGCGAAGCGATCACAACGAGAAGTCACGTGTTCCGCGCTTTCGCTTGCATAAGGGCATCTTGGGCATCAAAATGGGTTATCTGTCAGCTGAAAGTAGTGGAGATATTCCGTAAAGTTATAATCTATATCACCTGCTTTCTTTTCACCCACTTTTCGAAATGTGATATTAGCTTGTATTTCTACCTTTTTTTATTTTATGAATCACTTGGAATGGATTTTTAAATGATCAATTCTCAGCAGTTTTATCACAAGAATGTATCCACAAAAATCCATTTTTAACCAGAGACCGCACTCATTTTCAGAAGAATTGATATTTAATGATTATTATTTATTGCTTACAGATCCTTGTGGTCTATGTGAAATCTATTCAGATCAGCCAGATATACCTGACCTAGCCGATTATTTTGAGACCTTAAAATTTGCGATGAATAGTAATCTTAAATTCCTAACTTTTATTGTATTGTTCAGAAAATAGAAGGTGGCACAAAATTAATCATATACCGAATGATATTTTTTGGTCTTGTGTATTTTCTCCAAAGAATTCTCGACATTTTTTTATATGAAAAAAAAAATTATAAAAAATTAGCGCGATTTTTGAGTTACTTCAAATTTCAAAGTCATCTTTCAATACTTTAAATAAAAAAAGATATCAAAAATTTATTTTTTATTGCAATGTATTGAAAAATTCTGAATTTTTTTAAATTTTTTTTTTTTGGTTTTCTATAGTGCAATAATATATAAAAACAAAGTTAACCTCAGCGTATAAAAATTGTCACTTTTTCTACTAAAATTGGAAGGCATGCATCTAAAAGTTTTCCAAATATTCTGATCAAAAACTTTAAATTTTGATGATAATTGTTTGAAATTTTTTGTACTCTGTTTCGGACTCTGGTTTATTAGATTTTTGTTATACTATAAACTATGTATATTTTTATAAAAACTTAATGAAAGAAATATAGAATACAAAATTTCACACATCTTATAAAATAAACTTAAATGGCTTAAATTTTGAGAGATTCGAAATTGACTTCGAAGATATGCTTTAATATATTGTATTATACTTTTTTTATAACTTTTAATATAGTCCAAATCTGCTAAAAACGATGTTGAAAAAATAATATAGTTCTATAAAAATTGACTCGCCCGATGCCAACACCAGCCCAAGTGCTTTTAGTCTCCGCGGCTTAACGAAACTTTTCAGTGGTTTCAGCGCTGGAGGTTCGCTAGAGGTTTCAGCTTACTCGACGTCTATAAAGCTAGTAAATAGGCCATCAAGCTGTCACAAAGCTCACGAACAGCTCAAAAGTGATATTATCGCCTTCAAAGTACTCCCCATCAACTGCAACTCACTAATGTCAGAGTTTGATCCAGCTCCAGGTATAGCATTCAGAGCTGTCCTCGATTTTTCCATTACTTCATTTCGGTTGTTAAAACGCGTTCCCCGTAGTGTTTAGCTTTTGCCAGGCGCGACTATATAGAGAATTTAAAACAATTGATTCCTACAACCAGAAGCAATTACTCGGGTTAGATGAATGACCAAAATTATTTAATTATTTTTAGAAATCATTTTAAAGTTTCCTGTAAGTAAGTTAATGATAGATTACTAGTTTTACCCGCGCACTAGTGCCCGAAAGTATTATAATTTTGTTCACCATTTGACTAGGTTTGAGTACCTATCCTGCTTCCTTCATACATGCTGAAGTCTATCGGAACCAAAAGTGTTGTTTTTAAATTCATTGGAGTAGATGACCTTACGCAAAAGTCGGGGGACTCATTGATATGCTTTTTCGCGGAAGCCTTTTCGGAAGCCTTCCTCTTCCTCTACTACCACCAGCTGGTATCGCATCGAGTACTTTCAGAGCAGGAGCGTTCGTATCCATTCGGACGACATGACCCAGCCAACGTAGCCGCTGAATATTTATTCGCTGCGCTATGTCTATGTCGTCGTAAAGGTCATACAGCTCATCGTTCCATCGGCTGCGATATTCGCCATTGCCAACGAGTAAAGGTCCAAAAATTTTGCGCAGAATCTTTCTCTCAAACACTCCAAGCATCGCTTCATCGGATGTTGTCATCGTACAAGCTTTTGCGCCTACTTAGGTGACTATCTATCATCTTTGGATGCGTTTAATTTCACTCACATCCGCAGGAGCTAATTAATTCGACGCCCGGTTTTGGCTTTATAGGTAACGCGTCCATCGTATTTATAAGGCCCGATCCCTGGTTGGGAGTTAGCTTTTTAATTTCTGTGCATGATTTGGCATGTTTCGAATGCAAGTTTATAGCAAATTTTTGTTCTGATAGAAACACCTCCTGTTATCATGGTGCAAGATCCACGAGTTTTTCATCCACAAATCGGGCCGTTTCCTACGCACATTCTCTCTCAAACGTCGCATAACTTCCCAATAATATTTTTTACTTACCGTAGAACCATTTGGAACAAGTTCCGAGATACCGAGTGCACAAACCATGATAATCATAGAAATCGAGTAGCATGACTTTCACTTTTGACCGACTTTGACTTTTGGGTTTCGGCTCATGTCGGTAGCGCCATTCAGCCGGCTGTTAACTGGTTTGCATGCCAAACTAATATACCCACTTCAGCCACCTTCTTTCGATGAATTGTATGAAAGAAATTCAACTCTCTTGGAACGAATCGAGCAGCCATGCGTTTCATGCCAATAGATGGTGTAAGATGTTGCGAATTCATTCGTGAGACACGCTAAGGTCACGAGCTACCTTTCTCAAATTTAAATGATGGTTTTCCAGCACCATTTCCTTGACTTTGTCGACGTTTTCATCCGTTGAAGACGTTGATGGGCGACCAGATCGGAGCAAATCTTTCACGACTTCTCGGACCTCTTCAAAAGCCTTATAACATTCGTAGACCTGTGTTTTTGATAAAACACGCTCGCCAAAGGCTTTCTGCAACATTTTCAATGATTCGGCATACGAAATCCCGTTCAAAACACAAAATTTAAGACAAATTCTTTGTTCGATATTTTTATCCATAGAGAAATTCGCAGAGCACACCTGCGGTTGACAGACATAATTAAACACTGATAGATTAAAAAAAGCTAATTGACAGATCACGTTCAATCTCTGCGACACTATAGAGGGCAGTTGTACCAACATTCCTGCAAAAAAAATGTAGACATATGTGTAACGCCGCTTTTTAAATGAACAATTAGCGATATTTTTTTGACAGAATGTGTATACGCGGAGACTAAAAAAATCTTGGTACGAAAACCAAGGCACTCGGATTTAGATGTTCGAAGAATTTTGTGGTACGATTCCGCACGGTCACACTATGCGAGTAAATTCCAAGTGATTACCTAAATGTTTAAATTTATTTAAATATATTGGTACTAAATTAGAGACTAAATGTTCTTGAATGGTTACGAAAATTTTCGATTTTTTTCATGGTACTTCTACCGGCACAGTCCCTCATATTATTTACATATAGGGCTGTACAAGGAGTTCTGTTGGATGTTATAAATAATTGCATGCGTCTGTTTTCTGATATTAAAAATAACATTACATTTTAGCTGTACTTTTCGTATTACTCGTATTGCTGTTTCTGATGGCAAATTAATTCGCTGCCACTCGCTGCTCATTCGTCACTCTTCCGTTTCGTTGACTTTTACAAGTGTTCCTAACTGCAGACATATTTTTCTAAATCGTTTGACATTTTTTTTTCTCAGTTGTTATTTAGTTTTGTTGTGGATTCATTTATATTTCAATTCTCGAAAAGCAAACGTAAATCGTGCGTGTAAACAACACAGTTGGTCTGTCCATTATCGCAAAGGCAACAGCGACGTGAAGCCCAACAACATTTACAAGCTTTTGCAGCCAATGCCACCCACTAACCAGGCAGAGGAGTTACATCTCATACGCCGTCAGCCAGCCAACTAAATTTCATACAAGCAAAAAGTTATGATTTCGACAGAGCAAAAACAATGGTGCATGAAAAAATGCTCGTAAATGTGACATAAACAGATTGAAACTGTTTACTGTTATTTATAATAAATTATAGTATTGTGCACCCAACACGCCCACTTGTACACAGAGTTTTCGTGGTTTGTATTTAATAGGTTGATATGCATCAAAAGCTGTTGCACGGCCACATGCGGTCGTAATCAAGTTGAGTGGGTTTTCTGCTCTTCATTATTTGAATAATATGCCGAATGGGGTTGAAAAATATAAATTGCGGTGAATTTAAATAGTGAACTATTGAACGAGTGTGATATAGTATATGTACACATACATATACAAAATACAACACATACATAGTTTATATATAAAATAATTGGCGTTTACACCTTTTTTGGGAGTTTGGCCGAGCTCCTCCTCCGATTTGTGGCGTGTGTTTTTTGATGTTGTTCCACAAAAGGAGGGACCTACAGTTTTAAGCCGACTCCGAACAGCAGATGGTTTTGTACAAGGTGAAATCCAAAATAAACAAGACTGGTGTCATAAAAATGTTTTTGGTGCCGCCATCTTTTTAATGAGTTAGTGCGTTGGAAGTGGTAACCCTAGCTGACTTCCAGTGAAAGCTTGGTGACATTCAGTTCAGTGGAAGCGAAGTTATTGCGTCTAAAGTGTCAGTATGTTTGGGTGATCGGTACAAACATGAGTTTCGATCAAAGAGCTAATATCAAATTTTGTTTTAAAATCGGTAAAATGTTTACCGAAACATTTGAATTGATGAAAAAGTTTATGACGATGATTGTCTATCTCGTACCAGAGTTCATGAGTGGTTTTCACGTTACAAAGATGATTGTGAGGACGTAAATGGCAATTAACATACGAGCCGTCCAAAAGCAGTAATCACCGAAAACTCCAACGAAATTGTTTGTAAATTTATCAAAAATGAATCGAAAATATCGTTGAAATTCATGGAGTCGGAAATGAACATCTACAAAACATCGATTTATCGCAATTAATCGATGTTTCATTTGGGTTTACGAAAAGTCTGCACGTTTAATTCCGCACAAGTTAACTGAGGACCAAAAATTACTCAGAATTCAACATTCAAAAGACCTCATTAAAGAGGCGAGAAAAGACGACAACTTCCTTTACAAAATTGTAACTGGTGATGAAACGTGGTATTTCCAACATGAACCTGAAACTAAACGTCCAAGTGCCGAATGGAAGGCCCCAGTCGAACCACCACCCAAAAAATCGCGTTTGGAGAAGTCAAAAATCAAGTCGATGCTCATTTGTTTTTACAATTCCAAGGGAATTGTCGACAAGGAGTTCATACCAAAGGGCCAAACCGTCAATGCATCTCATCGATCCACTCTTGTGACTGATTTTTTGACTAGAAATCGCATTTTGACCATAAATCACTCACCTTATTCGCCTGATATGGCTCCCTGTGACTACTACCTATTCGCAAAATTGCATTTGGCCATGAAAGGAAAACGTTTTGCACCCGTAGAGACTATCCCAAAGGCTTGAACCGACATCCTGAAGGACATTCCGGCCAATGACCTGAAACACTCTTTAGATCGTGCAAATTATTGTATCGAGGCCAGAGGGGACTATTTTGAAGAAAAAAACTTGAAGTTATCAGAACAAAGCTCCCGTAGTTTCTATTTTAGCTCAGTCTCTTTTATTTTCGACTTCACCTTGTATGAGGAGCTTTTTCATACACTCGGAGATTTGCATGAATTCTGGGTGCGCCATCTTTTATGTCGGTATGTAAACGCTGAATAACTTTGTGATTTACCAACCGATCGACTTCAACATACATGTTTTCGATACGTTAATTCAGTACAATTTCAACTACGGATCACTTTACACCGAAACAACGCGCTGAAATAGTGACGCTATACATCGAAAATAGTCGTTATATTGTTCTAACTCAACGCGCATATCGCAAAAAGTATCGCGGCAAACAGACACCGTCTGACAATACTATTCGTTGTTTGGTGTCGAATTTTTTTGAGCACGGAACAGTAGGAGATCGTCAACATGCCGTTCATCAACGACCAAGACGTTCCAATGAACTTGTTGAAGCAGTGAGGAAGGGCGTTGCCCAGGAGCCAACAGTGTCGTATCGTCGTCGCGCTCAGCATTTCGACGTCAGTGAAACCACAATTCTGTGCATTTTAAAGGATGATTTAAATTTGTTTCCGTGTAAAGTGCAATTGACACAAAGAATATTGCCGACAGACCGATTCACGTCGCTTGGAATACGAACAGTCGCTCGAATGGTTGGCACTGAACCCAATTTTTGGAAGCAAATTTTAATGACTAATGAAGCACATATTAACCTCTCTGGTAGCGTCAATAAAGAAAACTGCCGCATTTAGGAAACTGAGAATCCACACGAGATCCATAAAACGACATTGGATGACCGGAAAGTAACTGTTTGGGTCGGCATTTGCGCCAAAACCGTCATTGGGCCATATTTCTACCGAGAAAACGAAATGGTCGATGGAAACCGATATCGCTGGATGTTGGTTCATTATGTCTACCCGCAAATGCGTGAGAAAGGTTTAGACGATTACTGGTTTCAACAAGGTGGTGCGCCATGCCACACTGCGAATGCAACAATTGAATTTCTGCAACGGCAATTCCCGGGACGTCTAGTGTCAAAAAGAGGCGACATCGGCCAGTCGATCACCTGACTTAATCCCCCCGGACTTCTTTTTGTGGGATTGTCTGAAAAGTGAGGTTTGCGCCAACAAGTCGCAGACTATTGACCAGCTTAAGGCAAACATTCGTGCCAAAATCGTCGCTATAAAACCCGAAATGCTTGACAAGGGGATGACAAACGCAGAAAAAATATCGCAGTTTGTGATTGCTAATAAAGGTGGCGACTTGATTGATATTGTGTTCAAAAAATTGTTTTAATAAATTGTAAATAACCAAACCAAATAAAAATCCCTCACTTATACAAATCAGTTGTTTTTTTTTTCAATATTTTCATACCGACATAAAAGTCTTATAAAAAAAGAAATCGTAGAAAAATTAGTCGTTGTGCCTAAACTTATCCAAACTGTACTATTCAATTGGTGTAGAAAGAGCAAGGAGAGCTCTTTTGATAGTTGCAAGAGAAAGGTCATATTTCCCTTTTTTTTTAATTTTCTTAATTTTGTTTAAATTTTGCACACCTGGTATTTAGGATAACAGAAAGCCCTTATATGCATGCCAATATTGAAGAAATGTGTTATGAAAGCGTGAGCTACAGTAAATGAGTATCTAATTCAGTAAAATTAATTCAGTAAATTAATATATCTTCAAGCAAATTAAAAGGCTTCATTTTCTTCTTTAATACACAACTAAATGTTTAATGTTTATTTTTTTTCTTTCTTTTAATTTTCTCAACTGTGCTGCTAGTGTGCCTTGCACATTGTCCTGGTGACACTTTAAATTAGAAAGAAGACGCACAGAGTAACTTGAAAAGCATAGTATCTTCCAGGGCATTTGTACATATACATAGGAATAACACCTAAGAGTACAACAAAACAGACAAACTAACTAATATTTCTTTTAAACACATTTTTCCTAACTAAATACATACTTATAGTCTATTTTTCCCAAGCTCACTCTTTTCACATACATTTTGTTAGTGTCACCCGCAGTGTAATCTCTTTCCCCCGCAAATGCCAACCCTAACGTTTTGTATAAAAACCCCGCTATAGTTGAAACTCGTTTATAGTGTTGTTGTACTAAGTAAAAATTAAGCAAAAGTGCGCTTTAAAAAAAATTATAAATGTACCCATTTTTTCCCGGCCTATTCAATGGCGCTTGTTTTGCTTTCTTTCCAAGTGCTTACTTATTTTCTCTCGTACTTATTTACGAGCAATGCAAAAATATCGCCCTGAGCCAAACATTCGTTTCACTACTTTTGAGTGTACAGTAGATTTTAATGCAACCTGCAACGACACTATTTTCTATTCGTTGCTGTTATTTAGTAGCATAAATTGTTGTTGTTGTCGCTGAGTTTATGTTCAATGTTGTTGCTAGCTAGTGCTGCTGGCAATGGTAGGCCATTTTTTGAAATTGCAACGCAGCAGCTCATCAAGGCGACACCGACAACCTCTTAGTATGTATGTACGATATAATAGATGTATATGTATTGTATATACATACATGTGTACATATTCATGTGCATGCAAGTGGCGGTACAACAACAACAAACGTCTTTCATATCGAAGTGCATAAAAGAGGCAGACCGAGTAGCTTTCGGTGAATGTAGGTAGCTGGTAATGGAGGTGCCAATGGCGGACGCCTTCGCTTCCACTCTACCATAGCAACAGCAACAGTAACAGCAACAAAATCAGTCGTTATGTTGATTTCCGTCGCTGCGTCTATTCGCTAGCGAACTACTATATAATGGTGGCCTCATTAGATGATGTGGCTCACAAATAGTGCAAGGATTCTATTCCTTTTTTTCATCTTTGTTTTTTCTATTCCTACGCGCACAAAAATAGTATTGAAAATATACGAAAATATGAAAATGCTGGTTATAAATTACTTAGTGTAGGTGTATATCGCCACGGCCTGTCAACATCCACACGTCCCTTATATGCATTTTTGTTTTAGTACTTACTTAATTACTTAATTTTTTTTTTGTGGCAATGGCAATCAATCGAATGTTCTTTGTTGCATTTTTCACAAATTATGAAAAAGCCGAAAATTAACAATCAATGCATCGTACGTCCGCACTCATGGCCTTAGATATATGTATGTAGGAACTCAATAAAATAGGACAAATACTACAATTTATTGAG
This sequence comes from Anastrepha obliqua, assembly GCF_027943255.1. NCBI lineage: Eukaryota > Metazoa > Arthropoda > Insecta > Diptera > Tephritidae > Anastrepha > Anastrepha obliqua. The sequence goes on along the minus strand of NC_072892.1, from coordinate 56,979,269 downwards.
GAATATGTACAGGAAGGGATCAGAATAGATCTGTCAGGTCACAGTGCTAAGACCCCTCACAATAATAGGTGCTTTCCATTTCAATTCAACCGGGCTATTCGGGTCATGTTCTTCGATTTCGATGTAACTCAAATATGTTGCTCTCTGGTCAAAATAATGAGACACGTATTTTTTTGTTCGCCCGAAAAAAATTTTTTTCCAGATTTATCGGCAATTTTGTTTTTCGGCTCAAAATTGATTTTTTTTAATTATATAAGAAAACGGTTTTTTTTAAAGGCTCATAACTTAGTCAAAAATGAACCGATTTTAATAATTTTGGCGATAAGCGAATTAAGCGATTTCATGTAGAATCAATGGCAAAAAAGTAGTTAAAATTTTTTTATTTTGGAAAAAACAAAAAGTGCGAAACAGGCTTTTTACTCAAAAATTCCTGGGCATTCAGCTCAATTAAAGTTTGAGATGTCCTTTTGATTTGGAAAAAGTTAAAAAAAAATACACTTTTTGAAATATTGTATTTCGAAAAAAATTTCAAATTTTTTTGTTTTTTGCAAAATAAAAATTTTTCAACTACTTTTTTGCAATTGTTTCTCATGAAGTCACTCGTGCAAGTAATGACGATCATTTTGAACCCAGAATCATTACAATCGGTTAATTTTTGACTAAGTTCTGAGCATTTAAAAAAAAAAGTTTCTTATATAATTAAAAAAAATCGATTTTGAGCCGAAAAACAAAATTGCCGACAAATCTGGAAAAATAATTTTTTCGGGCGAACAAAAAAATACGTGTCTCATTATTTTGACCAGAGAGCAACATATTTGAGTTACATCGAAATCGAAGAACACGACCCGAATAGCTCGGTTGAATTGAAATGGAAAGCATCAATAATAATATGTATGTATGTAGGTTGCTATATTAGTTTAGTGATATGGCAACACTACTGCAAATATGTCAAATTTGGCATTGTCATCACAAAGTTTGACATTTTAATAGCAACCATACTCAGAAAATGTTTTCATACGAGCGACTTTTGTGTTGTTTACAGGTTCTTGAAGCATTCACCTTGGTCAAAAACTGAATTTAAATCGTGAAAAATTTGCGTACGACGATTTTCCATGATCGGCTAACATGTTTTTTAACTTACCAAATCGTTCAAAAAATGATGAGGATATGGGTAGTTATATACATATATGTAATTATGTTATACATTCTGTTAAAAAAATATCGGGAATTGTACAACTGTCCTCTATAGTGTCGCAGAGATTGAGCATGATCTGTCAATTAGCTTTTTTTTGGATTTATCAGTATTTAATTATGTCTGTCAACCGCAGGAGAGCTCTGCGATTTTTTCTATGGATAAAAATATCGAACAAAGAGTTTGTCTTAAATTTTGTGTTTTGAACGGGATTTCGTCTGCCGAATCATTGAAAATGTTACAGAAAGCCTTTGGCGAGCGTGCTTTATCAAAAAAATGGATCTACGAATGTTATAAGGCTTTTGAAGAGGTCCGAGAAGTCGTGAAAGATTTGCTCCGATCTGGTCACCCATCAACGTCTTCAACAGATGAAAACGTCGACGAAGTCAAGGAAATGGTGCTGTTTGAGGGAGGTAGCTCGTGACCTTAGCGTGTCATACGAATCAATTCACAACATTCTACACCATTTATTGGACGTGAAACGCATGGCGGCTCGATTCGTTCCAAGAGAGTTGAATTTCTTTCATACAATTCATCGGAAGAAGGTGGCTGAAGACATGCTTGAGCAAGTGAACTCAGACCCAACGTCCACATCATCATAACAGGTAATGAGACGTGGGTATATTAGTTTGGCATGTAAACCAGTTAATAGGCGGCTGAATGGCGCTATCCACATGAGTCGAAACCCAAAAAACCAAGTCAAAGTCGGTCAAAAGTGAAAGTGATGCTACTCATTTTCTTTGATTATCATGGTGTTGTGCACTCGGTATCTCGAAATTCGTTCCAATTAGTTCTACGGTAAATAAAGAATATTATTTGGAAGTTATGCGACATTTGAGAGTGAATGTGCGTAGGAAACGACCCGATTTGTGGATGGAAAAATCATGGATCTTGCACCGTCTCACAAGGCTCATATTGTGTACACTTTTTTGACCAAAAACTCGACAAATATCATCGAACAACCACCATATTCACCGAATTTATTCCTATGTGACTTTTTCCTTTTTCCAAAACTTCAATTTCCACTCCGTGGATGCCGCTTTGTGTCGATAGAGGCCATTAAGAAGAACTCGCTGAAGGAGCTGAAGAAGATCTCTTCAAACGCATTTAAAATGTGCTTTGATGACTGAGCTAATCGTTGACAAATTTATATTGCTTCGAATGGAACCTATTTTGAAGTCGGCAAAAAAAAATTTTATGATTAAACAATTATTTTGGGTGTTATTGCTCAATCAGGGTAAATTTTTTTGACATAATGTACTTAGTCCTGCCATAAGTTCTGTTACAAGTTAAGTCCGTTATAGATATGAAATTATAATATTTTCTTTTAATGAAGTCAATTTTATATAATCATGTAAATATCAAAAAAAAAATTTAATTTTCATTCGAAATGGTCATCACATGCTTTTACACAAGCCTTCAAACGATTAGCCCATTCAGTTATTGCAGCACGCACGGCTTCCATGGATATTGACGTCGCTGTTCGAGCCAAATATTGTTTGAGACTCTCCCAATCTCTGTGAGGTCTTCGACATTCCATGTTTTCCAATTCTGACCACAAACTGTAATCCAATGGATTCAGATCTGGACTTCCAGGCAGCCAATCTTATACGACTATGAACCCAGGAATATTGTTTTTTAGCCCCTGCTGAGTGGTTTTTGTTTTATGGGCTGGAGCGGAATCTGGCTGGAAGATCCAAAGCTCTCCATTGAAGAGATTACTGCTCAACCTCTTCACCACGCCTTTTAAGACATCCTCCTCGTACACCGTATTTTTTCATGGTAGAAATACGACCGCTATTAGAAAATACTTTTTCTATCATTTGGTGTTTCACTCACGGGGATTCGAACCTGTGCACTTCCAAATGGTAGTCATGCACCAGTTCATTCAGTTACGGAGACCGCCAAGTAGAGTAGAGCACACAAATCTTAAGGATTGAATAAAAAACATTTATATTGGCGTCAGAAGGCTGTTACAGCAAAGCATTCGAGTAGGCGAAGAAAACAGGAACTCTCTCTCTTGCCCTTCGAAATTGTAGAGCTGAAGTTGTAAAGGAGTATTTTAAACAAAAACAACGACTAATATTATAAGTGAAACTGAATAAGAAATGGTGTTTTAAACAGAATGTGAATGAATTTACTCAAAGTGCCTTTAAGTTCCTGATTTGAGTTCTATGAACACTTTTGGTTGAATGAGCAGGTTTTGTACGAATTAATTCACTCTACCTGAATTCTACTGTAAAATTTGTGTCCTTTTTTTAATTTTTAAAATTTTTTTAAGTTTTAGAGGTTGTTCAGGGTCCCTATGAAAAATAGTTAGAATAATTTTTTTAAATAAATAAAGCATTCTGCAGAGAAGATTAAATACTACCGATCCGTATACACCTTATACAAAATTTAGGAAAAAGTGTTTTCCCCATTGAAATCCATTGGTAATGGTATTGGCGACACAAACAAACAACTAAATAGGTATCTAATTTTTTAAGCCAGAGTACAAATAAAGGGCGATGACAACAAGAAAACCACAAAACACTTTTTTCCCCATCCTAATATGCTTCTACATGGCAGTCAACTACTTTTCAAGTTCAATCATTTCGATCTGTGTAGACAGATAATCACGTCTATTTGAAGGCCAATGACACATTTCAAATATTGATAATTAAAACCTGGCCTTGGCCATATGTAGATAAAAAATGTGTCGATACTTCCATTATCACTAAACCCAACACACATCTTTTCGTACATCTTGCATTCGATCTGCTTCGCGCATGTATAATAGGGTCGCCTTGACTTCCTCGGCTTCAGGCTTCCTCTGGCCATGACCATACTAGCGAAGAGAGCCTTCTTTTATTTTTTGCTCAATTGGCGTTATTTTAATGTATAGGTTTTGGAACTTTGTCCAATGGTGTGATCCATGTTGACCGTCTCAGCATTTTCATTTATGCAGCTTGAAGTTTTCTTTCGTGTGGATTTTTTAGAGCCTAGCATTTAGCTCTATATAACAGGGGGACGCGCAGCCGTTTTATAAATTTTGCCTTTTAGATGGAGCGGCATCTTTCTGTCGCATAGTACGCCGGTTAGTGTTTCCTATTTTACCCAATGCTGCACGTTTTCATTGCTTTCTCCGGTATTTGTTACAACGGAGCCCAATTACTTAAACATAAAGACCACGTTTAGTGGGCTGTCGTCATCCAATAGGAATGATGACCTGCTTGCTGATGTTGAATTGGTGGAAAACTCTGCCTTTTTCCTATTTATTTCCAGTCCATAAGACACAAGTTTGTTTTGCCACTGATTGAGTGTGCCTTGAATATCGTCTGGATTTTCGCTCACCAGCAAAATGCCATCTGTGTAGTGTCCACGGAGCATCGGGTTGAGTGTTGGCGGTTTTGTAGTCTTTTACTTTGTAGACTTTTACAGCAAACTCATCACTTTCGCCAGCTACTGCTCTAACTTTTGTACATAGTTACGTTGTCATACATGTCCCGTATTAGTACGTAATATTCTGGTACTCTCTGTGCCCTGAAAGCCTGCCATATTAGCTTATGGGGTACTTTGTCGAATGCTTTTTCAAGATCTATAAAAATAAAATAGAGAATTTTCTTATTATCCCTATACTTCTCTATTAGTATTCTTATTGTGTGAATAGCATCACTTGTGGATTTGCCAGCCATGAAACCACACTGATTTTACTGATCTCTATCAACTCACGTAGTCTATTATGTAGCACTCGCTACGAAATTATGGAGAGAGCAAGTATCCCTAGAGTAAGTTAAAACTGTGGGCAAAGGTTTTGATAGGTGAACATACTTAATTTTAGCCTTCTAGACTGAATGGCGTCGCCATTTTGTTAGAGAAAGACGACGAAGAATTTTCTATCACTTAACATAATTCCGCTAAAAGTTGCTGGTTTATTACTCGTTCTTTTCGCTTAAACAACTCATCTTTACCTCTAACATTTATGAAATCAAAATTCTGTCAGAGTTATATAAAAAAGTTATATGAAATTTTTATGAAAAAAAGTTATATGAAATTTTTATGAAAATTTATATTCTTATTAACTTAAAGAGCCTTGAGAAATAATTTTGGTTTTTTAACTTACAACTTTTCTCGCGAGAATTCAAGTGTGAAAATTTGCTGATGTGACAAGTCATAAATTTTCGATTATATGAATATGATAAACCTGCTGACTGGCGTTAATACACTTAATCATGGTTGATTAAAAGCCAACACAAACAATTTTTTGGCAGTTGTGGCAGCAGCCTCTTTACGACCAATTGTTTATACTTGTATGAGTGGGTTGTTGTTGTTGTTGGGGAAAGCGTGTAGCATGATAAAAATGATGAAATTACTTAATGGTGCGGAAATGTGATGATAAGAAAAAGAAGAAATATGTACTTTTGTACGATTTGCCGAATTCTTTATTTTTTCTTGCTAAAACCAGTTAGCTTGAAAGGCCGAGAAAGATTTATACATAAAAGGGACGAAAATAACTGAAAAATGAGGAAAAGATGTAGTCAAACAAGAATATGAAGATGTAGATGAAGATGTAGTTAAACATGAAGACAAAAATAAAGATGAAGATTAAGATGAAAGATGAAGTAGAAAAGTGCAGACAACTCTGATTGCCACTTGGTACTGTGCGAATGGGCTATTGGCATACCCTAACAAAACTGTTATTGTCCTCTTTACTAATACATGAACGACTCCTTCTGCCCAAGCTTATAGCACTCACAATCCAGCTATCCAAAGAAACCAAACATCTTAGAGTAATCCTCGATCGTAGACTCTTTTGGATGTCACATTAAAACAAAGACATTCACAGCACTGAGAGCCTTCTGGCAGTGCAAAGGTGCCTTTCTCCTAGCGAGATCCCATGGATATACACAGTTATGATAAGACCTATTATCACCTATGCAAGATTAGTCTGCATGAGTAAACCCTCTCTCAGGGGATTCGGGAGGACCGTATCTAGACTACAACGCATCTCTTGCACCGAAGCTTTTCCGACTACTTCAGGCCCGGCATTAGATGCTCTACTTAGTCTACCACCACTTGATGTTTTCATGCAAGGAGAGGCCTTGAAGGCCATCTGCGAGCTGAAACACAATGGGGATTGGTGCGGCTCTGTCCGGCATTGGACAACATAGAAGGCATGGACTTCGATCGAATGATCCTCTCCATGCCACTTGACTCCATGCCATCAGGAATCGTAGACAGGTACAGTGTGGTGCTGCCAGAGGCTCAATTGTGGTCAGCACTGTGAAACACTGTTTTCGCATTTTCGCGGACGGCTCCAGGAGCGAGCGCGGTGCCGGCTCTGGTGGGTTTGTGGAATCCAGTGGGACAAAACTACACTAAGCTCTTGGAATGTATGCATCTGTGTTTCAAGCGGAGGTGTATGCTATTCAAGGAGCAATGAAGGCAGATCTGTATGTGTCTGCAGCGACAGCAAAGCTGCGCTTATGGCCTTAGATAGCCGAACAATTTCTTCAAAGGTAGTTGAGTCCTGTAAATCTAGGCTGAACTATGTCGGTAATATCCTGATGCTAATATGGGTCTCGGGACAAGTGGGTATGTCGGGTAACAAGACCTCTGGCTCTTTAGCTAGGATGGCCCGGAGCCCGTTTCGCCACTCCCTTATTTAGCCATCAAAGCCACGGTTATCAAATAGATCACTTTAACCCACAAGCGAGCTTGGCAGACTGAGAGCCGAGCTACTGTCACAGATTCTCCTCTCATGAAGCAGAAGAGGCTGTAGGCAACTGGTTGAACTGATGACAGGCCACTTTCTATGAGCGAAACACTTGGAAAAGATTGGCATCTCAGACAGTGCACTCTTCCCAGCATATGGAGAGGCGGATGCGATGGCAGACCACCATGAAACGGTACCGAGAGAATTTCGTTCGGTTTCATGTTGGTATATTAAAAGATATGGCTTTGTCGAGTTAGATACGATGGCAAGAAGAAGCCATTTGTATAGAAACTCCAACAGGATAGCATTCCATAAAAAGTGTTGTCCGGCGATATATGTAGGTATGTTCCCCTCACCGCTCATATCCACAGTGGATAAGCAGAAACTTTAAATTTAAAATTTAATTCTAATACCGGACACACTGTATCTAGTGACTAGCTTCAGAGAAATACCCGATCTGAATTCGATTGAAACCTGTGGGAAATGATTAACATGAAACTCAACTGCCAAAACGGACTAATTTTAAATCTTTTGCTTGCTCTAAATATGCGTGTTTGAGATTGAGGCAATAAATTTTCGTGTTTAAAATTTTCCTATGAGTCCAACATCTTCTTTATGGAATGTTGAAGCTTTAAGTGTTTCTTTGTCCACCAAAATTGTTTGAATAAAGGTTTAGGAAAAAAAGTGAAGGAAGACTTAAATATATATATTAATTTTTGATTACAAGTCAATCGTTCCAGGTAGCCCTAGGCCGGTTTGACAGCGTTCCTTCACTTGGAACCAAGTTTTACTACTGAATGGTTGGGAAATATGCTAGAAAACACAAAAATGTCCAATGCCTGTCAAAAAAAAATATAAAAACATGCAAAAGAGATAGTTCCCCTTCATGGCATTACAGCTTAGGTTTTTTATGAGGAGCTTTTTCATGGCAGAAATTCATTTGGAGGTTTGCCATTGCCTGCCGAGGTGCGACCGGTATTAGAAAAAACTTTTTTCTTCATTTTGGTGTTTCACCGAGATTCGAACCCACGTTCTCTCTGAATTCCGAATGGTCAGTCAGGCACAAACACATTCGGCTACGGCGGCCGAATTATAAAATAAAAAATAATAATTAGCTGCGCATTTACCAGCTCCAAAATTAGAAGAGTCCAAAGAAGCCGATGTGTAGTGTTTTAAATTTCGAAATACCTTAATTTTTTTTAACTATTAACAATATGGCAATATGAACAGATTAGGAAAGTTAAAACAACCCTGTATTCGTCAAATAATTTTAAGTGAAACTACACCCCCTTTTTTGTATCATGGAAAAACTTTTTGCAGAAGCATAAGGCGGAAAAATATTAAAAAATGAGATGGACGAATTTTTTGAATTTCATGATCATTGTTAAAAATCCTATGGTAATTTAACTTTCCGAAATTTCTCCAAATTCACTTAATTTAATTGGTTTTTTTGATTTTTATAGCTAAAGTTTAAGTTAAAAATCTTTCCGTGTTAGTTCCGTATAAATTTAGATTTTTTTTTAATTTATGTATGCACTACAAGAACACTATTTTCAAAGTTGTTGAAGACTATTCTTAAATTAAATTTTGGACGCAGCTGTAAACAGCTTGTTTTATGACTTTTTCAATTACTTAGATTGGTTGGTTAACAAAACACATCTCCATAATTTCAGGTAGAGTCCAAATTCCATTCATTTGCACCTGACACATAAAGAAGTCTAATATACGAGTTTAAGTAAAGTTGAAAAAACGTAAAGCAATTTACATTTATTGTAATTTAATGTACATAGGTTGAATGCGAGTTGAAATTAAAAACGTAATGACATTAAACAGAGCCATGACTGGCTCAACGGCGCTGATTCGGTCGACTGTCGCTGTGCAATCATTTGAACTTCATAGATAAGCGAACGACTGGGTTTTAAGTGAGGGTGGCTTGATGACAACGCACACATGCACAAACACTTATATATTCAACGTAAAAGTGCAGCATTGACAGTGTAAAATATTTGTATACATAATTTGTGCGCACACATACATACACACTCATACACTCATATATAGTATCGCAGTTAAATACAGTGGGGCAAATAAATTGCAACGGTTAAACGCATTTTAACTCACTCAACGGCACACATTCCGACATAACTTCACTACCACTTCCGCATATTTACTCCCACCATTCCTTGCCCGCTCTATTCTGCTCGGTGCAAATGAAGTTCGAGTTAAAAATCTACTCCATCCATCCTCACATACCCCACTTTGCTGCTCGTTAATTCGACAGCGCGATTTTCATTAAACAACGTCAACACCAGCCGGCCAACTTAATGCACTCAACCCGAGGCGGCCATGCCTACGCCTACTCGTAGTTTATGTGTGCGCCCATATATTGCATGTGTGGCAAATAAACAGCATGCTTTTACACGCACACATAAATGCCTACGAGCGTATGCGTGTAGGTGGTTATAGTGGCTTACTCGCTGTTCGCATCAATACTCGTTTGTTTTTAATGAGTTTACTGGCAGCTTTGGTGTTGAAGATTTTGTTAATTTTCGGCGAAAATTTGTTGGCTCTTTAATAAAGTCGGAGTGGTGGCAGTTTTTCTGTGAGTTAAATACGAGCTGAATACAGTCGAATTTTTGTGAATAGGTATGAATGTATGTATGCGCATACAATGTACATTTGTAGTATATTTATGGGGCAAGGAAATGGAAAAATGAACTTTGGAGGAATTTTATGATAGCTAAATGCTTAGAAATGGTATTTCACTATTCGGTTTATAGCTGACACTGCCTTTACTATAACAGATGAAATAAAGAGGGTCCTTAAATTGGTGTTCACATCCCCCGGAATTTTTTTACCAATACCGGATGCCAATTCTCATCACACTTAGCATGACAAAAAATTAAAAAATACAATCATGGGTCCAAAATTGTATGCCAAAAAATATAAAATGGCGAATATAGCTGTAAATGCCATTCTTCAATTCGTATAATAAACTTACCCGATAATATCTCGTGGCTCCACGATAATCCTATAATAAATTTGAAAACAAAAAAAATATTTTTTTTTTATATATTTGGGACCTGGGATAGTTTGATTTGATTTGTAATATAAAGTCCGACGAATGACCAAACATAAATTTCAAAGCCAATAAACTGTACCAAGTATATGTAATTTATTAACTATTCTAGCAACTCTTCCTAAACCTACTTGCGCGAATGAAAAAAGTGTATGACAAAAAATGGAAAATAGTTTGAAGTGAAAATTGTATTAGCTCAGGCGATTAAAGCAAATTTGTTTACGATTTCTTTAAACCAACATAGCTTAAATCACCCATTATTAAATAGAGGAAATAACAGGTTTCAACCAAAAAGTCTTTTGGTCTTAGTATTTTCGAGGTAAAATAGATTTTAATTTACAACTATGTACATTGAAAGAAGGTGCCAGCTACTACCATTGCACTACCATTGGAGACGATTCCTTAGCAATAACTTTTCTTACACAATTATTAAATTATTGGCAAATATGAGTATCATTTTATAAAGGGATGGAAAAGAGAGTTTTATTTTTAGAAAAAACGAGATCTGTGAAGCGTGTGCAATTTTTCCAAAGATATTTGAAACACTGAACACTGCCTTCTCTGCTTTATTACGAAATTATTTCTTCTTCGGTGGTCCAAGTAGGAGTTCCCGCCATGACGAGGACAATTATTCTCGCTGTGCTAGTAACTTAAAATTTAGTTGATTTACCAGGTAGATACCTATGAAATGAGTCTTTCAGATATTAGTCCATAGATGTCGCCAGGAGTATTTTTAAGCCTTAATGTCTTGTTTTTTTCGTTTATCATCTGTCAACAATATTCGGTTCATTGTTTGTTCCGTTTCATACAACAATGCATTTTTATCGCTCTTAAAAATGTCGAATTTCAAACTACAATTTGCGGACATCTTGATTTTCTGTTATCAATTGAAGAAAAAAGCTTCTCAAGCTCATCAAATGCTTATAGAAGCTTATGGTGGGCATGCTCTAAGTAGAGCACAGTGCTTCAGGTGGTTTGAAAAATTCCGAAGTGGTGGAGAACGAGGACCGTGGCCGGCCAAAATAGCATAAAACCATTTCCAAACGTTTGAAAGACATGGGAATTGGTGGAGACGTACGATTGGGAACCGCTGGTGTATGCGGCTTACTCACCAGACTTGGCGCCTTCCGATTATCATTTGTTTGCATCGATGGGCCACGCACTTTCCGAGCAGCGCTTCAATTCTCACGAAGAGGCAAAAAAATAGCTCGATCATTGGTTTGCGGCCAAAGACGGCAAATTTTTCTGCCGCGGCATTCACAATTTGCGTTAGAGATGGGAAAAATGTGTCGCTAGCGATGGCTATTATTTTGAAGATTAAATTGAACTAAAAAAAGTCTCATTTCATAGGTATCTACGATGGAAGTCGAAAAAATGAACGACCGTTTTCGAGAGTTGCACATTTTTTATTGTATTATTTGAGGTTAAAAAAATGTATTCCCTACGTTTTTGAAATATTAATTGAAATGCAAATTATTTGCATACATTTCAAACCTAATATCACCAAAAACGGATGAAAAATAAGAAAGGAACACAATATTAAGCTAAAATAGTTAATTACAAACTTTCACACAAACACGCAAAAAGTACAAGCGTAATGTACTGCATTCGAAGAAAACTGGGATAGAAAAATTCGGCGCATGTACGTACTTATATTTCGATTGAACCAAGTAGCGTTCACACGCTGTTTTATTTCCTAATAGCTACTTTTCATTGAACTCTATTGAACTCTTTAAAGAACCCTTATATTCAATATTTCGACACGAGAGCTGAGCTCCACCAGGTTGTTAGTTCTGCCGAAATTTAAACCCTTGGTATTTAGAAAAATGTTCAATTAAAACCTTAGAAGTGGTTTACTGTTCATCTCTGCTGTGAGCGCACATAACTATGGCCCGATACCTTTAAAAATTGAGGGCATCATAAGCTTTACCGACTTGCTGTGCCCAGACACTGTTTAATTTTAGATTGTTTAGCCATCCTGAACCAAGTGATTTGATCAAGGAACGAATATGGAATTGGTCTTTACTCGGTAGATCTGTACACTAGACAGTTATATTATTATCTGATAACTGAAGCTTCATCCAAGTTGTCTTTGCTATAGAGAGGGCGAGTAGTGTTCTAGTTACATTGTAGTCCGTTACGGACTAAGAAATGGCCTTACATTCGATGGTAGGGTGTACGAAATATTTACTGGATATACAGCGCGGGCCCTAACAACTGTTGTACTTTTTTGAAGCTATGCTGTGTAAGAATAAACGTTAATAGATTTTAATTAATTATAAATTGTGTTTTTTATGTTTATTGCAAAATTAGTTGGTAGTATTTGAAAGCGTATCAGCTGCTATTAAATATTTGGAAGCCATGGAAGCAAAAGGATTTTTTTAATATATTTTTTGAAATTGTATTGCACATATATAACAGTAGTTAAGATCATAAAACTGCGTATGAGATAGTCCAAGAGGGCTAGGAAATATATGTATCAATATGAAATAGATATCTGTACAGTCTATAATTGAAGCAAATAACCAATTAACCAAAGGAAATGACCATGCTCCTTCCGTCCCCTTGGCGCTTATATACAGCCAAGGGCTACTCTAGCGGTATTACACTAAATGCTGGTTCTATACTATCGGAATTACCCAAACTGTCAATTCAGCGGCATGCCTCAACAATTTTTGGGAAAAGTTTTATGCTGTGGCTGGAAGGAAGTTCAGTGCTCTTCCAGTAGATCTGTGGGCGGCAATAAGATTGAACACCTTAAGTAAGGGCTACCCAACCACGGTATACGTATTTTGGAACTTTGCGGACTGTATAGGTGGACTATACACTTCCGCCTACAACTGCCATCACACTGTTCAGAGAGTGAAAACGCGACGATGTAACCACATAAACAGATCTCTCAGAGCTTGAGGGTGAGGTAGCATCTCCTTCAGCTTTCGGCTCCATGAATACTTCAGTGTTTGGCTACCATGGAGAAGGACTTTTTTCTAAAACAGAACATGACAAAAATTATTTCCGTTCAATAATAAATATAATATTAAAATAAAAATTTTGTAATATTCATAATTTAATTTTTTTTACTCGATACTTGAATATACGCGATACTTTTACCGATATTTATTCAGTACTAACTAAAGAAGCAAAACAAATGATGCTGAACAAGGACAAGGCGAAGTACCCCTGTTATCAAACAGTCGACACAATCGCGTATCTGCGCCCACGTCACTGTTGACAGTTATTATTTCGAGGTTGTAAGAGATTTCGTTTATTTAAGAACCAGCGTTAACAACGATAACAATGTCAGCCTTGAAATTCAAAGGAGAATCTCTCTTGCCAGCAAGTGCTACTTTGGACTAAGTAGGCAAATGAGTAGTAAAATCCTCTCTCGACGAACAAAACTAACACTTTATTAGGGCTGTCATCATGTCCGTCCTATCGTATGGCCCAGAAACTTCCGTAATGAGAACATCCGATGAGATGTCCCTTAGAGTGTTTGAGAGAAAGTTATTACGAAGGATTTTTAAACCTTTGCAGGCGATAAAGCAATGAGTTGCATGCGCGATTAAAAATCCTGCGACTCCTCTGGCTGGCTCATGTCATCCAAATGGATGCAAACGCTCCGTCTCTAAGAGTATTCGATGCGGTATCAGTTAGTGGTAACAGAGGAAAAGGAAAGCCTACTCTGCGGTGGAAAGATCAGGTGGAGAAGGACTTGATTTCACTTTGTCTGCTCACCTGGCACCAGTTAGCACGAGAGAGAAATGATTGCAACGCTATGTTAAACTCGACCAAAATCGCTTAAACGATTATCACGCCAGTCAAGAAAAAGAAGTTTCATTACTCGATCCTTTGTTCCCATACCAGAAACAAGTAAAAGCTTGTATGTTTATTTTTATCGGTATCGAATGATGACAAATTTGTCATCAGACATATCGTTCAAAAAAACTGCAAAAAGGTTTTTACAAAAAAATTAAAATTTCAAAAACTCTTCTTTAAGAAGATAAAAAGAAAAAAAAAATATTAAAATATCAAAATTATCCACTTTTCTTTGTAAGTACATTCAAATCACTAAAAACTTGTAAATTATATTTGTTTATTGGTAACGTTTGTACGACCATGCTCAAACGAGGGTCATTTTACTTTAATACTATAATTTTAAATATAAATATATCAAAAAAAAATTTTGTTACTACTCGCCTTAGTGAAAAAAAAAATTTGCCAACAAAATGATACCTACAAATAAGTTTAAGGGTGTCATTGGTTTTCAGCGCTACCGACACCTTTAGTCATTTATTATTTGTAAGAAACTATTGAAGAGCACAAAACGCCTCAAAAGCCTTACAAGCTTTGCAAAAATGGAAAAGGGAGAGCAAACAGCTGAAGAAGCCAATTTGCTACTGTATTCATATATATAGTACGTACAACTTATGCCTACTCGAATAAATTTAATGCACAATTGTTCTACACAATAGAACTTCACATTTTGTTCTATGTAACTTAAAGCCAATCTAAATCACCAAAAAAGAAACTAAAAGACGAAGGCAACCACCAAACATTTCACATCGCCAAGGACATCAAAGATAGCAGTCGATGGGTGGCATTTCGCTCAATGATACAATTAAGTGGTCACAGACAATTACGCCAGACATACAGGGGCGTTCAATGAAATAGAAACACCACCACATTTTTAGTGAAAAGTAGAAAGAAATGGTAGGTACTAGTATCACTTTATTAAAAACAAAAATATGCACTATTCTGCAGAATTGGCAAGCAACTGGGTGAAGTTTGTCTTCTGCAGTGAATAAACGTGAAAACTTCGGGAATATCCGCAAGAAGATGAAACGCCAATTCCAGAGAAATGTGCCAACTGCTTTGCAGAAGGGTAAAGTAGTTTTGAGAATACTTAAAAACATCCTAAAGGACCGATTATCGATATTTCACCGATGACTTGTAAAGACGTTCTAACAAAAACAATATTAAAATGGCAATTTTAAGTTCGGTCAAGACACATTAGACAGGTAGTAACAGTAAAACAAAAGCAGAAGGAGCAATGTGTTTTGTTTTTGCTTTTGGTACCTAAGGCGGCAAAATCCAGAGTAATAAAATATTTATTATACATTAAATAGAAAAAAATCAATTCAGTTGCTCTCCCGCTCCTACCTGCTCAATGGGCTTTCGGTCAGTGTATAAAATAAAATTTTATTTCCGGATTTTAATTTTAGAAAACTTTTTTGTGAACTTGTCCCGATCGATTCCAATTGTTTTCTACTTTATTTTAAAATATTTCATTTCATACTTCAATTCCAAGAACATTCGTTTTGTTTGAGTAAATTTAAAAATGTTACAGTATTTAGAAAAGCCGCCAAGCCTAATTTTATAAAAATTAACAACCATCCTTTATTTACAATTTATTTACAATATAGACATGCATAAAATATAAAGTGTTCAAAATGAACATAGAGGAACAACAAGTTCTCTATTTTTGGCTAAGGTTGTAGCCTGGTTTCAGGCTACTTGGGTTGCTTCCAATTCTCTTGTGGTACAGCGAATTCATGTATTTGTGGACGTCCCTGTCTGCTTTGACTCCCAAGGGGTGTAACACAGTTCTGGCGATTTCGTTATTTGGTCGACGAAGAATATGGCCTAGTCAAGTCCATTTTTACTCCGAATTTCTATTTCGACTGGCCTGGTGTCTGTGCCTAACAAAAGCTCTTCATTTGAAATATGGTTTGGCCAGAAACTTCGTAGTATTTGTCGTAGGCATCGGTTGATAAAAATTTGGAGTTTGCGACTTATTTCCTGTGCCAAGGTTCAAATTGTGTCCCATTGCCTTGGCACTGCAGTTCAAAATTCTTATTATTGTGCTCAGTGAGATGTTACTGCATCTCCAAACTTTATTGGGTGTAAAAAAGGCACTTCTCACCATATTTGTACGGCCGTTGATATCTTCTTCGGATCCGCCATCTTTAGTAATTTTACTGCCAAGGTAACAAAAGCTGTCAACATCTTCAATGGCCTGACATCAATTGAGAGCGGGTTTACATTTGATGTATACGCATACGCTTGGTTTTTCGTGT
This sequence comes from Anastrepha obliqua, assembly GCF_027943255.1. Taxonomy (NCBI): domain Eukaryota; kingdom Metazoa; phylum Arthropoda; class Insecta; order Diptera; family Tephritidae; genus Anastrepha; species Anastrepha obliqua. The sequence goes on along the minus strand of NC_072892.1, from coordinate 56,963,226 downwards.
ATTGATTTTAATATAATAATAATTTGCTAAGTGTTTAGTCGAGCATTTCCACTAAGAAGGTATGTACGGCCTCATATTTTTACACAAATGGACTTACAGTTTTATGCCAACACCAAATAGCAGATAAACATTTTGTGAGAAATAATGTGAAAAAACATAGAATTATTGGAAAAAGATGAAAGGGAAAATATTTTTTTTTTAGTGCACGAATTAGTTAATTAACCACCTAATTTGAGAGAATCAACTTTTTTGAAGGATATTATCAGCGGCGAGTGTTCAGCAGCAAAAAATTCTGGGCGAATTAGTAGAATTTCTTTGCAGATAAGCTGAGCAAATGTAACTGAGTCGTCGTCAAAATAATCCTGTCTCAGAATATGGCGATGCATAAGGGGCGAAGATCTCGGTTTTCCTTATATTGTTGATCGAAAATTGAGATAGGAAAAAAATCAGAAGTTACAAAAAAAAGTTTTCGAGAACATTTTAGACGCTAAACGTGAAGATTACACATTTCTGCAAGTTAAGGCTCCATAACATACATTGAAAAGGATTAAAAATTCTTGCTGAAGATAAAATTAATTTTTTAGTATTTAAAAATTTTTAAATTTAACTTTTTCAAAACGTGCTTTCCGGTGCCTATCAGTTTTTCTTCACTACACATAAAGCGGCTCCCTTAAATGTGGAGACTCCCTAAAATGTGGAGATGCCCCATTTGTTTGGTAGCATAGAGACGTTGTATATTTTTCATGATTCAGCGTTTTACTTTTAGTTACACTAATCGAGTCACTACTGTAACTGTATTAGAATAGTGTGAATAGAAATAAATTCTATTGTCAATATCACACTTTTATTCCACGCATTAGAATCAGGTTTTGCCTTAAATAGTTTGCCTTTTTCTTCTGCCTTTCCACCGATTTGGCGACATTCGGCAAAAGGCCATTCACACACACTCTTCCATTGGCACTACGCAGGTAAGCGGTGAATCATGTTGGGTGATAATAAATGTTGTTTGCGGTTAAGGGTTAATAACTACAAAAGATGCGCCACAAAACGTGGCAAATAACAATAGAGTGCGAGCATAAAAACGTCACCAAAACGGCAGTAAAGTAAGTGTAATAAATAAAATACAGAAAAAGGAAAGATGTCAAAAGCAGACAAAGTCTGTCGACAATCTATTTGGAACAAACAGAGCGGGTAGGCAATTGCAAGAGGCTTTTAAAGCCCTAATATACCCATAGAAAAGGCAATTGACTTGGTATTAAAGTGTCTCAAACTTTATTCTCCTAATACTGCATGTGTGCTTCGAACTATTCGTTTTCATTTTTCTTTTTTTTTTCTTTTTTGAAACTCATTTATTTTTTTTTTTCTAACTATTTTTCTGCTGCTGCTGTCATTTTAAGCTTTGAGCGCATTACGAGTAAATATGTGTACTGAAGTGGTAATGCAGTAATGCTAATGAAAAACTTTGCCACCTCACATGCACTCGCCGACCTAAGGCATTTATAGATAATGTAAGAGATATGTAAGCTCTGGGGTTGTTACGTCCTTGGAGTATGGGCTGGCTGGAGTTCACATGTGTAGCCACTTATTAGCTTGCTTGCGCTTGTACTATATGCATGCATTTCCCTATTTATGTATGTGCGTGTATGAATTGGTTGTTTGTATCTTCTTGGCTGCTTGCTGTTGGATATTTATGTGACTTACAAGTCCCACGCAGACAGGCGTAAATTTGTCAACGCAGCAGAAATAGCATCAGTACAAGGACAACAAAGGCGATGCAACATGCGAGTGTAGTTTAACTGCTGCATTTCCTGTTCCCACCGCAGCAACGCTACGGTTGTGATGCAGAACAGTTTGAGGAAATGTTTAATAGAATAAGTGCACGTTAGTAAATACATTTATGGAAGGTACCTAAGTACTTTTAATAAGCAGCTTTAAATAAATTACTCCAGCAGGGATTCTAGATAGATCTTTTTAACTAAAATATTACTTTAATTGATTAAAATTTTATTAATTTAGTTTTACGTGTATTGAGTTATAAAAATTGTATTAATTTTCCAATAAAAATAAAATAAATTAATTAAAAATTGCCATGTACACTTCTGTTAGGTGTTTAGCCGAGCTCCTCCTCCTATTTGTGGTGTGCGTCCTGATATTGTTCCACAAATGGGGAGTCCTACAGTTTTAAACCGACTCCGTATGGCAAATAGTTTTTTATGAGGAGCTTTTTCTTGGCAGCAATACAATCGGAGGTTTGTCACTGCCTGCCAAGGGGCGACCGCTATTAGAAAAAACTTTTTCTATTATTTGACGCACTGCCGAATGGTAGCCACGCACCAACTTATGGCTATACGGCTACGGCGGTCGAGTTTTTCTAATAGATGCCTTTAATTATATGTATCTCTAATGCATAGGGTTTCCCAAGAATAGGTGTTATTGGTGAATGGATTGCGCTATCGAAAGATGATTAACGATTTTTTCTGGCCGGAATTGGATGGAATTGATCTGGACAACGTTTATTTTCAAAAAGACGGCACTGCGTGCCACACAAGCAACGAAACCATTGATCTTTTACGGGAAAAGTTGTCGGACCGTTTTATCTCTCGAAGAGGTGATCACAATTGGCCACCGAGATCTTGTGATTTAACACCTTGTGACCTTTTTCTTTGGGACCACGTGAAAGAGAAGGTCTACGCCAACAAGACCTCAAAGATGGAATTAGTGAGGCCATCGAAGACATAGGGCAGCCACTTTGCAATTCGGTTATGGAAAATTTCAAGAAAAGGAAGGCCAATTGTCTAAAAATTGTAAAAGAGATGAAAAAGACTTTCAGGCACGTTTGTCGATTTCCCAGAAGCTAAGCATGGCACGCGCTTGAAACCACATAAACAGGCTGCATACAAAAATAAGTTCGATCTATGGGTGTCACACGAATTAACCAAACAAAATGCTCATGATGCAAATTACTATCGGCATATTTATGAAACGTGGCTAAGGGGAAAAGATGTAATCGAATAGACATAAGCTGGCGAAAACGGAGGTCAAACCAAGATTGACAGTTATGAGGGATTGTAGTTGGTATTGCTAGGGAATCATCTGCGCTGAGCTGCTTACTTAAAGCCAAACCTTTAAAATTGCCCACAAGCAAGCTTTGGACCATAAGAGAGGAATAGTGCTCGACCAGGATACCGCCAGGCTATATAAATCAATAGGGTTTCACTAAAAGTGTTGTGAACTTGGCTGAGTTGGCACAGTTATATGCAAAATAACTAAATAAACATAACCCAATACCGGTCACTGGCCTTGGGAGACCATGCCAGGAAGATGGAGTGGCCGTACAGCTGCAATCAAGAAGAATCTAAAGCAACAGTCTTTCACTATATGTGTGAGTGCCCAAGTCTGGGTGCTGTACAACATAAAATGCTGGGTGAATTCTCGATAGTTAATATGGAGGAAATTACAAAAAAGAAAATTGACAACAAAGGCAGATTCGTATTCAAATCAAATCAAATTCGACTAATAAAAATCAGTGGTGCTAGTTGGGTCTGGCTGTGTCACTCAGGCAACACCTTCACCACCACCACACGAGTTCGCGCAAAGAATTCGCATGAAGTGAATTTCCATCTGCGAATCGCAGCTGAATTACAACTAAATCGACTTATTTCTGAAGCGAGCGCGAAGCGAAACAGGTGGTGGTCGAATCCTAATGAGCCGGCATACGTAGTAATCCAGAGGATTATTGTCTGGGGAGTTAGGCAGCCATATGTTCGGTGGTTGTAGAAACTTTCAGCCATCCAATCTTGTGTCGCCATCGCTTTGTGTGAAGAAGCAGAGTCTTGTTGAAATATGTATGGGCTGTCATCGCCTACACTATTAATCCAGGGTTTCACTACTGCCTCTAGACCCTCGATATTTGCAGCAGAATTCACAATCCTTGAGTAAAGAAGTGTAGTGGCATGACATGTCCTTTTTTGCTCACAGCATCTAGAAGCATAACAGTGGCTAGAAGCTTCATTTGCCTGACAACAGTAGCCTCTGTAGGATTGGAACTTAGGCATCTGTCATTTCTGCGGTTGGTCTTTTAGTCTTGGTCAAAATGTTTTTCGTCAGAAAATCAAAACATCTCAGGCACCTCAGGGTGTTTAATTTTGTTTATAAGGCGTTTTGATCGGATAATTCACTGTTTTTGTGTTTACTCTGACATAAACTGTCTTCTGCACATAATATGGAGATTTACTGGAGATTTTCATGGACAACTCGGCAGATTTTTAATCAATTTCTCTATTGCGAACTGTTTTTTAAACATTAAGCAATATTTTTACTTAAAGCTATTTAATTTATTTAACTAATTTTAAGATACATAATAATTTATGCCGTCCGCCGTAGCCGAATGGGTTGGTGCATGACTATCATTCGGAATTCGGATAATCTCTGTGAAACACCAAAATGAAGAAAAAATTTTTTCTAATAGCGATCACCCCTCGTCAGGCAATGGCAAACCTTCGAGTGTATTTCTGTCATGAAAAAGCTCCCCATAAAAAATATCTGCCGTCCCTCTATTTATGGAACAACATCAAGACGTACGTCACAAGTAGGAGGAGAAGCTCGGCCTTTTTACTAATTTATACTAATTTATTATCATATGAGGTCTTTTGCAGGTCTGGTGAAGCTTATGAGATTTGCAATTATTTCTGTGATAAAAGCTTTTGAGTGCGATTGGAGTCGTGTGTTGTGTGATGCGTATTTTTGTATTTCTTCAGTTATTGTGAGTACTTTGAGATCTCCGTGAATTTGTGCATTTGTAGTATTATATAATAAGAGTAATTTGTGATCGTTCTGAGGGTTTTCGCGTTTTCGTTTTCCATATCGGGTTCAAGAAACCTGAGTAAAGTGATAGCTTACTTTCGAGAGAAGCATGAGAATTTCGATATAGTAGCCAATATAGGCTTCTAAGTTTTATTTCTAGAGCCTTACGTTTGGTGAAAATATGGGTTTTCCATATGAGTTTGCTATCAAGAGGCATAGCTTGGGGGATGATTATATTAATGAGCTTAACGCGAGGGCAAGTTTTTCGATTTAGTGTAAAAGTGACTTGAGACGATTTTCTCTCGTTGGACGTACTGCGCCACTCTTCAAACCCTTTTTATTAAATCCCTCCTGTAGTTTTTGGTAGGCCACAGGGGAGTCAATTGTGAGTACGCCAGTTCCGACTATTGGTTCTCCAGAAACTGGGCCCATAATACTACCTTGGGGTACACCAGCTGAACTTGCACATAGTTCAGACTGTTCTTCGCCTTGTTTGACAAAGAAATATCGATTTTCGAGGCAGAATAATAATTATGTTATAGTTTATTGGTAGAGTGTCTTTTATTTTATAGAGTAAGCCATAATGCCAAACGCGGTCAGATGGATATATCGATCGGTAGATATATCGAGAAAAGCCGCTGCGCAAAAATTTTTTTTGTTCAAATACATACTTTGTGTATGCTGTTTATGAGTCTATGTACTTGATCGATGATACTGTGTTTTTTCCTAGAACCGAATTGGTGATTTGGGATAATATTTCGGTCTTCAATTATAGCCATCATTCTTTTGAGAAAAATGGATTCCATTACTTTAGAGGCAATAGGTAATAGGCTGATTCGACTTGTTCAGCGCTTTTTCTTGGTTTAAGAGTAATTTTTTCTTGTGGTAATTTTCATTGAGGGGAAACAAAGCCAGATGTGAATGTTATGGAATTATATATAATATGTACGAAAGTAGGAAAGTGAATCCTTCTTCTAAACTCGTCAGATAAGACCTCCAGAACCCTTAAGCTTCCTCGCAAGAACCCACTTGTTGAATAAACTTTGCAGATCGAGCAGTGTCAGAACGTGTCCTCGTGTTTTTTGCGTTTTGCAACAGATTCTGCATCGCCACCTGATGCTTCCAATACACGGCGAAACTTATGGTCGATTGAATAGACACACTTAAAAAAATTAGGAATTTCGAAAACGGTGTAATTTGCACATATAAGGACGAAAACTGCATACTCTTCATTTCATGAATTAAATTGTAGTACTCCGTGTCTCATCTTAAAAAGAGCAAAAAGAAAAATAATGGTTTGGCCCAAACACTCGCTTTCCGGTTAGAAATAGCTGCTATTCGTGTAAATGGTAACTTGCATGATAACTGGAGACCTGTGTGAGTTATGGTGATGTACAATACTTTTTATGGGCATTTGATGCTCATTTTATTTCACGTCTTATCCTAGTTTCTGGTGCAATTATGCTTTATTACATTCTTTTCCTATTATTTCTGTCCTCTCCGTAATTTACTATTATTTTTTCACAAGCACAATTAACATTTTATCTACCAACAGAGTTTTCACATGAACTCTTCATGAGCCGGCTCTCCGATTCGTTGACAGCGTGGACAGCCCATGAAAACAAAAGTATTCACAAATACCGTTGTAATCATAATACTGGCAGAAACAAAAGCATAATTGGAATAACAATTTTAAGCCGTTTATCACAAGCGGATGTGTTTGTTTCCTTCGCTGCTGAGCTTGCGCTGCAAGGAGACTGCTTGCTTTTATTCTGTGGTAGCATTGTCATTTTGCTTTTTCTCTACTCCATTTTCACTTTCGCATATTCACTATTTTTTCAAAATTTTCTCTACCTTTATCCATTTCAGAATCCGACTCAGTGGAGGCAAAAAAATCATTAAAGTTTTCAGTGCACTTATTTGTCCAGTAAACCAAAATCGCCAATTTTTTTAGAAATTATGCAGTTGTTTTTTTTTAAGGTCGGAAGTGAACTGAGAGTAGGCGAACATGGCGCAAACCACGACTAAACCACCCATGACTCAGTTGATCAGTTGATTAACATAACGGTCAATTTCGATTATTTCTGTGATTTTATCGACATTTTCCTTAACATCAAAAATTCCTGAACAGAATCGACGAAACCATTGCAAGTATTTTGCAGTTACAGTATCGGCACCATAAGCACCATTCACAATTTCAGCGGCCTGGCTTGCATTTAAGCCTTTATCAAAGAAAAACTGGGAAATGCCCCGAATTTTCTGTTTGTTGACCTCCTTGCAAAAGCAAAAGAATTTTTTAGTGTGAAATGTCACCTTGACCACGAGCACAAACTTCAATTTGTTTGATCGATACTTTAGGAGATATCGATTACTACATCCATCTATCGAGAAAATAATGGATTTCTTTTTCCCAAACTAATTTTTTGTGGATTTGTTCAATGTTGAAAATTTTAAAATAGAGTTTTTAAAGTGAAATATCATCGGTTAGATTTAGCCCTTAAAAAAAATGCATTCAAATTTTATAAAATTAAAAAAATTAAAAAAAAACTTAACAAATTATTAAAATAAAATTTTGTAAAATTTTTCAAGATTTTTTTTGTCATTTTTGGCACTTAAGTTCCCTTAGTAGATGTTATTTATGTTATTTTAATAAAATAAACCATTCAAAAAAATATTAAAAAAAAAATAATTTTTTTGGTTCAAACTTTTTCGGAAAAGATTTTTTTTCGTAATTTTTGACACTGTAAGAAAAAGAAATATTTTTTTGGTTACAACTTTTTGGGAAATTTTTTTTTTTTTGCTACTGTAGTTTCCTCAGTGGAGTACTTACGACTACAACCATTAACCTTTAAAATATATTTTTGACAATATGAACTTTTTCACATTTTTTTTTTAATAAAAAAATATTTTTTTGTGGTTCAAAATTTTTGGGAAAATATTCTTTTTTTTCGTCTCTTTTGGCAATGTAGTTCCCTTAGTGGAATATTTACGACTACGTTTAATATATTAAAACCATTAATTTTAAGCTTTAAAAAATATTTTTCATAAAATAAACTTTTTAACAATTTTTTTTTTTTTTTTTTTGAAAAATAAAAAATATTTTTGTGGTTCAAAATTTTTGGGAAAAGATTCTGTGTTGTCATTTTGACACTGTAGTTTCCTCAGTGGAATATTTATGACTACCTTTAATATTATATTTAATAATTAATAAAACGTGTTTTTTTTTAGTCCAAACTCAGAAAACTTTTGCTCATTGGCTAGCACAAATGTAAACGTATGTGCGTATGCATGTATCTGATGTGGGTGTCGTTGAAAACGATCATCTAAACGCATAATTTCTACACAATTCCTGAAAATAATATCCAAAGTCTGCAGCAGTCTACCTTTCGAAGTTTGTTTTTATGTCCTTCTATTGCTGTTGTTCTTGTTGTTATTGTATTGTGTATTCAAAGCCAACGCAGCAACTTTGCTTTCCAACACATAAGGAAGTGATAAGTCGTCAATGGCAGCAAAATGCGTTCTATAGTGCGGCTATAAAGTCAAACCAATACATGAACACCCACATACACACATCCGAATGCTTGAACCCATTTGCATATGCTACGTTTTTTTTTTCACAGCATTGGTTTAGTATTGAATTGTGGAGGCCATCCATCAGTGGTTCTCACTCGATTGGTCATATGTGGGTACATGCATACATATAAACAACAAACTCGCACGTGTATGTGCACTTTACGCCATTCACGCATATGCTTTTGTTTTTTTTTTCTTTATTTTTTGCAGCTGCGTTGTTCACATCTCTCTTTCACCGATTCTACAGGATGTTTTTGCTACTCTGTAGGTATTTTTGTGATTCGCCCGAAAATGTTTGTCATTAAGCTCTTACCAGCCATTGTTTCTATCCCGCTACGAAAAAGCTGCAATGTCAAAATCATTCACTAGTGAATTTCGCATCGTAACAAGATTAATGATGTCATACAATGTTCACTTGAAGCGCTGAAGGCATCAAGCAATAGTGGCCAACAAATTGTGCTGGACATCTGATTGGCCCATTGTGCATTGAAGTGTAAGCGTTTGCGATGAATGTTCATATTCACTGGAAAGTTGCATACGCTTGTTATGATAAGAGCTGCCTATGAATGGTAGCTTTTTAAGCGAATTCTGGAACAGAAAACGTGGTGATGGTGGCAATAGCTAATCAACAATATTCAAAATAGTTTATGTTAACGAATGTCACGTGACCCAGAGTGCGGGTGAAATATGGTTAGCTTAGAAGGGTTGCGCTTAAAACGGGTTCACTTGGTGTACAAAACACCTTTTGGGATGATCAGGAGAGGTATCATTAGGTATCATTCTTAGGCTATTCTGACCTTTGTGCTAATCCAAGGAGGCTCATCAGCGATACTGTTCTTACTAGGGTTCATTCGATCTCCACAGAGTCGCGTTGCTGTGTCAGGAAATGATTTCCGAAGACCTATCCTTACATACCTTTAAACCCCGCGCACCTTTCGGCGAATCGAATCAGCTCTTCCAGGAGACTATTTCTAAACTGTTTAGATCCCCTCCATTTGTGGAACAACATCAAGGCGCACGCCTCTAACAGGACGAGGAGCTCGGCCAAACACCCAAAAAGGGTGTACCCGCCAATTATATGTATATATTAGATCAACGCCAGAAATCTTAAGAGGCCTCTTCGAAGTGGCTTCTTTAGCTTAAGTAATAATCATAAGTGACGGCCATGTGACTAGTAGTCCTTTACTTCCTAAGTAAATACGTAAAAAGTTGTATGTTCGCTTTCGAGAACCTCTGTATGTTTCACATTTTTCTTATTTCGAACGTAGGCCCAAAAAAGGAACGCGATAATCTGCAATTTAGTCCGTCTAGCTGCCTAATCTTCTTCTCGACTTACAAAAAGAAAAGATCCAGAGGGTATTGCTTGCTTCAGCTCGATTCTTTTTTCAAGCCTTAACTGCACGCAGCCTTCTATTTGCTCATTTTCCGAGGCACCACTATCTCCAAGTTCCAAAATTGGTTAACGCTGTATTTTCCATTGGATTTTAGGGATCTTCAATATTATTAAACAAATTTTCAGTTGGGCACTGCAGATCCAAAGAGCAACCAGAAGAAGACCGAGTTTAGAACCAGCCGTATCCATCATACTTACCAACTTTTCCGCCACATTAATTGCATAGACCTCGATTTGAGAAGTAAGAGAGAGGTCTGTAAGTAGTTAAACTTCTGTTTTAGAGAATTGTTGGTAAAAGAAGCCAGATCTTTGCCAATGTATTTTTGAATCATTTATGAAGAGTGGAATCTGATTCTGACGACAGCCAGTTCTATACAACCGGAGCAACCCAGATTAGGCTGTTTCAACAACAAGTGGAATCTGGTCATCGCTTAAAAATTGCTATTCATATTCTAATAGTCCCTTTGGTTCCATTCAAGACCTAGCTTCTGCGCGATATCTGCAGCCTGTTAAGCACCCTAAGTCTCAGTACAGTGTACTTTACCAAAAGGTTCCCGGAATATATTCAGAAAATTCGAAACGCAAGTTTATGCCTCAAAAGTGATATTATCGCCTTCAAAGTACTCCGCATCAACAGCAACATATTTATGTTAAGTTTGATCGAGCTTCAAAAATTTCCGGAACTTTAAGTATTTTTGGTGCAACCATCCGAACCGTCTTTGATTTTTCCTTTACTTCATTTTCGTTGTAAAAACGCGTTCCCCGTAGTGGGTTTTTGACTCGATCACACAGAAAAAAAAACCCAGGGAGCCATATATGGTGTTTTCGATGGCTGTTGGATGGTATTCGTTTCATTCTTGGTCAAAAATTCACGGACAATGATGGCATTGTGCGACGCTGGGCTGTCATGATGCGAAATCCGCGAGTTGTTTTCCCACAAATCCTTTCTTTTCTGGCGAATTGCTTCACGCAAACGTCTCATAACGCCCAAATAATTGTCCTTATTAACTGACTGAACATCTGGCAAAAATTGTGTTGTATATTATCGTTGTAATCCATAAAAACCGTAAGTATTGCTTTCTTTTTTGACCAAAAACTACTCGGTTTTTTTCTTGGTTCATGTGAGACTAGCCGATCAATCGCCTGATGTCTGGATTGCGTGTCGCACTCTTAAACCCATCTCTTGTCTCTAGTAATGACGATTTGATGAATGTTGGGTCGGATTCACCCTTGGAAATTATGTTTTGGCGATATTTGATATTAACGCAGTCCTTTTTTGCATGAAATTCAGATTATTTGTGGCCAACTTTCCAGCAACATGGCGCAAAGCCAATTCGTTAACTCCAATACCCTCAATGGATCCATAAGCAATGTTCAAGTCCTCTGCCAGTTCTATAATGATTAATTTTTGGTTATTAATCAACTTTCACTTTATTGACGTTTTTATCAGTTTTCGATGTCGATGGCCTACCATTATGTTCGTCATCGCCGATGGACTCATGATCTCTTCTGAAGCGTTCATGCCGCCCGTAAATGGCTGTTTTCTTAAGAGTAACATTACTGACAGAGTTTACCAAAATTTCTAAGGTTTCCGCACCAATGAATCCATTTTTAACGCAAAATTTTATACAAACTCCTGATTGTAAATTCAATTCCACTTTTAAAACTGTAAAAATCGAAAACGCGAGCAGAGATAGATTTACTTAAGATGGCGTAACTTTTACAAATGTCAAGCAAAGGCAAGATAAAATTTTGATAGAAGTGTTACCACATCAACCTAATAAAAAACAGCAGTGCTCAAATCAGTTGACTTAGAGTATCACCTGGCGGTTGTTCTGGGAGCTTTTTGTTCAATGTGGTATGTCTGTACGTGAAGTAATCAGAATTAGTGCATATGAAAAAGAAATATGCACTTCAACCTTGACGTCCATTATGCTCTTATTCAGCTAATATATCCTGGACTCAATCCTCACAGCCCATTGAGGTCTTAGATTTCCAAATCATAAACCATTTCAGCGGATGTCGATTGTGATGAATCGTTGCCTAAAACTAGGGCATAATGAGACATATGAAGGATAGTTGAACAACACGAGCTTACTTTTAAAACTGTAAAGCATCGCAATACATTCTCACCTACTCGTAAGGCATATTTACGTAACACGAATATGTACAGTCCTTTGCCAATTTATTGACTGCATCAACTAGTAAAAAAGTGTCTACGTACGGGCGGAGTTGAACTTTTTGGACTATTACAAACAACCGTCAGGTGTACAAAGTTATATTACCCTAATGCACTACTCTGTGCACGGATATGCAAATAATAGGACTATGAATAAGTTCGTGCGGTTTTACAACAGATGGCGTAACTTGATTATTATTCCATCGATCCACATTTCCAAACATTCATTGGAGAGCTACTGTCGTAAGGCACAAACGTCAGTATAAGTTTTTTATTTGAAGCGTAAACAACAATATTTTTACCACACTTGAAAATGTCGAATTTCGTGCCAAATAATGTGTTTTTGCGTGGAATTCTTCTTCATTATTTTAATATGAAGAAAAAAGCAGCCGAAAGTCATCGTATCTTGGTGGAAGTTTATGGTGAGCATGCTCTAGCTGAGCGAACGTGCCAGAAGTGGTTTGCACGTTTTAAAAGTGGTGATTTTGGCTTGGAAGACGAAGAACGCGAGGGTGCGCCGCCAAAGTTCATGGATACCGAATTGGAGGAATTGCTCGATCAAGATCCGGCTCAAACGCAAGAAGAGGTTGCAAAAACTTTGGGAGTTGATCAATCAACCATTTCCAAACGTTTAAAAGCCATGGGAATGATCCGAAAGGTAGGCCATTGGGTGCCGTATGAATTGAAGCCAAGAGACGTTGAACGCCGTTTTATGGCATGCGAACAACTGCTTCAACGGCACAAAAGAAAGGGTTTTTTGCATGGAATTGTGACTGGCGATGAAAAGTGGGTCCATTACGACAATCCAAAACGTCGGGCAACGTATGGATACCCTGGCCATGCTTCAACATCGACGTCGGCGCAAAATATTCATGGCCTGAAGGTTATGCTGTGTATCTGGTGGGACCAGCTGGGTGTTGTGTATTATGAGCTACTGAAACCGAATGAAACGATTACGGGGGATGTCTACCGACGACAATTGATGCGTTTGAGCCGAGCACTGCGAGAAAAACGGCCGCAATACGCCGATAGACACGACAAAGTTATTTTGCAACATGACAATGCTCGGCCACATGTTGCACAAGTGGTCAAAACATACTTAGAAACGCTCAAATGGGATGTCCTACCCCACCCGCCGTATAGTCCAGACCTTGCGCCATCCGATTACTATCTCTTCCGATCGATGCAACATGGCCTGGCTGACCAGCACTTCCGTAATTACGATGAAGTCAAAAAATGGATCGATTCGTGGATTGCGGCAAAACCGACCGAATTTTTCACAAAGGGAATCCGTGAATTGCCAGAAAGATGGGAAAAAGTAGTAGTAAGCGATGGACAATACTTTAAATTTGTAACCATTTTACGTCAATAAAGTTTCAAATTTCGAAAAAAAACCGCACGAACTTATTCATAGTCCTATTAATTGTAAGAAAAAAAAAATTAAAAAAAACAATGTTCTATCGCGACCTAACACAACAAATCACAACCTGCCACTGTAATGTATCTAAACCGCCAATGTCATCACCGGCTATGTTCCTAATATTGAGAAAATGTTAAAATCACGTAGCCTTAGCCACGTAACTGGTTTGTGGCACAGACGATGAGAATTGGCAATATTTTCCTTTTCAATTTGCAATAAAATAACTGCTTGAGCCGAAGGTGTTAGGAAAGTAGAAAAAAAAATCTTTCTCCCAATGGAACAGATAAGAATTGCAACAAATGTCGTGGCACAGAGTGATAGGAAATACATAAACAAACAAGATTTTGTAAATATGTGTAGTTGTGTAGCAGAGCAAGTTTAAAGGAATAGGGAAAAGTATTGACGGTATTACTGGTGAAAGATTGAACTTCGAATTATAAGACAAAATAAATTTTTTATATAATATTTTTCTTTTCAGTTTAGGGTTAAGAATTTATGTTTTTAATATTAAAGCTTTGAATGATGATTTTAAAAGTATGCAGAAATAATCACACATTTCACCAAACTTAAATTGATTTTTAAGAAGAGTAAAATTTATTGGTATAGAACGTACTCTGTGGGCAAAAAGTAAGGTGAATTTATTTGTCAAACTTCGCGGGATTAAAATTTCGCTCTAGTTATTATATTTTTTTCATGAGTTGGCAGCACTGTTAATAACATCTGGGCCAACTTTCATGTGAATGTCATTATCAGTAATATATTTACGCTTGTGCTTACCAAACGACCAAGAGTACATTTTTCGATTTTTACAATGCGTGATTTGATTGAGCAGAGAAGTGCCATCAAATTTTGTTTACGGAATGAAATTTCGGCTGCGGAAACGTTTAGCATGTTGCAGAAGCCATTTGGTGATTCGATCATGTCGCAGAAAAATATTTATAAGTGTACAAAGACTTCAAAGAGGGTCGAGACGGACGACCATCGACGTCAACAGATGACCAACACGTCAATAAAGTGAAGGAGTTAGTGCTCAAAATCGTCGGTTGACTGTTAAAGACCTTACTGATATAATCGGAATATCAGAAGGATCTATGAAAACCATTTTGAAAGACCATTTGGGCCTACGAAAAGTCAAATCTCGTTCTTGGAAAAAAGTCGTCGCGTTGATGTGTGTGAAACAATGCTTTCAGGCTATCAGGACAAGCTCAAATGGGAGATGAGACTTGGATTTATGTAAGTCGTTCAAAAATAAAGGTCATGATGACAGTTTTTTTCGATTTTCGTTGTGTGATGCACTATAAATTCCTTCCACCTGGCCAAAATGTCAATAAGAAATATTATTTGCAGTCGATAACGCCCGCTGTAAGTGCAAAGGCATTTTGAACCTTAACTTTCTTCTTCTTAATTGGCGCTATAACCGCTTATGCGATTTTGGCCGAGTTTAACAAAGCGCGCCAGTCGTTCCTCTCTCATGCTAACCGACGTCAGTTGGACACATCAAGTAAAGCCAATTTATTCTCCACCTGTCCTTTCCAACGCAGAGGAGGTCTTCCTCTTCCTCTGCCACCACCAGCTGGTGTTCGGACGACATGACCCAGCCAGCGTTGCCGCTGGATCTTTATTCGCTGCGCTATGTCTATGCCGTCGTAAAGCTCATACAGCTCGTCGCTCCCTCGCCTAAGATATTCGCGTTGCCAAGGTGCAAAACTCCAAATATCTTGCGCAGAATCTTTCTCTCAAACACTCCAAGCGTCGCTTCATCGGATGTTGTCATCGTCCACGCTTCTGTGTCATACATTAATACAGGCATAATGAGAGCCTTTGTTCGTCGAGAGAGGACTTTATTACTCAGTTGCCTACTTAGTCCAAAGTAGCACTTGTTGGCCAGAGAGATTCTACGTTAGATTTCAAGGCTCACATTGTTATAGGTGCTAATGGTGGTTTCTAAATATACGAAGTATTTTACAACCTCGAAGCTATAACTGTCAACAGAGACGTGGGCGCCGATACGCGAGTGCGCCGACTGTTTGTTTGATGACAGGAAGTACTTCGTTTTGTCCTCGTTCACCTTCAGACCCATTCGCTTTGCCTCGTTATTCAGTTTGGAGAAGGCAGAAAAACAGCGCCCTATGATGTCAATATGAACCCTATCTCACCCGCCAAAAAAAAAAAACAAATGGCTGTCCAAACCATGACAGAACCGCCTCCGAAAGTACAAGTCGTTCTCTCGTCCTTTGTCTTCCTTTTATCATACCAATACATTTGGGAACCATCTGGTCCGTCTAGATTGAACTGTTTTTCATCGGAAAAAATTTATTTTTCCCATTCATCTTCCCAGAATTGGTGCTTTTCAATGATTGTCAATCTGTCCCGTTTGTGTCGTGTGGTTAACTTAAGTTTAGGTACTCGTTGTACATATTCCAGCTGGATTCTACGTAGACACCAGAACCGGAGCCGTGCTCGGTCCTGGAGCCAGCCGTGAAAATGCGAAAACAGTGTTTGCCAGGCTCATTTTCAGAGTTTGACCACAATTGAGCCTCTGGCGGCACCACACTGTATCTCTTTTCAAGTACGACTCCTTCTCAGTTGTCTCATGCCGGATAGGAGCCGTGCTAATTCCCATTGTGTCTACTTGGATGAAAACATCTAGTGGTCGTAGACTAACTAGGGCATCTAATACCGGGCCTGAAGTAGTCAGAAAAGCTCCGGCGCAACAGTTGAATACAGTGCGTTGTTGTCTCGATAAGGACGTCCTAACTCCCACGAAAGAGAGTCTACTTCCCCAGAACACTATTGCATAAGTGATAATAAGTCTTATCATGGTTGTGCATATCCATATGATCTTGCTATGAGAAAGACCCTTTTGCGCTGCCAGAAGACTGTCACTCTTTTGGATGTCTTTGTTTCAACGTGTGACTGCCAAATGAGCTTTTTATCGAGGGTTACTCCAAGATATTTGATTTCTTTGGGTAGCTGGATTGAAATTCATTTTAGCTTAGGCAGAACGAGTCCATCAAGACTTCTCCTCCTTGATAGGGTTTGCCGATAGCCCATTCGCAAAGCACGAATTGTCAATCATATCCAGATTTGTATGCACTTTTCTACAGATGTTCATAAACGAAGGGCTCGTTAACAAACAGGCAACGGTGTTCACATATGCTTGTGCAGCATTTAACGATCGATTACCTTACACCAGAGCAATGGAGACAACACACTGCCTTGGTTGCAGCCTCTATTAACCCCGGTTGACACCAGCAGATCTTCCTCTGCTCACACCGTGACGATTCTTTGGGCCAGCATCGAATTAATCCAATTCGTCAGCACCCAGTCTACGCCATGCCTACGAGCAGAGCTGCACATACTATCAAAAGTGGCAGGGCTATTTAACTTATTTATGTATTTATATCTAAACGTGTAACTTCCCAAATATAGCACTAAGTTTTGATTTTCTACCACTTCTCTTGGTACATCCGTACTTTTCTTTCAAATGGAAGTAAAGCCAAATCACAGTTTGCTTTAGTAAATATCATCATAAACATCTTATTCTTGTAACTTTTTCGTGCAATGTATACCTTTACTTTTATTAATTTTTTATATATTTACTTTTTTGATTTTCTATTGCTACACTTTTTTACATATTTATTCACACAAATTTAGCCATAGTTTTAGTTTTTACTCACGTTTCCACTTTTAACTTTAATTTAAAAACACGTACCAAAAAAACCGTTTACTTTTTTTTTTAATCTTCATAATATATCATATGTGCATTTAGTATGCGCATCCTGCCAGAAAGAGTACAAAGTGTAATCTTCATGTTAGTCATAATAAAAATATTAATTTCCCACACCTGCATTTCAATGCGAAACTACTTCAGCTTAGCTTCACACATAGCATACATTTAGGCACTGATGCGCACCACCCATCATTTGTTAAGTGTTTTGTGGCAACTTTGCGGAAAGTACTAACTCTTATTTACATACACGTATTTTGTTTTTTTTAATTTCTGTAATCCGTGCAACATATCTTTACACATTGATGCACATACTGAAAACAAACTAGGAACAACAGCAACCACAATGAAAAAAGTGTTGCAGTCAAACTAACAAATTAAAAAATGCAAAACCGGAAAACAAAGTAGAAAAGTAATGTTTATTTACAACGTAAAAGCTTGAGTGAATGTGGGCATTTGGGTTTATTTGCTGGTGTTGCTCTTTGTTGAGACAGGAGTTAGCCACTTGACATAGTATAGGAGGACGCATAGTCTCCGTGGGATCGAGCGCAAAACTAAAGAGCAGATCTAAATAGGATTTTTTTTCAAAGAAATAAAGCTACAAATTTTAAATTTGAAGGTTATAATAGCTATTCATTTAAATTTATTATTTTGAATATTTATTGGCAAATCATAGATTTTCATTACCAAGGATAAGACCAGTGGTGCATTAAACAACTGCTGGACCCGGCAGGGTACAGACTGGATTTAAAGGATATTCACCTTCACGAACCCTCGTCCCGGAAACCGTGTTTGGGGTCAAACCACCATCCAAAGCAAACGCGATCTAGACACTTTGGCAAGTTAAGCTCCTACTTATCGAAAACTGTCCTACCTCAACACGTGGTCTGCATGCAAAGATGCTCGGGTATTGCACTAAACACCTCTTCACAGGTTTACTCAAACATACCCATCTATTAATATTAATAATATTTCTGTCCGCTTTGGTCCAGCTTATCGAAACAGTCTGTTACCTGAGCTCATCGTTAGATGATATTCACGTTGACAACTGATCACTTCACCGCTCTAAGCAGGTATATATAAATTACTACAACAACAACACCAAAAACAAACAAGGATGCGATCAATCGGGAAGACAACATCAACTATGGCGACAGTTATGTTTAATGGCGTAAGTAAGATTCTCACTAAACAAGACTAAACGCAAAGAATGTTATCGGTAAACGAGTGCACTTGCCTGGTAGGAACATTTAATGGTTTATTCAAGTGTGAATGAATGAATAAAATTGAGGTTTGCCCTTTGATCTCTTCACCTTTTTGCGCTCTACTCATCACAGAATCTCATCCAAATCCAGTTCCCTTAATAAACTTAAGATAGAGTTGGGTTGGGCTGAGCGTATATGCCTTTTTCTGGCTGCAACCGGCCGAGATGCCTCAAGTTTCTCCATGCTATAGCATCACATTCAAGAAAAAGGTGTGTTCGATTCTCCCGAGACTGGTCGCAGAAACGACAGGAGTCAGCGGGCCATATCCCAATCCTGTGCAGATTACAGGACCATCTGCAATGACCTGTGAGAATACGTGTGAGCATTCTATCCCTATATTCATATATACGAGGTGTGTTCAAAAAGTATCGTGAAGTTTGTGTTCTGTCAAAAATTATTTATTTATTCATTAATATCTATTTTGTCCCCTTCAAAGTAGTCCCCATGAGATATTATGTACTTATGTCAACGTTTGTTCCAATCTTCGAAGCACTTCAAAAAATATTTTTTTTTTTTTATCTTGTTCAGCTCCTCCTTCGATTTCGTCTTTATCTCGTCAATCGTAGCGTAGCGTCGTCCTTTCATGGGCCTCTTCAGTTTCGGGAACAAGAAAAAGTCACAGGGGGCCAGATCTGGGGAATACGGTGACTGTGGCATCATTAGTGTGTTGTTTTTGGTCAAAAAGTCGCGCAGAAGCAACGATGTGTGAGCAGGGGAGTTATGGTGATGCAAGAGCCAATTTTTGTTCTTCCACAAATCCGGACGTTTCTGGCGGATTGTTTCGCGCAAACTGCGCATAACTTGCAGGTAATATTCCTTATTGACCGTTTTACCATGTGGAAAGAACTCATGATGCACAACTCCCCTGCAATCGAAGAAAACGGTAAGCAAAACTTTTACATTCGACCGCACTTGGCGCGCTTTTTTCGGTCTTGGTTCGTTCAGCAGCTTCCATTGAGATGATTGAGCTTTGGTTTCCACGTCATAACCATAAACCCACGATTCGTCACCAGTTATGACCCTCTGGAGCGAATTTGGGACAGAGTCCAACATCTCATTAGCAATTTTCATGCGATGCTGATTTTGGTCGAAATTGAGCAGTTTGAACTTTGCGGCCAAAATCATTGAAAAAAATCAAATGGCATGAGCCAATTGATATGTCTAGGTCCTCAGCAACTTCTCTAACGGTGATTCGACGATTGGCCAATACCATTTTCTTCACTTCATTAATTTTTTCATCTGTTGTTGAAGTGCTCGGGCGTCCGGCCGAACGCTTTTCGTCGTTCACATCTTCCCGACCTTCTGAGAACATTTTGTACCACCGATAAACGTTGCTTTGGTCTAAAGTAGCTTCTCCGTGTGACACAGTCAATGTTCGGAATGCATCCGTGCACTTAATTTCGGTTCTTTGATCCATCTGGGGCAGGTAAAAATCGAAGACGAGCCGAAACACGTGCAAGCAAAGCAGCTGTCGACAATTAACTGAACATTCAAAATAGCCGAATTCATCGGCATGAGTGAGAGACATGAGTACCAACATATCGCCACAAAAAAATCGAAATTCGAATATACGTATCCTGCGAAAATTCAAAATTCGCGATACTTTTTGAACTCACCTCGTATATGTATATAATTAGCGCTTACACCTTTTTTGGTTGTTTAGTCGAGCTACTCCTCCTATTTGCGGTATGCGCCTTGGTGTCAATCCGCAAATGGAGTCACCTACAGATTTAAGTCGACCCCGAATAGCTTTGGTTTTTTATGAGAAGATTTTTCACGGCAAAAATACACTCGAAGGTTCACAATTGCCTGCCGAGAGGTATCCGCTATTAGGAAAAACCTTTCTATCATTTAGTGCTCCAAGCTCATCCCGGGTCACACCTATTATCTATATTATTATTAAACTTAAAAATAACCCGAATTAAATTCCATGTATTAAATTTTGTTTCCAATTTAATCCCCCATAGCCTCAATACACTTGTCAATTATTGAAATGCCCACTATAATTTTGACCGTCAAAACATGTTTTTTGTTTTAAATACCGTCTCTTGCATATTTCCTGGTCATCAAAAATTTAACTTCTTGCATACCTATGTAGTTATCGTGAAGCTCTCATGAGCTCGAAAGCCTCTCTTATTTTTATATAGCGCAAATGGTATTCCCTACCCCACGAAGTTCATTCTGCGTTCATAGTAACACATTAAAAGAAACACAAATTGCAACCAGGATAACTAACAAAGAGAAGCGGGTGCCCACAGGAAATCCATGAACGGTCATGCAACTAAACATTGATGTGCAGTCATTCAATGAAGATATGCAACTTTTTTTGCAAGTTAAACTTTTCCTGTGCAACGTTCTATGAGAACATACACACGCACAAACATATGTACATGCGTGCCGACATACTTACATATGAATTGCATGTGTAGGTATGTATATGTGTCTATGTATATGTACTGCCTATGTAAAAGTAAATTATTAAAAAATTAATGGAGAACTTTAATGTTGTCTGGCTGGCAAAAATAGTGATGCCAGACCCAGATTCTGTGAAACAAACATTGTTCTACAAGCCAAAAACTAAGCTAAGGACTTGGAATACCAAATTTTAGTACAAGATGAAATCCAAAATAAACAATACTGAGCTATAATAGAAACGACAGAAGCTTTGTTCTGATAACTTCGAGTTTATTTATTCAAAATAGTCCCCCTCTGGCCTCGATACACTGTTTTGCGCGATCTAAAAGTTTTTCAAAAGGATGTTTCAGGTCACTGACCGGAATGTTCTTCAGGATATCGGTACAATCCTTTTGTATGGCCTCTATGCACGCAATTCGTTTTCCTATCATGGCCAAATGCAATTTTCCGAATAGGTAGAAGTCACAGGGAGCCATTTCAGGCGAAAACGGTGAGTTATTGATCGTTAAAATGCGATTTCTAGTCAAAAAATCAATCACAAAAGGGGATCGATCGCGGTATTCAAGGCAAATTCGACGAATGCTATGCAACAAATGCTTCAAAACGCCAAGATAGAAAATTGCATTGACGATTTGACCCGTTAGCATGAACTCCTTGTGGACAATTCCCTTGGAATCGTAAAAACAAATGAGCTTCGACTTGATTTTTGACTTCTCCAAACGCGAGTTTTTGAGTGGTGGCTCGTCTGGGGCCTTCTATTTGGCTCATTAACGCTTAATTTCAGGTTGGATGTTGGAAACACCACGTTTCATCATCAATTACAATTTTGTAAAGGAAGTTCGCGTGTTCTCTCGCCTCTTTAATAGGTAGGTCTTTCGAATGTTGAATTCTGAACAATTTTTGATCCTCAGTTAACTTGTGCGGAATGAAACGTGCACTTGAATTTCAACGATTCCCGATTCCATCAATTTCAACGATGATTTCGGTTAATTTTTGATAAATTTACGAACAATTTCGATGGAATTTTCGGTGATTACAGATTTTGGGCGGCCCGTATGTTCATTGCCATTTATGTCCTCACAACCATCTCTGAAACATGTAAACCACTCATGAACTTTGGTACGAGATAGACAATCATCGCCATAAACTTCTTTAATCAATTCAAATGTTTCGGTAAACGTTTTACCGATTTTGAAACAAATTTTGATATAAGCTCTTTGATCGAAACTCATTTTTCTTCCGATGACACAAACATACTGATACTTTAGACGCAATAACTTCGCTTCCCCTGAACCGAATATCACCAAGCTTTCATTGGAAGTCAGCTGGGGATTTAACTTCCAACGCACTAACGCATTAAAAAGATGGTGCCATCAAAAACATTTTTATGACGCCAGTCGTGCTTATTTTGGACTTCACCTTGTATTACAAAATATTGGTTGGAGTACTGGCGGGACACTGTCTCACCCCACATCACACAGCCAAAATGGGATTAGTCCAGAGCGATGCCTGTAACACATGCAACGAAGCGAATGCTAGCGTATTACTCTGCCACTGCCACTTGTAGGACTAGGAAGATGTGCGCAATGAATTATATAAAATTATATCTTCGACTCCAAATGCATAGCACTGGGCATAGGGCCCTACGGGTCGAAGTGAAATATTTTTACACGTCAACCAGCACTAAACTAACCTACAAAAACAATTGAAGGTAGTGAACGAAGGCAAGACGAGGTACCTCCTGTCATCAAACAAACATTCGGCGCACTCGCTTATCTGCACCCACGTCACTATTGACAATTATTATTTCGAGGTTGTAAGAGACTTCGTTTATTTAAGAACCAGCATTAACAACGATAACAATGTCAGCCTTTAAATCCAACGGAGAATCTCTCTTGCCAACAAGTCCTCTATCGTTGAACAAAGCTAATATCCGTTATATTCCGTGAATAATTTTTTGTATGCAAACATCGTCCAAAAGTGAAATTATGGGTAAAATACGCACGAACTTGTGGACTGACCTGATACTTTATAAGTCTCGCATCACGCCCGTCCTAGTGTATGATGCATAACCTTGAACGATGACGTTATGCGGACCTTTGCCTATTGAAGACGGCGAGTATCGCAGGCGATGGAACTTTGAATAAAGGTCCGAAGACTCTTTTGGATAGGTCATCTCATCCGAATGGGAGCAAACGCTCCGTCTCTGAAAGTATTTGATGCGGTACCAGCTGGTGGAAGCAGAGGAAGAAGAAAGCCTCCTCTGCGTTGAAAAGATCAAGTGGAGGAGGACCTTACTTCACTTGGAGCGCACGAGAAAGAAACGACTAACGAGCTTTGTTAAATCGTTTGTTAAAACCATTTAAGCGATTACCGCGAAAACCAAGAAGAAGACAATTAATTCCCCGCAATCAGCACAGTTTTGTGTTCTCAAAAGCATTCAATAAAGTTAGTCATTAAATTTTGACTTCTAAACTAGGAACTAGCTAGTTTGCATTTTCGTTCAATATTTTTATCTTGTGTAAAAATCTACTGTGCAGTCGCTTTGTTAACAGTTGTTATTGTGCATGTACTCCAATGCCAATACTTTCAAAACGGCGTCCGGGGCTCTCACAATGCAACTATTAGGCCCTTCTTCTTCTTAATTGGCGCGATAACCGCTTACGCGATTTTGGCCGAGATTAACAAAGCGCGCCAGTCGTTTCTTTCTCGTGCTAACCGGCGCCAATTGGACGCACCAAGTGAAGCCAAGTCCTTCTCCACCTGATCTTTCCAACGCAGAGGAGGTCTTCCTCTTCCTCTGCTACCACCAGCTGGTACCGCATCGAATACTTTCAAAGCCGGAGCGTTTGTATCCATTCGGACGACATGACCCAGCCAACGTAGCCGCTGGATCTTTATTCGCTGTGCTATGTCTATGTCGTCGTAAAGCTCATACAGCTCATCGTTCCATCGTCTACGATATTCGCCGTTGCCAACGTGCAAAGGTCCAAAAATCTTACGCAGAATCTTTCTCTCGAACACTCCAAGCGTCGCTTCATCGGATGTTGTCATCGTCCAAGCTTCTGCGCCATACGTTAGGACGGGCATGATGAGAGTCTTGTAGAGTGTTAGTTTTGTTCGTCGAGAGAGGACTTTACTGCTCAATTGCCTACTTAGTCCAAAGTAGCACTTGTTGGCAAGAGAGATTCTACGTTGGATTTCAAGGCTGACATTGTTATCGGTGTTAATGCTGGTTCCTAAATACACGAAGTCTTTTACAACCTCAAAATTATAACTGTCAACAGTGACGTGGGTGCCGATACGCGAGTGCGCCGACTGTTTTTTTGAAGACAGGAGGTACTTCGTTTTGTCCTCGTTCACCACCAAACCCATTCGCTTTGCCTCTTTATCCAGTTTGGAGAAGGCAGAACTAACAGCGCGGTTGTTAAGGCCGATGATGTCAATATCATCGGCATACGCCAGCAATTGTACGCTCTTATAAAAAATTGTGCCTGAGCGATTAAGTTCTGCGGCTCGTACGATGCTCTCCAACATCAGGTTAAAGAAGTCACACGACAGCGAGTCACCCTGTCTGAAACCTCGTTTGGTATCAAACGGCTCGGAGAGGTCCTTCCCAATTCTGACGGCGCTGCTGGTGTTGAGCAACGTCATCTTACATAGCCGTATTAGGCCCTTTGCTATTCGTTATTTTTATCAATGGAATATCAACTTGTTTTATTAACTCTATGTAGATTTGTTCTATATTCTGCTGACTTGAACATCTTTTTAACAATTTAAAACTCCTCAGCCTCCATGAAGATCCAAGTTAACCTCAATAATGTTTCACCCTGGTATCCACAATTCAATTTAAGAAATTGCCTTCACCTATCATTCTCCAAAACGCGTGTCGATATCCCCACTTATTTTTATTGCATTGACGGCACTCGGCTATCCGCTCTTAACGAGATAAATGACTGAAGTGTAATTTTTGACTCGAAATTTATATTTAATACCCTTCTACGAGTAAATTGCACCATTGCTAATCCGTATTTAGTACCAGCTTTTATGTATCATTTAAGCTCAGACTTCACAGATCTCTATACTTTTCAGCTATTAGTCACTCGTATGCTCCAAGGTGGAATATGCGTCTTTTAGCTGGAGACCTCATCACGTATGTTTGTCATACGAGTGGGTTCAAAAAACGTGCGTGCATCTTACTCTTCGCTCGTTGAATTTTGCCCTTCCAGTTCCCTCAAACAGAGCTAGATGTGCACTAATTAGTTTAAAATCTTTTCAAAACAGAATCAAATATTCTTTCGATTACATTTGTTTTTGACTTTATGAAGGGTGTAATTGATTCTCCATACCTTTTAGAGCGGAATATACCCGGTATATTTTCTCAGTTGATCTTCTTTGTCTTTCCTCTACTTCCTCAACAAAGAAAGGAGAAGTTACCGATTCCTAGACAATAAAATAGTTCTTGGATGTTGGATTAATGAGAACTCGAAGCAGTCCAAGAAATTAAGACTCAAATAAAAATGGCAAGATCAGCATTCTGCAACTATAAAGAAGTGCCCTGAGGTCATAAAATTAGCATGCAGTAAAAAATTCTTTCGTCAAGTACTACGTAGGCAGCTTCTCACGACGTTTAAGGGGGGGGTAGGGTCACAAAATCGAAATTTTTTTTCTTCACTCATCTTATAGTAAATCATTTCAAGAATGTTGTGTCAAAATTTTAAGTAGATCGGAGCAGAACTCTCAAAGTTATAGCCTTTGTAGGCACTCTACCTCGAATGCGGAGCATCGATAATTTCTCAGAGTCATTTTTCAAACGCGTTTTTCCCGAAACGACTTCTTAAAAGTCGGTGCCAATCACAACTCCGAAACTATTCAACCGATTCTTATCAAATTTGGCACACCTTTTCTAAATCAAAAATACCACCCCCCTACACTGTTTTTTTTTTATTTTTTGTTTTTTAAGGTTGTTTTTCACTTACAAATATGGCGAAATTTTTCGCCAAAAATGCTCGTTTTACGTTTTTTTGCCACCAAAACTTATATACAAAAATGAAAAAAAAAAAATTTTATTAATGGAGGGGGGAGCATTACGTCATACTTTAACTGAAAAATTCGACTTTTTTAGTTTCAGATGATTCTACGACGAATGCCGATTGGCACCGCAGAGCACCTCTCGAAAAACATATCTCCAAAAAAACTCTGTCATGGGCTTATTTGTCAATATTTTATTATTAATATTTTTTAAAAACTTATTGAAAAGATGTACAATAACATGTAACTGATTTTGTTAAAGTATCTTAAGCCATATTTCTGTAAAAAATTCACAAAAAAAGTGTTTTTTTTTAGCGCTAAACCCTACCTCCCCCTTAAGCGAAGAAAGACAGGTTACTTAGGGCATATTCTACGAAATCGTAAGAACAAAATGTTGCAGTTCATCCTGGAAGACGAAATAGAAGGAAGAGGATGTATAGGAAGAAATCCAATATCATGGTTGCGTAATATTAGACACTGGACAGGCATAAGAAACAGCAGAGAGTTGTGGAATGTGACAAGAGGCAGAGAAGCTTGATTGCTGCCTGGTTATCAATAAAAATAGCTCTGTTGGTCTAGTTGAATTCAGGGTTAAGGGAGCACACCTTTCTATTTCCTAGTCTTCGTTTTAAAAATAATTACTTACGTTCTTGCCTAGTGCTTCCCTGGTCTGCAGACACCAGTACCTTCATCGGTGAGTGATCCGTTCGTGTATGATGTTCTGTTTTACATAACCCTTCTGAAGTTTATTTATTACCCAGTTCAGTCTTGGGAAACCAGATCATCGCTAACATCATGTCCGATTGCATTGAGATCTCAGGGATTAGTACAGCAAGAGCATCAAACCTCCTGCGATTTTCATGAACGCCTGAGCCAATGGTAGCTTTAGTTGTTCCTAAATAATACACAAATATTATATTAATAGTCCATGATTTGTAAATAAATTCCACGTAAAATGATAATTAAAATTTCTCCATCTCAGCTGAGAATTGTAAACAAAAAAATATTAACTCTAATTCTTTTGGTTACGTATATTTATTTTCTAAGATGTGTTAATAAATAATATTTTTTTTTATTGAATTTTTATTTTTGGAAGGGTTAAAAGCAAAGTACATTTATGAACAATTGTTGAAAGTGTATAAGTACTTCTCGCCATCAATTAGTACAATAGAAAGATGGGTTACTGAATTTACACATGATCGTACAATCCTTGACGACGATCCACGTCAAGGACGTCCATAAACAGCGGCAAACACGGCAAAACACATTCGAATGCGGCCTTCAGCCATTTTGACAATGGCTAAAATCCACGAATTAAGGCTCGAATTATTGGAATATCCACAGTATTAACGAGCTTTGGCCCCTAGCGATGACTTCCATTTGTTTCCAGACCTATAAAATGCATGCGTGGAAAGCGTGCTTCATCAAATGATGAGGTCATAACAGCTGTCGAAGCGTATTTTGAAGCTCTTCCAGATTATCACTTTAAAGATAGAGTATATAAATTGGAATCTCGTTGGAACAAGATTATTGATGCGCAGGGAGACAATACTGAATAAAAAGTGTATTTCTGTATGTATGTGTATCATAAAATTGTGTTTTTCTTGTCGAACCGCAAACCTATCGAATAACCTAGAATATTCTTGGTGGAGCAAAATAAATCATCTAATTAGTTTTTAAATCACTTTTTTATAAGTATTAGATAAAAAACGAACGTGTGAAGCACTATACTTTGACGTAGCCAAAGCTATTGACACAGTAGGGCACGCAGGAGTTCTACAAAAACTCTTGACTTATTTACCAACAGACTACTACAAATTATTGAAAATTTATATAACTGGAAAATAATTTTATGTAAAATTCGAAGATAAGTATTCTGATATACTAACAATGGAAGCAGGTGTACCGCAAGGTAGTGTCCGTGGGCCGCTTCTTTACCTTCTTTATACAGCTGATATCCCTACATCGGCAACTAAGAACTCTCTAATAGCAACATTTGCAGACGACACTGTCTTGCTAGCATCAGACAAAGATCCAAGAACGGCTGCTTATAAACTTCAGGAATTACTTGACAACACCACTCAATGGTTCGAGAAATGGGGCATTAAAATAAACGAAGGTAAAACCGCCCACTTCACATACACTAACAAGAGAAAAAACAATACAATCCAATATTCATAAAGTATCCACCACAACACAAGGGCAAAATACTTGGGTATGATTATAGACAATAAACTTAACTGAAAGTTACACATTGGACAAGAACGACGCGAAATCAAGACTAGGTTTAAACAACTTCATTGGCTTTTGGGAAAAAATTCAACGCTCTCACTAATATAGAAAATAAGATACAAATATACAAAATAATTATAACACCAATATGGAAATATGGCTCAGAGCTTTGGGGAACTGAGAGCAGTACAAATATAAAAATTATACAACAAACGCAAAATAAGATACTTCGTATAATATCAAAAGCAGAATGGTATATACTAAATGATAATATCCATCGAGAACTTAAGGAGGAACGCCACTGTGAAGGGTAAAAAAATAGTCGATTTTGGGAATTTTTTTTGTTCGAGGATCGGACAAAAGGCAATATATTATATATGTATTAAGCTATATTGATGTAAATTTTTATTAAAAAATATTGAAAATTTACAAATTTATGTAAATAAACGTAACGAGTTAAAAAAATGACATCTTCTGGTAGCAGAGATACAGCAATGAATAATCATCTGAAATCAATAACCCAAAAATTGTATTAATCTACACAATAGTGGCTATCGTTATACGTAGCCTGTTTTTTTTTTTTTTTGGACAAAATGGTGGTGATTTAAATGTCAATGTGTGTTTTTCACCATTTTTTATTTTCAACAAGCCCAATGCGATAAAAAAAATTTTGAAAAAAAAAGAAAATTAAAATGGGTTCATTAGTCTTCGAGAAATCGTTGCCACCGTATAAAAAAAAATTCGTTTCGAGAAAAACGCTTTTGAAATAAAGCATCGTATCGTAAGCGCTACGGGGCCGAACCGACGGGCGCTCACTTAAGTGCACATAGAATCGGGAATAAAGCGAATTTCGCTTTAAAATTTTTACCACATTTTCTTGAGTAGTTATACTAACAATTTATACAAAAAAACGATTTTTTTGAATTTTCACAGTGGGAACGCCTCTTAAAGTAAAAAGAGTCCATGAAGAAATACGCAACAACAGCTTAAGACACACAAATCGACTACTAGAACATTCTAACAGGGAAAATCGGTAACTTTCATTAAAAGAGGAAACCGAGACGAGGAGACTTAAGCGCAAACGACCAACTTCAGATGTAAATGGTGTCACAATTTTATGAATAAGAATGAATAAATATATAATTAAATAACGAGTTAATTTTTAAAGCAAATGTATATAGGTTTATTGGCTTCTAAATACTGTTGAAACCCAAAAAGAAAGAAAAATTGTAAATATTTTAAGTTGAAATAGAAACAATAACAAAGGGTTAAAAAAAACAAAAAGAAAGTAATAGTAACTTAAATATAAATAACTAAGTTTAAAAATAAATATTTAAAGTATCAAAAATCTTTATTTTGTCCTTTTCGCGCTTCATTGCATCATACAATATGTTTGTATATTGCAGCTGTCTAGTTCCCAAGTGTCAAATATGATTGACGTACGATGTCCTTTGCCAAAATTAAAAATTTTCCAATAAGGCGATTCATTTTGCGCCACCTTGTATCATTAATACTATCATGCAAAATTATAAAAAAAAAATTATATTAAGTTATTTTCGGGTAGTTTTCAAAGTTAGTTGATGCGCTTATAATTATTTCACTGAAGTTATGCACCTCAACTAACTAAAGACTTCGAGTGGGAAATGGTAAGAACTTTTTAATTCATCTAATACAATATTTTGTCATCTCCTTTCGACATCTTTTCTCACTTTTATAAAGAGCCTTTATTTGAAAAAAAAGTTGTAATAGGCTTACTAAAAAGGAATGAAAGCATTTACTTAATCAGTTTGAGCAGTAGCCAATAACAACGAGGTGCAATGCATTTATTCCCCGCAATATAAATCTTAGTCGCAATGTAATTAAGTGCAGTAGCAGCTGAATTTGTATGGAAAGTTGTATGAAGGTGTGAAGCAGAACTTAGATTTCTGTTTCTAATGCGACGGTCCTGTTTATGGAAACTTTTTTCAACTTTTTGAGAGAAATATAAGAGCTTGTTTTTCGTGCTCATATTTGGTTGCCCAGTTGGCGTAGCGCCAGCAACATGTAGCCAGCCTCTGCGTGTGGGTGTGTTTGCGAAATGGATGCGTTGCACAGCAAAATGTCGCCTAATTAACTAAAATGCCATACAAACAAATACCAGTAAATTTTTAACAGTTGCAACGGAGTACTTAGTTGCAAGGGAGAAATAGAAATTTGCGGCAAAATTGTTTTTCCGATTTTTTTGTAATAAAAAGTAAAAGCTGAACACGAAAAAGGTCGACCTACATCTACTAATGTGCTGCTTCGTAATAGTAAATCATTAAACATTACACTTCCGATCTGCCTCCCAACGTGGGTGTGTGCACACTTCCATAGATAGGTGGCATTCAATACTGGGTACAGAGCAATTTTGCTAAATCATAGTGCAAACCGGTAGCTTGTAACAAATTGGGTGTTATTGAGCGGAAAGTCTGTTGATAAGACAACAAGACTTCTTACTCATATCAGCCGCAGTAAAAGCGGCAATTCGTTGTAGTAGTAGTAGTGGTCGTAGTAGTGCCTTTAACGGTTATGCAATAGTCATTCGTCATTTTCCACGCTCATTGAAATGTGTCATCAACATTAACGATGTCGCATCAACATTTTTCCATTGTCATCAACGCAATCAGCATCGAAGAAGGCCGCGTCAGTTGATGTTAACGCAAGCAAAGTGGAGGTTTTATCTATTTAGTATGTAAACGATTTAATGGCGGAAGCAAAGATAGCAAAAAAAAAAATATAAAAAAATAACACCAAAAGTAAGCAAAAACAAAGCACGTCAAAGAAAAAAAGGAAAAGTGAAAAATTAACTACACCCTCCTAACCACAAACAACAAACATCATTAAAAAGCCAATTGAGCCGAGCAGAAGAGATAGATGGCACCACCTTCCATGTACGCGCTTCACCAAATACACGCACACACACGTACATTTTTTTTCCTCGTCCATACTGTACAACAACTCACTATGTGCCACCAGACAGTTGCTTGTAACTGTCGTTAGCACACGCGACATTGTTGGCATTATAAGTGCCAGCAAAATGCCAACGCCAGAAAACAACAACAACATCAGCAGGCTTCATATCCTAGGGAAAGAAACACAACCCCCGGTCGCCGTCAAAGGTCAGAGACCAAAGAGTGTTGCGCGTGAGTGCTGCTGTTGGGTGATTTGTCTGCAACGCATCAAGCTGCAGTTTATGTTGTTGTTATTATTGTAGTATTCGTTAGTCCTTTTTTTTGTGCTGCTTCTGCTGTTCAATCGTCTGTGGTTTCTGTTTTTAATGTCCACTTTGGTGCGACGCATCGAATTAGCTCCTGCTGCCAGTTTCCGACCAATCGTTGAAATGTGTGTGTGTGTGTATTGGTGTGCGGCCAACTAATTGCTTGGGAAAGCGTGAAAATGATAAAACAAAGTGGTTAACCAAGGATATTTTTCATTTGGTGGTTGGAAAAAGCATGAAATTCGAAAAGGTATCACTTAAAATTTTATGAGGAATTTAAAAATCATGGGCCTATTCTAGATTAGCCCGAGTTAAAGCATTAAGCTAGTAACACAAGTGGCAAGAGTCTAGAGTCCTTTTTCAAAAGATCATCACTGCGTTCTACTCATACAGCCAGATGTTATAGGATACGACACTCGAAGTGTAACCAACTTCAGACCGCTCGCGCAGCCGATGCATGGGTATCAGCTGTCTGTTAGTTGGCTAAATGACAGTCCAGGGTATGTTTAACAAGCGCGTAATAGTGGATTTCAAGCGTAGTAGTGTGATTGTGGCTTTAAAATCACAACCAGCGATTGTTCGTGAGCTCGAGCACCTTAAAGTAAATAAAGTTTTTGTTTATCGTACCATCACTCATTACAATGATACTGATAGCATCGCGAAATGTTATGGAAGTGGTAATCAAAAGACTGCAGCGCAACGTGAAATGGTTCAAAAAGTGAAGAAGCGACTTGAGCGAAATCCCCGACGAAGTTCCAATCAAATGGCGAAAGAACTGAAAATATCTGACCGCAGCATCTGCCGCATACTGAAAAATGATCTTAAAATCAAGCCTTTCAAAATCCAAAAGGCGCATGATCTCACACCAAAGCAGCAACAAGTCAGACCTGAGAGAGCGAAGAAGTTGCTTCGGTTGAACGAAAGCGGTCAATTTCCGAACATTGTGTTTTCTGACAAGAAAAACTTTTAATAGGTAATAGTTTGGGCCGCTGTAATCGTAGATGGGCGCTCTCCAATCATTTTCATCGAGCCTGGTGTCAAGAAAAATGTGCAATATTATCGGGAAAACATTCTGGAGATTGCTTTGAAGCCGTGAGCAGACAAACATTTCAGTGGCAGGCCATGGACTTTTCAACAGGACTCGGCACCGTCTCACAACGCTCGAGTGAACCAAGAACGACTAAAAATCAATGTTCCGAACTACATAACGTCCACACAATGGCTTTTTAGTTCACCAGACGCGAATCCGATGGATTATTCTCTTTGGGCCATTTTGGAGAGCAATCTCCGAACTAAAATATTCACCAGTCTCGAGACGCTAAAAAAAGTCATTGTCCGCGAGTGTGCCAAAATACCTGCAAGTCACATTCAGGCAGCTTGCGGTTAGTTTCTGAACCATCTCAAGGCCATAGCTAAGGCAAAAGTAATTCGATTCTTAATTTTGTATTATTTTCACACATTTTTTACTTTGAACTGAATAAAAGTAATTTTGCAAACTAAATGTATCGCCTTTTTAATTGATTACACTTAGAGTGCCGGACCCTGTAGTTTATTTAACGCGTCCACCCATAGCTATATCGAATTATTCGTATGGTTACTTATTATTTAATCTATATTTTGAGCGTTAAATAGGTCAGGAAAAAGCCTACTGCGGTTCATAAGACGTTGCTCCGTGTCGAAAATGAACCATTGCCGCTGATTTTCTTTTCCTAGAAAAGACCCAAAAACCTCTTCTGTTCTTAAAAAATGTGTACAGTTAAGCTGCTCCTAGCCAGCTCATCAGCAAATTCATTACGATGACTTGATCTTTTCTCTGCACCACTTTTCAGGCCTAGATGTCACTCTCACAAAAGCCAAAAACTGAAGCAATAGCAATACTCGACGTTTCGGGGTTAGAACTGTTCCTCAACGTTCTGAGGTTAGAACTATGTTATAAGCCTCTCAGGCTTCTTAACATCAGCCTTGAGCCTTTTCACTGAGTCCGATCACGCCATAGACCTATCAATATGAAGATCCATTGTGGTATTTCCTTCCACTGTTTTCGGAGAGAGAAAAAAGTATATAAGTTGTTATCAAAGAAGATTATTGAGCAAATATTATTTGATGTTCTGCAGCTTCCTGCATCGTTGAAGGAATATAAGAGTACAGAAGAAAAGAATATAAGTACATGTAAATACGTTTTTTCTAAGGTCTCAATTCAAGCGTAACTAGAGAACTCTGGCATATGGTAGATAGCTTCTCACTTTCAGAGCACCTGTTTGACATGATTTGACCGCCCCAGTTATGCCAATATACGCCAATCGCTGCAACTTGCTCATTGTTATATCCAGACCGATTACATCTCGTAAAAGCGGCCTCGTTACCCTTTATTAGGAAACAGATGGCTAAGTCTTATATGTATATAGGCCCATACTAGGTAAAAATCTGATCCAGTGGGTCAATGTTGCAGATAGAGTATACAAAGATACGATAGCGCATATTCCTGTGGCAGAACGATTAGGAAAACGGGGGCGATGAAGCCTAGGTTTTCTACGTGATGCTAAACCTTCTTCCAGTGGACGTGCTTGCCCACTAAAACGTAAAATTCTAAAAAATGAGTGCCAAAAGAACCCACTGTGGAATATTAACCGAATTGTTGAAGATTCTCTGATTTAGTGAGTTATATAATACATATAATATCGACCACAACTGTCATTATCAACGACCACAACTGTCACGTAAACACAAATAGATCGAAGCGGAATGATAAAGTCTCTGATAGTACATATTTCAACCATCTTTGGATATCCTTTTGTTTACATCTTCCCGACTATTACAATGTTTTTCAGGCTAAACTTATGACTATCAAGGAACCGCGATATCAGTAAAATAAGATGCAATATCTGAAAGTGATTGGTTGGTTGGTTGGGTAATGTGGTGATTCATCCAGAATCCAACTAGCGCTTCAGTACCATTTTCTTTCCACATCCTCTCTACCAACTTGTTTCAATTTGTCAGTATTGACGTTCATTTGTGGTTGTATGTCCCTCGGTGCTTGTGGTCTGGTTTCTCCACCTGCATTCCGCGATTTGTAGATATTTAAGGAAATTGCATTATTGATTGCAACCAGTGGTTTGAATACCGATTCTGCCAGAATGTTATTCATGGTTTTTCGTTTAATGTTCTGATATCTCGGTACCCAGATTAAGGTTTACACTCGAGATGGTAAGGCTATTTCTACTTTGTTCCACCAGTTTAGAGGATGTTTTAACTGAATCCAGTGCTTGGATATCCGAAATGAAAGCGATGTTGCACTTGAAAGAGTAGTCTGCAATTAGTAGTCTACAGGCTTCCCCAATTGCCAGTACTTCCGCCTGGAAGACACTGCAAGTAATAGGAAGACGCTCAGATTTTTCAATTCTAAGTCTATGAGAATACGAGGGGTGCCTTTTATATGTCGGGATTAGAGAACAAAAACAAATTTTAATCATCGAAGATCTATACACTTTTGCATGCGTTTGAACCAATTGTCGAAGCACTTTTGCCACTCTGAATGAGGTACCTCCAAAACATGCATTCTGAATGCCGCAACCGCTTCTTCAGGTGTCGAAAAACGTTGACCTCTTAGTTTGTTTTTTACGTACGGGAATAAAAAGAAGTCATTCGGTGCCAAGTCAGGACTATACGGCGGATGACCCATTAATTCGATGTTTTGGGTGCTCAAAAATGCAGTTGTTTAAGCCGATGTGTGAGAGCTCGCATTGTCCTGGTGAAGAGTGATCCGTTTTTGGCGATTGGTTTTCCTAATTTTTTGGAAGACAACTGGCAATTAAATGAATTTACTGTTCTGCGTTGTTCTAGTGGTATGGTGGGGACATGTCCAGTTTTTCCGAAAAAACAGGCGACCATTTGCTTGGAAGTGTTTCGTGCGCGAACAACTTTTGTTGAATTTGACTCATCTTGAAACACCCATACAGTCGACTGCTGTTTACTTTCGGGCTCATACACGTAGATCCATGATTCATCACCTGTCACGATGTCATAGACGTGTTTTGAAGCCCCGCGATCGTATTTTTTGAGCACTTCCTTCGACCAATCGACACGAGTCTTTTTTTTTGAGCGATTGACAAATTGTGTGGCATCCAACGCGAACAAATTTTTTTGACAGTCAAATGTTTATGCAATATTGAATGTAAGCTGGCCCCACTAATGCCTAAGATTATCTCAATCTCACGATAGGTCACATGACGATCTTGCAATATCAGTTCGCGCACACCATCAATGGTTTTCGGAACAACAACTAATTTTGGACGACCTTCACGAAATTCGTCTTGGAGTGAACTACGGCCACGATTGAATTCACCATACCATCGATAAACACTGGTCCTTGATGGAACTTCATCGCCAAAAAACGAATTAAGTACATCCATGCAATGTTGCTGAGTTCATCCACGTCGAAAGTTGTAAAAAATAATCGCACGAAAATATTCACGATTTAATTCCATTTTTGGACCGAGATGAATCTTTTAAGTTACTGTAAACAACACAAATAGCGCTGGTATTTCAAAACGTTCTGAGTACGTAAAAGCCAAAAAATGTCAAACTTTGCGATACAGCTGTCAGTTGCCAGATTGCAACACCAGGGTTGCCAAATCCCGACATATAAAAGGCACCCCTCGTATATACCAGCTCCAATGCCTAAATCCATTTTACCATCTGTGTAGATTGTAGTATCGAAATTGTTTAGTAAAAGCCCCTAAGTAAAGTTGGTGTACATCTGTAATGTTGTTGCTGCGGTTGGGACAATAAAATTGTGTCGCCTGCAAATGTTGCTATAGTTGAGTTGCGTCTGGGAGTGGTATGTCAGAGGTAAATAAGACGTATAGTAGTGGTCCTAGAACGCTGCTATTATTGGATATATGTGTAAGTATTTATCATTGTATTTAATGTAGAAGCATCGATCGCTAAGGAATCTCTGGATAATTAAATAATAGTCCAGTGGTAATATTGTCCTGATTTTATGCCACAGACCTTTGTGCCAAACTTTGTCAAAAGCTTTTGCGATATTATTTATTATCCATGCCTCAATAATTTTTTGTATAACTCGATGTATTTGTTGGATAGTTTAGTGTTGTTTTTTTTTTCGAAAACCGAATTGAGGATCTGGGTAATTCTGTCATGTAAAAGTTTTTCTGCTCTTTTAGATATAGTCGGAAGTAGGCTTATAGCTCGTTGAATGAATATGTATGTATGTATGATGTGAAGTTAAAACTGTTGGATTTTTAGGCGGTTTTGGTAGCACAATGATTTCTGCGACTTTCCTTACTTTTGGGAAGTATTGTAAGCGGAACATAGTCTTAAACACGTTTCTAAGGAGTATGTAAGCCTCAATTGATAGCTCCATAAAGGCTTTGCTTTTTTAGATTTAAAATGTTTAGAATAAATTTTATGTAGTAGGTATGTCCATTGAGCTATTATGACTTACTGTATAGGGAAAAAGTCTTGAATATGCATAGATAAAATTTTATCATTTACCTATCGCTTTTGTTATTAATTAATTAATTGATTTCTGTTGCCCCAGGGGTACTTTTTTATTTTTGTTCTGTATCGATAGAATTTACGTGAGCAATAGTGTTGCATTCATTTCTTTCGAAAATCACGCTCGCAGAACTCATTTCTTTACACCCTTATACCAACTTGCACCGGAAATAAATTTGTTGCATACCCACGGGCGTTTGAATTATGAAATTTAGTGCAATTTTCTTATTAGCTGGCACGCCATTGTGTAAAGTACACTGTGAGGTGTGTATTATTTGGGAGCTACACGGATAGATAATTCTATTGAATAGTTGGGGATATTGAAGCGATAAATTACCACAAAATATGCTCACATTTCAACAAGTTAGTCCTTTTGTCTGTACGACTGTCTCCACCAAACGCCAGCAATAAATACAGTTCATTGTGCGAGCTATGCGTATGCAAGCAAGTGTGCAATAGCACCTAAAGGAATTTAACAAATACCCACTCCACTCGTCAACAATTCCCACTCGAGGATCATTCCAATGCAGAATTTATGGTTTGTAAATTTCTGCAAGTAGAATATTTGTTGCAACGTCCGAGTTAGCACACAGGCGAATACATATCTAAATATACATATACATATTTGTGTGCATGATGTCAGCGCATGAGATGGGTTAAAGAAATGCATGCATAAGTGTTTATTTAGCTATGATTGTGAGCACAGTTGTATGTGTATGTGTGTGTTTGTTGCACAAATATTTGTCGCCTATAAATCACATGAAAATTGCACTAATTGTAATGTTACGCCTATTGTTCAACGATAATATCCTTTTAATCCTTACTGTCACACACCCACACATATGTATATACCCAAGCATAGCAAGTGAAAAGAAAAGTATGCAAATTGTCGCTTACATATACATACATGCATTCATGAGTGTGTGCTTGTTGGTGTGCCTGCGAGTGTGTGGGTGTGAGCACAGCGTGGACACTTGCGAAAATTTTCGAGGAATTCCAACAATGTAGACGTTTTTATGCTAAAACTATTTTTGCATTCAAAAGCATGGAGTAGGTGTGGATGGCAGCGAGCCAACAACAGCAGCGCTGCACAAATCAAAGCGAATTTTTTCGTTATAGAATGGCTGCGAGCCTTTATATAATCGGGGTACGATTTTTTCGGTGCAAACACTTTTGTTCGCATGATTTTTTTTTTCAATTTTTATTGGTACTCTTTTCTAAATTGTCGCGTAATTTCACTTGAAGTAAGCTCTCCCCACCTGCTACAAATAGCCGGTAAAATTTATTTAGCGCACGCGGAAAAAATAAACTTTGGAATTTTCATAAATTCCTACCAATTTACATGAGCCGTACAAACAAAAATTCACAAAGAAAGCTTATACGGAAATATGAGCTCAGTCAAAACTGCTATAAAACGCACAGTGGGTAAAAGTGTTTGAAATATTATATAATAAAAAAAAATTAAATAATAGCAGCGAATCTTATAAATATTTAGGGTTTCTGCAACTTAAAGGAATCAACTACGCTCGATTGAAAGCTGTATTAAAAACGAGACTAAACAGTTGAAATAAAAGCAAAGCAATTAATACCTGGGCCATACCTCTTTTGACTTACTCGTTTGGAGTAATTAAATGGTCTCAAACAGATATCCTTCGGATTGAAACGCTGATACGCACCACTTTTACTAAGTTCCAAAGCCATTACCCCCAAAGCGCTATGGAAATAATATCGCTTCCTCGAAACGCTGGTGGGAGAGGCATCATTAATGTAGCTCTTCTACACTTTTCGCAAACGTCGAACCTATGTTCATATTTTCTTAACAGCGAGTCACCTGTATTTAAGGCTCTCGTTATGGCAGATATTGGCTTTACCCCACTCAGTTTGATAGAGCAGGACTTCCTGCGTTTGTTATAGACATTGGCGTCCCATTGAACAAAAATATTCATGAAACTTACGCAGAGAAAATCAGCAAATACTCCGATTTGGGAATTGACATCAAGCGGCAGTGGAAACTTAGGAAGGTCTTTATATTGCCACAGATCATATCGGCCCATGAACTCGTTCACGTAAATTTGACGGAAAACCTCAAGAAACTCAAATTGGAGAAGCACCTTATCTATGGTCTCCAAAAAGACGCTCTGCTGAATTCTTGCCACATCATAAGAAATTTCCTTTCGTAAATTAGTATATATTTATTGTCACACCTGTACCTATTAGTTCTATTTTAATTTAGAGTAAGATAGTTAAAAACTTTATTTAAAAAGTGCAAACATCTGACTTGCAGCTAAACTTCCGCCTCCCAAAGAATGGGATGTTTAAACATAAAAAATAAAATAAAATAAAAATATTACTCAGATAAAGTTAAATACAAACGGATAAAAGCATGCCATAAGAAGGGTGATCCTACAATCTGTGCCAACTACCGTGGAATTAGTCTTCTAAATATCGCCTATAAGGTTCTAGCGAGCGTATTGTGTGAAAGGCTGAAGCCCACTGTCAACCAACCGATTGGACCTTATCAGTGTGGCTTTAGACCTGGAAAATCCACAATCGACTAAATATTCACAATACGCCAAGTCTTAGAAAATCCCCATGGAGAATCTACACACACCATCTTTTCGTCGATTTCAAAGCTGCATTCGACAGTACGGAAAGGAGTTACTTGTATGCCGCGATGTCTGAATTTGATATCCCCGCAAAACTAATACGGCTATGCAAGATGACGTTGCTCAATACCAGCAGCGGCATCAGAATCGGGAAGGACCTCTCCGAGCCGTTTGACACCAAACCTCGTTTCAGACGGGGTGACTCGCTGTCGTGTGACTTCTTTAACCTGATTTGGGAAAGGATCGTGCGAATCGCAGAACTTAATCGCTCAGACACAATATTTTATAAGAGCGTCCAATTTAAAGATTTTGATTAAGTTTAATTTAAAGGTTGATTATTTGGCGGAGTTCCTGCTCAAATTTGTGGTGTGCGTCATGATGTTTTTCCACAAATGGAAGAACCTACAGTTTTTGACGGAAGAACTTTTTCGTAGCAAAAATACGCTCGGAGAGCCGAGGGGCATCGCTGTTACCGCTTACTTGACCTCCTGAACACCACCATCTCGAGTTTCAAATTAAATTTAAAAAATCTGCTGCAACGATGGAATGCTCTCTCTTGTCTCATGAACGAGACATGAGTCGGTGCGTTGTCATGGTTCAAGATAATGGCTGAATTTCGGCGAGAGAAAATGCGTACTCACATCCGCTTCAAGATACGTCAAACTGTCCAGCCACTACAGAAACTTCTCTACGATTAATCACATCGTGGATATCAAAAAACAAACTATCGCCGTATTCACTGCATTTTAAAATGATTTCCGAGGGTTTTTTGGCAAATTGCATTAAAAATTAGACGGAAACACGTTGCTAGCAGCCTCGGTAGTCTAGGTTCACTAGCCTGCCATCTCAGAGGTTGTAGGTTCGGTCCTCGTACTTTTCCAAATTTACCAACTTTCCCAGTTTCTAAAAAAAAATCCTCCGATTCCATTCCTCAAACCCGAAACCTTATTTTTTCTATCTTTACTCCCGCACAATAGTCAGCGCATTTTTTGCATTCTGGCTGCTAAAGCAACCAAAAAACAAAGAAAAACACACAGTTATACATTGCATCTGTGGCGCCAGCCAGAGGAAGCAGGCAGCCGCAGTAATAGCGCAGACACACGGAATTTAGCAAATTCCTCAACCATCTGTGCGATCCTTCTGCCAGAAAAATGTGACACATAGATGGCGCTTCAAGCAGTAGGAAGGCTTTGTTCCTAAACAAGGATAGGTGGGCATTCCCACTACTTAGGACTGATAGCGGCTGGCTAATCGCCTGTCAGAAATTAAAAATATCATAGATTAACGAAACCAACGCAAGACTGAGTCTTGTCGAGGCCTTATGCTCCCGAGAGGAGTGAACAAAAAAAAAAACGTTGCTTCCAATGTAAGTCACTAGTTTTTACGACTTTACTAGAAAAGTCACTTTTCAAAAACACCCATAAAACACTTGCGAGAAGTGATATCGATTTGAAACATCGACTCAAACTAAAGAGAGGCCCCTAATTTTCGGACAGTGTTGCCAGTTTCCGAGTTATAACTTAATTCCCGGAATTTAATTGCCTCACCTCGTAGTAAGACTAATGCATAACACTATATTTAAGCAGACTTTATGTCCAACCTGTGTTGACCTTAACAGAATATTAGCCTTAGCTCATTTAATTTTTTCTTTAGAATTCAATAATTTACTATTTTTAATTTTCGCAACAACCCAAGGGCATCTATGTTACTCTACCGATATTTAGAATATTTCACGTAACTGTAAGTTTAAGGGGTTACATACGTCCAGTAAATTTATTTTAATGTTTCTTTACAAAGATTAGCATATAAAAAATCACATGACCCAAAGTACAATGGGTCTGCATCATTTCTCCTTGAAATGTTGATGGACCTGTAAACAGAAAAAAATTCTTATAAAATAAATTTGTGGTTATAGTCAGTCGAGCCGGATTTTTTAATTTCGAAAAATTTTGCAATTTACGGCATTTAATGTCATACTTTAATTATGTTTATAAAATTTTTTTATAAAAATATCAAAAATCCGGCTCGACAGACTGTAGAGTAAACACATTCAAATATTTAAAAACAAACACTGTATGAAAAAATATTAAAAACTGTATGAGTTATCATGTAGACCGTCCGGAAAAAGTAAATAGTTTCGATAAAAACGAGTTTAAACTTTCTGCCTCAAACGAAGGACAGCTACCTGTGCGCATCAACTCTCGTCGAGCAGTTACATTTTCTACCATAACTTTGTATCAATGTGGAATTTTTACAATCGACTTTCACAGAAATACGCCCAAAGCTATAAAGAATAATAATCTGTAAAAAAATCGATTTTTTGAAAATTTTGGACGTATGTAACCTCTTAAGTATTAAAAATGTGGAATAAAATAATATAAAAATCAAGAATTTGTTCAGAAAAACTAAGAGTGTAAAAAAACAAACTATTTCACGGAAGCCAAAAAACATTTATAGACAAATTTACTTTTCCAAATCCACTGTCATATCACTTCAAACATGTGTGTGTGCATGTGTGTAAATAGCCATCTCATTGTCTAATAAGCACTTAACGAGATAAGCCCAATTTCATTTCAAAGGAAATTTCGTTAAACTTTCTCGCGTAAACTTTTTGCCTCTATTTGTTTCATTTGGGGTTTTTTTGGCCTGGAATACGAGTACCCGATGTCATTTGATATGCTTTGGAGCAGCTGTGAATAAGGCTTGTCAAAATTACTCATACGCCACTGCACTCTACCCTAAGCCTATTTTAAATCACAATTGGTGAAAGTTGAAATTGAAATTTAAATATAAAAATTACTATTTGCACAAATTTGCGACTCATGAGTGGTGCACTTGAATAAAGTTATGTACATATGGAATTTGGAGAACTTCCTCCTACCTACGAAGGAATATTTGTGAAGTTAAGGCTGCCTCTTCCCATTTATAGTAAGTCAATAGTTATGTTGTGTATTGCTGTGGTATGATACCAATAATATCTACTAAATCCTTGGCATGGACACTTGTACATCAAATGGGCGTAGTCATCTTATTGTGTATTGATATTGGATAACCTTTGCTAGGTGACCAGCAAGAGACATAAAATAATTTTTTTAGACTAACAAGTAAGTATTTATTAAGGCTATACGTCTATTCGATTAATCGAGTAAGTTGAGAAGTATGTGGATCATTAATCAATTATTTGATTAACAAAAGTTTTGCTTAGCAAAAATGAGCAATACTTCAATAATTTAAAAAATTACCATTCAAACAACTTTTCACTTTGTTCATATGTCGTGTAATAATGCAAAGAGTTCCAACCAGTTTAATGTTCGCACATTTTAAGTTTCCTCATTTTCATTTTTACAGATATTAGTTTGAAAATTCGGTGGATTCAACTAAGTATGAGAAAAAAAATTGCTGAAAGCAACTCTGCAAACTTCGAAAAATTGTTTTATTCGAACAACATTTGATCGCTTTTGTAATAATCCATGATTTCCAAAAATGTTGCACGATTTTTTTTAATTTAGCACCCCGATCTGCCATTTATTTCCTCAATTATATTTAATATATAGAACTATGGACACATGTAACTTTACCGCAAATAAGACACACTTTTTTTAAAGCATTCCGCACTAATTTCAAATGAAGTATATTTTGCTGTAGAGGCACGTGGAATTTTTGGATTTGTAGGGTGTGAACATAGGAACACTGCTTCAAATCGTTTTTCACACGCTTAACTCATTTTGTAAAACCAACATAAGCTTTCTTAGTTTCTCATAAAGCTAACAAATTTCACAACGCGATTGCGAAAAAAATACGCGTATTTAAAAGCACTCGCATTTTTTTATAACGAAACTCTAAATTTAAATTTTGGGACAGACTGTAATTCCATTGCTCTCAAAGCCTCATGCCTGAAAGTATGCAATGAAAAATTTTAATACACCTATCCTATATATATACTATTTTACAACAAGAACAAGCACATATGATTATGAACGTGAGTAAATGCACATTTAATAAAAGCGGCACCATGAACACATTTCATGCATACATATGTAGATATATACATACATACATATAAGGCTCAACATAAACGCCACATTAATTCTTATACTCTCGCAGCACTTTGCTCCCGCTGCAGTTCAAATGCTGTTACATCAAGGATGATAAAATTGTGAGAGTAACTGCGACTGTCACGTCACCAAAGCTTTGACAGAGAAGCGAATCAAATGAAAGCAAAATGTGTAAAGTGAAGTTAGTTGATTACGATGTGGTTAGCAAACAAGAATGATATTAACAACATTACGCCCATCAGAGAGTGAGTGACGTCACATTAGCTGAATTGTGCAGTGCTGCCAACCATTTGCTTTTTGTGATAAATTTAGTGCTTTTTTATACCTTAACTGCTAAATTTTTTAAGTTTGATGTTTGTCTCGTTTTTTTAATTTAAAGCTATCGAAACTGTAATTAAAAAAAGACTGTATTATTAATCAAAAGAAGGTTAAAAAAGGTTACTCTGAGAAGAATTTAGTGCTAATGAAAATTTGCTGATTCTTATAAAATTTGATATTTTGAAAGTGCAAATTTAATTTTTTGCTTCTTTTAAGTTAATGCAAGAATATTAAATGTTCTTCTGGCAACTCTTCTTAACATTGAAAACCTTTTTACACATTTTAAAAAGCGTTTAAATTTACTGAATGCGAATTAAACCATAGAAGCGTAATCGTTTCTTATGGTCCTCAATCGTTAATGCGACATAGGACATCAAGAGGTGTATTTATAGTAAAAATTTGCAACAAAATATCAGAAAATACTGAAGAAACCTTAAGGGCATTGTTTCCAAAAAGAGGACCTTATCTTATTACATAACCTCAAATATAACAAAAAAGAGTATCTCTTAAAAAACCCCAAAGATTAAATTGAACATAACTATAACACATTTAATTAGGAAAACGCACATTTTAAAGACAATTTGTCACGCATGCAAAGTTCTTTAAGTAATTCAATAAAAAGTTGGTATTTTATTTTCTTTAAATGAGCATTTTAGTGGATTTTTATATCTAAAGCTGTAGTAGCGAGAGAGAGATTTGACTGCTGGAAAGAGAAGAACATCAACAATAACCTCAACCGTGGATAATGTGGCCAGATGTTAAAAAAAGTAAAGTTAAATAAAACTGAGTGGATTATTGAACTAATTGCTAAGAAATGTATATTTTGCAAGATTATAAACATTACATTTTAATTAGAACAGGCTATAAAATTTTCGTGAAGAAAGAACTAAAACTCCGAGACTAAATAACATAAAAAATGCTGAATCAAGTTACGAAAATGGTAATCTGGCCATACCGGTTAGCAATTGTGCTAATATGACGTCACTTCTTGTCAAATTCGCTGAAAGCAAAGTAACGGTACCACGATAGGCGCCATCTCATCATTATTTCCATCAAGGTTAGCAAATTATGGAAAATTGTGTGTTTTACAAATGACCAGAACGGGGATTCAATCA
This sequence comes from Anastrepha obliqua, assembly GCF_027943255.1. Lineage (NCBI taxonomy): Eukaryota > Metazoa > Arthropoda > Insecta > Diptera > Tephritidae > Anastrepha > Anastrepha obliqua. The sequence continues at coordinate 56,918,336 of NC_072892.1, read as the reverse complement.
CGAAATTTGTATTGATTTCGATGAAGGCGGTGATCTACTGTATGCAGTATAGAAAGAGCCTCTAATACAAAGATCCCATACCGCTGGATTAGCTCATACTAGCTGCTAGTACATATACAAAATTCGAAACAATTTGAGTTACCGCGAGAGTTACAAGCAAGAACTTGTTTTACTGCCACAAGTCGTGTAAGAATGAGTCTTGTGGTGCGTGTGACCACTGCCCCTTTTTCTTTCACTGAGATTACGTGAATCAACTGATAGCCCTACCAACTGCCCACTAGAATTGGTTTTTTGTGGCCGGAGTTTCGAACATTTGCACTTCCGAATGATAGTCATGCACCAACCCATTCGGTTACGGTGTCTTCCAAACCACCTTTGCGTAGAGAAAACACCTAGCCAGCTCATCAGCCATACAGTTTTCTTTTACAATGCTTGTGCCTTTGAGCCCATTTAGTAAACATACTTTAATAAGGGTTAAGCATGGATGACCATCACGATGTACAAAATGCAAGGATGTGACCAACATCAGGCCGTTAAACGGGCCTCAAAGTACGTTTACAAATGCGGTAATTAGGAATAAATCCACAAAATTAATCTGCCCGTTCACATATGGCAGATTACCTGCGAAATTGACAATCAGCTGTCAATACTGTTGTAAAAGGTCTATGAAGAAAATTGCTTTAGTGGAGTAGTTTTGAGTTTTTGGTTTGTTTAATTATTATTAACGATATGAAGAAAAGATAAGGGGAAGGAATATGGCAGCAATACGCAAGCGAAATTCGATATTACATTTTAGAGTAAGCAATAAGAGGGCCCACGTTTAAGGACACACTTTTTTTTTTTGTTATATGGAAGCATAATTAATAATACTTTACAAAAATTTTATTAGAATTATGTCTACAAACCTTTTTTTTTTTTGCTGGCGTCCATTTTACTTAGTTTTTACTTTGACGTCTCCCTTTCCATTCGTAAAAATAATTATCTATAACACAGAAAACACAGGGTGTCTGTAAAAAAGTATGATATAAGATAATTTTATAAACTCAGATTTCAAGAGAGATATTTTAAATGGGTGATCTTGGGAGTTAAGCACGAAATTAGCGAATTTTAAGGAATATATGTACTGATTTGTTGAGGTACCAGGGATTATGACAGTGATTTGTTTACAACAGAGGTCGGCAAAAACTGAGAGAAAAGAATTCAAAATGTGTGACCACCATCAGATAGTTAACCGGTTCTCAACGAATTTGAAGGGATCAGCTGATTTGCGGACGCAACAGTCGTTTGTTTGCGACTAAACGGAGATTGTATTGGTGATTTAAGCAGAAATCAACGTAGGCATTGGTTATGTTACTCTGTTCCCGTGTGAACAACCAAAGAGAATAGCTTACCGGGTTCAGCCTTCAGCTAGGGTAAAAAACGAAATCGAGCGAGTAAACTGCGACTTCCAAGGATGATGGATTACTAGGTTTGGCCAATAACAAGATGAAAAACAAAATTGTGAGGAGAACTTCGGCTGCACGTCACGGGAGTATTCGCCAGCCAAAATCTGCACGATAATTTCACATACATATATTCACACACTCGTCCAATCAGTCATTGTTCAAGCGCCAACGAAGCAGCATGAGTGAAGACTATGTACATTTTTTTCGTATATCACCAACACAATCTCAGTTTTTTCGTATACAAACCGTTATCATGGCCCCTGGCACGTCAGCCAATCATCTGATTATTTCAAATTTATTGAGAGCCGGTTAACGGCCTGATATTGGTCACACCTTCTGAATATTTTTCACCATGTGAACAACAACTAATTAGAAGGTCATAAGAATACGTGTGAAATGAACGGACACAATTCCTCTGTCGAATTCGCTATAATGGGGCAGCCGAAGTTATTCTCACACTTTTACTTTTACTTCGAATAGCCAAACATTGTGCTCCATCACCCTGAGAAGATCATCTAAAGGTTAAGGGTGTTTGCGCGATCGACTCTTCGCTCATTTCCCTTCCCACCTCATTTGGCGCGATCAACTGCAGCTGAGCTATTGCTTGGTATATGCGTTTCATTATATACAAATGTATTCGGTTTGTCGCATTATATGAACCGATAACTGTAACAACTGTATTTTAAAATAGTAGAAGTACCAACGATGTAAATGCATACGTGCTAAAAACCACTTGCCTAAATGCTTAACATTTTTAATACAAATTTAATACATGGGCGGAAAAGTCCCAGTCCTCACACATAGATGGCACTAGTTTTATTGAATTCATCTCTTTTTCAGTTAATATTAAGCTTAAAAAGACAGCTGTTAAAATTTCACGATATTCTATTCATTAGTTCGTGAGTTATTGTGCTAAGAGTGGTGCTACTTTTGTTATTTTCAAAACAATATAACCAAAAAAGAATTTTGTGTTTTAGTTTTGCATTGCTTCTTGATGGGAAAAAATAGCGTTTAAGCGAATCAATGGATTGAAAAGTGTTATAGGGAATCCGCTCCATCAGAAACACCAATGAAAGGATGGTTTGAGGGCTTCGTGAACTGAACGTGGTCGCAGAGACACCGATGATGCACACTGCAGTGGACGTCCAAATGAGTGATGAGCAAATCAGTAACACCAGAAAACAACAAACAAATCCACAAAATCGTTTTGAATGTGCAAAAGGTGAAGGTGCGTGAGTTAGGTGACATCGTAAAGATATCAAAAGAACTTGTTGGCTTTATATTGCATGAGAATTTGACAATGAGAATTTGACACTCTGTTTAGAGTGGGTGCCGCGTTTGTTCACTGTTGACCAAAAACAAGAACGTGTTGATGATGGAAAACAGTAGCAAAACTACAAGAATTGAACTTCGAACTGCTCCCACATCCACCTTATTCGTCAGATTTGGCGACTAAAAAATAGGATCGCCGGTAAGAAATTTCGGCCGAATGAAGAGGTTATCGCTGCAAGTGAGGCCTATTTTGAGGCAAAAGATAAATCGTACTACAAAAGTGGTATTGAAATGTTAGAGCTGCGCTGGAATAATTGCGTTGCTCTTGATGAAAAAAACGTTGATAAATAAAGTTAATTTTGAACAAAAAAAAACGTGTTTTCTTTGTTAGGCCCGGGACTTTTCAGCCCATGTGTTATGTATGTGCATATGCAAAAAGCATAAGTGTATAAATTCCGCAAGGAAAATAAACGGTTCCTTTTTTCGGAAAGTGGAGTTGTTGTTGCTGTTCTAGCAGCAAAAACATTCCCCATGTATATAAACAATGCACTCAAGCATAGATTATTTACTTAAAATATAAAAACAGTTAACTTGCTGGTTTATAAATATAAAGGCGCGCTTTTGCGAAATCATTAGTTAATCTCATTAGTACCTCGAACTTTCAAGACTACAAACATGTTGCGGTGCAGCATAAAACTTTTGTTAACAATTTTCGTAATTTCAACGGTGCAGGCAGCCCCTTCTCATTGTTCCAGTGAATGCTTGGAGAATAAATTAGACCTAATATTAGAAAAGTGAGGTTTACCTCTTTTTTTTTTTTTTGTCTGCGGATATTTTTGCCTTTACGACTATTTGACTATTTATTTGGCTTTCAGATTGGCGGTATATAATGGCAGTGTGGGACATCTAACCTCACTACCAGAAATCGAAACACCAAGATCATGTTTAGATGAAAAGAACCAAAAAGACAAAAAGGATGAGAAATCAAAGCGTTCAGTGGACAGCCGTCACATGCGTCATTATCGTCGCCGCGATACCAGCAGCAACGAAAGCAATAGCAACAGCAACAGCAACAGCAATAGCAATAGCAACAGCAATAGCAATAGCAACAGCAACCCCAAATGTTCCGAGCGCTTAGCACAGATTTGTCAAAGTAGCGGTATAAGTGAAATCCAGGTGGACGGTGGTGTATCACCCTTCAAAGTGCTCTGCGATGACGATCGTTGGGTGGTCATCATGCAGCGTTTGGATGGTTCCGTTGCCTTTCACAATCGCACCTGGGACTCGTACAAAATGGGTTTCGGTACTATTAGTCAAACGAGCGAATTCTTCTTGGGCCTACAACATTTGCATGAATTCACTGTTAATGACTACTTTGAGCTACGCATTGATTTGGAGGATTTCAACGGTGTAGAAAAATATGCACAGTACAGCGATTTCAACATCCTGGGTGAAACTACCGCGTATAAATTAGGCGTCTTGGGAGCTTACGAGGGCACAGCTGGCGATTCGTTCAAGTACCATGAAGGTCAGCAATTTAGTACGGTGGATCGCGATAATGATGCCAGATCGCAGGGTAGCTGCAGCGAGGAATACAATAGTCCAGGGTGGTTTAAAAATTGCATGGATGCGTAAGTATAGCGGAACTTCTTTACAGTTCATTCGGTAGCATTACAAATACCTATAATAATTTTATATAATAATACTATAGCAGTCTGCACACTGAGGTCGTTATTGTCATATTTCGTTATTCCGTTATCTTTGCTGTGTACGAACTATGCGACAAATAATGAGCTCTTGTCAGTGTGAGGCCAGCTTATGTAAGTAATCTTCTATTCTAATTTATGATTTTTCTTCTTATTTTCAAGTAATATTCTTGGCAACTATTTGCAAGGCGATACAGATAAGTTCAAGGAGGGCATGTTTTGGGAAACTTTCCGTGGTCCAATGTATTCCCTTAAGCGGGTTAAAATGTCTATACGTGCACGGTGTTAAGATTTGTAAGAATATTTGTGTATCGAAAATGTCATGAATAAAATATTTGTTTTATTTGTTAATTTATGTTTTTAAGGAAAGTTAAACAAAAAAATAAATATATATCTCCTATTTTTAAATTAACTACTGGCGATCCTCATATTATTTAATTTACAGTAAAAGCGTAAGAAAGAGTACAAATTTTCATATAAAAAAAATATAAAATAAAATTTGGCTTAAGGGCATAAAAAAGAAATAATATAATTACTTTGATATCAGCTAAGATGAATTCTTTCATTTGACTTCATTTGATTTTTTTTTTTCATAAAAAAACTTCGCACCTTTCGATTCCCTATCTGCTAAATGCAAGCAAACTGGTTTATTTTAAGAAACTTCACTCCGCTTTTCCTCTATTGTCAGCGCAAATAGTTCCGTTATTGAAAAATAAAAACGCTATACAAGCATTTGGACCTCTTGCATATGCTTCTCTTTACAAAAAATGCAAAAAGCTCTGATGGAAATTTGTAGCCCGCATACTTCTCTGAAGTTTCCGCTATTATCACTATCCAGGAGGGTTAGCAACCACTTAAAAGCAATGGAAGACCTATACCCGCTATATCGTTGTTGTTGCAGTAGTGCATCCAGCTCTGTCAGGCACGGTGAAGTTACCGGTCACAGGTCGTCGTCGTCGTCGATCTCATCTAACGGTAGGCTATTTCAAGGGGGTGAGTTTCCGTAAGCCTGCATAATGGAACGTTTGAAATTACTTTAACTAAAAAGAACTAAGTAAATAATTGTTGCTTACACTTCTGTTAGGTGTTTGGCCGAGCTCTTCCTCCTCCATGCGTCTTGATGTTGTTTCACAAAGGGAGGGACGTACAGTTTTAAGCCGACTCCGAATGACAAATGGTTTTTTGGGAAGAGCTTTTCATGGCACTCGTAGGTTTGTCATTGGCTGCCAAGGACCGCTATTGGAAAAACTGTTTCCATCATTTGCTGTTCCATGCGGCCGCCGTGGCCGAATGGGTTGGTGCGTGACTACCATTCGGAGTTCAGAGAGAGAACGTCGTTCCAAATCTCGGTGAAAGATCAATAGCGGTCGCTCCTCGGCAGACAATGGCAAACCTCCGAGTATATTTCTGCCATGAAAAAGCTCCTCATAAAAAATATCTGCCGTTCGGAGTCGGCTTGAAACTGTAGGTCCCTCCATTTGTGGTACAACATCAACACGCACCACAAATAGGAGGAGGCGAAAAACCCAAAGACTGTGTACACGCGAATTATATATATTTTTATATATAGGTATATATATATATATATTTATATATATGTATATATGCATGAATATTCGAACCTATGCACTCCCGAATAGTAGTCACTGGCCTACGCGGCCGCACTAGAGAGTAGAATTAAACTTAAAAGGTCATAAAATTTACTATTTATAAGAGAAGCGCTATTCAGGGTTCGCAGTTCGTAGTAATACTCAAATTAAAATTAAACCTTAAATGTTTCACTTAAGAAATTTATGTTGTTTGATGGTATGAACCACAATTTGGCATATAGAAAATTTTAATATATACCAAAAAATATGTTTTTCATAATTAATTCGTATCGTGGAATCTCGCAGAAAAGTCCTTTGATCCAACTTTAAAGGCATGATAAGTAGCCATTGAAAAATAATTTACTAATGCGGCAAATCGAATGAATTAAAGAAAATGGTCACGCTACGAATCAAGAGGTTACAACTAAAAATCAAATATCCAGAAATATTGTGATGCGCTAAATAAATTCAATGAAGCAAATCAACCCAACCAAAAATTTGTCAAAATACAATCAATAATAGAATCAGAAATGAAAATTCATTTTAAACTAATCGTCAAGATATAAAAAGTGTCAGTTACCACGCCCGACACGTAGAAAGCATTCCATATCAAGAAAAGCGCAAAAGAACGGAGTTCGTATTACACGTGTGCTGTTTCATTCACGAAATCACATTCAATAGTTATAATAAATCACAATACTCCGTATAATTCAAATATTAATAACAAATGCACAAAGCACCAGAAGGAAAGTTAAAATTTGCTGCCTTTCTCACAACGTCAAACGGTAGCGGAAAAGGAAATTAGCGCAATGTTTGCCCATGTACACCCTGTGCTTAAATTACAAGCTAACATGGATAACTAGTAATAGTCAACTTTATATTATAAATGTGCCTGCTATTATTTAAGTACATTTATATTATTTTAAATGACACATGTTTTATTTTATTTTAAATTTCACATGTTCCAAATATAGCATAATATTCTTGATTTTGAATGAAATCTTTTCTAATTTATTAATTTTCACATGATATCGATAACCAGTAACAACCACCACCTCAGTCAGCTGATTTCTCAATTATCGAGAAATGTCAATTTTTCGCTGACGCAAAATGGAATTTTATACGCGATGTAATTGAATATTTTTCCAAATTGTTTTTAAGGTTTCTGTTTTTGCTAGATTATTAGAACAATTATAACAAATCTTATAAGTTGTGCTAAACAGGTGAAAAATTATTGGAAGACATGAAATTTTGTCTATTTATCAAGCGTGTATTTTTCTTGGCAGAAAAGTCGTATCAGCCCAGTGACAAACATAGAGAACAATAAAAGAGTCGCCAAAGGCACCGGCTTGGGAATAATTCTACAGAAACACTTATATTTCGAGCAATGCCGAAAATGGCACAAGTAAAGGATTTACATTTAGGTAAAACCTTGAATGATTTGGAAAAACATTCCGAGATTCCAGAGGCGCGGACGAAGAAAACTCATATGTAAGCGCATACACATGCAAACATATGAATAATTATAATGTACATATTTAATTGGCCATATGCCCAAATAAAACTCATTTCAGATTGGTGGAGTCGGCTCGAAAGCTATTACGTGAAGCGGACAAATATTTTCGAGAAGGTGATGAAGAACTGGCCTATGTATTATATATGAAGTATTTCAACTTACTTCATTGCATACATTTGAAGCCTGACTACCCAGAACATAAGCAGACTGTACGGCAAATACTGGGCGGCAATTCCAACAACAAATTGACCATGAACAAGCTGGAGCAGCTTAGCTCTTCACTGAGTCGACGTTATGAAGCAAAACAACTTGCTAATGGAGCCAAGCAATCTGCAACATTAGTGGCACCTACATTGAAATATAACGAACGTGTACGTGACTACAACGAGCTAAGCGCTTCAGAGAAATTTGACCTGTTGAAAGGGGATACGCCAAGCACAGCGGCTACGAATTTATCAGGTAGTTACTACACGCTGCAACCATTGGGCGTCATAAAATGTGAAGAAATGTTTGAGCTTATGAAGAAGAATAATGTGCTAATAATGGATTGTCGACCGGCTAAAGATTATGAGACATCTTATCTAACATATCCCTACTGTTTTAATGTGCCCGAGGAGCATATAGTTGCAGGGTAAGTGCGCAACTTTATAATTCTATATATCATATAAACATTGAGTGTAATTTATAGCATGTCGGCTGGAAAATTGCAAGACAAATTAGACAGTAGTTCAAAAATTTTATGGTCGGCGCGCTCAGTAAAGGAACAAATCGTCTTAATGGATTGGAATACAAGAGATGCCAACCCTTCGGCAACTTCGCCTATTGCCATACTGCTTGATATACTACGGAATGTAAGTTTTTTTTTTAATTTGTATGCACAAATATCACTTACATATAATATACATTTGTAGTGGGATCCCGACGTAATTTACCGTTCACCTATTAAAATTCTACAAGGCGGCTATGAGTTCTTTATTATGATGTACCCGACCCTGTGCACCAATCCTAGTGTGCAAGCGCCTCAACAGAATAACAATGATTTGGATTTAATAGATGACATTGAATATCCTTCAATAAATGATATTACAATGAAGGAAGATATAAGTGGTCAGAGCTACACATCCAGACCAGGAAGCAGTATGTCGCGTCCACTTACCTTCACCGTCTCACAACCACCACCGAGCGTAGATCGCACTAGTAAAATGGCTGCTATGAAGACGTATGAACAAAAGCAAAAACCTATTGTGGAATTAGCTAAGGAGCAGGAGGAATTGTTGGAGAAAGCGCAAGCTAATGATGAACAATTGAAAAAGGCTTCACAAAAATTGGATACGATATTCGAAAAAAATAAGCATAGTCCAGATAAAAAACCGATGACGGCAACCGAAACAGAATTGCTTTACTATATAATGCAGTTGGAAAGTGAAGCTGCAGATTATGTATGAAAATTTAAAGTTTATATTTGTAAATTAAATATTTTATGACTTCGTTTTTTTTCGCTAATTTACAGAAAACTGAAAACGATCGTCTGCTAGATGAAATTGAAAAGTATAAAAACTTTAAGAAGGAACAAGGTGATGAGTTAACGCCCAACGAAAAGGAAGATCTTGAGAATACTGCACGCCAGATTGAGCATAAAATACAAGAACGACAAAAGCTCAATGAGCAGCTAGAACGGGAGAAAGAACAACGTGATCAGCAGTTAGCTATGACCATTGCGCGCGCAAGGGTACCAATAGACAGAGGAGATGATATGTCCAAACCAAAAATACCACAATTCGATCGATCTGTGAAACCGCATTTGTCCACAGTGACACAGAGCAATGCCACAACTTATATAGTAGATAGACAACGCGATTTCTCACCATTACCCGGTGCAATGGTAAGTACGTAGACGCACGTTGCAATGCATACAAATGAATCACGTTTGAAGTGTCAAAAAAAGATTGAACAACGTAAAAGGAACTGGCAGACTCATGTGCGCCGCTGGCGTCACGGTGTAAACAAATTTCTTGTTTTCTTATTTATTATTGAGCCGTACACTTAAACAAATGTGATGAATTGTAGGGCTTGCTTACAAACTTACTCACGGCATGTGAAGGTACCCCACAAGATACCAACCACCTATTCACATGCGCTATTGAACGCACCCACCTAAAACTGCTCGCTCTCTGGATGCAACCCGTCGAAACAGTTTTCAGTAAGTTTCCTAGGCCTAATGTTAGATGTGTTAGACGATATTGTTGAATGACAGCATCACTCCGGCAGGGCTTATTGTACTGCTACAACAACAACAACAAATTTACTCAGTACAGAGGCATGTAAACCTACATAAAATTTGAGCAATAAAATATAATATCTATATTTTAGAAAAAAGATTCTTCGAAACTTCTATTGCTCCAGTTTATCTATAGCTGCCAAATTTCTAAAAACGAAAAATGTTTTGCGAAATGTTAAAACAACAACTATTATACCTATTTATATATTCACATGTGTATGTTTTTAAAATCGATTTGAGTACATAACACAATATCTGCCCATTTTGCATCATTCCTTTCTTAGTCACGTTTCGCAACATTATACGAGCGTCTTTTAACGACCATGTCAGCAGTCTAGGTTGAATGTGTTAATGACCGACTCTTATTTTCACTAACGTGATCCTCCCCTCTGCAGCTGTTCCATGCGCTCATATACTATATACATACATACATACATATATGTTCAACGTGCAAACATACGCGTGCACATGCACTTACTTACAACAAGTACTGTCTTCTGCCACTTGAAAAGTGTGGAATGCGCCAAGTTTCAATGGCCACCTGCCTATCAAGCCTAAAAAATCAATGTTTGTTGCGTGTGTGCATTTGTCACACACTATTACTCGTGCATATGTACATACATATGTACATGTGCATGTACAAACACACATGCCAATGCTTGCCAGTCACAGCGCCTAAGCATAGGCTAGTTCAAAAACTGACTTCATACTATTACTTTCTTCTAGTGTGTGCCTTTGTTATAGTTAAATATTTTTTAGATACCGCTTAATTTCATATTCTCATGCGGCGCATATGTTTAGGGTAACCCAACTGTCATTTGTTAGTCCGTCTGACCATTGGTGTTTTTTTTTTTGTGTGTGCTGCTCAGCGACTTGCCCAATAGATAACTTGTGTGAGGTACCTTAGTCTGTCGTTGTCTCTACTCAAAGCATGTTGTTGTGCGCGCAATCCGAAACGCCACCAATCGCCAACTCAAAGCCAAACATTTTACAATCGTTTACATATTTTACAAGCAACAAAAGTAGTATTAGAAGTAATAATTTAAGATGATTGTGGTTGCAGGCGTGAAATTGAATATACCGGCGACGCATATTTTAATTTACACATCATTTTTTCCACTAAAACGGGTGCGTTAAAAGATTCCTTTGCCATGCATTGAAGGATAAATTATGTCTTGCATATTTTTCGGCTGCACGTAGTAGTAAAAGTGTATTGGGCGCACAGTTGTGTTAAGTTGCAGTTAAAAGTAGAATGTGCTGCTCTAAACGAAATCCTTTTGAACATTTGAAGCAACTGCTAACTGAAAACATAATAGTTTATCTTATTAAAAAAAACATAATTGAATCGTTTTAATATCTTAATATTATTTTTAAAGGCTTGTTTAAAGTTTTAAAAATGTAAGCTGCTCATTTCGTTTCAGTTTATTCTCATATTTGAGCACTTTCAAATAAAGAAATCCCAGGCTGGAAGATTTTTAAGTGTAACACATGAGCGGAAAAGTCCCGGGCCGGACAAAGAAAACAAGTTTTTTTTTGTGTTTGCTCAAAATTAGCTCTATTTATCAACGTAATTTCCATCAACACCAGCCAGCGCCGCTCTAACATTTCAATATCAATTTTGTAGAACGATGTATCTTTTTTCTCAAAATAGGCGGCCTTAGTTTCAGCCTTTCAGTTTTCTTATCGGCGAGCATTTTTTAGGTCTGCGAACTGCCAGTAGTCGCTGGGAGCCCAATTTGGCGAATACGGTGGATGTGGGAACAGTTCGAAGTTCAATTAACATAGTCTTGTCATTGTTTTGATTGACTTGTAACACGGTGCGATGTCTTAATGAAACGAAACAGTGAGCAACTACTTCGAACAGAGCTTTCTCATAGTGAAATACTCATGCAATATAAATCTAACTCGTTCTTTTGATATCTTTACGATGTCACCTAACTCACGCACCTTCACCTTTTGGACATTCAAAACGATTTTGTGGATTTTTTTGAAGTTTTCTGGTGTTACTGATTTGCTCATTACTCATTTGGACGCCCGTTGCATTGTGCAACATCGGTGTCTCTACGACCACGTTTAAAGTCAGCAGACCATCGTTTTGTTGTTGTTTCTTAGGAAGCGGAGTCCCCATAACACTTTTCAAGGTATTGCTTCGCTTGAACGGTATTTTTCCTCATTAAGAAGCAGTGTAAAATTAAAACACGGAATTATTGTCGATCCATTGTTTTGAAAATAACAAAAGTAGCGTCACTTTTAGCACAATAACTCACGAACTAATGAATAGAATATCATGAAATTTTAGCAGCTGTCTTTTTAAGCTTAGTACTAACTGAAAAAGAGATGAATGCAACAAAATTGGTGCCATCTATGTATTAGGTCCGGGACTTTTCAGTCTATGTGTTATCTTATTAAAACAAAATAATTAAAAATATTAAAATAAATAATTTTCAATCATTTTAACATCTTAACATTATTTTGAAAGACATTTTTTAAACTTTTCAAAATGTAAGCTGCTCATTTCGTTTCAGTTTATTCTCATATTTGTACACTTTCAAATAAAGATATCCGAGGTTTAATGATATTTAGGTTTACATTCCTTTATTATTGGCGCTTTCGCCCTTTTTGGGTGTTTGACCGAGCTCCTCATCCAATTTGAGGTGTACGTCTTGATGTTGTTCCACAAATGGGGTTACCTACAGTTTTATGCCACCCAAGAACGGCAGATGTTTTTTAAAACGAGCTTTTTCATGGCAGAAATACACCCAAAGGTTTGGCATTAACTGCCGAGGAGCGACCGCTGTTAGAAGAAGCTTTTTTTATCAATCGATGTTTTGTTCCCGGGGTTTCAAAGTCGTGCACTTTCGATTGATAATCACACACCAACCCATTCGGATATGACGGTCGCCACCTTTATTACTGTACATAAAAAAAATAAGCGTCTGTGAGTGTGACGTCTTAATTATTAACTGAAGCTATATTTCTAAAGTATTTTAACATGATTTTAGACGCTGGAGTCACTGATTGCCTCTTAAACATATATTTTAGGCTTCATATATGTATGTATTTGACTCTTTATATTTTATTTGAGGTTAGAAAAATATTGTACGCTATTTAAGAGATTTTTCATCATACAAATATAAAATAGCGTCTATATATATGTATATATATATAGATAATTGGCGCTTACACCCTTTTTGTGTGTTTGGCCGAGCTCCTCCTCCTATTTGTTGTGTGCGTCTTGATGTTGTTCCACAAATGGAGGGACCTACAGTTTTAAGCCGATTCCGAACGGCAGATATATATTTTTTATGAGGAACTTTTTCATGGCAGAAATACACTCGGAGGTTTGCCATTGTCTACCGAGGGGCGACCGCTGTTAGAAAAATGTTTTTCTTAATTTTGGTGTTTCACCGAGAATCGAACCTACGTTCTCTCTGTGAATTCCGAATGGTAGTCACGCACCAACCCATTCGGCTACGTCCTAGCGACTATTTTGGGCTTTAAATGTAATAATAATACTGCTTAGATATTTAGCATTAGACAAATTAGTAAAATACCTACAATTTATTCATACATTTTAGAGAAAATGCCCACTCCTCACACGGTTACATATTCAATCAATTTACAAAGCTACACAAAGAAAATTTAGTACTCATGACGTAACAACACAAAAGGAATTTGATCCTGGTGATGAAAATGATTGTGGTAACTTTTTGCCAAAAGATACAACAACGTTTTTTGACCGTATACAGATCAATTTAGATAGAAACGTGGTACTGGAAATCCATTCTACGTACCACTGATGAGAGACTCCAAAGTCGATGGCGATGCATTTTTTATTTTAATTTTTATTTTTATTGTGAGAAGGTGCGATTTCTTATCATGCAGCAGAACACATCTATGCCTGCGGCCATAAGTTCAGAAGAAAGAGAGTCAGTGGCAGGTTATGTCAGTTCCTTTTTTGAAATTTATTGCCAAAATAATGAGGAGTACTTTCCCAAACTACTTTTCGTGTGCTGACACGAGAAAATAAACTTTTTCGCAGCAAAATGAGTTGGCAAGAATTTTCCTTGATATTTCTGGCCGAAAGTAACATTGCAATTGATTTAATATACTTTCTAACATTTGCTGGTCATGCAAATTGCTTTTGAGAAATGGACTGCTGAAAAATAAAAAGACGCTTTCAAACTACTTCTCGGGTGCTCACACACATATCTGACCGCAACTTAAATGTAAGAAAATTTTTTCAAGTTTAAAATAGGAAATTAATGACCACCTTCATAAAAATTTGTTTTTCAAATCCTTTATAAAATGCCATTTCCAGATAATTTTTCTTTTATAAAACCTTTCCTTTTTTTATTTATTTACAATATTTTTTTTTTTTTTACTTCATTGTAAATTTATACGAGTATTAATCAATCTCGCTTTTAATGTTCGATTCAGTTCCGTTTGAATGTGTTAAAAATATCGATTTGTAAGATGTGGCATTTTTTTTATTATTATATTATTCACCCCTAAAGACAGTTGCTGAAAGATTCGAGTCAATACTTATTAGTTATTTACCATATATTCATTTCGTAAAGAAATATTGCAATTTTTTTTGCTGAATGACAAAGTAGTAACTAAAATTATTCGAGGTCAGCTCCTACCACTCCTGTGTGTGGTTCCCATACAGACAATGCATAGTTGGGCCGCAAACAAAAACTCATTTTTAGTTTTATAAATAAATATCAATCAGTTCAAGGTTACTCACATTTATTTTTACTGCTTTCTTAGGGCCGCGGCTTGACCGGCTTAAAGAACTTGGGCAACACCTGCTACATGAACAGTATAATTCAGTGCCTCAGCAATACCCCACAACTCACCGAATACTGTATAACCGACAAATATAAGAACTACATTAGTCGCAGTAATAAGACGAAAGGTCACATTGTCGAGGAAGTAGCGGCCCTCATTAAAGTTTTATGGAATGGCAACTACAAGTGTGTGGCCAGCAAGGACTTGCGTGTAAGTATATAATAAAATTCAAAATATAAGCGAAGTGTATCACATTTGCACATATGTACATATACACCAGTGTGCACAATAATACCAGTGACTCATATTGTAAAATTTTGACTATTTACTTAATTTTGCCCATGTTTTTCCTTTTTTGATAAAGAAATATAGTTTACATTACAACAATACCCATATAACTTGAAGTTTCAAACTTTAGGCATCTTCTTTGCGCTAAGCGTTAGCAAGTGGCAACTACTATAAATGAAAATATCTTGGCACCGCTGGAATAGAGCTGCCTAAAATTGCATTTGTTTGTAAAATAGTCGCTAGCGGCAAATCTCGCTCGCTAACTTTGTTGTTGTTTTCGCATACAAATTTTTCGTCAAGTTAGTCGTGCAGAGAAGTAGCGAATAGAAGAGGCCTTTTGTATACAATTTAAAAAAAATAATTCAACAACAAAGTTTTTAGAACAATTTCATGTTTGCCATTTTATGGCCCATTAAATTTTTGTAAATTAAAGTGCAAATTTGAGGTGCTAAAAAATCGCAATGATTTTTCACATTTTTTCTTTTTTTTTGTTGGTCTTGTGCACTTTCTCCACATAAAAAAATCAACTCGAATTCTGAACCACTTTAAACTGGCACAATATTATATAAAAATTGAATGGGGTACAAAACTGCATACTCAGAAAAATTCTGACTAAAAATTTTAAATTTTTATAAAATTGTTTGAATTTTTTTTTTTTTTTTTTTTTAATTTATAAATTTTTTTTAAATTTATACATAGTCTGAATGTTCGAGTTATATGGTTTTTGTGATAGTATTAACAATATAAAAAAATAAAAAATTGTCAAAAGTTTGCAATACGCCACACTGCTATTATTATGAACACACGTGTATATGTATGTAATTTGTCCTTACGCACATATAGGCATACTTTTGTCTATAAACAGTATGTGATAAATGTGTGAATAGCTGGTTGGTCTATTTTTGGTTTTTATCTGTCCATATAAAACACAAAAGAGTTCATTAATTAAATATTTTCCCCTCCATCTTGCCCTCCACACCCATCATCAATCCCGACACAGTACGTTATGGGACAATATCAGCAAATTTTCCGCGGTATCGAACAGCAGGATTCGCACGAATTTCTGACCATACTCATGGATTGGCTACATTCTGATTTGCAAACGTTGCATGTACCCGAAAAGACACGTGATAATATAACACCTTCCGAGAAGGCGTGGCTGGAATTCACCAAAGCAAAAGAGAGTCTCATATTGCATTTATTCTATGGCCAAATAAAAAGCACCGTTAAATGTGTCGACTGCAACAAAGAGTCCGCTACTTATGAGTGTTTTTCGAATTTAAGTCTGGAACTGCCTTCAAATGCAAACGTTTGTTTTCTCACCCAATGTATGGACATGTATTTTAGTGGTGAACTTATACATGGCTGGAATTGTCCGAATTGCAAGAAGAAACGTGATGCTGTGAAAAAGTTGGATATTTCAAAACTGCCACCTGTCTTGGTAATACATCTCAAAAGGTGAGAAATGAGTTGTCATATTTCAGTTATACAGTAAATTAGATTTTTTCCGGACGCATAGTTAAGGGCAGGGGGGGCATAGTGCACTAAATAATTAATACGATAAGCAGATAGTTAAAACACTGAAAAACTCAAGATGTAGTGATAATGAGACTCTTATTTCAACTACCAATTTAGTGGTAGTGCAGAATGCCCAAACCTGGTTAACCAGTTAACTGTGTTTGACGAGTATAGATAGGAAAAAAAGTGGTTACCTTAGGTATTTAAGTTGTAATAGTTGTAAAAATAAAACATATTCTTAAATTTCAATATGTTTAGAATAATTTGAGACTATGCCGGAATAAAACAAAAAATAAAAAGTAATAATAAAGAAAAATAAATATATGGAAAAATAGTATGCGCTTGGCAACCATCGTTCGATTTTCGCGACACAAATTTGTGCGCACTGGAGCACATTTGTAAATGAAGCAACATAGTTAACTGGTTAAGGGATTAGGCCACTGTAGCGACGGTAAAAACTGTCGCTTCTTGTGCATACAATAATTCTTTTTAATATTATAATTTTTATTTTTATTTTTTTTTTTTTTCTTTTTTTCTAGTTCTCTTTTTACATGAATCTGATTTAGCACCAGTTAAAAAGAAAAAAAAAATCTTTTTTTCACGATTTTCAATATTTTATGAATCTAATAGAACAAATAGAGAGAGATTTTTCGACGCAAGCGTTTAAATTAGTCTCAGGAAAAGTCTTTAAAACTCAGTAGATTTTGCCCTCCCCGTTTAATAATTTATTTCTTATAATATATTTATTGAATTAAAATATGTAAGCACGAAATAATTTTCAGTGAACACAAAAAAAAATTTTTTTAATATATTTTTCACCTAATTCCCTTTTTACACGAATTTTTTGGAAAGGTACTATCGTGTAAAAAGATAATTGGCAAATGCTTTTCCGCTAAAATTTGAAGTCAATCAAACGCATTCGAAAAAGGCATTTTTTCCAACTTGCTCATTAAACTAGTGTAGTTAAAGCTTAAAAAATACAAATTCTCAGAAAACATGCTTAAGCTTTTGGGCCTAGATATAAAATTCATATTGATCTGAATAGTTTACACTTCGTTAAAAAGTAGTGTAGATTTCTCACAGATTTCTATAGCATTCTAACTGTTTGATCTCCTATATCGACCTAATTTTAGATTTTACGCCGATACCGACGCCGTTGGCAATTCGTACAAAAAGAAGCAAAACTATGTTCGCTTTCCGCTCGAGAATCTCGATATGACGCCTTATATTGCCAAATCCGAATCGCGTTCAGCGACACCGAAAACGTATCAACTTTATGGTGTCTCCAACCATTATGGCTCCATGGAGAGCGGTCACTACACAGCCTTCTGCAAAAGCGGCAATTATGGCAGGTATGTATTTTTAATGAATATACACATGTATGTGTGTAGAGGTGTGGGGGGATGGAGGTAATATTAATGTACGCAAATTCATTATGTGCGAGCTTTCTCACATACACACACATACATACACGTATAGTTGTTGTATTAACACTTTTTTCATTCTTATTTACCAGATGGTTCAAGTTCGATGACCAGGTCGTTACACCGCTTGACACTTCCAATGTGGTATCCAGTGCTGCCTACATACTCTTCTACACTTGGTTGCCGCCAATTCAAATAACCGATAACAACAATACGAACTAGCCTTCAAATCACTTGCCGGATACAAATATCAAACGTCAATATGACAAAAACATCTTTACGATTGCTCTATGGAGTTTTGGCTGCTTGCTGCGTGAATGTTTGGCTGCTCGAATAAAGCAAATACTTACCATAATTACAATAACTCGAGCTATAGCCGCATCAACAATTGTGGTTTTCGCAAGCGGCACTGATAAGCAGTCATTGCATTTTTTTGTTAGTTATTTGTTTACGCATTGTATGAAAATCGTACACGGCGGGTTGGTTGTGCATGCGTTCGGACTAGTCGCAGTTAAATAACTTGAAGTTGTTGATTTAAAAACAAAAGGATTTTTTTTTTGTTTTTTTTTTTTTGTGTAATTGTTTTCCAATTTTTGACTATTATTAATAATATTTTAGTTCTTATAAAAGTCTTATGATAAAAACAAAAACAAAATCAAACGACGCTCATACTGAACGGTACAACGTAATTCAAGAGAGAGAAAAACAAAAACATATTAGAAATTTGTTTCTATTTCCGTTTACTTTATTGATTGTTATTGCATATTTGAAGAGATGTTAATGCAGGCAACTGCAAGTATACATACATATTTACATTTATTCTACAGTTTATGTACAATGTGAAAGAACCATACATGCATTCGTGTGTATGTGCATACATACGTACATGCATACACACATATACTCCTACATTTAACAATCGCTTTAAATATTTCCAGTTACTCCTGCGTCGTTGGTTATGCAGGCGAACATATACTTACATACATACATGAAATAAGCAACAATATATAAATATAAATAAAAAATTTGAATTTTATGCAATATTAAAACTAACACTAAAAAATCGTTTAAAACTAAAAAAAACCAAGAAAAAAAAAACAAAAAACAAGTTAAACAAAGAAAGCAAAAACGAAATAGCATAGTAACATTAAATTTAAATTTTAAATGAAATTAAGACTACACGTGCATTATAAAAATTAAAATAAATAAAAATCTTTTTGAAGGAGTATACTATTTTTAGAAAAAGTAATACGAAACTGCTGTATGAAATATGCAAATAAAATATACACAAAAATAAAAAGAAATATGTATTTTATAATATATATTTTTTTTCTTCGAAACATGGGCATGTTCAGCCACGCAATTGCAACCTATTGTACTTCACCGCGAGTCTATAATTCCAATAAGGCTTCCAATGAATTTGAGCACGTTTTTAAGCTTTTTGGACTTAGAATCGCCCCACATAGATGAGTGAGTCTTCATCTTTCGAGGACTGCACATCCGTAGAGGATGTACTCAGGTGACAGGCGCTTGTTTCTGCTGGTCGTAGTTTCTTGTTCGATACCTTCTTGCTTATGCTCTGTAGCATTATTCCATATGACGCGATATTTGAAAAAGTGAGAAAAAAGTAGGGAAATGAGGTATAAGTTGCGACGATGTATACAATTATATATACAACACTGCCTCAATTATCGAGGCCCGACCCCACCATATTAGGGATATTAAGTTGGTACAGCATCAAAAATTTGTCTAAAGTTATTAAATATCATTTGCAAAAGTTTGCAAGCCTACCTAAGTACACAAATACACTTCTTACAAATAGTATTATGACTCTCATTGAGCACCTAAATTCTATACAAAGGCATGAACTGTTTTTTTTTTATTCAAATATCAATAACACTAAACGTAAATTTTCCCCCCATCCAAAACAAAAAACAAATTTCGCAAAAAATTACGTAGAAAATCGTAAGAGACTAAATATGCAAATTTTTTGTTTCTTCATGTAAAGTAAACCAAAGAAAAAAGGAAACATTTCGCAAAACTTCTGTCTATTTAAATTTCTGGATATGAGAAAAGTTCTTAAGTCATAAAATGAAGGCTATTTTAAGCCTGTCGACTGACATTTTACTCACCATAATCAATGTCAGTCTTGAAATCCCACGGAGAATCTCTCATGCCGACAGGTGCTACTTTGGACTAAGTAGGCAATTGAGTAGTAAAATCCTCTCTCGACGAACAAAACTAAAACTTTTTAAAAGTCTCACTCTCTAACGTATGGCGCAGAAGTTTGGATGATGCCAATTTACGATGAGGCGTCATTTGGAGTGTTTGAGTGAAAGATTCTGCGGAAAATTTTTGGACCTTTGCACGTTGGCGACGGCAAATATCGCAGGCGTTGGAACAATGAGATGTATGAGCTTTACAGCAGCATAGACATAAGGTAGCGACTAAAGATCCAGCGGCTACGTTGGCTGGGTCATGTTGTCCGAATGGATACAAACGCTCCGGCTCTGAAAGTATTCGATGCGGTATCAGCTGGTGGTAGCAGAGGAAGAGGATGGTCTCCTCTGCGTTGGAAAGATCTGGTGAAGAAGGACTTGGCTTCACTTGGTGTGTCCAACTGGCGCCGGTTAGGGCGAGAAAGAAACGACTGCGAGCTTTGCTAAACTCGGCCACAATCGCGAAAGCGGTTATCGCGCCAATTAAGAAGAATCAACTAAGCTTTGCTTAATAAAGGGTGTTTTTTTGGAGGTTAGGTTTTCAAGTTGGCACTACTTTTTTCGTAGATGGTCTTTTTGACAGCTGTCACTTGATTTATGCTCAGTTTGGTTTGCCATTTCATAATGAATAGACTTACACCTGAACAACGTTTGCAATCGTGCAAATTTATTACTGAAATAATGGTTCGGTTCGAAAAATAAAAACAAGAAAATTTTGTTCAGCGATGAAGGTCACTTTTGGTTGAATGGGTATGTCAATAAGCAAAATTGTCGCATTTGGAGTGAACATAATCCACAAGCCATTGCTGAGACGCCGTTACATCCTCAAAAAGTCACTGTTTGGTGTGCTCTATGGGCAGAGGGAATCATTGGTCCATATTTCTTTAAAAATGAAGCCGGCCATAATGTTACAGTCAATGGAGAGCGCTATAGAGCCATGATTAATGACTTTTTCGTGCCTGAATTGGACGATGTTGATGTGGACGACCTTTGGCTCCAACAAGACGGCGCTACATGCCATACAGCCAACGCAATAATCGATTTATTGAAGGAAACTTTTGGTGAGCGCATTATCTCGCGCCGTGGACCTGTGGCGTGGCCTCCAAGATCGTGCGATATAAAACCGCTGGACTATTTCTTGTGGGGCTATGTGAAGTCGCTTGTCTACGCAGATAAGCCCGAGACGATTGACGTCTTGGAAGAGAATATTCGGCGCGTTATTGCTGACATACGGCCTCAATTGCTACAAAAAGTGGTCGAAAATTGGGCCTCTCGGCTGGAATTTATTCGAGCAGCCGCGGCGGTCACTTGCCCGAAATCATTTTTAAAACATAATGGCAAACCCTTATCTTTATAATAAAGCTAAATTCTTGGCCATAACATTAAATTATATACGTTTTATTTCATCTTGAAAACCTAACCTCTAAAAAAAACACCCTATATATGGGCATGCCGTTGACCTGCCTTCTTATAGCCTGGCAAAAACATTAAATAAAAAAATTGTTTTGAGAAAATATGTTAGCGCTACAAAATTTGTGTATTGATTTTCGTGGATGGGGTTCGGAGATCGAGCCTACATAAGAGAGAAGTAGTGGCAGTTCGAAATGGAACTTTGATTTCCATTTTGTTGCCCAGTGTAACTGTAGTCATTTAAAAAACAGCATAAAAAATACGCTATAAATTTTTCGACGAAAACTGTTAAGTAACAAACCTTGGTCAGACTAAAATCCGGTTTGTTCCAATAGTTCATAAGAACCAGTTTTTAAGTTCACGCTTAAGTTGTTGCTTTAAAGTTTTTCGAATTATTATTCATGCAAATAATATATATTTGCACCTTAATATAAAGTAAAATATATGATATTTAAAATAATTTTACAGAAATGGCCACAGAAATCCGAAAATTATAAAACTTCGAAACTTAAAAAAAAATCTCTGTAGAGAAATCTTTTGCTTTTCTCCTCTCTTACAAGCTTAAAGATTGAAACTATTTTTCCAGGTATTTGCAAACTTTTGAGTCAAAAAATAATGTCCTTTCATACCGTTGGTTGGACGTAGCAAAAAACTGTACTCCGCACTAATATTATTATTTCTACTTTCACACTCTCAGCATCGAATCTGCAATTCACCGTTGATTATCCTTAGTCCTGCCATAAGTTCTGTTACAAGTTAAGTAGATATGAAATTATAATATTTTTTTGAATGAAGTTAGTTTTATTTAAATTTATAAAAAAACTTAAATTTTCACACGAAATAGCCTTCAAACGATTAGGGCATTCAGTTACTGCAGCACGCACGGTTTCGGATTGACGTCCCTGTTCAAATCAGAGATTGTTTGAGAGTCTCCAAATTTCGGTTAGGTCTTCGCCATTCCATGTTCTCCAATTCTGACCACAAATTGTTGTCTAATGGATTCGGATCTGGACTTCCAGATGGCGAATCTTCTGCGGCTATGAACACAGGAATATTGTTTTTTAGCCACTTCTGGGTGGGTTTTGTCTTATGAGCTGCAGCGGAAGCTTGCTGGAAGATCCAATGCTCTCCACTGAAGAGAGTACTGCTCAACTGCTTTAGAACACTTTCTAAGACATCCTCCCGGTACACTTTTGTTCCGGTCTCTCATTTTTCGCAGAAATGAAGAGATGTAACGCCTTTACAAAACATTCCCCACTAAAGGTGGCCACGCTGAACCTTTGGATCAACATTTTTTGCGTCTTTAGAAATTTTAACATAGCTTTTGTCGTTTTGCTTATTAAAATCTTCTTCGACAGTGAAAATTTTATCATCTGTGAAAAGAATATTTTCATAGACGTTGACCGCGTGCCACCGAAAAAGTTGCTTGCATCTGTCGAGTCAAACGCGTTGCCAAAAGATGACCAATTGAGCGACGGAAGGCGTTCATGTGAATAAAGCAAAAATAACGAAACTTTTTTCAGCGAATTCGTTCTCGCCGTATGCATTGTAAAATTTGTCACAGAATTTATGGCAATACTAAGTATGTTTTATGTTTGCACGTCATTTTGAAGTGTTTTATATATCTTTATTGAGTTAATTGTATACGCAGTATATAACTTTAGATTTTTTATTAAATTTTATTCACAATTGGCATTAGTAGATCTTTCGTGATAAAACTCAGCTTATAAGTCTAAACAAGTCAAGGGTCAAGGACTATAATTTATTAAAATACATCATTGAATACAGTTACTATTTGTCACAATTTGAATCTAACATTTTGAACCTTTAATTCTAAAAAAATCCAAATTAAGCAAAAGGCCCACTTCCAAGTATTAAAATTTAATAATTACTACAATAAACATTTTACAAAACCCATTTCTATTGCTTTTACTTTGTGTTAATATATATATATGTAGATATTTACCGAAAACGAAAACCATGAAAAAGTATAGCATCTTCCATATTAACGTAATAGATATTTATAGCAAATCATATGCTTTATACTGTTTCGATAATGCCCCGCCGTCTTTGATCACTCGACGCTCCTTCCTCGCTGCCAATGAACGATGTCTCCTCAGAGTTGGCAACGGGTACTACAACTTCCTTCGCAATAGCAACACCATTTAGCTGTGACGCGTGCAGCGGCGCCGGGGAATGCGTCTCGCGCGGTATACCATTATGCACCGGAATAGCGATCTGCTCATAATTTAATGCGCGTGACGGCGTGTGTGCACGTGTTGGCGTATTAACATGTGAGGAGTTTGCACGTGAATGTGGACTGTTGTTACGCGAATGTTGAAAGTCCTCAAGTGGAATTTCTTCAGAACTATAACACAAAGTGGTATTTGAAATTCCTTTTTGACTCACTCGCAAATGCCATGTATGCTTACCGTGGTCTGGGTACGCGCGGACTACTATCACGCGAACGTGTTGAGGCCCGATTCTGTGAATTCTCACGCGACTGTGACGAACTGCTAGGCGAATGTTCGCGTGCTGTCGATCCATTTGATTCACGCGTTTGTGATGTTGATGATTGTGAGCTGGAATTGGAGTTGCGTCGACGCGGACGACCGACATTTTCATTACGTATACTGAACAAAAAATTCCATTCTATTAGTACATTAAAAGCTTAAAATCCACTAACTTACCCTTCAATGGAACGATTCTGCGCCATTTGTATGCGGCACACGCCGCCGCTATTGTTTGATTCACGTTTTAAAGCTGCAGCAAAGCCGGGTACACGATTCGCTGTGGACAATATGGGACGGTGTTCGCGTGAAGAACGAGAACTGCTGCTAGCGACGCTACCAGCACGAAGGCCAGCCACGGCATAGACGGGCGAGTCGATTACTTGGCCCGGTATTTCGATGAGTTGCGCAATTTGGTACATTTTCTTCTGACGTGCCTTGCTGCGGCCCTGTAAGATTTGAGAAGGTTTAAACTTGCACTATTTATATTGGAAATATCTACCGTACCTTCGTTAACCTTTGCTTCGCAGCCATGCAGCGTATGTGATCGTCGAATAGGAATTTCGCTGATAGTAGCGGCGTACGATTGTGCGTCGCGCCGCCACGATGTACAGTGATGTGCAGGCAGCGCGAATCATCCTTGTCGCCCACCACCTCAACATCCTGCAGGAAGCCCACAAATTTAGCTACACCCCAGCCAAGCAATTTGGCATCTGGCTCAACGAGTATTAGTTGCAGCGAATCTATGACAAGAAATCGTCGCTGCTTGGTGCTGTCCTTGGTGATAACAGTGCAGGCAATCAAGTCGCTGTTATCTAGAGCAAAGAAATGCAACAATCAAGATATCAATAATAAAAAAAATTGTGCTAAATGTAAGAGCCGCATCGAAAAGTCCATGCTACCTGGTGCATAAATTAAACAAACGCACTTACTTAAGTCCAGTACGTTGTCAACCTGCACTAAATGCATAGTGTTTGTCAAGGGCAGCAATGTTTCTTTCTCATTTAAAAACTGTTGGCATGTACGGCGTAGCAGAAAGAAAACACGTATAGCGCGACGCGCTTTTTCCACTTCACCGCATGGTAGACGGCGTGTGAAATTGATGCCCGTCAGTGGAGTGCCAGTCGGTGGTAAGAGTATCGTTGAATCCATACACAAAAATTCTACATTCAAATTTGTTTTGCGCATTTCATTAAACTCATCCTCAAAAAGATCAAGAAAGATGTCTTCAGATTTATAGAAATTACGCAGTACTACCATAGACTGATTACGCGCTGAAAACAATGCGTCTTGTTGCACTTCTGTGATGCAGGCCTCATCGGTATACGGCTTGCTGAAGGTCACAAGCAGTTGCAATGCGATTTCAATTGTTATGAGACGTATGCGGCAGGCTGCGAAAAGGATAAAGAGAAATTTACCGTTAAGAATATAGAGTATTTAATAACTCGAATTTATTTACAAGGCTGATTGGAGAGTGAAATTATGTGCAGCAGGCGTTCTATTAGTTCCGTTTTATAACTATAGGAACCCTTGGCAGATTTGGAGAGCACTTGTTCGAACCACTCGTTTTTCACACCTGTGTGATGAAGAAAAGTACATTCGAGTTAAAAGTACGTTAGTTTAGTGCGAAATTTTTTAAAGTAATTGATGCATGATAGACTAGTTATACAGATGAAAATATTTACATAAAATCGAACTGAGAGTTTTACATACCATCTACAGTGTCGGTTTATGAAGCATAAAGTAGTGAGAAACACATCACCATTCGTTTTTTTAATGGATAGCATTACAAATGAAAAAGTAGAAAATAATGAAGAACAACATGGTGCGTTAGTAAGTTGATATAGCGTTTGTTATAAGATGAATAGGCGGATGTGAGCTATCACTTAAAAATACACAAATATGGTCATATAATTTTAGTTATGCTCACATTTCAGTGTGTATGAAATGAAAATTTGTTTTCCTACACTTACCTCTGTTGTAAGCCATCGCGTAAATGAGGCACAACGCCAAAAGCGCCAGATAATCATTCTCTGTGCAATCCAACGCTGATAGCACCATTTCTAAAAATGGCCGGCTCAATTCACTATATGCTTGCGTGGGCTGCACGAGCTTCTGTAGCTCTTCTTTCTCTTCGTCAGTGATGTTACCCAATTTAACATTATTCAGCACAACTTGCGCCGCGGCACTTGCACTGCCTACAGAAATTTTACGTGCTGACAGTTCGGCATCACTATCTGCGCCTTCCGTTGCTATTTTCGTTGTTGTTGTTGTTGTTGTCACAACTAAATTTGCCTCTGCATTTGTCGCCAAAGCCAACGCAGCACCACTTGTACCAGCAGTGGCCTCAACCGTATTTAAATTATCACCGTCATAGCTATAACTCGACGAGTTCGCACCCACAGTCTCTAGTGCTTGTTCCAGACTTTCACGTGGCTCACCAAAGCCAGGCACAACAGCTAAACGATGCTCTACATAAGCATTTAATATTTCAGCAGCGCCCTCTTTAAAAACGCCGTGGTCGCCATTGAGTATTACCCAAGCCAAAGCATGCACAAGCGGTGCATGCGTGATCACCAGGAATACCAACGACAACAGATACAAGGCGACAATGGATGAGACACGTGGATTGTTGATATCTTGTATGTCGATATCGACCGGTCGATTTAAGACCGCAGCTAAATTTTGTGTAACCACGGCGAGTGAGGTAGGCGGTGGCGCAGGTGTAAGTGAGAAGATATATAGCGGCACAAAGAGCTTGTGCAGTAAATGTTCCGTAAGTACGGCATTTAAATCGTCTATTTCGAGTAGTAATATATCATTAAGGTAATGCAGATGATCGAGATGTTCAGCTACCAAATTGGAAAGCTTCTGATTCGATTGGTGGCTGCGAGAAGTGTAGAAATAAGTATATTTTTTTATAAAGATAAATTGTAGTGTCTCACTCAATGTCAGTGCGCACACAAGTGTCCAACTCCAAAATATGTTTGCCTATAAACCATACCAGGTTACTGAAATAAGGCGCAGCAGTTCTATGGAAACACAAACATTTATGAAATGATTAAATTACATTTACCAAACCAAAAAAATTATTTCGACTACATACTTGTCTCTGATAAACCGCAACATGCTGGCATTCTGAACTTTATATACATTCAATGAGATGGTGCGTACCGCTATCCGTACCATAGACTCGGGATGGTTGAAAAATTTAATAGCCTCTGTGTAAAGTGGAAAGTCATTTGTATGCTGAAATCGTTGAATAATTACATGTTTATATGTAAATATATAAGTAATTCAATTAAATTCAAATTGCATTCATACTTCATTGTAAAAGAAATGTATGGTATGTGTATTGAGTTTAAGGCTCAGCGTTTTTAGAAATAAAATGTAATAGCCCATTACATCCTCGTCGGAGAAATCAAATTTATGCACAATTATTGAGTTGACATGATTATTGCTCAAGAGATAATCTACAAATGCAAATACAAAAAAAATCACCACAATTATTTCTTATTACACTATAAATCATAAATTTGCCCAGGTGTATTTACTTACACAACGATGTCTCATTACGTATGTTTTCAAACAAAATATTTAAGGTTTGCAATAGTTGCACACACACAAAGCTCGAGCCTCCACTTTTTTGACGCATTATGTGTAAAAAGTAGGACAGCATATTTTTCTCAAGAAAGAAACTGCAAATAAAATATAATCGTATAGTTAATCAGCACTAGACAACGTATTGTAAATATATACTATAAAATGTTTTCGTTACGCACTCAAACACAGAAGAGTCATGCTGATCTCCCCAGATCAGTATTTCTGCAATGCAACGCAGAGACTCCACTAAGAGACCGCGATTACTCTCCGAAACTGTGGTATTTTTTTCTAGTATACTGTACAGGTACTTAAGGTGTTCCAGTGAAAGGCGATTCTTTGGGCGATTCCAATTCCCTCCAAACCAACTTCGACTCCGAAACATTTTGTTTTTGTTGTACAACCTGAAAAGGTTTGTAGCTATTTTTCACAAAAAGTTTTACAACTGGGTTAAGTGTTGAAGCCTCGAGTATGTTCCTCTAATGTACAAGTACTTGTTGACAGCGTTAGTTTATTTTTCCATTTAATTGCGTTTTTACTGCAACTTTTAATTGCTTCCCTCAATACAAAAACTAAAATTTTCCCCTTCACCCTTATTTTTATAAAAAGCCTTGTGCCTTGACAACTGAGCAAAATCGTTGACTGTTGTTGTTGTTGTAGCAGTCTGTTGTCATTTCCTGTCATGAACATATGATCGGCTCTACCTGTTTGTAACGGCGTGATTTGGCGTCAGCGCCGGCTAAACTGCAATTTACGCAAGCCTATCTGTGTAATATACAGTAAAATTATATGATATTCCATTATTTAAATCTAGACTTTGTTATTATTGGTAAATATAATTTATTTGTTCGTATAAATGCGTGTTTTTTGTTGACCGTCATAAAAAACTATGAATGATTTTGTTCTTAAAATTTATCGATACAGTGTCGATATACATATAACTCCCTCATCGATATGCAAGTCTTCCTATTTACTTGATGTTTGTAAACAATGAATTCGCCGAGTACTGCAAAAGGTAAAAGAGATGATTTATTTCATTTCACTAACTAAAATGTTTTCTAGTCACTCACATTTAAAAAGACGAACACCCGAAGGCGGAATTCCACGTCCAGATTATATCGAACACCTGGTGGAAGAGTATCTCACCACTACCAACGTTGGTAAAAAAACCATTAACCAAAGCTATAAGAATAAACAAAGTAGGAGCAATTAAATTTTTAATTCCTACAGAGGCAAAGGAGCAAGTAACAGCCAATTTAGCTAATTTTGCTTATGATCCAATCAATTGGGAATACCTATGCGAAGCTGGTGCTTTGGATGTATTTGAGGACTGCATTAAGAGTCCAAATGAGCGGTTACAACTACACGCGCTTGCTGGTTTTTGCAATATGTGCTTAGGTAATTTATATAAGTATTTAATTTGGTTAATCGACGAGTTCCTATAAACTATTTGGTTTTTCAGATACTACATCGTTTAAGTTTATTACTAAATCTGAAGTTTTCGGCCCAATCAACTTATTAATGCAGACTACAGAAACCACCGACATATACCTCAATTGCATTGCTCTTTTCTACCAGTTACTCACTGCAGACATTTGCACGCAAAAAGAAAAAAGTTTAATTGTCACCCCGCCCGTGTTGAGAACAATTACGAAGCTGAAAAACCTAAGCCCTGATCCGCGTGTTAAGAACCTTGCCACGTTATTCTGCGAGGATTTCGGTTCGCGCATTGAAGAAAAGGAAGATTTCAAAAATGTACTTTCAGGTTTTAAAGCGCCTCAACAGTCAAATAACAACGAAGTATAAAGAGATCAAGTTAGTTAAACGCTTCACCCAGCTCGAATTAGACCAGTTTTCATCATTGACAGCCGATAGCAATCCCATACATAGTGTAGACACTCCAATATCCGAGCGTAAAGTACATGGAGCTTTTCTCAATGCAATTGTGGCTGGCATTATTGGCACTCAGATGCCCGGAGCGGGAACCATTGTATTAAGTCAAAAATTTAACTTTCCGAATGCATGTCATGTGGACGTAGATACTTTCATTTCGGTTCGTTTAGTTAAAGAGCGAAAAATTTCGCTCGTAGAATACGAGTGTCGCCAAGGCGAACAGATCGTCTTCATTGGTGAAGCTAAACTCTTAATAAAACGATAAATATTCCACATATAACTAAAATAAACATTTTTATTTACAAAGATAAACACGCTATTTTTTGGATGCACGTTTGCCTTCTCCCTTCTTTGGTGGCGCCTTGCCACGCAACCTTCGCATTCGTTTCATTTCCTCCTTAAAGTCTTCATGCTCATCACGGAATAAACCATAGGCGCGTAGATTTTTCATCAGAATATGTGTTTCCACATGCCTTGGATACCAATTCTTCAAAGAATCCCGCTTATGCACTGGCTCTTCAGCGAACATACGAACTACTTTCATGGACTTATCATTGGTGGTACGCGCCACTTCGCCGAAAATACGATTGGAAAGAAAGTTCATCCGACGTGCATATTGTGTACCCAACTTAATTAATTCATTGTATTTGTTGCCGGACATTGTAACTTAATAAGTCTGGAGTCTAGTACTAAATAATGCTTCAAATCTGGGACTAAAATATTTGTTGTGGTTATGTCATTTATCTGAGGATATCAGCTGTTGAAATTACATCACAGTGTTGTATTCGCAACGACTGTTCTGAAAGCATATTGTAAACTTGTCTATTTCTAAACTTTTTGAATGTATCAATAGGTGGCGCTTTCCGAAAATCGTTCCGGCTAGGTAATATTGTGATTTTTGACATTTAAACTAAACAAACTAATGAAAACGAAATACCACGTATTAAAGGTCCGTGCGGAGATAGATTCTAGATATTGCGTGTACGAACGATCGGGGGCACAGATCTTGAAAGTATGGAGAGTGACTGCAGATAGCCTCTTCTCAGATCATATGTACCTGGTGTATAGTATATCATTACCAACTAAGCAGGGCAAACCGGTTCCACCCCGCCGAGACTTAAATTGGTATAGGTTCGAGACAACATGAGCCAGCAATCTATCTGGCTCGATGTAGCAAACCAACTCAGAGCTCCAGCTCGACTCAATAGTAGATGAGATGATTTTAGCGTTTCAGTGCATGGTGAAAGCAGCTTGCCCCCAAGGCCGAAAAAGGGGAAACCGAAACCTCTATGGTGATCCTCTGATATACCAAATCTGTGGAAGGAATGAAGAAATACAATGTAATGAAGCAAAAGTAGTCCAACTCTTGGGACGAAGATTTAAGTATGCCATAAGGGCGGCTAAAATATGATCTTGAACATTTATCAAGAGATAGAAAGCAGATAGTTGCTCGTGCTCCGCTGCCAACCTCCCGTTTGGCTTAATTCATTTACATGGGGCTCTCATTCGTTTCATCGTGACAGCTTATACTGGCGTACGTTTACATTGGTGAGTGTGGGCATTAATAATGTATTTTGTTAACAATTGCGGGCGTCACCAATTCGATAACTATGGTTTCACAGCTGAGAATAGCAATTCTATTCAGTCTTGCAAGTCATCATGAATCGTTTAAACCTTAAATTGCTGAAATTTGCTTTCAAAAAAATAAATCTGTTCGCGAAATTTAAAGAGGACTTCGTTTATTTTACGTGTGGCTTACACGCTGGTGGCATGATGCCCTTATTTCTTTCGAAATAAGCAGGGAGCTGCTGTCACGTCAATGGCGAGCGCTATCACGCGATGCTAACTGAATTTTTGTTTCCAAAAATTAATCAGCTCAATATCGACGACATTTGCTTTCAACAATTTATTTGACTGATCGAACGAGCTATGTAACTGGTAGCCGTGGTGGGCATATGCCAGATATTATATAAAAAAAAAAAATGCCATGGAATTATTTACCTGAATATTAAAATTCATTCCAACAATATTTATATTTTGTATTATCATTTCAAGTTCTTAAGATCTTAAAAAACACCCGATATATATTTTCCACAGACCAAATAAATATATAAATAAAAACATGGAAGCAAAATCTTGCCGTGATAAAACATTATACATATATCCTTCAGATTCGTTTCACAACCAAAACTTGTTTAAACATTCAGAAGAAAGATGTCGCCCTCGTTAAAAACTTGTTCGCTTATGAGTTTTGATAAACCGCAGCTTACTTCTATGAGTTCCCGTTTGCTAACTTTCTTTCCTTCATCATCGCTTGATGAGAACAGAGCAGTCTGAAAACTTTCTGAAAAATGGTAAGAAAATACATGTGCAGTTAAATAAGTTAAATAATTTGAAATTTTTGTGATCAACTTAAAATTTATGTGCTATTGTAAGTGTATTCGTTTATAATGTGCAGTAGTGATATACAAATAAATTATTAACTATGATGGTTTTCTAACCTCGAATAATTTTGCACACGTGGTTACATTGATTTTATTTCAATTTAATTTGTCATTAATACCGGTAATCTTGCTATACAATCTTGTGTGTAAATTCTTAAATATATATGACTTTTTTTTTTCTTTTCTAGTCTCATCGTAAATTCTCCGCGCCACGCCATGGCTCTATGGCATTTTACCCCAAGAAGAGGTCTTGCCGTCACCGTGGTAAAGTTAAGGCCTTCCCCAAGGATGACCCAAGCAAGCCAGTACATTTAACCTGCTTCATTGGCTACAAAGCTGGTATGACTCACATTGTACGTGAAGCCGATCGTCCTGGATCCAGTAAGTTTTTATTTTTTATTACATGAATTATATATAAATATTTATTTCTTGTGATGAGAAACAGTTAAAAATTTATGGTTAGAAAACAAATGATATCCATGATTATAATATAACTAGGGCGGACTGATTCAATTTATCATCATAAAAATTGATAGTATTTCAACACGTGGCCTAAATTCTAGTATTTTCATATTTACAGAGATCAATAAGAAGGAGGTTGTTGAAGCCGTAACCGTTTTGGAAACTCCACCAATGATTGTTGTTGGTGCTGTAGGTTACATTGAAACTCCCTATGGTCTTCGGGCTCTTGTAAATGTATGGGCTCAGCATTTGTCAGAAGAGTGCCGTCGTCGCTTCTACAAGAACTGGTATGTGAAATTTTAAAATAATGTCTATTTTTTATGGGGAGAAAATTTATGTATGAACACGTGTTGCTTTGTTTAATTTAAATGATGATAGATGGTAACTGACTTCTTTGAAGATACTAATATTACATTACCATCCCTGCCTGCCTTCCTTCTGACTATTTTAAATAAATCAATCGTGTATCAAATGCTTAAATGATAAGTTTTCTCCCATGTTGTTTACTCGATTTGAAAATTTTACTAAATAAAATATAAAAATCAAAGCTCTTCGATCAGCATGCTGAGAGGGCTTTTAAAATATGTAATAGTCGTGTGAGCGCCATATTGTTTACCAAAATTCGTAAGGGTTTTGGTATTCTGATATGTGTAGAACTCATTCGTGACCACGGCATGGAAGACTCTGATCTCCGCTCGCTTTCAATTGCGATGAGGTCGACTTCCTTCTGTTCTTTTTGCAAATTTTCACATTAGCAAAGAAGTTGAGTGTACGACCACCCACCCAATGGAGCTGAGAGTAAACTTCAATTGGCTACATATAATTCGTGGTTATTGCACTGTGCTATTGCGCGTCCATTGAATTCTGAGTTTGACGATTGCAATCTGCTTCGATTCAGGTACAAATCCAAGAAGAAGGCTTTCACCAAGGCCAGCAAGAAATGGGAAGTTGACTTGGGCAAGAAGAGTATTGAAAATGACTTCCGCAAAATGCTCCGTTACTGCAAAGTCATCCGTGTTATTGCACACTCGCAGGTAATTATTAAATCTACAATAAATTTTTATATAAACTTTTATGTATTAAACGCGACGTCCTTGGATCATGGCGTCGAATGTCCTCTGCAATCTTAGGATGAATGAGTGCGTTTGATGTAGTGTTCCTAAAAGGCGGTCTTGCTGTGATGTTTAATGCACAGTTATATAACCGCAACGTCGCAGAGCAAATTGCCCTTCGGGTGGCGATTCTTGATATATTCCAATAACTGCGCATAGCCACTTAGGCCGTAACCGCACAGTTAAACCATATCACGGACAGTACCAATCTTAATATAAAATTTGATTTGCTTTGGTTATATTAGTTAACTTAAACACAAATTAAAATTTGATTTTAGATTCGCTTAATTAAGCAACGCCAAAAGAAGGCACACATCATGGAAATCCAATTGAACGGTGGCTCCATTGAAGATAAAGTTAAATGGGTGCGTGAAAACTTGGAAAAACCCGTGCAGGTCAGCAATGTCTTTGGACAGGATGAGATGATTGATTGTGTTGGTGTTACCAAGGGTAAAGGTTTCAAGGGTGTCACTGCTCGTTGGCACACAAAGAAATTACCACGCAAGACGCACAAAGGTCTTCGTAAGGTTGCCTGTATTGGAGCTTGGCATCCATCTCGTGTGTCCTTCACCGTTGCACGTGCCGGTCAGAAGGGCTACCACCACCGTACCGAGATCAACAAGAAAATCTACCGCATCGGTGCCGGTATCCACACCAAGGATGGAAAGGTGAGCTAAGAAAACAAAAATACTCACTCAACTTTCAACTGCATTGATGATAAACTCATAAAGTTCCGACATCAAACATAACTTTTATTGATACCAAAATGATAATCAAATGATAGGACTGATTTTTAACACTGAAGAAATAGCTGAGAACATTTCGTAACGTATTCTTATTTCTTATTTGTTTAAATTTTTGCAGGTTATC
Organism: Anastrepha obliqua; assembly: GCF_027943255.1. NCBI lineage: Eukaryota > Metazoa > Arthropoda > Insecta > Diptera > Tephritidae > Anastrepha > Anastrepha obliqua. Next base: position 56,883,986 of record NC_072892.1, on the reverse strand, counting down.
AAGAACAACGCCTCCACTGAGTACGATTTAACCGATAAGAGCATCACCCCCATGGGTGGTTTCCCCCATTATGGTGAAGTCACCAATGATTTCGTCATGTTGAAGGGTTGCTGCATTGGCTCCAAGAAGCGCGTGCTTACATTGCGCAAGTCGCTATTGAAGCATACTAAGCGTTCTGCTTTGGAACAAATCAAACTCAAGTTCATCGACACATCGTCAAAGATGGGTCATGGTCGTTTCCAGACCCCAGCCGACAAGTTGGCATTCATGGGCCCACTCAAGAAGGACCGTCTCAAGGAGGAGGCTGCCGCCGCTGCTGGTGCTGCCACCACTTCGGCCAGTGCTTAAAAGAGCATTGGTGTCTGTTGATTGTATTATCCACAATATCATCTACAATACCACATTGATTGTGGTGCAAATAAAAAGTTTTAGTAAAAACTGAGTCTTTATATTAATCTTGGCAAGGGTAAATTAAATGGGCTGAAATAGTTATTTTTAATGGGTTTTAGTCTCTGGTCTTGTGCGTTAGGTCATATATATAGACTAGTTAAAAAAAAAGCCTATCCTTACGGTCGAATCGAACCATTTTGAGTAAAAAATTCGACCAAAATACCGTATGAAACCAACAAAACGGCGCGGAAGCGCTAGTTGGATTCTGAACTATTCACCACTTCAACCATTTTGTGGCAGGCAACTATAGATACATACATAAAATTTTTGCATGCATACATTTAGGCGAGAAACTTTGAAAAGCATCATAATTGCATAACAGTTTGAGTAATATGTGGTGAAGAGCAGTACGCAGAGAACGTTAAATATAGAGAATTCTCACGAGCTACGAATAGTGTGAATTGTCAAAAATGAAGTGAAACCGCGAACACTATTTCACCTCGCTTAACTCGACAGCGGGGAAGTTCTTAACAGGGCTGATTACAGTGAATTATGTACAAGTACATTGGCTCTGCTCAGTTTTTGGTTTCTGTATGAAATCAAATTGACGAATGCCGACGGCATTTTGCAAGGCATTTGCTTGTGCATTTTTATGTTCCCTTGGTAAACGAAAATTTATTCAATTTGTATTTTCAAACAAAGGTGATGAAGGAAATGATTGAATTTATTATATGCGCCAAATCAAATCAAAGTAACTTTATATTTTGATTTAATTTACCTCTCACATTTTGGTATGTGCGTTTTAGTAAATTTAAAACTAAACAAATTTGATGAAAATTTTTACTAATATTTTGAGTCGAAATTAATTCATAGCATACAAGTGTTTTGGTATATCGACATATGTACATATTTACATTTGAATATGCATTTTTTGTTCCTTTGGCAAACCAAATCTTTTTCAATTTACATTTTATTACAGGGAATAATAATATACATACATTTGTATGTATGCATTTTCTAGATAGTATAAAACTTTAAAATAAATAAAGGAAACAAAGAAACGTATTTGCATATATGGGACAACTAAATTCAATTGCATCTTTATTAAATATATATATGTTGCACGCATATGTGTGCACTGAAGCAACATGACCTACCTCACTAGCATCGCCTTATATTTCATGTAAATAACCTAACGATCAAATTCCTGCCTCACAAAAGCTAAAACAAATTTCTTTTGAATACTCATGTACATATTTGTATGTGCGTATGTACACTTGGTGCCCATATCCCTTCAAACAAATCAAAAAATTCTGTATACAAAACGCTTCATTACCAGGCACACAGAAAGATGGCATATGCAAATATAAATATTGAATTCAAGCAAAACAATGCTTATTAATATACACATATGCATGTACATACAAGCGCACACACAGGGCATTCGCTTTATTCCTCAAAATGCGTATGTCGTTCAAAGCTAAAATTCTATGCCTAGCGACTACAAGAACAAAATGCAGTCATAGACGCAGGCGTAGCGGCCATCATTCTAGTTGCCATAGCGCTGAACAGTCGCGGCGGCGCCGAACAGTTTCAACTATTGTAGTGTGCAACAAAAACTCATCTTCAAAAAATTCATTGATAAATTCGAGCTCATAGTTCTAAGAGCAAGAATTTTCATTCATAAAACGAGCCGCCCATATGCCAATTTTCTCGACAATACGAAAATAGTCAATATTGGAATATTTCGCGTAGAATTATTTGCCAATATTTGATAAATCTTCAATTTTTGTCAAGTCGAGTGCCCGCGGCTTCGTACATATGTATGCATCAATATATGTACGTAAATATGTGTATATGCACAATGCTGTGCCAATGAATGTGCGCTGCGCCATGAGTGCGCGCTGGATTTCTTGCGAAGTTTTACTGTTTTATCTTGAGCTGTGGCTGGTGAGCACACATACACACAGCATATACATATGCGCAAATGTATATAAATTCACAAATTTACATTTGCATATGCCATCTTCCTGTGCGCCTGGTAATGAAGCGTTTGCTATAGAGGATTTTGATTCAGTTGGAAGGGATTCAACAAAGTTTTACAGACACCAGACAGACAGACATAACATATGTACATAATTTGGATGATTTGGAGAAATTCAAATATATAGGTCATATTAAAAAGCTACCTAACATTCTTTGCTTCTAATCACCAACAAATTCTTATCGACTGCTGCTAAATTTACATAATTCAGCCCCTCACTGTTAATTTTTGTTGAAAAATCTGTCTATGGTGAATTGTCTTCGCGAGACGAGTACCCCTCGAAAATGAACACTTTCCAGTCATTAAGACTTCTCTATATTTAACGTTCTCTGCGCTTGCCTTTTATAAACGGTCTTGCGAAATGGACGCTTGAATATCAGTAGTGAATAATTCCTCGACGGTATCTTTTTGTTATATCATCATTGACATTTGTCAAGTAGACAATGCACAATTTTACAAGATAGAACAACGCGTTAGAATTTTTGGAACTTACTATGAAAATGGTCGAACTTGAAGAAGCCTTACACAAGCCTCCAAACGATTAGGCCATTCAGTTATTGCAGTACGCACGGTTTCCATGGATATTGACGTCGCTGTTCGAACCAAAAGATTGTTTGAGACTCTCCCCAGATCTGTGAAGCCTTTGACAGACCATGTTCTCCATTCTGAATACAAACTGTAATCCAATGGATTCAGATCTGGACTTCCAGAGAGCTAATCTTATACGGTTATGAACCCAGGAATATTGTTTTTAGCCACTGCTGAGTGGTTTTTGTCTTATGGGTTGGAGCAGAATGTTGCTTGAAGATCCAAAGCTCTCCATTGAAGAGAGTACTGCTCAACTGTTTCACCATGCCTTCTAAGACATGCTCCTCGTACCCTTTTGACCCGGCCTTAATCCCTTTTTCTTAGAAATGCAGAGATGAAACGCCTTTACAAGACTCCCCACTAAACCATTAGGGAGGCTGGATAGTCTTTGGAAGTCTTTAGAAGTTGGAGCATAGATTTTGTCGTTTTGTTTAATAAAAACGTCTTCAACAGTGAAATTTTTCTCATCACACCCAGTTCCTTTACTAAACTCAGGATAGAGCTGGGTTGAATTGAGCGTCTATGCCCTTCCTCTGGCTGTAATTGGCTAAGATATCTTAACCTTCTTCGCACTATAGCGCATTGGAGTCTCCTGAGATTGGTCACAAAAAGACAAGAGTCCGTAGACCAAATCTCTACGATGTGCAGATGACTTCGCAGTCTGCAGTGGCCTGTGAGAATGCCCATGAGCATCCTCAATTTATCCTTGGTATGAGTTTTTTAAACCTCTTTTAGTTGTACCCTCCTAGTAAGGATTTCGCTTGGCGTGGCCCCATAGTTTGGTGTCAGCAAACCTCCCTTAGCCCTAGGTCTTCCAGAAAGGGCTCTTGCCCTCGGTCGCAGCCTCTCTCGCCAATGCGTCCGCTATTTCGTTCCCAGTTATACCCCTGTGTCCTGAGACCCAAATTAGCCGGGTGCAATTGTGCGTTCCTAGTAGATTAAGTTTCTCGATACACTCAAGGACGAGTGAGGATTTGATCTTACAGGACGATAGGGCCATGAGTGCCGCCTGACTGTCACTCAGAAAGGCAATTCGCTCGTTCTTGACATTTCTGTTTAAGTTTATCTCTGCACATAGACAAATGACACACATAGCCGCTTGGAAAACTGCCCATCGGCTAAGAGCGCTTGATTCTGGGGTACTGGGGCCGTAAATTCCAGCGCCTATGCCTTCTGGGGTCTGCGAGCCATCTGTGTACCAGTGCAGAGTACACACCTGGAATTTCTTTTCAAATGCAGGTCTACTCCAGTTCAACTTAGGTGCTCAGTGCAATTCTGAACTCCTTTTCGAATTCGATCACCTTAGTGATATCATCTCTGGGGTAGTTGGGTGAGTGGGAGCTGCGGCTTTAGCACTTCCGCGTTTTTAGATGACATCACTTTTCCTCTCCCGAAGCCTTCCCTGCTAATATTCAGCAGGGTTCGCTTGGGTGATTGTTGAATAACTATATGGAGCGGAGTCAGCTCCAGCATCATCTCCATCGCAGCTGTAGGGCAGGTCCACGCATGCTAAGCACTGAAGCTTAGTTAGCGCTGCCCACACCGTCGAGAGAGCGACTCTCGATGCTTAAGCGACCGCTCCATATGTTACCATTGGTCTTATTATCATGATATACATCCATCTCAGGATTCTTGGGCTAAAGTCCCAAGATTTTCCTACTAGACGTTTGCAGATTATGAGAGCCTTTGTTGCTTTGGACAGGATTGCGCCAGCATGCCTCTTCTAGTTAAGCTTGGCACCCAGCACAAGGTCAAGATACCTATTTAACTTCGCTGACCAAAACAATAGCCATAAATCTATTGTCTATGCTGTTGCCTTTCATTCTAGGTAAGGCTCTTTCCACGGTGAAAGGGAAGATGTCCACCCCAGCACACCATTTTTTTGTCAGGTTTAAAGCTCTTTACAGGATATCGCACCTGCCTCTTGCTATAATTACAATGTCATCCGCGTATTCCTCACACTGGATTCCATTGTTTATCTCAAGTGAAACAGGTCGTCTAGCACTAGGCTCCACAAGAGGGGTGATAAGACTACCCCCTGCGGACAACCCTTACTTGTTTGTATGGCAAGACTAAGTATATATGATGACCACGTTGTTGGTTATTAACATAAAACCCCTGCAGAAAAGTTATGCAACAAGAACAAACTAGAAACGTACCCACTGAAGTCGATTCTATGTTACCGGAACGACCCGAATTTATATCCGGCTAAGACTGTCAATTCAGCAGCATTCCCCATAAAAAGTAAACCACATAACAAATTAAAAATCGTATATACTTACACATGGTAGAAAAAGTCTGCGTTCACCCACTGTTATAAAGTATTAAAATAATTTAACGTGTTTATCTTAAAACTCTCAGTTATTTCTTTTCACTTATTTCAAAGAAAATTATTCGTAGAGGGTATGAACAAAATTTTTTGGAGTTTGAGCTGCGTCGTGTTCAGATAACGGGATTGTAGTACAGTTACTTAAATAGGCTGAGCAGAAAAAGTGTGCGTTCATTTCGAATAGTGACGATTATTTGCATGGCAATTACGTTAAATTTAATTTTAAATCATTCATGTAGTTGACGCGGTTAAGAACAAATCTAAAGAGGGAAAATTGATATTAGAAATACATTTTTTGTTACTATGGACCAAAGGCGAAAAGAAATAGATATTGGTGAAAGGAAAATCATTGTAAGTTTGTGGCAAAATAGTAAGAGCTATCGGGAAATCGCGAAAATTGTTGGGAGGCAATACTCCTCGGTCCAAAGAGTGATAAACAACTTCAAGCAAACGAATTGTTTGGAGTCTAAGCCTCTTTCTGGGCGTCCAAAAAAACTGACGGAAAGAGAAGAACGCAACATAACTATTCTTGTGAAGTCTAATGCACGACTAACAGCAAGCCAAATTTCAAAAGACATAGAAGTAAACTACCAAAAGAAAGTACATCCAGATACAGTAAGAAAAATTCTAAAAAGAATCGGATTTCACGGCAGAGTGGCCCGAAAAAACCCCTTCATATCGCGAGTAAATCGACTTAAGCGGATGGCTTTCGCCAAGGAATACGTAAACAAGCCACCTGAGTTTTGGAATAGTGTGATTTTTTCAGATGAGATCAAGTTTTGCATTTTCGGAATAAAAGGTCGTAAAATTATTTGGAGGAAAAACGCAACGGCACTTGAAAAGCAAAATCTGGTACCTAAGGTAAAGCATGGGGGAGGAGGTGCCATGATATGGGGGTGTATGGCTAGTTCGGGCGTTGGAAATATACGGTTTATTGAGTCGATAATGAACAGACATGATTATCTCGATATTTTAAAAACGAATTTGAGAGAAAGTGCCATCAAACTGGGACTCGGTGAAAGATTTGTTTTCCAACAGGACAACGACCCGAAACACACAGCAGAGATTGTTAGGTTGTGGTTGTTGTATAATGTTCCAAAACAACTTCGTACACCCCCACAATCACCTGACCTTAACCCCATTGAGCACTTATGGGACGTTCTAGAAAAAAAAATACAAGAGCGAACAATAACTAGCAAGGAAATGCTTAAGAACGCGCTTAAAGAGGAATGGGAAGCCATAAGTCCAGAAATAACAGCCAAACTAGTTGGATCAATGAAAATACGCCGTCTAGAAGTCATAAAAAGGCGTGGATATCCAACTAGCTTTTAAGTTTAAAACATTTCTATGATCTGAAGCCTTTTATTTTATTATTATTGAAGTGAACGCAAACTTTTTCCGTTTAGTTTGAATGGCCTTTTTAATTTTATGTGATCTCATTTTAAATTTGATTTTGTTATTGGTAGCGAAATATGTGTGATAGTTACGTTTAAGTGAACTAAATAAAACTCATTAAAAAAAATTTCTGAAATATTTATTGTTTTGAACTTTTTCTAATGCAAAGAATATTTGCATAGGTGAACGCAGACTTTTTCTACTATGTGTATATAATATACATATCATATAATTGGCGCGTACACCCGTTCTGAGTGCTTGGGCGAGATCCTCCCCCTATTTGTGGCGTGCGTCATGATGTTGTTCCACAAATGGAAATCGTATAGAGACGCTTTAATTTTAAATGTGAAAGCGTCGATTTCTAGTTCTATCCATCGATTTAGTGTTTCACAAGACATAAATATACAAAAATGTCCATCACACAACTTCATAAACAAGTAAATTCATTTTGATAATTTTTTTATATTTCTAATATTTAATTTTAATTTTTATATCTTTTTTACATTTAACTTAAATTAATCAGTATAGCATCTGTATATTAAATCGTTTAACTAAAAGAAAAGATTTCTCAACATTGCATTAGTTCGCATATCACAGACAATAGGATCTCGTCATTTAAAGTAAACCAGTTTTGTAGTCATTTTAATCTTAACTTACATACAGCAGATATCCTATTGTTATGCAATACATTTATGTATATTGAAAAAATGTGCATTGCATGAGTATGTATGTAATATCTATGTATGTACAAACTTAAATGTTGAGACGTTCAGAGATGGCCTCAAATTGCTAAGAAATTATTTGAATAGTGAATGACAACGGTGCGTTGAGCAGAGTGGAATTAAGTGAGTGTGACACGTGATTGATGATGATAATGATTTCAAGATCAGTGTTACTGTCATCCAAAGAAGCTCCAAAGTGTTATTGTAATTTTGAAGTGGCTGTAGATGCAATCATACATACATACATAGGTGTATTGACACTTTACAAATTATAAAAATATGTCTTAGTTATGCATGACTTCCAAGACATGAGAGGCCAAAAAATACTCAATTAATCAATAATTGGAGCATGTTTTTAGTTGGAAACTTTTGTACTGAAAAAAAAAGAAAAAGAAAAAACATTTAACCAAGGAAAATTAAAAACGAATATACTTATAGTAATACATTTACAGTAACGGTAGATGAGAAAATTACTTTTTTTTATAATTATTTAAGTATAATATGATTTACTGAATAAGGCTAGTGCTGATAACAGATGTTTATGTTTATTAACTGAAGTTTATCTGGTCACGCCAAATGTTTTTGAGGTACTGATTTTTTTTGAAAAAAAAATTTCAAATTCACATTAATCACTGACAAATACACACAAACATACACTATTAACTAATGTAACCTAAGTGCTACAAGTCAAGTCAGTATTACTTTTCTGTGGGTTTTTTGTCCTTGAACAGATAATCGTTTGCCATCGTATAAGCCAGGCCCAAAGTTAGCGCTCCGACTACGGTACCTTGCGCGGCGACACGTAGCTGCATTAGGAAAACACTTGTGCTCATGGTGCCGCGATTCTTATATTTATAAGCGCCAATTACGCCAGCTGCTACGAATCCAGCCAAACCTGCAATGAAAACACACATGTAAATATAGGTATTTAAGCTATTTATTATATTATAAGAGGAGGGTGGGAAAAAATGTTTAATAAAGTAATACCAAGAGAAAGCGTGAAGAGCTGGAATTGAAATTAAAAAACTCTAGTACCAGTTCTCTAACATCAGTCAAAGTTTGTTTACCCATTATTGAAAAAAATAAATAATAGAATTTAATTTACTGTAGACAAAAATTTTCACTCTGCCGATCACAACCAATTAAAATACAATATGAAAAAAGTTTCAATGCAACGAAAAAGGAAGTAAACAACCAAATATAACGGTATTTTTACGGTAAAACATCGCTAAAATGCTACTGGTGTACGCTGTAAACTTTATTTTGACGCGTAAAATAAGCACTAAATTTAGTTTTTGTTTTAAAACTTTTGTTGTTGTAATTTATTTTTGTTGTTTCTAGTATTAAGTAGAGAATCAAATACTAATTTAAAAAACATGAAATTAAAATATATTTTGTTATAAAAGACTGAAATAAAATCCATATTATAACAAAATGCTTTGTACACTTTATTTTGACGCTCACAGTATCTACATAAATACATACATATGTAATGTATGTATGTACGTTAAAAAATTTGAAATGAGATGTAGGTCAAGATATTGTCATTTCTCAGAACAATTCTATTCAGCCTTTGGTTTCGAGCAAACAATTACAATCTTTTTTCCCAGTCCAACAACAATAATGCATTGGTGCACTCAACTTTTAGTATTTACGGCAACATCAATAGACAATTTATTTTGCATTTTATTTGCTTTATTCATTTTTTTTTAATTAAATACGAGGTAGCTCAACTGAACAAATTTTTAATCTTTGTAATTTTTCCTTCCAACATTTTAATCCGCTGCTCGTAAAACTTGCAAATTTTTACTGATTTGGCGTTCATGTACTTTTTTTGATATTTTTCTCTCTTTGAGAGCGAATTCTCGGAAATTAGCTTACTGGATAATTTTTTACATGAGCAGACCGAATATAAACATAATCAATTGTTTGAGCATGAAAACATATACATACATATAATTAGACACACGTGCCTACAATTCACAAATTATAACATTGGCAGTTGTGCTCAGTACGACTCTATATGTATATACAACTGTTGTCAGCTAATTAGAAACGCTCTCTTTTGATAAACGCTTGATGAGCATAATATTAAACTGTTTAAATTTACTGTTATTTTTTCTCTTAAAATCATTTGCACTGCTTTTGTTACTCTATTTACTAACCAATGCGCCTAGTTTTGTAGTTGAAGTACCGTTGATATTATCCAACGCAGTGCATGGGTTACTTAGTTAAACCAAGAATTCAATCCTCGCTACGTTTCACGGGTAGTGAAGCATTGTGGAGGATCAATCATGGTGTGGGGATGTTTCTGGTGGAATGGTGTTGGCCCAATCCATAGGATTGATGGAATTTTGAATAGGGAGAAATACGTCGATATACTAAAAAATGTAATGTTGCCTGTTATATGGAAGTTTCAACAGGATAATGATCCAAAGCACACGGCAAAGTTGACGAAACAGTTTTTCGACGAAAATTTCATCAATGTTTTGGAATGGCCATCATCCAGTCCGGACTTAAACCCAATAGAGCATCTCTGGGGTGACGTTAAAAAAGCCATGAGTGCCAAAAATATCCCAAATATGGATGTCCTTTTTGCCGAAGTAAAAACGGCATGGCAAGCAATACCTGTGGCGCGCTGTCAGAATCACATTACATCAATGCGCAAACGATGTGAGACAGTGTTGAAGCAAAAGGGTTATGGAACCAAATACTAACATAATCTTTATGTTGATCTGATAATACATTACTGTTTCTAATTAGTTGCCCTATCCAAATCGTGCATTTCACATGCTTTAAAAAAATATATATTTATTTAATAAAGAATTGCGATTAAATTGTTTTCCACTAGTTTTTAAGTTTATCATATGTTTAAATAAAATTGGCAAAAAGTTATGAAAATACGTGTTTAAAAGGAAAATGGAAAATTTATTTTGAAATAAGTGTCGTTTCTAATTAGCTGTCAACAGCTGTATATGACGTGCCTATTTACATATGTATGTACATTAGGGTGGTCCAAGATCCTATGGTAAAAACTCAAGTTGGATGTAAAAGCCAAGGGACCCCCCAATTCTTTTCTATTTGATATAAGAAGTAAAGAGCTAAATTTTCAAGGTCATAAGTCACTTGGAAGGCAGTGCTCAACGCTGTTTAAAAAATGAAAATGGGAGTTTTTTTTACAATTTTTGAAAAAAATGACAAGACATGTTAGAATACAAAAACTTAAATTTATTTGGTTATTTTACATTATAAATCATGTTAAAAATATGTACATTTTATGGTGAAGACCATAATAATTAAAAATGCAAGCTTTTACATTTTTTCTTTAGAAGTGGATGGTTTCTGTAGGCTTTCTAGAACGACCTTCTTCGTTGGTTCAGTCGGAAATTGTTTCCGATTAGCCTCTACAATCTGCAGCAACAGCTGTTTTTCCTCCTCATCATTTGTTATGAGTTTGTTAAAATCTTGAAATAGTTCAACACCTCTTTCTGCGATGTCATTGACCACTTTGATTTTATTTACAGTATTTTTTGCCTCTTTGAATTCTGGCGTCTGTTCCCATTCACTTGGGTGCTTGTTCAAAAAGCTTTGCTTAATATTTAGCTTAGTAAACAACATCATTGTTCTACTATTAGCGAAATCTGCCAATTCACATTCATCACTTAATAAATTGGCATTTCCTCTAATCATCCTGGGCGGTGCAGGGACAGACATCTTATTCACGATGCTCACTTTGTTTTCAAGGCTCACTTTCGTGGAAAAAAGTGATAATCCGACCAGTTCGTCGGATAGATACCACAAATGTTGCTGGAACGCTTTTTTGATGGTTTTGGCTATCTCTCCATCAATCGAGCTATATTTCCTAGCCTCTTTCCAAAACATTAGGTCGTTGAAAGCTGCATTGGCGCTGATTGGAGCCTCAACCCAGTTTTTCACGTACAAAAGTGCTCCGAAACGGACAAATCTGTCCAAGTTTTCTTTCTCCTTGTTTGTGAGATGGTAAACTCCCTGACCTTGGAAAAGGTACAATTTAAATAAGCTTAGCCATCCACCGAGCGTGGTGTATAGGCCCAGGTGCTCTCCAGTGAATTTTTTCTATTGTTTGTCCCAACACCAACAGTGTCAGTTCAATAAGTTCGAGGTAGTCATCTCGAGGCTGGTCTTTCTTACTAAGATGATGTATCAGGGATTCGATGGCACTGTTTTTTAACTCAGCTTCTCCAGGGGAAAAATTTAATGGTGTGTAATCTGATCGATCAACTGCATTCCATGATTCCTTTAACCTTTTAAATATGGGAATTTCAGGAGAGCTTGAAGGTCCCAAACATAATGTAAGTACTTTGCTCAAAATGATTTCCATTATGTGATGGCGACACGGCAACCATAGAAGTTCTTTGTTCAGCGTATTTTCAATGAAAGTGCATGCACCACTCTTGACACCAGTGTTGACGGCTGTTGTGTCAAATCCCATACCAATGATTTTATCATCAAGATTCCATGTTTTAAGAGTTTTAAGTACTGCATCTCCAGTTTTCGAACCTGTTGCACTAGCCAATTTTGGCACCCCCAGTAGTTTCTCATTTCCACCAGCATAGGAAACTAGCACTGGTAGTCTATCTACTTTTTGTGAACCTAAAATGTCGGGCAAGATTTTGCTGTCCCAATGAACAACAACTGGTTCTTTGATGTCTAAGTTTGATTTCATCTCTGTTGAAAAATTCTACCTTGCTGCTTCTCGTTTTCTTTTTATAGAACTTCTTGAAAGCGGCAATGCCGCAGGATCATGGCCAAGTGCGGCGGCAATAGGAATGATAAGCCTTACAGCTTCACGATCGGAAACTTTATTCCTGTCTAAAGCCCCTACCACATTCATGTCAAAAAAGGCGTTAATTACCCGAAAGTATGAGTTTTTTATAGAAATTTATGAAAACTAAACGTTGTTGAGCACTGCCTTCTATATGTTCTAGGGTGCTAAGATTTTGCATAGCTTATTATTTTATTAGATGTAACAAAATGAGAGGGTCCCTAGGTCTCTAAAAAAAACTTGAGTTTTTTGGACCACCCTAATGTACATACATATATATTACGCCATAAACAATGACGAATCAAGTCTACACGCGCCGCTGATAAAGTAGGCTACAGATGACATACCGAACATTTTTTCCGCCACTGTGCAAACTTCAAGCATCAACACAAAATGAGATAGGCCCTTATTATGAGCAACATTCGATCTTCGACTGTAGTCGAAAGTGCTGATCGAACGAATTTTCATTTGGTATTATGGTGCTCATTCGTTGAAGAATAGGACTACTGTGAATTTCGATCGTTCGACGCATTTACAATAGATAATTTTTTCTCAGCTGATACAGGAAATCAAAATAAAAGAAAAACCGATTGTATTGAAATTCTTTGCTAACATTATTTTTAAAAGTTAAAAAAGTATTTTTTGTGAAAATGAGTACAACGGAGTTGTGTTTCGACGATTCATCGGACGATGAAAGATTAGTGGAACTAGCTAGAAGTAGAAAACAGTTGAGGGGCGCATCCAACCCCCTAGAAATGGCTTCCACTGAGTACGTTTAGAATTTTCAAAATGTGTTGACGTACTTAATATTACAGAAATTTCCTTACAGTTTTTTAAAGAACTTTAGATCATCTAAAGAGGCGTTTATGAACCTACTGTCCAGTACAGAAAACCAGTTGCAGCAGTGCACCCGAGCCAAGAGCTCTTCACTATTCTCCAAAAAAAGCAAAACAAATTATTAATGTGTGTGCAGCTTTGCACAACATTTGCTTGTTTTATAATGTTCAACTTCCGGATGAAGAGTTATCCGATGAGACCCTCAACGATGATGCTGAAGATATTGAAGTGGAGCCAAATAACGGAGAAGCAGAAAACATAAGAAATGAAATTCTTAGAATATTATAGAAAAATCTAAAAAGTATTAAGTAGAAACCTTTACGCCACAGTTGCTGTTTTATTTTTGTTATAAACTTTCTTTATTCAATTACTCGTCATTCCAAAAAAATATGTATTTCAGTTCCTCTACGTATTTCAGCCCAAACCTGCCAAGGGAAAATAAAAATGTATTTCTATAAACATCACAAAAAAACCATTATTAACCTTAATCCATTTTGCTGCCGTTCTAACTGGTGGTCCCAAGCAATTCAGCTCCGTTGTAAATTCCTCCCATTTTTTTGCAGCTTGAACTTTGGTGCAAATCCCTTTTGCGAATTGTGGATTCTCTTCCATTAATGAAACTAGCCTTTCTAATTGCTATTTGGTACTCACGACTTTCGACCTGCATAAAATTAACAAAATTAGTATATATTTATTATTTGGTTACTATAAAACCATAAATAATCGCAAACAACTTACATTTTAACAAGTTTACCCCATATACGCAACACAATCGAAAGCAAAATTGCATTCGACTCTAAATTCGGTATTCAACGAAAATTTCGACAGGGCTGCACCGCTCATAATACCAAATTGACATTCGATTTTCGATCTTCGACAACCAGCGAATATCGAAGATCGAATGTAACTCATAATAGGGGCCATAGTTGTTTTTGTTTTTAATGTAATTTTTTTATTTTTGGCGAACATGCCCACCAAGGTGGATTTATTAAGGTGATGGCAACCACCCAGCTGAATTTTCCGCCGTAGATATGATCAACGTCAAAATGATATGATTTGTTTGTATATATTTGTACGCTTACATTTGAGCTATTGGTGCAAGTATAAAATTTATTCACGTATGCCAATTTATTGACTCGCGGTTGTCCTTTAATTCGAATATGCAGGCATCTTCAAAGCAATTTCCCCAGGCCTACAATTTAATAAATTAATCGGAAGTACTAAGTAATTTAAACGCGAAGCTTGAATTGCTTTATTTACGTTTCACAAGCAAATCACCCTGAAAACAAACAGGTGAGTTTTACGTGATGCCCACACCAAAGGTAACAACAAATACATGTATGTTTTTACTTATATGTGGTTGCCCTCACCTGTAATAAATTCGCCTTGATGCCCACAGAGCCACTTCTCTGCTTGGCTCACTTGACAAAAATTTCCATGTGAAAGCAACAAGTTATCGAGCAAGATTCACCACGTATACCTCATGAAACTATTTCACAACAAATGTACTTTTAGGCAGCTTTATTTCAGCGTTGCTTATTTACATCAGTTTTTCATCTACATACAGGTATATACATATATATCCTGCTATTTCCAAGTTTCTACATATATGATATGAATTATGCGCTAAAAATTGACAGCGGAATTTAAAGATGCTTTATATAACAGTTTTGGGTTCTCTCTTTTAGAATATTTAGGTTTTAAGCCAAACGAAGTTTTGCCGAGTCTAGACTGATATTCACATTTACACACATATTTAAATTTAAATATTCTAAATCTGCCAGGCATATGTATCCTTTTACCATTTCATTTAAGTTTTTCTCATTAGTGATTACTTGTACACGGCAACTATGAAAGCGAAAGCACACGCTCAAAATTAATAAAATACATATACATGTATATAGTTGAGAAACATGTGAACGGTAATCATACTGTACGTGAATCTTTGAGCGCCAGCTGTCTATGCGCCAAATAAAAAAAAAAGCCGATATGTAGATAGCTGAATTGGAATTCACCCAGCAACTTGAGACAAATGTTCACGACAATTGGAATAAGTGGCATTAAATAATATACTTAAGAAGATAAAGGTAAATTTACAAATGAAAGTTATGACTGCAATTCATAAGAGCAACACATATGAGCAATTCATCCAAATCATTACATCACCAATTTGGTTTTTTTAATGGAAAGACACATGTATTGAACACATATAACGAATTCGAACGACTATTAAGGAGACTAGATTTTACTGCAAATATAATTTAATAATTGCGACAGTTTGATGTTCTTATTTCCGTTAATGCAAGTCTTTCAAAATGAATCATAGAAAATACAAGACCCTGAGCAAATAAAATAAAAAAGAAACAAACGCTGCGAGCGGAGAGTATATTTACGCTGTTATGTAGGCAAAGAGACTGTTCACGTCTGTTAATTTGAGATTATCTATTTCCTGCTTAGGAGAAGATATCGCACTTTTTACTACATTTGCAATTTTTTTCTCAATCAGAATATCAAATATGCTAAGTACACATTATATTATTTCAAAGTGTAAATTATTGTGTAATTATCACAAAAACTGAAAACGGCTTCTGCACGCGTACGACCCTAAGCATGGCCAAGGTCAAGGTGCAAATGGAATACAAAAAAATTCTTCCCACAGCAATTGGAGCGCGTGCAATTATCGTGTCAAAGTGTTAAGTTTGTTGTCGTGTCAGCAGAGACAAGTTTTTACAATTTATTTGCTTCAAAGATTTGTTTGTTTAAACTATAGTTAGTTATATAAAACTTAAAGGTAGTTTACTAACCAATAACCATGAACGGTGAATCCTTTACTTTTCTTGAAAGTTTTCCGCCCTGACTTTCGTCACTACTATTCTCAAAGTATGATTTTGAACTCATTATTATTTATTTGTTTAGTTAAAATATATCGGGAAATTCACTAAGCACAAATCGACAACTTCACTATTTTTCGATCTTAATGTATGCCGTCATCTACTGTATAACTTTATAGAAATGCACTTTTTTCAATCGTAAAGATTACTTCTAACGATAGTGGTCGATTAATAATTGTATAGATATGAACATAGTACAGATGTGTAAGTGAAATCACTCTCAGCTGGTTGTCAAAAATATCTACAGCTGACATCACCTGATTCAAAGGCGGTCTTTTTGTAACATGGTTGCATAAAAAATAACTAAATTTCATAGAAAATCGTATCAAAAAGTCTAAAAAATGTCGTACAAATTTAGATATTTCTCAATAAAGAAATCATTATTAAAGAAAGAAATATATTCAAAATATTTGTTATTGTAAATTTCTTTATAGTAAGGATATTACAATATTTTGTATTTTTTTCGATATTTTTTTGCGCTTAATGTTACCATAAAAATTCTAATTGAACATTGCAGACCTAGGTGCCTGTCAAAAAATAGGAAGAAGAAGACGGTTTTGAGCGAATATAGTCCCAGTCATATAAATTGGAATGGAAAAAACACAGAATTAGCCCCAATTCTGTTGACTGCAGAGAACGTAGATGAATTTACGTTCTCTGTTGACTGTTTTACAGGAGGAAATGTGTGCAAAATAGTTTTCAGTCTACATTTTTTTTCCTTTTCATACAGGGTTGTACATTTGACGGTGGGAGTTTATTTGGCTATAATTATTACAATAATTTATTTTTTACAATTCATTGTAAAATATGAATATTTTCATCAATCATCAATTTAAATGACTTCCACGGAAAATGCGTCAGGAAAGATCAGCTGCAGAATTGTATGGAAAATAGTAATTAGTTCTGTAAATAAAAGTCGAGTTTTCGAAGAAACCACTCGTCTAAAAGCGCAAGAAATTACGTAATAAGCTAATCAAAAAGTAACGAATAAAAAAAGGAATAAAAAAAAATCGACAATAATGTTTTGAAACAAAAATTATGTATTTATAATGTTGAAGGAAATAAGTTAAGGTCGGTTAATGGTTTCAGTCCTTTCTAAATCAAAAATTTGGAGTCAATTCCAAAAAAACAGGTCAATATCTGGAAGTCTAAAGATAGAAATGGGCGACCCACACTACTAATATTATTCCTGTTTATCATATACATATATATATATATATAATATTATATATATATACATATATATATATATACATAATATATACACGATATAGAACTAATTCTATAAAATTTAAAAAATGTTACGCATTAAAAAGTAATGCAGAGCAGATGACGATACGCTTGCTTGTCCGCACACAATGCAACGAGTTATTGTCGAATTACGAGTTCTCAATATGTCGATCGAAGAAAAGTGTGCAACAACGAAGGGTATGCATCGGGTGTTTTTTGTCTTATATGCTACGATAACGATACGACCCGTGTGCGAAAGCCTTTACTTGTTGTTTTCATTAGCGATTTCGCATCATTTACGATCATTGTATTGATCCATAAGTAAAAACACTCTCAGCTGATTGTCAAAACTGTCTTTTATGTAACATGGTTGCATAAAAAAATGATAAAATTTTTAAGAAAGTCGTATCAAAAAAACTAAAAATATACAAATTTAGATATTTAAAAATTACAACTATATCGGGAAAAACTTAATTGAAATCGTAACTAAATATCATAAAGAAATTGGCCAAAATTGGATATGTGCGTTTCAATACAATAGTGTGGCTTAGATATAACTGTATATAACCCACCATGATATATCCCCACTAAAATTCCAAACTGTATTAACCATTTATGTAACTTCATCCTAGATAGATCATAGATTGGCGCCACTGTCAATTCAGGACGATACAAAAATATTATTTGGTTATTTGCCTCACCCTGTGCCACTTTTGAAATTTACTGGATAAATTTCGCCTCCGCCATCAGCTGTTATTCTAGCTTTGCCAATAATTCTATTTTAAAACAATATTACAGTGAATCAGTGGTGAAATAAGGTCTGTTTTGACAATGGCAAGCATAAGATCGTCCGCCTCTACGACTAATTGGAATCCAAGTTATGACGTTTTATGCAGTGACAGTGAAGATGACGACGATGAAACCAAACCAAACTATAAAGGCCGCGAAGCGCTAATTTTCGTGCTTGACGCTAATCTTTATGAGGAGTATGAACGGTTCGTAGTGGCTTTGGATATTGTGCGCAAAGCTCTAATATCTGGATTACTAGTAAACTCCAAGGACCTTATTGGTATCGTATTTGCCAACACTGCGAAGAATACAGATCCATATGAGGCAAGCAGTTTGGATAATATTGTGGTTCCACCAAATTGTGCTGTATTCCTGCCATTACGGGAGTTATCCAAGTCCATTGTGGAACATTATTTGCGCTTTATGGAAACCGCGGAGCAAGGTTTCGGTGTCGATTATGGCATAGTAGGCAATGGTGGAAACAGCGACTTCTCGGTTATGCTGCGTTTGTGCATAAATCTTTTCGAAAATGCTGGATACAATTTGGTTTCATCCACATTGGTTTATCTAACTGATAGGGCAACACCTCATCCAACAACATCAAATTTATATCAAAGAGCTTTGCAAAAAGCAAAGGATTTGGAGGGAAAAGAAATTGAATTTCAACTGGTGCCTATGGTAGATGAATTTGACTATGAGCCTTTTTATAAAGAATTTTTAACGCTTGTCGAAGGTTGGCCTAATAATTTTCTGAATTGTTATTTTATTAAATATATATTCTTTCAGATGGTGATATTGAAGCATTTGATCCGCGAAATCCCGAGGAGTTGCGCACGTTGTTATCTGATCGTAAATTGCGCCAAAATGTGCTGAGACGTTCACTGGGCCACTTTAAATTGTCGCTGGGTCCGGACTTGTTCATATCAGTGCAATACTATAATTATTTCAGAGCTCGCTTCATGCCGCGAAAAGTACGGCTACTACGTAAAGACAACTCCATTGTGCAGCAGAAGCGCGTAATTATGGTGCGCAAACAGTCTCAAGAAACAATGGATATCGTGGAAGAACATCAAGTTAAACAAAGTGGTGGCTGGTATGAAATTAACTTGGGTGATATGCCAATACGCATTACACCAGAGCAAATCAATCGTGTGCGGAATCTGCATGCGCCAGGCATGATGCTACTCGGTTTTAAATCGATATCGGAAATGCCTGAAAATTGGTACTATAAGCCACAAAACTTCATGTATCCCGATGATAAAGGCATTAGTGGTTCGAAACGTCTATTTCGAGCTCTGTGGGAACGATGTATGGCACGCGAAAAAATTGCTATTTGTTTATTGATGCGCAAACGCAAATCAATTCCTCGATACGTTGCATTGCTACCCGTGGAAGGGGGTGACCCTGAGGGTGACACATCTCGCCCGTTGCTCTCAGGTGATGGTTTCAAAATAATTTACTTACCTTTCGCCAAGCACATACGAAACATTGACTTCACTGATTGGAATACTATGCAGAATGAGGCACCCGAAGAAGGTGTACAAGTGTTCGAGAAAATAGTTGGTAAGTTGCGTACTAAATTCCAATCCAATTTGCTTGTCGACCCTACTGTGGAGGCTTTGCAGTCCAACATACTAGCTCTGGCACTAAATATAAAAACCGATAGTGCTGGTCTTAGTGGAATGCCGGACACAAAGCGACAGGATGAACGCATTGCCAAAATATTGCCGCGCTTAAATGAAATCTTTGGTGAAGATGCAGAAAGCCCAAAAAAACGTGCGGCTTCTGCTAAAACTGGTGGCAATGCAACTAAGGTACCTAAGTTAGATGTGGACAGTTTGAAGCAACTGAATTATGTTGAGCAGCTGGCAAAGAACGATACTCTGAGTAGCTGCACTATTGCACAACTGTGTGATATTCTGAAAACACATTTTGATGTACAGGTTCCATTGCGCTCGAAGAAGCAGGATTTAATTGACCGTGTAAAGGATCTGATAGATTGATTGTTGGCTTACATAGAATGCCTTTGTTAAAACACATTTCCAGTTACCCAAACTTAAAAAGGATATTTTAATTATATTTGTATACATACATATAAGAAAATGAAAACGAATTTGTACCAGCAAAATATGCATATAAATTGTTTGAGGAGTTTTTTATTAAATATGTTTTTATGCTCTCAGTTTTATCAATAATTTAAAGTTTTACTGTCTTATGGTGGGTATTTTGAAACAGCAGCAATTTTAATTTTTAAATCCGTATATAAATATATGCGTTTGTTGCGAATTCATTTTCGGTCAAATTTCCTACACCCGAAAAGCGAATCGCTTTTACAACAAGAACACAAATAATGCAAATATTGTGTGCACACTTCCCTGATTCACAGTGGTGATACACCTATACCTATGCATTCGTATGTGCATTATTTGTTGGCAATGCCCCTTATTTTTCGTTATTTTTGCATTGTTGCATTGCTTACGATGAAAAATTAACAGTTAAGTGCAATTCATTGCGAAAAGGTCAGCGATAAGAAACTTTATAAAAGCAGCAGGAGTAAGTGCACTAACTAGAATGTGGAAAACTATAAGGGAATTTTAAAAATGAGAACGAAAGGGGGAAAATGCATTTAATAAAAAATGATGAATGATGTTGGTCGAAAAAAGCAAAGAAAGGCAGTTTGCACGTGCCATTGGCTGAGTCGACGAAATGCTGGTCAGCACAAAAGCAATATTAAAATAGTAGGAAATGTTATATGCATACATATGTACGTTAGCATGCATGAGTATGCTTGTGTGTAGTCGAATAACTGGTTTCAGGAGCGGCGAATGCAAATACATATATACACTCAGCAGCAAAACTGTGCGTACAAGACAAAGTTAACTTTTCACTCACTGAACAGATAATCCATTCCAAATGTTTCTAACTTAAATTATTGTATTATTTATTTAGTTCATTATTATAATACACATTCTTTTGACGTGATAACGTCTTATAATTCGAAAATGTGTCGTTACCTTGCTCATTAGTGTTACCTTGCTCATTGCCGTTACCTTGCTCATGTGTCGTTACCTTGCTCATTGCCGTTACCTTGAATAAACTGCAAGCGAAAGCGCGGAACGAACGACAAAGCAAACAAAGCAAACGAACGGCAACGTTCGACATCTTGCTCTCTCCTACTTAAGTGAGCGTATATGTGTATGTATATGCGCATATGTACATATATAATATAAATTCACGTATTTGTATTTGCATATGCCTTCTTATTGATTATTATTAATTTGATTTACTTGAAGAATTTAAAATAACACCAAGTTTGTTAATAATACCTGTTGTTTTAATGTTATTATTATTTTTTGACGTGATAACGTCTTATAATTCTATGTAGCCGGCTGCACGCACCAAAAAATGCGTCGTTATCTTGTTCATGCGTCGTTACCTTGCT
This sequence comes from Anastrepha obliqua, assembly GCF_027943255.1. Lineage (NCBI taxonomy): Eukaryota > Metazoa > Arthropoda > Insecta > Diptera > Tephritidae > Anastrepha > Anastrepha obliqua. The sequence continues at coordinate 56,862,525 of NC_072892.1, read as the reverse complement.
TGAACAGCATGTTATGTTATATTATGATATGTTATGTTATGTTATGTTATGTTATGTTATGTTATGTTATGTTATGTTATGTTATGTTATGTTATGTTATGTTATGTTATGTTATGTTATGTTATGTTATGTTATGTTATGTTATGTTATGTTATGTTATGTTATGTTATGTTATGTTATGTTATGTTATGTTATGTTATGTTATGTTATGTTATGTTATGTTATGTTATGTTATGTTATGTTATGTTATGTTATGTTATGTTATGTTATGTTATGTTATGTTATGTTATGTTATGTTATGTTATGTTATGTTATGTTATGTTATGTTATGTTATGTTATGTTATGTTATGTTATGTTATGTTATGTTATGTTATGTTATGTTATGTTATGCTATGTTATGTTATGTTATGTTATGTTATGTTATGTTATGTTATGTTATGTTATGTTATGTTATGTTATGTTATGTTATGTTATGTTATGTTATGTTATGTTATGTTATGATATGTTATGTTAAAGTATATTATGTTATGTTAATGTTAACTCATTCTCTATATCCATACAAAATATCTATCAAACAAATAAAATTAAAATTTTGCAACCATTCAATCAGTATTTTCTTATGACGTTATCACGTTAAACTATCGTCAGTAAACCGACTTTACAGACAACCTCTTTTTTTTATAAAGATTTTTACCAAAAACAGAAACATTGTACAAAAACAACAACAAAAATAAAAAATTTTCAAGGATATTGAGCGCAAAAGTCTGCGTACAAATCAAGGCAGGTACAATACTAAGCACTTAGAACTACAATTAGTAAGACGTTGGTTAACCTTTCCTTCCGATAACCTCTAGTGAACGTCTTGGTATAGATTCCACTAGCTTCAACATTTCTTCGGATGTGATTCTTTTCCACTCATCTATCATTAAATTCTTGAGCATTTTTTTGGATGTAACGGTATGCGAAAACTACGCTCTATAGGACTTAAATCAGGTGACTGTGAGCAGTTTTAAGCTGTTTATGGACGTTGTATAACAACAAAGCTTCGTTCGTTCATTGTCTTGTTTAAATAAATAATCGGACCCCAATCCTAATTCATCCACATTTGGCTTCAAATTATCTTTCAAGATACCCAAATACACTTTGTGATCCATAGTTGCCGGTATAAACTCTAAGTGTCCCATTCATTTTGCACACATGCGATCCCAACCCATTACTCCGTCTTCGCCATGTTTCACAATCGCTTTAAAGTTAAAAATTAAGGGCGGTGACTGGTTTTCTCCACATACAAGTGGTCTACCTTTAATGCCAAAAATGCAGAACTTACATCCGTGAAAAGCACCTTATTCCAGAACTCTTTGGGCTTATTTACATATTCTTTGGCAAAGGCGAGTCGCTTTTGTCTATTTACTAGGTATACCACTGGCTTTCTTCGTGCAACACGATTATAAAATCCAGCCTTTTTCACAGTGCTTCGCATAGTATCTTTCCTAATGGATTTTAAAAACTGTAAATTAATGTTTTATGCAATTTTTCTTGCCGTAACCCTAGGGTTATTTAGTACTTGCTGCTCGATATATCGTTTCTCCCGATTTGTAAGTAGTGGACGTCGACCAGTTCGTGGACGGGATACGTAATCTCCACTTTCTTTAAAGTTTTTAATGACTCTCTGGACTGAGGAATTTGTTCTTGCGACGGTTGCTCCTATTTTGCGAAAAGTTTATCCCTCCTTCCATAACCTTATAATAATTTTTCTTTCACCAACTTCAATTTCTTTTATTTGGCCTCCATGATCTTTTACGCTCTTGAAAATTCAATAGATGCAATTGAAATTGATAACGTATGAATGATTTGGGCAAACTCATTATTCTTGGTGGAATATTTTAAGTAAGGATTGAGTGAAATTTGAAAAGGTATTTTGAAATTTTTTTTTTTAATATTTCTGACATATAACGGGTGATCAATCATGAGGTGTTTTTTTCAATAGTTAAAAAAAAAAAACAAAAATGTAAATTATGTTCAAAACCTTTATTTATCATTTGAAAGGACATTCTTTGACATTTACTTTTTGAATATGACTTCATTCAAATATTGGCCGCAACTACGCTTAAGGTGGTTCATTCTGAAGCTCCAATTTTCAATCACTCGTTCGAGCATTTCGACTGGTATGTCGTGTATAACACGCGTAATGTTGGCTTCCAGAGCTTCAATCGTAGCTGGTTTATCAGCATAGACCTTGGACTTTACGAATCCCCAAAGAAAAAAGTCCAAAGGTGTGATATCACAAGATCTTGGTGGCCAACTCACAAGTCCTATACGTGAAATCAGCTGCTCTCCGAAATGACTTCTCAATAAAGTCATTGTTTCACGAGTTGTATGGCAAGTGGCTCCGTCTTGTTGAAACCAAATGTCGTAGAGATCATTAGATTAAATTTCAGGTAGCAAAAAGTCCGATATCATGGTACGGTAGCGAGCACCATTCACAGTTACGTTACGGCCATCATCATTTTTGAAAAAATATGGACCGATGATTCCACCAGCCCATAAACCACACCAGACCGTTGTTTTCTCTGGGTGTAAAGGTAGCTCTTGAACCTGTTCTGGTTGCTCTTCATCCCAAATACGGCAATTTTGCTTATTGACGTAACCATTGAGCCAGAAATGCGCCTCATCGCTGAACAAAATTTTGCTCGAAAACAGCGGATCTTCTTCAATTTTTTCAAGAGCCCAATCAGCAAAACGGTGACGTGCCGGAAGGTCGTTTGGCTTTAGTTCTTGTACGAGCTGTATTTTGTATGCTTTTAAATGAAGATCCTTCCGTAAAATTGACCAAGTTGTTCCATACGACAGTCCAAGTTGCTGAGAACGGTGCCGAATCGATTCATCGCGGCTTTCACGAGCACTCTCTGCTACTGCCGCTATATTCTCAATGCTTCTTGCTAGACGTGGTCTATTCGGTCGAGAATTATCCACCAATGAATATTCGGATTCAAATTTGTTGATGGTATGTCGAATAGTGTTTAAGGCAGGCCGATTATGTTGACCATAATGCGGTCTAAGCGCACGAAAAACATTTGTCACAGAACGCTGATTTTCATAATACAGTTGAACAATTTGTAGACGTTGCGGTGTGAGTCTTTCCATGATGAAATGCCAAACGCTGTTCAACAAATCCACGATGACAGTTTGCCACAACTCGCGCGCGATCTGTAAAAAAACGCAAATGAAAAAAACTCCTCTTAATTGATCACCCGTTATTTGTGAGCATAAATGCTAGTTTGTACGCACAATTTTGTTGCTGAGTGTATATACATAAGTGTGTGCAGGAATGTCTCTATATTGCAATTTGACGTCGATACGAAAAAATGGTGAAAACCTATCCAAAGTACAAAAACAATTCGAACGCTTCACAAATATTTGTTTTTTCTTACAGTGGTCACACAATTAATTCGTACACTCACAATTTCTAAACAGATATACCTAATACTTAGCACGATTTGTTCAAAAGAACAAAATTTGAACATATTCGTATTCTTCTTAAAATTTGCGTCGATTTACTAGCTCGTCCTCTTTTATTGATATACAAAATGTGTGCAAATAGTGGAATTTTTATCGATTCATGGAAACTTTGCTGGATTGAACCAGTCTATAAATCAGGTGATCGGAATAACGTCTGTAACTATAGGCCTATTGTTAAGCAAAGCACTATTGCAAAGTTATTCGATCAAATAATACAAATAAAGTTATTTGATCATATAAATAAGGTTATATCACATTTCAGGTCTACCTGCTCTAATCTTGTTTTAGCTACAAATAAAATAATGAGTGCATTTAAAAACTGTTCCCAATTAGACGTAATTCATACAGACTTTTCGAAAGCATTCGACGAGGTGGACCACTCAATACTTTTGTATAAGTTGGAACACAATGGGATTCGAGGAAATCTCTTGAACTTCTTCGCCAGTTTCTTAAAAGGTAGGAGACTATTAGTGAAAATTGGACCCATTGTGTCTAAAGTTATAGTCAATGCATGGTTTGGTATACCGCAAGGAACTCATAGCGGACCATTGCTGTTTACTATTTTTGTAAATGACTTACCTAAACATTTCAAGTTTGCCAACTGTTTAATGTTTGCGGACGATATAAAACTACTTCAAGAGGTACATAACTTAAAAGATAGTCAAAACTTACAGTCGGATCTCGATGCCTTTCAAAATTGGTGCTCATGAAACCATTTATTTCTGAATGTTAATAAATGTTTTATTTTAACATATACCAGGAAGCCGAATTACTTTCGTGTTAACTACAAATTAAATAGCTGTATCCCAGTACGCGGCCGCCGTAGCCGAATGGGTTGGTGCGTTACTACCATTCGGAATTCACAGAGAGAACGTCGGTTCGAATCTCGGTGAAAACACCAAAATTAAGAAAAAAAACATTTTTCTAATAGCGGTCGCCCTTCGGCAGGCAATGGCAAACCTCCGAGTGTATTTCTGCCATGAAAAAGCTACTCATAAAAATATCTGCCGTTCGGAGTCGGCTTGAAACTATACATAGGTCCCTCCATTTGTGGAACAACATCAAGACGCACACCACAAATATGAGGAGGAGCTCGGCCAAACACCCAAAAAGGGTGTACGCGCCAATTATATATATATATCTTGGTATATATATAGAATATAAATTATATCTTGGCATTATTTTTGATACTAAACTTTCATTTACTAAACATAATGATTATGTGATATCTAAAGCATTTGCAATGGTTGGTTTCATCACAAGAAATTCCACTGATTTTAACACATTGACTGCCACGTCGGACACATATGTCCGACACGACTATTATTCTCTCTCGCCATGTCACACAGCAACGATTGACGATAAATATGATTTTATTGCAATAATAAAATATATGGCTTCCCATGAAATTTCTGTTATAGTGGCTTCGGAGCAGCTCAAAAAAAATTTTTCTTTTCGACATTCTGTAGCACAAATACTATCAACCAATATAACGCGATCAAGTCTTCTTGTTTACTGAGCATGTAATAAGCTTTGACTTGTTTCTGTTTGCAAAAATAACGGATTCAAGCATCAAAATACATTGCCGTCATATAACGTTGTTTGGTGTTTGTTTGCAAAAACAACATACTCCCAATTGTTTTGTTTTTGCAAAACGAAGTAGAGCTTGTATGACGACGATGTATTTTGATGTTTAGCCCATTTTTCTGTCGTGCATATATGCCCGCCATGGCCCTGAGTAAAAAAAGTCGGTAGGCGCCACGTCGAACATATGTGTGTGACATACTAATTAGTTAAAAACTGCCAGAAAATATTACCAGCACTACCCTAAATTCCAATTTTGACGTCTCTGATGAGATTTAAAAAAAAAAATGCTGTGGCCCCAGAGCATCTTATTTGCTGAAAGTGCCTTGGCAGTCAATGTGTTAAAGACCCTCAAACGTTGAAATCTCTCTATGTTGCCTTAGTACGGTCTCGGAGAGAGTACTGTTCATTAATATGGAACCCTTACTATGAGGTTCATTCGAGGAAAATCGAAAATGTACTATACAAAAGATTTTCACAAAAATAGCGTTGTTAATGAAATAAATGTACGCCTTCTTCTACATATATGCTGATGATATTGTTCTCTTAGCTGATAATTCCAATGTCATGTCATCTATGATTAAAAAACCAGAAATATATATCTGAGATGATGGTCTTTAGAAAAGGTGGTCAACTAGCCAAGGCAGAAAAATGGTGGTACAAAGGTGAGGAAATAAAATTGGTAGCAGAATATAAATACATATCTTGGTGTCATTCTCACATCCAAAGTGGCGTTTGGTAACCATGTGCAGGCCAAAAATAATTCAGCAAAAGCTAGCATTAAGGGGTAACACCACTGTAGAAATTTCAAAAAATTGATTTTTTTTTTATAAGCTTCAAAAATTCTTTGAACCTTTTAAAATAGAGAACAAAAAGTTTTGTACTTTACCGAAGTTTATTTCATAAATATTTTAAGCTTTTAACCAAGCGTTAGTGACTGCTACCTAACGACTTCTCCAAATTTCCAAACTTTAAACGCGTTTTTCTCAAAACACGTTTTCTGAAATTGGCACGCAGCATAACTCAAACAATTTTAAATATTTTTAATCAGGTTTTTCACTACGTCTGTATAATAACCTTCTTAAGAGAAGAGCGTAGGGGATTTTCGATAGATTAATTTAAACGATTGTTATAATTATTTAAGAGCCGTTTTTTTTAGTCCAAAATAGAGTTTTTTCCTTCAAATGCTTGCTAATTCCACAAAAATAAATATTTTTTAAATCCACTACGTGTTTCTCCAGCTATTCTTATCTAGATTAAGAAAAAAAATGTTTCTTTGTTCCAGATTAAAATTTGCACCCTCTGTGCTGCGTGCCGCGGAGCTCTTTCAAGAGAAACCACATTACAAAAATGTCTCCAATGCCGCCATTTTGTAAAATTTTTCGATCAAACTTTGTAGTTTTGTATTTTAGTATATAAGTAATAACTTCCCAAATCAGAGTGATTGTTTTCCCTTTCCTTCTATACAAAAAAATTCTTTAAAAATCGTGTTTATTTTACGCGTGTACAGTGGTGTTACCCCTTAATACATAGTACATGGAACAATTTCTTAGCTAAGCCATATATCTCATACAAAGCTAAATGGAAGCTGTTTCAGAATGTGTGCAGAGCCATACAAATATACACCGCTCAAATCTGGGGTTATACGCTGTTCGAAGAAGTAAATAAACTTCAGCGTTATTTTATTAAAAGAATTTTCAAATTACCCGACTTCACCCCGAATAGAAGATATCTACTTATATTCGTTAGAACTACATATGAAATACATTTGGAAAACTATCTATAAATACAACAGCAATAGACTTCCGCACAAACTTACACAGTCCATTTTATGAAAAAAGGTGTTTTGGCTCAAACAACTCAATGACTTAGGTATGGAGTTTGGCCTAAAGCTTGAAGAAAACATAACTGCTACGGACTGGCAAGATCGCTGTATCCGGTTTTTATCAAACATTAAACTACAAAATTTAAACATGGCAAAACAAAAAGCACTATTAAGCACCACACGAATATAATATACATATAAACATTAGTTCACTCAAAGGGAGAAACATACTTTAGAAAAGATATGCGGTTAGCTGACATAACAACAATATTTAAAGCAAGATGTGGTTTGTTAAAATTCAATGCAATAGCTTATGGAAACGCCGTAAAAATTGGCACACTATGCAACTCAAATGAAGAAGAAAACATATATTTCACTTCTTAGGAAGGTGCCCTGTACTGAAGGAAATCAGACAAAGATACTTAACCCTTTCGCTACATCTTTTTATTGCGCCATCCAAAAAATCCAAATTTTTGTCTGAGTATTTATTTTAGGACCAATAACAATACAAATATATTACATTTTTTTTATATTTTTTTTGTTAAGTGTTTTTTTTTTATGTTGCCATATGGCAACAAATGTTTTGTATTGGTTTCAATCGCAAATAAACTTCTTCTGCAATCTAATACAAGTTAACACCTTACGAGAAATTTATTGCCATATGGCAACAAGCTTAGTTTTAAAAATTAGCACAGCTTTTAAAGCTGCGAGCGAAAAAATATTTATATGCCAAATGACAGATTGAACATTTTTCTATATATATTACTTTATTCAAAAATTGTTGAAAACATTTGCCCAAAATGCCTCAAAAATCTAAAAATGCAAAATACAAATTTCAGAGTGAAGTGCTATATGCCAGAAGGCTTTCTTTAAAAATGTTGTATTACCGATATATAATGGGCGGTTATTATTTATTTTATTTCTGTTTAACCATTAAAGTTCAATTTTTGAAAATATGTAACAAAAAAGTTGATACTTTTTACAAGAGAGTGTTGACGGCCTTTTAAAGTTTACTGTTGCCATATGGCAACAATATCGCGAAAGGGTTAAATGCAGAGAAGCTAAACGACGCTCAAGTAATAGATATAGTATACTAAATGTGCAAAATTCGAGAACACTTACTGGTTTCATATACTCAGGCTGGAACTATACAGATTTACTTATAACAGAGTTCAATTATTAATAATTTCAAGAGCTGTGACAGACAACATCATTATTGTAACAAACATTTTTATTTATTTCTTTATTTACTTTAATATATTAAATGAATTAATGTATGAATCAAATCAATTATTAACCATAATTTTTTATAAATTAAATAAAAACTACATTAAATAGCGTTGTTTAAAATGGGCTGGCAAGATTATTCTGCCCCTTACCTGTATATAAGTCGCCGCAAATTACTTGGCTTACAGTCTTTGCACGATAGGCGAATATATTCCTCAATAATCTTTGTCTATAATATCATTAATGGTAATATCGATTTTTAGGAGTTATTAAGCCAATTTCAAAGCCATATTTCTTTTTATAATCTAAGAATTGATCGTTTATTCAATATTTCTAATAATACCACTAAGAATGCCTTTAATGAACCTCTTGTCCGATCTGCGCGATTGTGTAACAATTATTGTAACATCATTAACTTTAATGATAATGTTGTAAAATTTAAGCTTGATCTATTTACCATATTTAATTAAGTGAATTAGTCTGTAAGAACATTTTCTGTAGACTGAAGTAAATAAATAAAATAAAATAAAATAAAAAGTAGCATATTTATTCAATATTTAATGAACAAAAACTTTCAAATACATTTTTGGAATTAGAGAAGTTAAGGTAATAACGAAATAAGGTAAAATACATACGTACATAGCCACATAAAGAATATTTTATTAAAAAAATAATAGATAGAAAAAACGAGTATTTAGTACTTTGTTGGGCCGCCTTAACTTTGATAACTGCTTCCAAACGTCAATGCATACTTTTAATCAATACCTTGGTTTCATTAGCTGTAATTTTCTCCCACTCAAAACATAAAGCTGTCTTTAACACGTTGAATGCTATGGGGTCACCGGTGACTGGCGCTAAGTTGTTTTTAGCGCCGTGGGGGTCACTTAGGATTGGAAGAAACACGGGGTCGCGTCTGTCTTTGAATACTAAAAATGATTTCGTTTAACATTTTCGAGGCGTCAGTACATTTTTAACACCATTTCTAATAATGTACTGTAAAGTGTGAAAGAGTTTAAGGATCTCGGAGTTTTATTTGATGCGAAATTTTACTTCAGTGGTTTCATTGATTTTATTCTTTCAAAATCGTTTTCAGTTGTAGGCTTCATTCGTCGTTCATTCTGATCCGTATGCCGATAAACGGCCATTTACGGCTCTTGTTCGTTCTCACTTTGCGAACGCCGTTATTATTTGGAGACCTTACGACTAACTTTCGATTAATAGAATAGAGCGCGTTCAAAAAATATTCCTTAAGCAGGCATTATGTTCCCTACGATATGAGTCCCCTGTTCTATCCTATTCTCGGCTAAAGCTAATTAATTTAGAATCTCTTTCAGTTTGGTTTACTTTCAGTGTTGTTGAATTCATCGCCGACTGCCCGGATCTACTTGAGCGCATAAGCTTTAATGTTCCACGAAGGATTCTTCGCAATTTTTACCCCTTTTATGGGGAAAACTTTAAGACTAAATTTACGGGTAATGCACTCATTGATCGCGCACTAAGAGGCTATAATTTATTATCCAATTCCAACCTGCTTGATTTCGCTATATCCAGATCTAATTTTGTAAAAAATTTAAATTTAGTTGCTTAATATTGTAGTTATATCGATTGCTAATATTTTAGTTTGGCTTATTTTTCTTTACATTTTTGTCTATCTGTAAGGCAATTTGTATTGTAGGTTAATAAAAAATAAAAAATTTAATTAATTAAAAGAATAAATGAAAGAAAAACTTTAAACTTTTTGTTTAAACCTTTTAAGCTTAAACCTTTCTATTAAGTGATAATAAATATTTTTTTTTTAATTTTATTTATAAAAACTCCATTTTCGGAAGTATTATCAAACCGTTTCAGCTCGCGTAAATCTTAATATTTTTGGCGCAAGTCCTAAAATATAATAAATTTAATAATTCCAGTGGAAAAACCGCAATACTTTCTTTGGTGAGACACCCTAATGTACATACATACATATTTATCGATAAATTTTTATTTTTCGTGCTGTCGTGGCTTGTTTGAATTTAGTATGAACGATTTTTAGTTTCAGCAGATATTTCGATATAAATTTTTTTTTTCAATATTCAATTTTTGTTTTTAAGTTAATCGGTAGAATATACAAGTAGAGAAATTATTACGCAATCATATTCGAGTAGGGGCTCAAGAAAGAACTTTTATGAATATACGAGTACATAATAAAACGCGATCAGATTGGAAGTACTTTTTCCAATAGGAATTTAATTACATAATTTTTGTCAGTATTCATTGGCATTTCATCATGGAAAGACTTACGCCTCTACAAGGTTTACAAATCGTACAGTTGTAATATGAAAGTGTTCATCGCGCATTCAGGCCAACTTATGATGTACATAACCGTTCAGCGATAAAGCCCATGTCTCCCCAGTTGAAAAGCAAAATTATCCTCTTTGGCTGAAGAGCAACCCGAAGCTATTCAAGAGCACCTATTACATCCAATTAAAGCAACTGTCTGGTGCGGCCTATGGGTCGGAAGCATCATCGGCTCATCAATCTTCAAAGACGAGGCTAGCGCCAATGTAAGAGTGAATGGCAAACGCTATAACGACATGACAAACGACTTTTTGATGTCGGAAATTGAGGCCTGTGATCTCCATAACATTTGGTTCTAACAAAACGGTGCTACTTGCCATACAGCCCGTGAAACAATGGATGTACTGCGTCGTCGTTTCGGTGAGCAATTTAACTCTCGTCTCGGACCAGTGAATTGGCCACAAAAATCGTGTGTTATCACACCTTTGGACTTTTATTTGTGGGGGTATGTAAAGTCTAAACCCTTTGTGGGTAAACCAGCTTCGATTGAGGAATTGGAAGCCAACTCCACTAAAGTTGTTCACGAGATACCGACCGAAGTCCTCCAGCGAGTCATTCAAAGTTGGTGTTTAGGGATGCCCAAATTACGGCGTGGTTGCGGCGAACATTTGAATGGGATAATCCTCAAAAAAAAAAAAAAAATTAATAAATAAAAAGTCATGAAGGGTTCTACATAAAAATAATAAAGATTGCCCCATCAATTTGAATTTTCATTACTTTATGTCAATTTAAAATCCGATACCTCTAAATTGATTAGCCTTTAATTGCATCAAATTTGCTTTTCTTCTAATAGCTTTAAACCACTAGAAAAAGTTTACACAAAACTTTGTGCTTTAATACAGCCTATTTTTGTTGTTCTAATTTTACGGGCGCAGTTTTATCGTTTTGAAAAAAGCTAAGATTTCGAAAAAAAAAACACAAATAAAAGAGTAATTCAAATTAATTAGCGGAAGAACAGCGTGGAGTGAACACTTCCTTTTGCAATTTACAGCAGTGGACCATCAACGAATAGCGAAAGTGCCATAACATTAATGTAACACACAGAGCAATCAACTTACATACATCCATACATACATACAAACTAATGATGGTCAACGCAAATAAAACGCGACACCTGCCGTAAGTGCGCCACTAGAATAGGTGAAAGGCGGCCGCGCACACTACTGTTCGTCTACTGCATTTTACGAGTGGAGAATTTTTTTTGCATTGCGTACCTACACAAATACAAACTGCAGTTAAGGAGCGTGTATAGAGTGCAGCATAAAAACGGAGGCACCTTACGAGCATGGTATGAGTCGAATGTGATTTAAAAGAAAAAATAAATAGTATAAAATAAAAATTCCTACAAAAATGGGGTTACCCGGAAGGGGCTGACCATTCGTTGTGTGCATTATTGCGCAGGGGCATGTAAACGGGGCGTTGCTGTAACAGTGATGATGTATAATACGTTAAATGTACATCTACAGATCTGTGCATGTATGTATGCATGTATGTGCTTGCCTGTATGTAGGTTGATATTTTTTGTGAGCGGAACTGCGAGTAAAAAGCTTGAAACTTGAGTTCAATATTAACGACATTGTTTGTTTTTGTAGTTACTGTAGTCGAATAAATGCTTTCACATATGAGACGTACGGGTGGGATATTACAAATCGCCATTGGCAAGAAAACACTTATGCCTTGAATAAAATAAATCAGCCTCTTTGGAACACGATTCTTCTTCAAACTGAGGTATTTTGTTAATGGAACTGCACATTTTTTATGTCTTCGAATTTATAGACGCAAAAACATTTTGATGACACTAGGGTTGTATTAAGTCTAGATATGCTCTTCCTTTCACGAAATATTGGAATGTTTAAATGATAATGCACACACTATATAACGGAGATGGTGAGGAATAAGCTCGAATGGCAATAACAATTCAGTAGTTAATGAATTAATTATGATAAAATATTTTTATAAATTTTTTTAATATTACTTACAAATTATGGCGTGTTTTTTTAATTACACCGTACGATAAAATTCAATTTCTAACTAAATAGGATTCCGACAATGAATTCTGGTAGAGAAGCAAAAAAAACAAAAAAAAAAAATTACGTGTTTACGTCTAATTTTTGTTTTTGGGATGTCACAGTTTTAATCCGTTCACGCATTCTTATGGTAAATAGGCGATGTGTTCAGCAGTGGGGAGTTATTCCCGTAAAAGATCAATGGTTTGTTGCTTGCGTGGCAAGTAGCGCCGTCTTGTTGAAAATAAACGTTGCCCAGATCAATACCATCCAATTCCGGGCATAAAAAATCGTTAATTATCTCTCGATAGCGCAATCCATTCACCGTAACTGTTGCTCCAGCTTCATTTTCGAAAAAGTAAGGTCCAATGACTCCGCCGGACCATAAACCGCACCAAACAGTCACACGTTGAGGATAGAGAGTCTTTGCAACAATAACTCTTGGATTTTCTAAGTCCCAGATCCGACAATTTTGCTTGTTGACGAATCCACCGAGGTGGAAATGGGCCTCATCACTCAAAATGATTTTTCGATGGAATTCCGGATTATTTTCATGCACTTGAACGACCCAATCAGCGAAGACACGACACGTTGTTGATGATCGGCCGGTTCTTGAGTTCTTGTGCTAACTGGACTTTATAAGCCATAAGACCAAAATCTTTATGCAAAATACGGTGTAATGACGTTTGTGGAAGGCCTAATTTCAAAGAATGACGAGGAATGGACCTGTGTTTTCTTCAACACTTTCGGCTGTTCTTGAGCGACGTGCACGGGCTTTATTCTTCACACCAATAACTTGTCCTAACAGCTCGGATTTTTTTCACCAATTTCTGTATTGCGGTCCAACAAGGTGCTTCACGATGACCTAAAAATGTTCGAGTTTTACAAACCGTCTCTGCCAAATGTTCACCATTTTTATAGTGAATTTTAATCATTTCAATGTGTTGCTTAAGCGTGCGTCGTTCCATTTTTATTAATGGCGTAGTTTCTACTTGTCAAACAGCAAAAAATGACAGCTTCAAAAGTGACATCTACCGAAATAGCGGGCTATCCAAAATAACACTTGTTATTGGAAAACCCTTTATGTAAAAAGCAGCGGAGAACAGTTTTGTGGAATATTTTTACCATTCAACTCCTCAAGAGGTGACCGTCATTCGTCTCTTTTGTGGGAAAGGGTCAAAAATACTCATAAGAAAGAGAGAGAGAGAGAGATAATGGGTTCAAATGTACCATAGAAATACATATTTATCGTAACATTCTACTATAAGTCTCTTAATACACCAAAGCTCAAGATTTAACTTAAATGGCCGAAATAGTGAGAATTGAAAAGTAAAAAAGGTTTTGGTGAAATTCCGATATAAGTAATGTACATATGTTGCCGTAGATGGAAAATATTATCAAAAAATAATTAATAAAACTTTCATCCTTATTTCGAGTGTGCGTAATAGATAAACGACTGCCAAGCGATTATCGACTATCGATGGTATTATGGATGTCGAATTGTCGTTCGATTACTGCCTGGCAAAAATTATTTGTCGCTCACCTTTATACAATTTCCAAGGATTTCGTTTGGAAATGGTTAAAAAAATTATATACATATTTACATATGCTTCTAGAAATTACAGATGTTATGTTCTAAGTAATTGAAAATCAACTTGGGCGGGTGGTAAATTCCCAATTAAGCGAATATGCATCAATCATTACACACAATACCAAAATAAAATAAAATATAATCGACTCAATCAACAAAAGTCTATTCTACTACAAATCGAATTCAAGGATGATAGAGACTTGCTATTTAGCTATGGTGAAAAAGAAAATTCCGAGAGGAGCTTTGGCTGCCCCGTCACTTGGAGATTCGACAGCCGAACTTTTAACGATAATTTCACACACTCCTCCAATCATTCGTTGGTCAGACGGCAATGAAGTGTCATTGGTTGATTTTTTCATATATCACCAACACACCTCAAGTGTCGTCAGCTCCTCAAATTCGCTCAGAGCCGAAAAAGGGTCTGTTAAAGGGATCTCTTTTCACCATAAGTTGAAATTCGCATTGGGAGTGTTTGTGATTATTTGATCGCGTTTATCGCCGGATGCTTTCACTGATAAATGAAACAAATTTGGGCAGGCTATTTTATCTTGAATATATTACTTCCTAGGTGGCGTTGGTATCAAAATATATCTAAAAATCCTATTTATGGTAGGACGGCTTATATTCAAAACGTATACGAGGTGTGTTCAAAAAGTATCGCGAATTTTGAATTTACGCAGGTTACGTATATTCGAATTCCGATTTTTTTCACTCATGCCGACGAGTTCGGCCATTTTGAATGTTCAGGTAATTGTTGACAGTTGCTTTGCTTGCATGTGTTTCGGCTTGTCTTCGATTTTTGCCTATTCAAAAAGATGGATCAAAGAACCGAATGTTGTCTGTGTCATACGGGAAAGCTACTTTGGACCAAAACAACGTTTATCGGTGATGCAAAATGTTCTCAGAAGGCCGAGAAGATGTGAACGACGAAAAGTAAATGTACAAGTAAATGTAAAAGTTTTGATTACCGTTTTCTTCGATTGCAGGTGCGTTGTGCATCATGAGTTCTTGCCACAGGGAAAAACGGTCAATAAGAAATATTACCTGCAAGTTATGCGAAATTTGCGCAAAGCAATCCGCCAGAAACGCCCGGATTTGTGAAAGAACAAAAATTGGCTCTTGCATCACGATAACGCCCTTGCTCACACACCGTTGCTTGTGCGCGACTTTTTGGCCAAAAACAACACACTAATGATGCCACAGCCACCATATTCTCCAGATCTGGCCCCCTGTGGCTTTTTATTGTTCCCGAAACTGAAGAGGTCAATGAAAGGACGACGCTACGCTACGATTGACGAGATAAAGACGGCATCAAAGGAGGAGCTGAACAAGATTTTAAAAATGATTTTTTGAAGTGTTTCGAAGATTGGAACAAACGTTGGCACAACTTGTACTTTGAAGGGGACAAAATAGATATTAATGAATAAATAAATAATTTTTGACAAAACACAAAATTCGCGATCCTTTTTGAACACACCTCGTACATATACATATGTATGTACATTATTATTTATTACTTATTTTATTGTATTTTAAGAGTTCCGCCAAAATCGAGAACGTTTCTCAATAAAATTGGTTTTTAAAACATGTTTTTCCAAAAAGCCACCTGAATAATAAAAGAGTGTAAGCTTGAAAGGTCTGCATTAGGTAGGTAGATTGGTTAGATGGCAAGGTATAGGGTACACTAGAAGTAGCCTTTTTGATACTATAATGCGAAAAATTTCACAACTTAAAGGAAGAAAAACCATCTACAGCCATTAGTGCTATTGATGTTGGGGAGGAAAGAAAAGGAGGAACTGCCTCAGGCTATCCTAGAAAGACACACTACGGAACCTCACGCACCAAGCCGCCAGACCCAGACTTTTGTAAAGTACATAAGTACATATTCAACAGTCCATTTCTCTGATGGATCCTCACAGCTTCTGCAATGAGTTTTTGTATGGAAGTCCAAGCTTCTCCGCCTGAGTTCCGATCACACAAGAACTGGTGACCACCACTATGAGTTTGGAAATTGAATGGCAGGGGATTCACAGCACTTTAACCATCCTGCTGCTTTTGTACTGAGGGCAAAGTGTTTTTGAGATAGCACACGATAAGGTAGAACTCTTTGCGTTTTTTAAGAAATAAATTGTGCAGTTCCCCCTTAACAATCGTCAAGGGGCACCGATGTCTGAAATGAAAAAAAAGACTGAAACCGGTTCTGTCGACCCTTTCCTGACAAGCTCATTGGCAATTTCATTTCCCTCTATGTTCCTATGCCCTGAAACCCAGATAAGAGAAATATTTTCTGCACATTCGAGACGTTTGATCTCCTCCTTATAGAAATTGACCAGAAAAGAGCGGCAACATGGCGAGGACAGGGCCTTGTTCGCAGTTTGACTATCGGAAAAGATATTTATGTCTTCCCTCCAACAGCGATTCCTGCATTTTTCATTCCTGCATCGCATAAAACACTGCTTGAAAAACAATGATCTAGTGGTCTAGAGAAAACTCCCGCTCCAACTCCAGATCCCATCTTGGATCCGTCGGTGAAAACAGAGATACCTATGTCCATGCAGACTCTTTCCTCTTTCCAATCAAGTCTGCTTGGAAATATATCTCTCGCACAACCCAGTTTGCGGATGGAGAAATCTGCACGAAGTACAGGGAAGGAAGGAAAAATCTGCTTCAAAATGCTAAAATGTCCTACGGGAGATTGCTTCCAGAGGCCGACCTCCTTCAACCTAATAGCGCACTGAGCGGCAATGGATTAAACTTAAAGATCAATGGGAAGTGCAGAACGATGTTAAGTTGACTTTTAAGCCTAAACTTTCCTATTATCTGCAGTAATTTTTTTGGAAAAAATATTTGTTTTATTCATAAAGATTCAATTTTTAGAGGTATTTCCAAATTGGTTCAGCTTACGTAAATATTAATATTTTTTTGGAAATATTTTAGCAAAAGTCATAAAATATAATTAATTTTATAATCCGAGTACCGATTTTGTATGGAAAGGCATACATACACACACACTATAAATGAACATTTTCCAAAAAAACTACCCGCTACGATGCGCTCGGCCCGAGATATTTCGAAATTGGCTATTTACAGTCCGTTTTAATTAAAATTATGTCAGAATAAATGCCCCTAAGTGACTTTATTTGATGATGACAAGGACCGGGATCGCCTGGTTAGTTTTTAAAATATAATTTCGTCTTTAAGAGTCACTTTATTACTCGGTTACTGTTCTTAGAATGGTCACAAGTGAAGACGCAGTATGCAATTTTACCCCTGCGAGAGGACTGTCCTAGTAGCGTTGGACCTAAAAAAGGCTTTCGACACAGTCAGCCCTGCTACGCTACTAGATGACATTTTAGAGTCGGCACTCCCGCCAGGGCTGAAGAGGTTAATCGCGAACTACCTGAGTGCTCCTCATTCGACCCAGGGAAACTCCAAAACAGGGGAAATAAAGAAAGGAGTTCCGCAGGGTGGTATCCTTTCACCTTTGCTTTTTAACTTCTATGTCTCGAAATTCCCCCAGCCAACAGAGGGAGTCTCCCTTGTCTCCTACGCTGACGACTGTACGATAATAACGCCGGGCAATGACATTGATGGCCTGTGCGCCAAGGTAAACGACTACCTCGCCTGCCTTTCTCGCTTCTTCACTGCGAGGAACCTACAACTTTCCCCCACCAAGTCCACGGCGACCCTTTTCACCAACTGGACAAAGGAGGTCAAACTGCAACTTAAGGTAAAAGTCGATGACACACCAATTCCGACTGTAAACAACCGCAGAATATTGGGAGTTACCTTCGACAGTTTGCTCTCCTTTTCAGCGCACACAACCGCAATTGCCACTAAAGTCCAGCAGCACTTGAGGCAAAGACAAAGAAATGTTGCTGTCGACCTACAAGGTAATAGGTCGGCCGGTTCTAAACTATGCGGCGCCCGTCTGGTCACAGTGGACGAAGCAATCGACCTGCCAAAATACTGCCATAAGGACTGCGACAGGATGTCTCCTGATGTCCTCAATACAACATCTTCATGACAAGGCCCATATGCTGCCTGTGAAGGAACATAATAAACTGCTCAGCAAGCAGTTCCTGCTAGGGTGTTACCGTAGGTCTCACCCATGCAGACACCTGCTTTAGCCTGAGCCAACTCCCAGGCATGTCAGGAGGCACCTCCTTAATTACGCGGGCGAGATCCAGGGCAAAACATACTGCCAACTACTGGATCGGACAGTGTACAGATAGACATCAACGACATTCATCGGGACACCATTACCACCTTCTTAAGATCTCGACCCCAGAATGCCGTCATCGGAGTCCAACCACCACCCTTTGCAGACGAAGAGCTCCAACTTCCCCGAACCCGTAACCTTGGCATAACTACGTTCTGGATAGTGTAGCAGGCTAAACTCCTACTTATCCAGAATTGACCCCGACATACTAAACATATGTCCGGCATGTGAAGGCACCCCGCACGACACTAACCACCTTTTCACATGCCCCATCAAACCCACTCATCTAACACCCCCCTTCCTCTGGACCCAACCTGTCGAAACAGAAAGTTTCCTGGGCTGGAAATATTTTTCAATCACTCACAAATTTATATGCATTTATTTATGCCTACACAATAGAGTAAATATGTATGCCACAGCTGCGCACAATACTACATAAATAAAAAAGAGATAAAAAATACAAAACTTTTCTTTTATTCAAAAAATAAAAACAACCTAAACAAATTCGAGCCTCTGGCACAGGTAAGAGCCTCAGTGCCTGCAACGCAGCGATATGTGACAAATTGTGAAATTTATGTGAGATTTAAAAATATTTTCATTGCTGCTATGCGCCCTTGCACAACGCACACACACACATGCAAACATGCATGCAAAATTTATAAACAATGCTGGTAGTGAGTGCTTGTTTTGCTGGCTGCAAACACTATTTTTCCCAAAGATTTTGTCAAATTTTTTCAACACCTCCGGGCAGAGTTGCAAGCCTTTGTTGCATATTCACGAGGCTAAAGTTGAAAAGAAGCCATAGGAAGTGGCAAAAGCAGCAGCAGCAGGTATCATCTAAAAACAAGAACTACCCATGTAAGAGGACAAAAGGTAAACTCCGAATAAAAAAAAAAAACTTGAAGAGCTTAAAGAACAGAGAGGATATTGTAAAGGACTAAAGAGACTTGAAGCACAAACCAAAACAACTGGGATGCTGTCTCTTGTTTTTTTTTGCTTTTTGTCTTTGTTTTTGGGAATTATTAACAAGTAAATAGATTTTTTTGTTTCTTATTTTCTGTTTGCTTGATATTTATGGGTTAAGCATAAAATTTTGTTGTACCAAAAAGTGAAAGGAAATGGAAGTTGAGCTGCTGCTGCCGGAGTTTGCATATGGCCCACTGCAATATGTAAATACTATACACTTTTTGCCCTTATGCCTTTACGTGTCCTTACGCAAGCATAATATTCACTCACTCATACACTCATATGCACACACATACATATACATATATGAGTATTATATGTGTATGTACTTTATAATACACTGGAGTGCCTCTTATCTGGCACCAAATATACTGAACTTGCTTGCAGCTTTGGGCAACCCACTTCATCCTGTTCATTGCAATACATCTTACCCAACGGGGAGGGAGACTCATGCCACTTGCCGTGACCGCTTACCTTAGTTACGAGTTGATTGCCATGACAAGGTAACCATAGAGAAGCACTTTAAAATTTGCATTGGAATTGCAAGTACTGCATAGTTGCTGTAGTAATAAAAAGGCGAGTTGTGGAAGCACAGAAAATGTATCCGCCAGTACGAGGTAGAGGGGTTGGAACAATTTTCCGTTTGCTACAAGACAGTTGTCCGCTTAGTTGCACCCCATGCCAATATGCTATGCGAATTTCGGACGCATATACCCGTATTTATGCATGCGTGCAGTCATCAACATACGCAACATATTCATTGCATCGTGATTTGCTTACGGCAATCAGTTGTTTCCTTCATGCTTTGAGCTGCTCATATATTATTTTGGATTATTAAAGCAAGAGGATATACCGAAAATTGAGCAGTTACTGCTTGCCTTCACCTAGCCATGCTATGTTTATCCTTTGAGTGCCTTTGAGTTTTAGAAGTATTTATATAAAGTATTATATTTATACTCGTATACTAGATATGGTCTTCATTTTCTCATTTGAATTAAGTTCAATCCACAAACGGCTGGTGGTGTTTCAGGAACCTACTATAGGGTGATTCAACGATGATGCAGTTCTTTGACAGCAAAAATTTGTGATGTGCAGGTTAGGTTGGGCCAGGTTGAAGTAGTTGTTCTGTGGGACCCACTCAGGCGCATGGTTCATTGTGTTGCCGCGTGGGGAGCTTGTCCCTATCTCTCCTAAAACCAGTGTGTGCCTTTCAAAAATTGTAGAATATCTCTGATTTCTGCAGAACTGAGATCTTCAAACTCATTAAAAAATTGTTTACCCAGAATAGTAAACTGGCGTCTGGATAGAGCAGGACAGTGGCACAGTACATGCGAGACTGTCTTTTTCTCGTCCTCATCTAGATAACTTCTACAGAAGTCATGTGTTTGCACACCCATCCTTTGGGCGTGTCTACCTATTAGGCAGTGCCCCGTTATTACTGAGATCAGTGTGCTAAGTTTGTGTTTATTTTGGCTTAGCAGAGATTCTGTGCGTTTAGCATTTAGAGTCGGCCACAGTTGACGGGCGATTTTGCAGGTGGCTTCATTTCACCATCGTTCGTTTGCTTTCCTAACAATTTCTTCAAGGATGAGTAGGTTACATGTTTGTAAGGGTATCCCTATGTCATTGTCGGTGTACTCATTGGTCAATTTGGTGCCGAGTCTCGCTAGGTCATCGGCTCTACAGTTACCCTAAATGTCGCGATGGCCAGGAACCCATGTTACCTTTAGGTGAAATGACTCAGCCAGCTTAAGAGATGTGCGACATTTCATGGCTACCTTGGAGATTGGCGACTGTTTTGTGAGGGATTTTATCGCTATCTCTAGATGTTCGGAGTATATACCTCCGCCCACCCTGCTCTCGAGCTTTGAGCCATCTGTGCATACATGGTCTTACATCGTCCCGTTCTCACTCCCTTGAGGGTAGGAGGGTCGTAAACGCTGTAATAGCAAGTATAGGCGGGAGTGCATAGTACACCACTCCGGGAAGCCGGAAAGCCAGGATTTTACCGTGACTATAATCCGTGTTTGGCCACGTATTTAGAGTGTTCAGCCTTATTGCCGCACCGTGTGCGCTATATATTGCCTGCAAATCTACCGGAAGGAAGTTTAATGTCGCATATAATGCTTTCGATGGTGCGGTTGACATCGCGCCGGTTATTAGAACATATGCTAGTCTTTGAAACTTGTCAAGTTTTTTGATGTTCATACCCTTCTCAAGGGCATTCCAAATTATTACAATACCATAGTAGAGAATTGCCCACTGCTGTGCAGAGCCAATGTATCATTCTGGGTTCCAATCCCCATTTCTTCCCAATAAGCTTCCGTAGGAGTACAACACGGTCATAGGTTTGCGTGCTCTGTCTGCGACTGTGCGCCACCAATTTAGCGTCTTCTCTAGTTTGTGATGTGCAACTTGTTTTATATATTTTTTTCAGACAACCGATATTACAGGTTTTAGCAAATGACTAAGTTTAACGATATTCAGTTGAGCAACCCGCGAAAGCGTTCCAAACGATTTATGAAAATTCTAGTTCGGAAATAAGCGTATCCCGTGCGCAGCGTGATTTTTTGATCATGAGCTATTAGGCACATTTCCACCTAAACGGATATGTTAACAAGAAAGACTGCGATAAAGACAGCGATATTTGAGGTGCTGATTGTCTACATGCCATTCAAGAAAGAACGATACACTCAACAATAGTTTCTGGGCTGGTGGAATCATTGTACGGTATTCCTGCGAAAATGATGCCCCTGGTACGGTGAGTGGTAAACGTTTTCGTAACATGATAACAAAATTGTTTTGTCCTATATTAGATGCCATGGACTTGGGCAGTATGTGGTTTCAATAAGACAGTGCCACTTGTCACGCAACGCATCAGACAATCTTTAAGCCTCCAGAATGGATTATCAGCGAGGAATCAACGTGATGAAGTGACCGCCAGGATCTTGCGATTTGACACCATTGTACTTCTTTCTCAGTGGTCATGCAACATTTTGACCTAATTGCACGATGACTTTTCATCTTGGATTGTTGGCACATTCTCTTTTAGAAAAGCCTTCGAAATTCGTCGTCCATTTCCACGATATTTTTTTGCGGCTTTTCTTGCGTGTTTTGATGTTTAAGGGGGTCTTCTGGTCTCGAGGCCCTAAAATGAAGGGTTTTTTTGGGGATTGATTGTGACAAATCCTGTGAATATTTAAAAAAAAATTTTTTTTTATTTTAAAGGTACATGTCTTGGCTTTTAAAAAATGGTTTTGAGTTTGAAAAAAATTAACACCCGCGACCTTGAAATGGCGCTGAAGACGTCCACCTCCAAACGAAACAGGTCTCCATTTTGGTCACGGTTTTTCCACCTGGGTAATCAGAAAGAAAAAATTAGATATGCGTTGTCTTCAGAGTTGCCCTGGTTAAGTTTTCCCGTGACAGATTTTTTTTTTTTAATTTTTTTCAAAAGTTATGCAACAATTTGCAAAAAAAATTTTTTTTTGCTCATTTTTTGAACTTTAAAAGGTTATAAAAATGGAATGAAAAAAAATTTCAAAAATCGTACACGGGGAAACTTAGCGGTAAGTTTTCCGAACCTTTTAAGACCAAAACCATTGAAATCGGAGTATAACTACTATGAAAAGTGTGACCAAAATGCTTAAAAAACACGATTTTCGGGGAAACGCGTTTAAAGATAAAGTTTATGATAAAACGGCCGGAGGAGGGTACACTTCGGTGCCCAGAAAAATGTGAAAAAATGCGATTTTCAAAAAATCCTTTCTGTGGCGTATTCTCGCATACACATACAACAAAATTATGAAAAAAAAAAATCGATTTATTTTCGCTGGAGACCAGAAGACCCCCTTAAGCGGTCAATATTCTTTGGTCATTCACTTGAATATTCGTTCACTTGAATAAAAATACGAAAATGTGAATATGATGAAAGCGAAATGTTGAAAAACCCCTCAATTTCACTGATCGTGCGTGGATGCTTACCCCGTTGATTTCTTTACACTTCTTTCTTCCCTTTTTGCCATTACGCTCGACACCCAGGGTGAAAAGTCATTGTATACTAATGTTGGCAAAAAGTAAGGTGAATTTATTTGTCAAACTTCGCGGGATTAAAATTTCGCTCTAGTTATTTTTTTTATGAGTTGGCAGCACTGTTAATAACATCTGGGCCAACTTTCATGTGAATGTCATTATCAGTAATATATTTACGCTTGTGTTTACCAAACGACCAAGAGTGCATTTTTCGATTTTCATGCCATCAAATTTTGTTTGCGGAATGAAATTTCGGCTGCGGAAACGTTTAGCATGTCGCAGAAGGCATTTAGTGATTCGACCATGTCGCAGAAAAAAGCTTCTAAGTGGTACAAAGACTTCAAAGAGGGTCGAGAACGTGTTGATGACTTGGACGACCGGACGACCATCGACGTCAACAGATGACCAACACGTCAATAAAGTGAAAGAGTTAGTGCTCAAAAATGATGGTTTTCCAGCACTTGACTTTGTCTACGTTTTCATTCGTTGAAGACGTTGATGGGCGACCAGATCGGGGCAAATCTTTAACGACTTCTCGGCCCTCTACAAAAGTCTTATACAACTCGTAGACACGTGTTTTTGATAAAGTACTAACATAACTCGCCATAGGCTTCGATTCGGCATACGAAATCCCGTTTAAAACACAAAATTTGAGGCTAATTCTTTGGTCGATAGTTTTATCCTTACTGAAAATCGCAGAGCACACCTGCGGTCGACTGACATAATTAAATGCCAAAAATAAGCTATTTGACAGACGCCCAAACTCTGCGACACCATAGAGAACAGTTGTACCAACATTATAGCAAAAAAAAAATCACAATTCAAACAAAACGAAAACAATTCCCGATATTTTTTGACAGAATGTGTGTTCATGGCAGAAATACACTCGGAGGTTTGCCATTGCCTGCCGCTATTAGAAAAACCCTTTTTTCATTTTTGGTGTTTCACGGAGATTCAAACCTCCGAATTTAGAATGGTAGTCACGCACCAACTCATTCGGCTATGGCAAGCGCCGTAATCTAAATTGAATTAATAGAGCGAGTTTTCGAGAAGAAATCATTTTATGTAAATTTGGTGGCATTTTTTCACAAAAAAGCATTTTCTAAAAAACTCGCACTAAGACTTTTAATTATTTTTGTACTTGATTTTGTAGGCGGCCGCCGTAGCCGAATGGGTTGGTGCGTGACTACCATTCGGAATTCATAGAGAGAACGTAGGTTCGAATCTCGGTGAAACACCAAAATTAAGAAAAACATTTTTCTAATAGCGGTCGCCCCTCGGCAGGCAATGGCAAGCCTCCGAGTGTATTTCTGTTATGAAAAAGCTCCTCATAAAAATATTTGCCGTTCGGAGTCGGCTTGAAACTGTAGGTCCCTCCATTTGTGGAACAACATCAAGACGCAAACCACAAATAGGATGAGGAGCTCGGCCAAGCACCTAACAGAAGTGTACGCGCCAACTATATATATATATACTTGGTTTTGTAAGCGATTAAGTAGTCTTGAAGGCGCTAATGGTTTTAAAATCCTGATTTTGGATTAGTTTTTTGCGGAAAGCTTTACTTTTACAGAATATTTTTAATTTTCAAAAAGCGCGTCATAAACTGGCAATTCATAGCTTAGATTCAAGCAAGTAAAACCACAATTATGGGTTTTTGATTATTTTTATTATCTCCGCATATTTTTGTGAACAAATCGGATAAATTTCGTTGCATTATTAATCAAGATGTGACTAATTCGAGTTTTGGACAGTTTTACGACAAACTGAACGTAAATGCCATAAATTTTTAAGCTTTAGTTGTTTTAGAGTTTCCTTAATAAAAACTCGATGACTATTCAGAATAGTGTGAATTCAGATGAATTTATACTCGTATGTCTCCCTTGTAAAACCAAACAAACATCTTCATAGAGAAGTGTTACATAATTACAACACTGCTTTTGGCATACACGACTGCACATCTACACGAAATGAAATGTGTTAATTCGCGTAATTAACAGTTGGCCACTTAAAATTAGCAACTTGTAACCAACACATAACCTCTCTTAATAGGTGCGTACAGTTGCTCAAACAACTCATCATGCATTTGCATGTTTTTTATTCAAAAGGATAGAACATGAAAACTACTGATATGATTTTGTTCGACAAGCACTTGTTTTGTTTTTGTTGTGTTTTCTTTAATATGAGGACGTTGGGAGAGCAATCAATGTACCGTTATCTTTTCATTATAAAATAAAAGAAAAAAGTTCACTTATTTTAGATTAAAAATATAAAGATTTCTTAGATTGCATTCTTTCTGAACTCATTTTAAAGAAAATACAAAAACAAAAAGGCACAAGCGCTCGACGAGTCTAATCGGTTAAGCAGTTTTGTTGTTGGAAGCATTTGAACACAGAACATTCAAACACATGACCAATTGTTTGAGTAACTGTATATGCTTGTGCACACCTAAGCTGCCAACACATTTAACGGTCATGTACAGGATATAAACGCGCCACCAAATGCCACTCATAGCAATTAGACAACCACAATTTATGCACACAAATGAAGGTCATGGCGACGCGCAAATGGAGTAAGACATTCACACACACACACACACACATACATGCTTATATATATATGTGTATGCGTAAACCCTTACAAATAAATATAAGCATAGACGTAGTAGCTTCCTTTCCACATAAATAATGTAATAGTGTGTGTGTACACGTATAGATATTTAAGCAAGAGTTGCTTAAGTGGCCCCTTGTACTGAGAAATTTAAACAGAGCTGGAGCTCTTATAAATACTTAATTGCTGCCGGGTGTTAACGAAAGCAGTGAGTAAGCAGGTGTGGGTGCACTTCATAAATACACAAATATACACAAATGCAGCTGTGGATGCATATATGGATGTGTAAGGTTTCCTAAGTAAATTTGTTCAAGTGCAGGATTACGTATACGCCATGTGTGTTGGCAATAAATACTTGTAGCAGTCTTATTTAAATTAAATACAGATACTAAATGAGTAGATAAATCAATTTGAAATCAAGTATTTTGTCACATATAAATCAATTATATTGAAGGGGCTATACTTTTTTTTACCAACTATTCGGCTTCTAAATTTGTATAAGGTGGCGCAAAATTAATCATCCATTTTTGTTTTTGGACTTTTTTACAAAAGTTTTTTACTAAATAAAAGAAGTTATTTGGGGTGTTGAAAATCTTTATTTTCACCTTTACGCGCTCCATTGCGTGTCTGCGAGTACCTGCGCCACTTTTTACTTATAGGAGATATTACGTATACGCCATTCGCACGGAATATTATGTTCGAACGATATAAATTTCAAAACCCTCTGAACAAATTTAGATGGAATTTAGCACGATCGTGAATGCTAGTGGAACCTAAAATAAAAAAAATAATAATTTAACCAAATGTGTAAAAATACTCGGACCAATAGTACCCTCATCGGCCACACCTCAGCCAGGCCACATAGCGGCCACACTGGAGTAACTCATTATCCCACGCTGAAAAATTCGGTTCTACAGAATATTTCGTTGTTTTAAGACTTATAACCTGTTGGGTTATATTTGTTTAATGATCCTTTAACATTTCTTACGATTTTTATTACTGGATTAAGAAATTGATTTTTAAAAAGTAGTCATGAATGTGAAAATTTAGCAAAAATTTTTTTTTTTATAAAAAAAAAATTGATTACTCCGCCATATTTCAATATTAAGGGCTAAAATTTTAGAATTGTATGCACAACATATGCCCCAAACCTAAAGAAATCTTTTCAAAAGTATATTTATTTTAGAAAATTACTGAAGGGAAAAATAAAAAAAATTATATATGATACATAAAATTAATTTTTTGTGTGTTATTAACTTTTAAATACATTTTTACGGACAGAAAAATTAAAAAATTTTTTTTTTATGATATTTTAACAAAAAACATTTACTTAGAATCGCAATTTGTTCACCAATACACCTAGTGCACAAAGGCAACCGATGAATGTCGCAAACCTGGCTTTTGCAAGCCGAGCATCCAACACGTGTGTTTTTGTCCTTCTTTCGATCACATACCACGCATCCCGCGCTAAATCATAGGTAACTTTTTCCAGGTCACCTATTTCTCTCTCCGAAGAAATTGTCCTTCCAATCTCTGGTGTGGCATCGGGAAGGTGAGATGAGTAATCAGCATTTTCAAAACGATAATCGCAGAAGTGGATTTCCGTGTGCCACTGACCTTGAGTTTCTACATAATGCGGGAATTGACTGCTGCTTGTTCGAGCATCCCAAAGAAAATCCGCATCCGCCACCTGTACGTTTTGCGAGCGACTGAGTAGGCGTTGCACAATTGATCGAATGTATCTGTCCCTCCTCTCTTATCATAATAGTGGAGAATGATATTTGGCTTTCTATCCGTTATCTGTTATAAATCGAAGTCAGCAAAACGATTTTGTTCTTTTTTGGTGTATGAGAAAGTAAAGTTACGTCTTTGGTGTGACAAAACTTTGTTCCAGGAGGATTTTCAGACGCTATCTTCATCACCATGGGAAATTCTCTTTTATTTTTCCTGAATGTTCCAGTCACAGACATATTACAAGGATGACCGAGTATTCTGGTCAGCAGAGACACCGTGGTAAACCAATTGTCACACGTCACCTTACGATTGGTACCGTGTATTGGAGCCGTTACAGATTGAAAAAAATATTATCCGCTAGGTAATCTCTGCGGCTAAATCTTCGCCTATCTTCAGCAACTAAATTAGCACACACTTTCTAGATTTTTTATTCGTGTTGTCGACGATTGCTTATATAATTTTTGTATTGAACAAAAGATCCCAAAAGTTTTCTGGCGAATTCAGATTTACAGCATCATCTGCCAAGCTTGCTTCATACGGAACTTCATCTCTATTTACACGATCTAATTTTCATTAAGCCGAATGAGTTTCCCAGACAAAATTATTTTTACCGTATAATTTAGATGATGAGCGACCACGTCGGCAAGCCTTTGAAGACGATTGATTTGTTTCATTCTCTTTACGTTTACATAAATGTGTCATGAGAAAGTGGAATATTCTTTCTTTCAAATTGGAGTTAACTTTCAGATTTGTCAAAGAAACTGTAAAATTCTCACAGGACTAACTATCTCTATTTAGAGAGTCCATCCCATCTTTTTCCTTCTGTTACTTTTCTCCTTTCCTCCTTGACTATCTACCCTTTCACTTTCCTGAGATTTAAGTACAATAGGCTTTTTAGCCTGAGGGGTTTAGGAGTTACCAAATCTCTCGGTGCTCTTCGCTCGACTTTTTCAAATTTCAAGCTCAAATGTGTTGAACTGAAAAAACAGTTATGAAATTATAGTCTTAGCTCCCTGTATTGTTGGTTTGTGAATGGATACATTTTTACTTTTATTAATGTACATGGGCTCCTTTGCCCTTAAAGCAAAGTACATACATACATACATATATACTAAAGATTAGTGGACGACATTATAACAAATCATTTGATATATAAATCGGAAACATACAAATTTTATCTTTGCGTTGCCTGCTTATCCGCTAGTAACTTTTTTGAAATATTTTTTCGGTTTCAAAATTTTAATAAAAATACAAAATAACCAATAAATTGAATGCAGAGTAGAGACAGAGATAGCAAGTGATTCAAAGTTATAGAGCGGAAAAACAATACTTGAATCGGTTGAGTCATTTTTGATTTTGCACAGTTGGAAAACTATTTTTAGTACATTTTAACGCATTTTGGCTTTTGCTGCAGTCGAAAAAACTTTTCATGAGGAATTGACTCTGAAATATAACAACTTGCTATTATTATACACGACTTGCTATATTCTAAGATTTATTTGTGTCTTATAAAAAGCAATTGACTGAGCTAAATAAGTCTTTGTACAGGGAGGAAATTCGGAGTTTTGTGCTGAATGTAAGCTATAACCCGAAAAACTTCTTTATAATTGCCGCGCACACCCTTTTTGGGTGTTTGGCCGAGCTTCTCCTCCTATTTGTGGTGTGTGTCTTGATATTGTTCCACAAATGGAGGGACCTACAGTTTTAAGCCGACTCCGAACGGCAAATATTTTTATGAGGAGCTTTTTCATGGCAAAAATACACTCGGAGGTTCGCCATTGCCTACCGAGAGGCGACCGCTATTAGAAAAATGTTTTTCTTAATTTTTTGGTTTCACCGAGATACGAACCCACGTTCTCTCTGTGAATTCCGAATGGTAGTCACGCACCAACCCATTCGGCTACGGCCCGAAAAACTTTTGGCCTTACATAAAATTTAAGCGAAAGCCAATAAGTATACCAAAATCTGTTCTTGCAAGGATTTGGCCGTCACCTCAGTGAAAGACGCGGCCGATTTATTTGTGTGGTCGATACTCATCAGTAACATTTCGAGATCAAAATTCCAAACAGAGCAGGACAAAGGATGTAGTGTCACAAAGTGGTGTACTAATATATTTTCCTTGCTTTGCAATTTCTATTACCCAAATCTTCTTCAATCAGTAGAGAGAGCAATAAAAATCTCTCTTTCTCTCTTCATATGCTGCCCATTATTAGATATTAGAGTCCGGTAATGACACCCACGGTTTGCGTTCAAAAGTGCACGGTTATCTCTTCAGACTTTCTCGCTTCTTCACTGCGAGGGCCTTTCAACTTTCCCCCAATAAACCCGCGGTGACCCCTTTCACCGCCTGAACGAATGAGGTTGAACTACAACTAAAGGTCAAATTAGATGACACACCAAAACCGACTGCTAACAAACTTAAGTTACTTGGCGCCAGTTTTGATAGTTTGTCCTCCTTCTCGGTGAATACAGCCGCAATTGCTTTTAAGGTCCAAACTCATAATAATGTCCTCAAATCGCTAACCAATACCACATGGAGCAAAGACAAATAAATGTTGCTGGTTATATGTAGAGGAGTTTGCCGGCCGGTAGCCCAGCACAAGCGACGGCCAGTGGAAGAACCTGTAAACTTGCCAAAATACTACCATGCCAAATGGTACGTCTTGATATGCCCCCTCCACCGCAATGCTACTATGCTCCCAGGTAAGGAGCATAGCAGGGACAATCACTGCAGGCACTTGCTGCAAGCTGAGGAAGCATCGCTTCGCTTTAACTGACGAGATCCGGGACTTTAACACTGGACCTATCAGTTTATAGACAGGCTTTAAACGCCCTTCATCCGGAGCTTTTAAACTCTCGCTCCCCGATTACCGTTATAGTTCAACCACTATCCATCGCAGACGAAGAACTCCAGTTGCATCGTCAGACCCGCATCATCTTGCCATGATTGCATTAAGGATATTGTAGTAAGTTTAACTCCTACCTATTTAGAATCAACCTCGATATACTCTACATATACATATAAGGCATGTGAAGGTACCCCCACCCCATATTCACGCGCTTCCAAAAACCTAAACTTACTCACTTAACAACCTCTTTCCTTTGGATCTACTCCATCGGGCCTACCGTAAGTTGAACTCGACGACGATTACCGGCTACTTCACTTTCAATTCAACACAACCTTTCTCTACTTGAGAGGTTGCAGTTCAATACTCCGTATGGAAACTCCCGTCGGTTTTATGCTTTTCGAGTTGGCCTTAACAAAATGACCTATGGTGCTAATACTCTTATTAATAGAGTCTCAGTCTGCCTCATGCCGTCCTCGAGAGGCACACTAAGGAGCTCAAGCGTCTAGCCGTCCGACCCGGATATTTGCAAATAAAGTCTCTTTCTCTGAAGGATCCCCACAGCTTCTGCTAGGGGGGTTGTAGGGAAGTCCAAGCTTCTCCCGCCAACATGGCGTCGACAGGGCCTTGATTGCAGGTTCACTATCGAAAAATATATTTATGTTTCCCTCCCAACAGCGGTCCCTAAGCATTTTGCATCAATGCAGGATCGCGAAGATATCTGCTAGTTTTCGGCCATTTAAAAGAGACTCAAATATTGGCTGATCTAGAGAAAACCCTCGCTCCAACTCCAGATTCCATCTTGAAACCATTGGTGAAAACGGAGGCACTTATGTCCGTGCAGACTCTTCCCTCCTTCCAATCCAGCCTGCTGGGAAATATAGCCCCAGCACAATCCTTAAAACCCAGTTTGCGGATAGAGAGATCTGTACAAAGTACAGAGAAGGAAGGAGAAATCTACCTCAAAATGCTACCATGTCCTACAGGACGAATCTCTTTCAATGGGAAGTAATTGAAGAATGAGGTTAAGGGCGGCTGTGGAACATGTTCTACACGCCCTAGTGACGCCAAAACATTCAGTCTTCTGCACTCTGTTGAATTTAGTGATGTTATATCTCTTTTGAAGAGCTACTCACCAAACAAGGCAACCATATATCGAAATTGGCAGAACCGCTAAGTTGTACATCCACGTGGCCTGATACCCCATTTTTGGAAGAACATAGATTTACAGGAGTAGAAACTCGATTTTGGATGTAAATAAAAGTTTAAAATTTGTAAGTTTTTTATAATATAAAGTTTTAAACTTGGCTTATACAATCTTTGTTACAAAATGAAGTCTTTTTATAAAAAAATAATTAAAATTAAATTTAAAAAAGAAAGGAAAACGTACCCCACTTACTTGTCTCGCACTTTAGTTATCAATTCAGCCACATTTCTTCCAATTCGTTTCACTACATTTTGGTTTTTCAAAATTTGTATATGTTTAATAAACATAACATTGTTTATGTATATATGTTTATATACCATATAAAAATTTCAATGACGCAGTCTGTTAATACGAATGCATAATTTCCTTCAACCAGCAGTTACTCCTATGTACAATACAGCAGTCGCTACGATTTTCATGCTGTCATAAACACACTTCCGTCTATGTATATATTTACATACATCCGTACATTAATATGTATTCTTGTGTACTTGTTCATAAACGCATATTCGTATGTACGCAGATGTACATATAAAAACTTGCACAGCAAAAATATAATGACTAGCAAAGGTACGCCAAACCACTCACACTATTATATCCTACATACCTACCAACTACAACTACTCGACGTGCCTGGCGTGCATGTGTGCATTTGTGGCATTACGCTTCCGCTTCCTTCCGCAGCCACACCCGTTTCCTCCGACCGCTCCCACTTCAACATACTAATGGCGGAAACTGTTGGATTTGCATTCACCACAAATGGCAACATATGGCTGAGCTTCGGCATAGTTGGGCACTAGGTTGGCAGCAAATGCCTTGAAAACGCACCGCCTTTATGCGGTGAAATTTGTTTGGTTGTTTATGACGCGTGTTTGCATGGCAGTTGGACTGTGGTTAGTACGAGTAATCAGCAGTCACTTGAAGTGCCGTCAATAGTTGACAAAATAACAATAAAATAATGGGAGCGAAAATAAAGGAAATGCTGACACATATACACACACACACATACATACATTATTTGTATTGTATTGTATATAAATGGTAAAATGTCAGAAATTAACAAATGTATATCAACGACACTTCTCTGACACTTTTGCTTCCTGTCATTTGTATTTTACTTTTGTGAGTTCTTTTTGGAGTTGACATGCCATTCTGAAATGGCTTTATTTGTCTGAAGGCAGCTGTCCATTTTAGAGGTATGGAGTGTGTCAGTCAACCTCGCATGACATCCAATTAATCAAAGTGTGGAATTGTGTGTTGTTGACAAAACAAAACAAAAAAGAAGAAAAGAAAACTGAATCATTTGCTATACATTTGGGTACAGATATCAGCACTTTAGGAAGTGATTGTGCTTGTATTTTTTTTTTCAATAAACAATATGTCGCCAGTGCAGCCTTTGGAAACTACTTAAGGTTTGATTACGTTTTTGTAACTTTCTCACCATATCCCATTTATCTAAAAAAAAACGGATCACAAAATTTTGACTTATATGTACAATATAAGGCCTTAGACAATCTTAAGAATAAGAGACTTTGTGCTTTCCGGGCTCTGCGTTAAATCAGAATCATACGATTTGTATGCTAACTTAGCACTTCGAGATAATAAATATTTGCTGATTTTTCTACCTACGCTATTAGTTTAATTCTTCGTGCAAGAGGAAGTCTTCTTCTTAACCTAAGTGCGAGGGCTTTTAGGAATGTACTTTCCACCATCTGTACAGTAACCTGGGTGAATCTGAAAACATTCAACTCGTGATAGGCATCTGCCCAATTTATAAAAATTTTTGGTTAGAGCATTTTGGTGGAAAGACATTTAATTTATCTAATGAAATAAATATCTCAAATGGCTGTGATTATGGAGCTTTGTATAAATTTTTATTCTACTGTCTCTAAAATAGTGAAATGATTTTAAGTGCCTATTGAGATTCTATTTATTTTTTGCATTTTATGATAAAACTTTTGAGCACCAGCCTTTGAATTAAAAATGAAGACAATGTGCCACCATATAAAGGGTGACTTTTTAAAAGCTATAGGAAATTAAAAACAAAACACACGTAAAATTCAGAAAAATGCATGACATTTTTATTTAAATCGATAGTACCATCCATATAATTTAATGTTTGAAGATTATTTCATGCAAATGTTGACCGCGACTGCGCTTCAAATGGTCCATCCGCTTAGTCCAATTTTGGCATACTCTTTCCAATGTTTCGGCCGGTATCTCACATATAAATGCTTTAATGTTGTCTTCCATTGCGTTAATTGAAGCAGGCTTGTCTGAATAGACATGAGCTTTAACATAGCCCCACAAAAAATAATCTAAAGGCGTGGGTGGCCAATTGACAGGTCCCGAACGTGAAGTAAAATGATCACCGAACTCGCCTCTCAGCAAGTCCATTGTTACGCGTGCTGTGTGGCATGTGGCACCGTCTTGCTGAAACCACATGTCAAACTCTTGCATTTTGGGCAAAGAAAAGTTGGATATCATTTCACGGTAGCGCTCACCATTCAGTTACGTTACGATTCGCAGCATCTTTGAAGAAGTACGGTCCAATGATACTTCCAGCCCATAAACCGCACCAAACTGTGACCTTTTCTGGATACATTGGTAGCTTTTGCAATTCTTCTGGCTGATCTTCACTCCAAAATCGACAATTCTGCTTATTTACGTACCCATTGATCCAAAAATGAGCTTCGTCGCTGAACACAATTTTCCGACTTTAAACTTTCTTAGCAGAACACGCATTTTTATAATAAAATTCAATGATTTGCCAGCGTTTTTCGTTTATAAGACGATTCGTGGTTAAATTATAGACCAAACTGAAGATGTTTGAAACAAAACACGAAACGTGCGTCAGCTGTGATTTTTTTAGCAATTATCTTTTTAAACAGTATAAGAGCTAAAAAATCACCCGTTACTTATTTTAAGGGGTTACACACGTATAGAATTTTCAAAAAATCGATTTTTTTTACAGATTATTATTCTTTGTAGTTTTAGACGTATTTTTATGGAAGTCGATTGTAAAAATTCCCCATGGATACAAAGTTATGGTAGAAAATATAACTGGCTGACGAGAGTTTGATGCGCACTGGTAGCTGTCCTTCGTTTGAGGCAGAAAGTTTAAACTCGTTTTTTTCGAAACTACTTTTCCGGCACGGTCTGCACGATGACTCATACAGTTTTTAATAGTTTTTGATGCAATTGTTTTTTAATATTGTGAACGAGTTTTCTCTATAGTCTGTCGAGCCGGAGTTTCGATATTTTTATTAAAAAAATTTTCGAAATTCAAAAATCCAGCTCAATAAACTATAACTATAACTTTATTTTACGAGAATGTTTTTACTTTTTACAGATTCATCAACATTTCAAGGAGAAATGATGCAGACCGTGGAACAACTTGTTTTTTTCATTGTACTTTGGGCCACGTGATTTTTTATATACTAATTTTTGTACAGAAAAATTAAAATAATTTTTTTTATTAAGTTTAAGTACTAATAAAAAATGTAAACAAATTTTTATATTTATTTTTATTGTTATCCCTTCTAAAAACAGTTTTTCTTTTAGCGCTTTTTTGGCGCTACTCGACGTATGTAACCTCTTAAATTATTCCGACTGACAACATATCAATGTTACGTTCGTACGTCCTACTATAAGTCCACCAGTTTGACCATCCTTTACCAAATTTAAGTATTTAAAAAAAACGTACTCCTTAACTGAAAAATCAACGAAAATTTGGGAATTATCAAAAGTCGCCAAATTCCGTGTAAAATTTGATAAAAATAAAAGCTCATAAAATCAAATTATTCAACCAACTATTCCATTTGCCGGGATCATTTGGCTGTTAGCCCATGAAACAAGAAAAGAGATTTTTATTTTCAGCACCGAATATCAAAATCATGATAAATATTCCACCTTAATAAATAAACCATATGTCAAATGTCTCAAATGCACAGAATCGCTATGATAATATTATTGTGTTCAAATGCTGCCATGCTAAGTACTCCACAAAATCAGCTACGATGACCACTAGAAATATGCTTTTGTTTAATTTTGTTTTCCTTCCGTATTCCCAAACAAACTCTTTGGATTTCTTGCCAAATGTTTATTTGATTGTTAGTAATTTGTAGCTACTATTGTTTATTCACACATACACACATATGTACATATGTATTGTACAATTTTTGATATTTAACATGCTAACTAAGCAGCGGTAAGCTCATTAAAGACCAGATGCCAAATGAAATACAAAATTCTATTTGGTACAAGTTCCACCCATACATATGCACATATAAATGTATTGTATGTATGTACGGACAAATAAGAACCTATGTATACATGTCTGTGTTTGCCATGAAAATGCTTCATGCAGAGAAAATCATCAGAGCATTTAGGCCAATTACCATTAGAGCCATTCAAAGTCGGAATACTACTTAGTTGCTACAGGGCAGCGTACAGACACCCTCTATTTCAAAAGAGCCCAAACTTTCTATGAATAGAAGAAAGTAAATAGCCAGTGCATATTTTGGGATAAATATTTTTTATAATATTCATCTTCTACTTTAATCAAAACTAGAAAACTAGCTATTTCAACGGGATGCTTTCAGAGGAAAAGGGGGGTTAAATGAATACGTTTGAAGTGTACGTTAATAGATGGTTGATGTCGTTCTGGGTACCTTCATATGCAGGACATATGCTGACTATGTTTGGGTCAACTCTGGATAAGTATGACTTTTTCCTGATACAGTAGCCAGAACCCAATTGTGTCAAACTAAAGCGGATTTATCGAGGTAGCTGAATCTCTTTCTCTAGAATAAGTGGTGGTGGGACTCCGTCCACGACACTCGAGGTGTCGGAGTTTATGAAGGTAGTGAGAGACACCCAATGGACTCATTCTCCAGCAAGCGCCTACAGGGGTGGGTCTTACGGCATTACCCAGAAGGCACTGTTTGCTGAGCATAAGGAAGGCTAACTATTGAAGACTCACGCAGTAACTTGGGGTTATCATTAACCTTAACATTCAGTTAAAATTTGCGCTACTTCGTAATTAGGGTTGCCGTGGACTTATTGGGGGAAAATGGGTTTTTTGTCTACCAATTGTATAAATAATTCTCAATTTCAGTTCAGTAATTTTCACAACTGATTTTCTACTCTTCTTAATTAATTCTTATAATTCTTCTTAATTAATTTGTAGATCAACGGTATAGAACTAACTATGTCCTCAATGAACCAATGGTGAGATGCATTCGATTCTGCAACAATTATCCTAGCCTCGACTTTAGACTAAGTTTATATAATTTTAGGCAACAATTGTTTATAATCTTTAACTAATAATTAATTATCTAATATAGTCTGTAAGAATTATTTGTAGACTGAATAAATAAATAAATAAATAAAAAATAAATAAATAAATAATTCATGCCCTGCTTTTTGAGGATGATCACCTCTGTGGAAGACCTGTTGTTCATATTATATTGAGCAGGAAAACGTCAAAGTTTCCCTTTCCCTGGATAGGTACGCAACTGTCTTTAAAGTGGAAGTATTTGGAATATTTAGGGCGATAACTTACATCAGAAAGAAAATATGGGTTTGTAAAAAAATGGAAGTGTGTAATGAAAATCAAGCAATTCAAAAGGCTTTATACAAGACTATTGTATACCCTGATATTGTTCATTAAAATAAATACAACGGAAATATCGTTAGCTTTCACAACAAAGTTACTCTTATTTCGATAACTCAGAGCAAGGCATAGTAAGGAACGAGAAAGCTGACAAATTTGCTAGACAGTGCTTTAAAGGTCGGCTATTGCAGTTGAGCCAAGGATGATAGATTACAAGGTTTAGCTTTGGTGAAAAACGAATTTTAGCGACTAATCTCAACTGCCACGTCACCGGGCACTTGACAGTAGAATTCTATCACCTCATTTTACAAGTATTTACACATTCGTCTAATTAATTAGATGGCAAAAAAGTAAAATGAGCGCAGCTGTGATGATTTTTTCGTATATCACCAACGCAACTTCAGTTTTTACCGACCTGCCGCTGATTTGGCTCCGGTTACGTCAGCCAATCAGCTGATTCCTTCAAATTCACTGAGAGCCAATTAATGGCGGGATATTGACCATACATTTTGAATTTTTTCACCATGCCGCAGTCATGCAAAGATGCAAGGTGAAAAAGGAAATTGTGAGGGGAACCTCGGCTGCCACGTCCCAAGGGATATTCGGCAGCCAAAGTTTGCACGAATTTCGCACATATTCACCTACGTCAAATCAGTCATTGTTCACACTTTGTGACATTGTGTTGATTATTTTCGTACAGCACTAACACAATCTCAGTTTTTTTTGTAAACAGACAGAAACAAACCTCTGCAAATATTTTCATCATAGCTGCCTCAAATTCGCTGAGAGTCAGTCAACGGCAATTAACGATAGTCTGGTATTGTCCACTCATCCAAAAATCTTTTCACCATGCCGTTGCATCGTCGTCAGCATATCTACAACATCAGTCAGATGGCATGTATGCAAATGGGTCTGTAGCCAGTAACAGATGGCGAAGCATTCTTGGTTTTTGACGATCTACGTTAGCTTCCCTAATATTAATAATATATCGTTAGCTGTTCTCTTAAACGGATTATAAAACGAATTGTAAAAATATAAATAACCCAAATTTTTTTTGAAGAAACACTCATTTAAATACAATTAGTCGACTAGTTAAAAATAAAATGGAGAGAAATGAAGTAAGAGACGCCATTAAGTACCTCTGCCTTAAAAATTGTTTACGAAAGAAACAAATGCTGCCTCAGTGAAAACATTGAGACTCTTGCACCTTCAAATTCCACAATTGCAAGGTGGTTCTAAGAGTTTAAGCTGGGTAACATATCGACAAGAGAAGAACACCGCTCTGGATGCCCATCCACGTCCTATATCGCAAATAAAGTAAAAAAGTCGAAGTAATTCTACTAGCTGACCTACCAGTGATCATCAAACATTTGATTGATAAAACAGGGCTCTTATTTGGCACCGTAAAAAGTATTCGTGCCGAATATCTAAACATGAAGACAGTTTCCGTGCAATGGGTATGGAAATTGTTAACTAAAATCGAATTTTACAAAATTACAAGACAATCCATAACCTTTTTTGCAACCACGGTTAAAACCTGGAATTATTACTTCGATTCTGAGACGAAACAATATTCCAGGATCTGGAGAAATATTTATTTCTCTCCTTCAGGGGGTGGAATTTTTCAAGCTCTGTGGGAAAGGTTTTGGCATTTGTTTTTGGGATGGCAGGGCATTGTTTGACGCTTGATTATTTGCAAGAAGGAGCTACTAGTATTACAGGCTCATCTTATGCAAATCGAATAAAGTGGGTGCGGAAAGTCATCAAAGAAAAAGGGTGTAGCAAAGTGTGAGCAAAAGTCTTATTTCATCAAGTCAACACACCCGCACGCGAAGCTGAAATTGTGATGGCTTTCATTCTAAACGTAGGCTTTGCATACCCTTTCAGCGCATACACGTTTTATTCTCCAGATACAGCTCTCAGCAATTTCTATATCTTTCCTCGCTTCAAGCAACTGCTCGGAGGCAGAGAATGCGACAACAATAGTGGGTAATGGCAACTGTAAAAACGTTTTTCATGAACCCGGATTAGTTTTTTTTAAGGTTTTAGAAGAGGTGGAGAAAAGTATCGACAAATAATGAAATTACTTAGAAAAAGAAATTTAATTTGCAAAAATGTATGCTGTTTAATATATTGATTATAAACATTACTATTTGATTGCCCCTTACATCTGCTAGGTACTTGCAGAGAAACTGCTTTACAGATTACTAACACTGACGTGTATACTGATTTCTTGTACTGTTAGTTTTCTGCCGCTCTAGGAAATCCTTCTTCTTCAATAAATTAACGCAAAGATCTTCCATTTATTGTTATAGGTAAATTGTGGCTGAATATTTCTACAAACAAAAATCGATTATGAAAAAAAATATTATGAAAATGATTATAAAAATATTAAAAATGTTAAAAAGAATCAAAGGTATTTCACCTTAAAAAACTTTATATTAAAATTTTCAAAACTGAATAAAACTAAAATTTATTAAATCAGTTTACGTCAGAAAAATTTACTACTTCCAGAGATTTTTACGGCATATTTCTAAAATATTGGGATCACTTGCCATGGAATGGCTCCATACCTAAATTTCTTCAGATTTCTTGTCCTCGATAGCGAAAACATCACAATTTGTAGATAGTTTAATATTATTATTATTTTCTTCCGTGGTGGTATTGAATAAGTTCGTAATAAGGATCGCGCCTTCATTAAAAAAAAATAACAAGCATTTTTTCAGCTGCTTTTTTTTTAGCGAGTATTTTTTAGTTGCATGATAACTATAGATATCGATAACTATAGTTTGACAGCTGAAAATGGCAAACTGTGTTGATATATCTGTTCAGTAAGGTTTGGCAAGTCGTCATGAATCGTTCAATGCAGAACAAAGCTTCCAAATTGTGGAAATTTACTTTGATAAAATATGAATGTGTTCGCGAAGTTCATAGACCACTTCGTCCATTTTGCGTGTGGTTTACACGTTGGCGGCATTAACTGTCCTTATTTTCTTCGAGATGAGCAAGGAGCTGGCGTTACTGTGAATGGGAAGCGCTATCGAGCCAGTCTAATCTTTTGTTTCAAAAAGTTAATCAGCTAAACATCGACGCTATTTGATTTCTACAAGACGGTTCAACTTGCCACACAGCGCGCTTAACAATCGA
Organism: Anastrepha obliqua; assembly: GCF_027943255.1. NCBI lineage: Eukaryota > Metazoa > Arthropoda > Insecta > Diptera > Tephritidae > Anastrepha > Anastrepha obliqua. Next base: position 56,822,057 of record NC_072892.1, on the reverse strand, counting down.
TCTATTGGGCTGATCGAATGGCTCATGGAACTGGTGGACGCGGGGGACATATGCCGGATATCATATTCAAGAAATAAGTGTCATGAACTTATCTACTAGATGACATGAAAAAAATCATTCCAAGCAAATTTTGCATTATTTTATTTAAGTTCTCAAGCTCTTAAAACCTATCCGATATTTATCTCACACTAAAAGCATGATTTTCGAATGGAGTAATGAGGAATGTGTTCTATTCCATATCCCCTTGCACTAATGAGCATAATATGGCTTTAAATTCTTAATTTTAGGCACTTTAAAGAACTCACTTGTAGGAATTTTTCCAAAGTAAAAATCACCCCATTTTATAAGATTAGACGGGTATGGTTTTGAAAGTATACGATTGATTGATTGATTGAATGAAAGTATAAGATTCCGCTAGAAATTATTGAGCCTTATTATAGAATCTCGGATACGAGAAAAATGTAATCGTGGGTTCCATGTGAACACGAAAAAAGTGCTGCCAAACTCAAATGTCAATATTTCAACAAAAGTTCACTTCAATGTAAATAAGACAATTTGGTAAATAATTTTTAAGTTTTTTTTGTCAAGTTATCTGAATTTTCATATCAAAATATATTCGTTGACATGTGCGGTTGTGTTAACGGAGGAAGAGAGAAGTAAACAGAAGTGCGCGAAAAATATTGAGAGATGCCAGCAACCCTCTCGATATGGACGGGCCATTGTAAGTGCTTGCCTTTTTGTTAAAGAAAAAGTTTATTTAAATTCGGTTTAACCCTCCGATGTTCGGTGCCTTATGATGCGGTAAGTGCATCATAAGGGTCTGCCCAGACCCATACAAATAATGTAAGAAATACGGTTTTAAAAACAATTTTATTTATTCATTTGAATAGATTAGTATTAATTACGAAGAGCAATTGGGTTTACAACTATATATGTAGTTGCATGGAATGTAAGACATATGGGACGATTGCATTTGCTGCAGTTATAACAAGTTTTACGTCGCTTTTTCGAAGAAGAAGCAGCACAATGGTTGCACGATGACCGTGTTGAAGCAACTTGAGCATATGATTGTTGCTGTGCTGCATCTGATGTCGATGGACAAGATTCCGGTACCTAAAAGTAGCGAAATAATTTATTTTAAATTAGTAAATATGAATACATGAATACATCGCTTTAAATTTATTGCAGTCCAAAATTTGATCTGGCTTGAATCCTTTCAATGGATCGGTGCTTTGACGGTAATGGGCAGTGGATAACATAATTACTGGCTTTTTCGGCTTTGCCATATACGAGCACAGAGCGATGTTATTATTGTGATAACAAAATAAAGTGCTGTTAACATCACGCTTCGGGTTAAGCAATTCATGCGGAATGAAGGTCTTATTTTTTCTTACGGTACCGACGAAAGCCACTCTACGATCCATTAACATTTCTGCCAAGTTGTATGTTGAAAAAAAATTGTCAGCACAAACAGTCCCACCGCTGTCCATATAATTTTCCATCAATTTCATGACGACCCGTTCACCTTGATTCGTTTCTCGCTGGCTACCTGGTGGTTTTCCGGTATAAATTATACCTTTCAAAGGGTAGTTTGAAACAGAGTCACAAATCCACCACACTTTCATGCCATATTTTGCCGGCTAACTCGGAATATATTGGGTGAATCGAGTGCGCCCACGATATGGAAATAACTGTTCATCGACGGTTACATGACAATCCGGAGTGTATGCTTTCTCTAAATTGGCCATCAGAATGCGCCATACATCGTCCAGTGCAGCAGATTTGCTTAGCTTCAACCTCTCAGCACGAGTACCACTGTTATCGAAACGGATGAAAGTAGTTAAGCTCTTGATCCGATTCAATGACATAGTGGCCTTATAAATTGGCATATTGTAACTGGCCCACAATCCTTTCGCTGGCTGAGAATTCGAGTGGAAAACACCAGCAATAAGTAGCATTCCAAAAAAAGCATACATTTCGTCTTCGTTAGTCATTACCCAAAAACGCTGATTATTACTGGGATGCTTTTCATTCCATAGACGAAACGCTTCAATTGCTTTCCTGTTGGTTTCCCGCACAATGATACTTACGATTTCAGGAGACAGCAAAAGCTTGAAAAGAGCTTTATGACTCAGTGACATTCCTCGTAGTAGCCCTTTACGAGTAACAGTTGTATATCATCATCTAACTCGATTTCCTGTTCTATATCTGATGCTTCACCGAAGTCATCTTCATCAGGAAAATATTCTACGTCGCCACTTGTTTCAAATGGATCGGACTCCTGTCCCATAATTTCTTCAATTTGTGCCTGAAGTCGCTGACGTTCTTCCGGACTCACATTTGCTGCACTTAGCTTACGAAGCAAACGCGTCATCACATCAACTTCATCCATATTTACTTGTTCCATTTTATTTAAAAAAATACTTCCCACTAATTAAAAAAACACGTGTTCACTTTAATTTTCAAATGTCAACCAAAAAATTATCCCTGCCGCTGCCTCCGCTAACAGTTAACACCTAACGGTTAACCAATTTACATGAGAAGCTTATATGGGTCTGCACAGACCCATGTGAGCTTAATTAACGAAATTAGTTTAAAATTATTATTTTCACAACAAATATAGCAAAAATCTTAATTTTGCTACTTCATTGTGTTTAGCACACTACATTTTAGGAAGTAATGGACTAAGAAGCCTCAGATATTAAAAATAAAAGATCTACATACATTTAAAGATCGAATGGGTCTGGCCAGACCCATATGAACATCGGAGGGTTAAAATAGGTTTATCAAAAATTACCGGTTAAATAAAGCTGCATTTACATAAGTTTTGTGTTTCATTGAAGACAGCGCAAGCTCAGCAAGGTTGTCGTCCATAACTCCAGTTCTCCGACTATCCTCTGTTTTACGATTTCTTGCGGAGGGAGGCTATCAACACGGAGTTGGCAAAGATTTCAACGTGCCAATGGGACAGTCGACTTTTAGCTTTGTGCTAATGGCATCACTACAAACACGATTGTGTCCTCAGTGGATAAATCTCGACATGAGTGCCAATGAAAAACAGCAAAACAAAATGAAGTTCTATCAAAAATATAGATTTCCTGACATCATTTTGTGTGTGGATAGGACGTACTTAAATTTTATTTCACCCACTAAAGAAAAATTCCATTACTATATTATAACCGGAATTGGTACTACAGTATCAATGTCATGATTGATTTCATCTTTATTAGCTCCAAAAAAGTGGCATACTGCTGTTGTTACAACTTTACACCTATGGAATTCACATAAAAGTACATATACTTCAAAAATTTCTTTTTAATATAGGACTTACATTTTACAGCTTTTTTATATGTCTCTTTTTAAATCCTCTTCTTATTTCCCGTTATAATTTTTGTACGTTAGTCTAACGTCGTCGTAGAAAAATTGCGCGAAACTATAGGATTTGACATTACGAGGGTATTCGATGAATGGTACTCTACGAATTTCGAATGTGTGTTCGGAGCTATTCGAATTGTATGATTACAATTTCTTAATTTCTACGAAAATCAGTCTACGATGAATTGCATCATAAGGCTGATAATGAACGCAAACAGAAAGATTTCTCAGCAAGATAAACTTATAATTTTCTTTATGAATACTATTCTACTATTCCATATCTATTTCACAGTACGACAATAATTGAGTAGCTTGTCAAATAAAAAGAATTTTTCAAAAAAGGGCCCAGTGATTTATTTTTATTTAAGAAAACTTCGCCTTTTTGGCATAGAGGCTGTGTTTATGAATTTACATACTCATATGTTCATATGTTAGTATGTATGCCGCTTTATATTTACTACATAGAGTTGAATTCGTTGCAAGCTCAGGAAGATTGTCACAATTGAATAGAATATTGTTGTCGATAATATTGAACTAAGCCAACTAATACACAAGCAGTAATAAGCCAATAATTTCTATTTCAATTTCAATTTCGCATTTGAATGCAAATACTCGTACTTATTTGAGAGTTTGAGCATTTGCTTGGTAATTTATTTGAAAATTTGTAATTGCAAGTAAATGAAATTTGCTTGACGATGCATTTAGCGTAAATTGGCAAACAAATAATTACTGCCAATTAATTACAATTATCGTTCGGACGTGATAATAGGTGCAATGTGAAGCACTACATTGTGTTTTTGTCAATAAATATATGAACATGCATACACACACAAAGGTGGAAAAGAATCAAATTTGCTGTATCTAAAAAATCTTTTTTGTTTAGTTTAGGTATGTTTGCAATTATGCAGATTAATTCCGGATTGTGTTTTTGTTGTTAATTCCAAAGTTTAAATATAGATGAACATATGGCGAAATGTTTTATTCTTTATTTGGATTTGCTGCTATAAATGGCATTTGAAATACTGATTTTGAATAAATTATTTCAAAGAAGAAATTTAGAAAATTTTTAGTTTAGGCAATATTAAGAATTTATTGCCGTTTACCAATACTGAAGAAAGAGATTATGTGACACCATTTTTGGCGGGTGAGAAATATCTCTATACGTAAGTTAAACTATTATAAAGGCACCACACATTGACAAGTTTTTACTATTTATTTAAAAATTGTTTAATTTAAATTATTTTTAACAAAAATGTATAATATAATATTTCATTCATTTATCATTTACAAAAAATCTTACTATACTCATTACTTAATATTTAGAATATTTTTACTTCATTTAAATGCACATACGGCAATGACTTGAAAAGTCATCTGTGTTCTGTGTTCTGTTCCAAGGCGCATATATTACAGGTGGTATCGGTAAATCAGCTGTTTTTTTTCTTTCGCCGTGTCCATGTGGCTGTCAGTCCAGAAAGAATCAAGGCGAATTAAACTTTTCTACTTCGCCAATACTTTATTTTGATAATCAAACGTACAAAACATTGTTGTTGGTCTAGTGCCACCACTTTTAATGAATACGCCTTGGTATGTGCTTTAAAGCACCAGTAATAAAATTAATATTTTTTTCCATTGAAAATCATATACACCATTTAGAAAATGAACTATTTCGATATTACTATGGTCTTTCTAAAGAGAGTACAGCGGCATTGTTTTAATATTGGATATCGCCCAAGAAAATGTTGGATTGTTTCCTTCTCATTTTAGAGCAATTTTTATTGGAAAGGCTATAAGCACAATGCTATTACTTCTGGCTTTAAAAATCCATAAAATTTTAAACTTTTCTTATGTCATCCTTAAAATAACTTTGACTGACACTGTGGTCTCGTTCTTTATATATTTCGTCTGTTTAGAGCTCTATTCCACATTTCTTGCACATCTGTTAGTGTTAATATAATAATAAAAAAAAATAAATAATTGGCGCGTACACTTCTGTTAGGTGTTTGGCCGAGCTCCTCCTTCTATTTGTGGTGTGTGCCTTGATGTTGTTCTACAAATGGAAGAACCTACAATTTTAAGCCGACTCAGAACGGCAAATGGTTTCTATGAGGAGATTTTTCATGGCAGAAATACACTCGCAGATTTGCCATTGCCTGCCGAGGGGCGACTGCTATTAGAAACAACTTTTTCATTTTGGCGTTTCGTGCTCGGAGATTCGAACTTACGCACTCCCAAAAGGTAGTCACGCACCAATTCATTCGGATCGGTCTCCGATGGCAGTTGTCATTTATTAATATTATCAAACATACAGTATCCCCATACCTGCGCCGCAAAACTTTGCACAGCTCGACAGCCTAATTGACACATTTTCCATTTCTCACCTAATTTTATTTCCTTTATTTGTAAAAAGTTATTTCATGAAGTTTAGGCTTGAAGTTTAAGCTTGACATTACGGGGTTATTCCTTTTTTCCAAATGCTTCTGAAAAGCCATTTTGGGTATAAAGCTGCGATTAGTGGTGTCGTACTTTAGCCATAACCGTAACTATAGCAATCAGCTGTTTTGATCAAACATATGGACATCACTGTAAACGAATATAGGTGTCGCACCAAAACGCCGTAACCATAACTATAGCCGTAGAGAACTATTTCGTTTTTGTTCTTCACCGTAACCGTAAGCAGTTATGAAATACTTTACATTTGTTTGGATACAAATATGCATATTAGAAATGAACGACGAAAAATTAATTTACTTAGTGGAAAATTGTCCAAAATGCAAATGTTGTCATTAATTCTATTTCAATATCAGCTGCTTGTGGTTACGGCATGACTAATCAACAAATGCTGTAATGGTGCGGATATGACGTCATGGCTACGGCACCACTAATATTAGCTTACGAACCACCCCCCGTTAGTAGTAGGTGTCTGTTATAATAATTTTCTCTCATTTATATTGCCATTTTTTTCGATAGTTAGACCCACGATGAAAAACCAATTGCCGAGTTGGCTTGGTTAATCTCCATGTTGCACTTTTCACAGTAAGCCATTAGATTAATTTTCATTTTTGAAATGCATTTAGATCATCAACTTTATCACCACCCAAATCTTCATGCAGATCATTTAAATATAGCAGAAAAAGTAAAGGAGATATCAGACACTCTTGCTTTACGCCAGAGAACATTTCAAAATCCTCTAAATATACTTCACCGAATATAACCATATTTAGCCAAGTTTCAAACTTTGTATTATACAAGACTTCATTTAACTTTCCATCAATATTTCAAACTTTTTAATAAAAATGAAAAGTTTTAATTTGAAGTAGTTCAATAATTCAGGTGAATTTTTTTCTAATTTTGTATAAGATTTTCTGAAATTTAAAAATTGTTTATTTCAATTATTGTTTTATAAAAATAATTAATTTTTTTACAAAAATATAGTTCATTCTATAAATAAGGCCATTTTAAGAAGTTTAAAATTTTTTACAAGTTAAAAAAAAATTCAACTAATTTTCATCAAAATTTCAAAATTTTGAATCAGAATAAAAAAAGCTGGTAAGCGGTTTTGTAGCCATTAAATTTTAGCATAAGAAAAAGTAAAGGGTTCAAAAATTGCGTTAAATTTTGACATTTTTTCTTGCTGACGGTGTTGCGAAGTTTCTTCGTTCGAAAAAAAATTAACGGAGTCGTTATATGGAGAAAATACGCAACATCGCCATGGAAAAAAATTATCGCAAATCAACGGAATTTTGTAGCAACTTCAAATATGCACTTTATTATATCAAAATTTAATGAACTATAAAGCTGCGTACCCCTTTTATTTTTTAAGTTTAATTAAGACGTTTGAAGTTTTGAAGAAAATTTGTCTATAATTTGTTCTTCTTTATAAAGGGGTTTTCAATTGGCGCGGGCCGATTTTGGCGCCCTCTGGCAGCCATTTTGTTTTGGTGACATCTGTCAAATCTTTTGTTTATTATTCAGTTGTTTATGCCAAATCATCATGGCAAGTTACACGATTGAACAGCATGTTCAAATGATAAAACTTTATTATCAAAATGAGTGTTCATTAACGCAAACGTTGCGCGCATTGCGCCCATTTTTCGGTAGTCGTGGTGGCCCTTCCAATTTCTTATGGCCCATATTGAACCATTTGGACTTAGACGACATGTGGTTCTAACAAACGCCATTTTATTCCATTTCAACATCTACCCGCCCTTATTGAAAAACCCTTTCAAAGTTGGAAATTTGGAAATATTTTTTTTTTATACTTCTACATATAAAAAAAAATTAAAACGAAAAAAATGCTCAAAATGTTTGCTATATTTTTTTCGCTGTCTAATCGTAATTAATTTCTTAGAAATGCCTTCTAAAAATAATCATCTGTTGATACGACTACCAAAGTATGTGAATGTGTAAGTATGTATGTACGTATTCAATTACATGCTTATGATATGCTTTTATGCCGATTTAATAGCAAGCTAAGAGGAAGGATATCCTGGAAAAACTGGTAATTATGGCAACAAGTGTGGTTGCTGATTATAGCTTAACATGTGACAGACTCAATGAAGTGTAAATGACACAGCTGAAGTATTTATTTGCGGTGTTTGGTATGGTAGATGTAGAAAATGTGCAATAACAATTAAATTTTCTCCTTCACCCGAGAAAAGTAATTGCACCCAATAACTCCTTGTCTTCATAAAGGGCACTTTAAGGTGGACTTTGCTTCACAAAGTCAAAGAAATCAGATTTTTTCACCTTCAATCGACTTCTAAAATATTAGAAAATATATAAGTAAGCACAACGGGATATAATTTTCTATGTTTTCTTAATTAGTCTTGTTAAGCATATTTTGGGATTTTTTTCCAGGGGAATAATGAAGTCTACGTCATAAATTGTAAATATTATTCTCTTTTTCCAAATATATTAGAAGAGATGATGTTTGCACAGCTTTTTTTACGGAATCTAATTCTCAATTGGTCTTGTTACGCATATTTTGGCATTTTCTTCCAGTGGAACAATGAGGTTCGTCATCATTGGTTGGTTGGTTTAAGTGGTGACTCGTTCAGGTTCCAACTAGCACTTCCACACCATTTTGTTGCCACATCCTCGTTACCAACTTGTTTAACGGGTTTTTACAGAATTTTCGGCCAAGAGGTTTTTGAATGTTTTTTTGTTTTTCCTTGTTCAACTCCTCTCGGGAGCATAGGACCTCGAAAAGACTCTTCCAGATTCCAGTCCAGTGCCATTCTCGTGATGCTATCTGGTGGCTTTCTCAATCTGTGACTTATCCATCGCCACTTTCTGCGTTTGATTTGCCTAAGAATGGGTTCCTCTAGTGCCTCGTTACTGATGGTGTGTGGTCAGAATATTCTGCAGATGATGCAGGGGCGTTTGTTGATGAAGGATTTTAGCCTATGTGTGATGGTGTTAGAGACCAGCCGTATTTTCTTTCGTACAACAATCCCCCATATTGTATGCATTCGCTCGAATGTCGCCCTGACTTTGTTTAGCCTGCAGCTGACATCTTCATCTGTCCCACCATCTGCCGCGATGATGTAGCCGAGGTAGCAGAAGATTTCAAAAAAATCCCCCGGCCATCCGTCAACCAATATCTGTCTTGCGTTATTGTGGTTAACTCTTATGGTCTTGGTCTTGGCGATGTTGACCTCCAGTCCGACAATGCGCGCCAGTGTGAATAGTCTGTCCGGCTTCGCATGTCAGAGAGTTTGTGAGAGAGGAGGCAGATGTCATCGGCGAAGTCCATGCCCTCCATACCATGCCTTTTTTGTGCAGGGTCAGTTGGCTCATGACATCATCAAGAACGGCGGCGAAGAGAAGGGGCGACAGGGGACAACCTTGCCTTATGCCTGCGTTGGTAGTGAATGGATTGCTGATATCGCCTTTGTGAAGCACTGCCAGTTCGGAAATCTCGTAAAAGGCTCTGATGAGGCGGATTATCTTGTCGGGGGCTCTCTTTCTACATAACGTTAGCCATGTGGAGTCTCGTTTAATTGTATCATATGCCTTCTTGAATTCGAAGAACAGGATGTAGAGTGCGGAGCGCCACTTAACTGATTGTTCTACTATGGCTTGGTCAACACAGCTTCGGTGAGGGCGAAAACCAGATTGCTCGTCTCTTAAGGAGCGTTCGAGATCTTTGAGCCTGCTTTATATGATTACGGCTACAATTTTGTAGATGGTTTTAAGTAGTGTAATTCCTCACCAGTTGCCGGAGTCACGCAGGTCACCTTTCTTTGGCAGCTTCACTATGATGCCTTTTGTTCAGGACGGGGGTAGCTTATCATTGCTCCAGACGGCGGTGACGTGGATATAATGTATGGCGGCCAAAACAAATTTGTTCCGAGTATTGGTTTTTTTAAATACTTAAAATTTTCCAAAAAAAATTAAAAGTTATTTATAAGAAAAACATTACATCGCAAGAAATCTATCCGTACTTCCATGCAAACGGTAATTGGGAATATAAATTTAAAATTTTAATTGTTGGAGTTATAAATACGGCCGAGTTAAAAAATATAGTTTCCATAAAAACGCTCTCAAAGTCTTTGATACGGTAAGCATCGAACAAATTAGAAGTATTTAGCCATTTTTCCTCAATTTTTTCTATTGAGTGAACCTTTTTTCAGATATTAAGGCATCTTTCAAGTAAAAAAAAAAAACATTTTTTGCTAGTTTTTATAGTGGCTTAACCTCATAAGAACTAACATGATAAGCAGTCGGCCTGTTAGCATAGCCCCTAGTTGCATAAAAAGTTGCTTTAAAACTAACCACTTTTCAAAGTGTATATTTGGCGTATACAGGGTTGCCGGGAAAGTCGCTCTATTATTGGATATTATTAATTGGGTCAAGTTAGACCAGGAGTAAAAGCGGTTGGGTCGAAAATGAATTATAATGAATAAAAGAGTTTAAATTGTTCAACTTTTTGTTTTAGTTAGGTACTTTTCTCTTTCATGGAATTTGACCCTCCAATAGTTGAGCCCTCAAAACTCTCCGGCTCTGAAAGAATTCGATGCGGGACTAGCCGGTGGTATCAAGGACAGAAGAAAGCCTCATCTGCATTGGAAAAATCAGGTGGAGAAGGACTTGGCTTCACTTTGTGTGTCCAGCTTGCGTCGGGTTAGCATGAAAATAAAACGACTGTCAAGCTGTGTTAAACTCGGCCACAATCGCTTAAGCGGTTAGCGCGCCAATCAAGAATAAGAAGAAGTTGAGCTCACAATCTGCCCACGGCTTACTTCTTTTAGTTTTTGAAATAATTTGCAGAATTGTTTTCATCAAATATTTTTTTTTAATGTTGTGAAGTAGGAAATACGCGAATCGAATACTCAAAATTTATAAGTCTTTAACTAAAATTTCATTGATGATTGTTTTAAATGATATATTTTTAACTAAATTCAGAAAAAAACAAATCAGGCACTAACATTTAAGAAAAAGTGGATATTCAATCATAAAAACAATAATTTTTTGAAATAATCTTTTAAGTCGAATATCTCGAAAACGGTAAAGCTTTGGACATAATACCCCATCAAAATTTATCAAAAACTACCTAAATAATAATGTCCTTCAATATCTAGCACAACTTGCCTGGCAACCCTGCAAAGAATATCCATTTGAGGTAGATAAATTGGCTCTTACGCAATATAGATACACTCACGCTTGATTGAATATAAAGAGACTTGATTTCGTAATTGGGTTAGCGAAAATTTGAGGATTCACTTTGTGCGGATTGGCCCAGGCAAACTTAAATTTCAGTCAGACAATTTTAAATTTCACTTGCCCGACTATATTCGGTATAGGAGGCGCAGTTGAATAGCTCAGTTGTTCTTTAGAAACGCTTTCTCTGCTCTTTTTAAAGAAGCGTTTGCGCTCTGCAATAATTAGGTATCGGGGCGTCGCTTCCATACTCCTCAACTAGGGTTTCCACTTTTATATTATTTTTGCAATTTGTACAGTTCAACAGAGGGAGGATATTTTACCTCTAATAAATATTAATGCATTGTAAATCAGTCACCAGTCGTTCTTATGCTTGCTGGAATTTCTTTATACATACGAATACAATTTTTTAATGTAATGGAAGATCTAAGTCGGCTTTAGGACAGATACAGACAAGTTCTCCACGTGACATTACAATGGGCAATGGCTTATCTAACCATTGACTCGGTGATAGTGCCATAAGGCTACTAAAACAAATGATTTTCAGTAGATATGTTGCTATTTTAAAGTGTAAGTTAACACAAAATGCTTAGCCAGACTTTGCAACTACGTGAGAATATCGCACAACTAAACTCTCACCAAAGATTTGCGCGTGGCCTAAGAAGCGTGATCGTTTTTCAAGTAGCCACCAAATAAAGTCACCAACTAAAGTCACACAAAATATTGCGCACAATCGTCTTACAAACAGCCACTGACTAAAAGCCACACGAAAAACCTGCGCGTGGCCTGAGTCAGCAATTAATCGTAGTCCTGCGTTAATTCTTATCTAACGCAAGCAGTAGGGCAGCGCAGCGAGCTTCAGTAGTGCAGCGGGCGTTGGTAGCGCAGCGAGCTTCGGTAGTATAAGTAGTGGTTATTTTTATTATAAGATTTAGAATTAAGTTGGACATGTAAAATGGTACTATTAAAAATAAATATTTTGTACATTAAATGAATTCATTTTTGCAATTGGCATCGTACGTCAATCATAATTGGCACCTGTGAATTAGGCAGCTGCAGTATACCTACTGGAGGCCAAAATGAGAGGTCAAAATAAAGATTTCCATCACTTAAAATCAACTTTTTTTATTTATTCATAAACAAAATTGGAGGATTAATTTTGCGCCACCTTTGTATAAATTAAAATAAAATTTTATTTTCCTCACAGCTCTGCATCTCAGTATAAAACTAAAAAAAAATTAAACTTCGAAATATCGGGTGTTTTTTAAGCGCTTGGGAACTTAAAATGATAATACGAAAAGAAATCGTGCTAAATCGCACGAACTTCTGGAGAGAAAGTTGTCACCAAATTGATTTTGCAATAAATGGACTGCTAAATGCGCTGTATGGCTAGTTGCACCGTCTTCTTGTAACCACATGCCGACGATGTTCAGCTGAATAAATTCTGGACACACAAATTCAGTCAGTATGGCTTGAAAGTGCACGCCATTTGCAATTGCAGCTCCTTCCTCGTTTCCAAAGAAATAAGAACCGATGATCGCGCCGGTGCTCTATGAAGTTCGCGAAATTTTTTTTTTTTTTCAAAGTAAATTTCCACCATTTGGAAGCTTTATTCTGGAGTTGAATGTTTAATAATGACTTGCCGAACCTTATTGTATAAAAATGCCATTCTCAGCTGTCAAACCATAGTTATCGATATCGATAGTTCTCACGCATCTAAAAAACCACCCAGTAGAAGCAGAATGGCATTTCTTTGTCTCATGGGACAAATATTCGCGATTAAAGTCGGAGAATATTTTTATATTATATAAATAAAAAAATTAAAAATTAAAAAAAATAAAAATTAAAAAAATATTTATTAAAATAATAACATTAACTACTAACTAAGAGAAATAAAAAATTATTTAAAAGTAGTTTAAAAGAATCAAATTTGCTTCTGAACCAGCTTAAATTATAATAAAAAAAAAAGTTACCATGCTTTCTTTAAAAACTGATTCGCTACCAAAATGGATGGGATTTGCACCCCAACGCTTTTCACCTTTGCTTACAAACTTAAAGCTTCACTAAATTGTCAGCAGCAAATTAGAGAAAATGCTCTGAATGCAAAAGAAAGAACTCACAAATGTGACACGAATAGTACAAAACATGTAAACATGCAGGCATAAACATACCTACACATGCATATACATATGTATACGTTTGTCCGAACGTATGTTATTTTGCACACTGACTGACTGTCTGACAGAGTTTTTCTTTCTAGAAGAAAGAGCGCATTTTCGAATTTACTGCTGTGCAAGGGATTTAGTAGGTAAGGAAATAGGGAACCCATACAAAGAAGCTTGTTACAATTGCAAAATATGTGATGGCAAGATGAATACGAAGAAGAAGCATAGAAGATAAGAATTAAAAAAAAAAAAATAATGAAATTCGTAGAGAAAGGATTTAGAGTATTGCAAGTGGGACATGTGTGGTAGAAGAAAATATTTTGAACAGCAACATGCAATGGAAAAAATAGATTAGATAAAAAAAGCAAGAGATGGAAAAAATTTGATACGTAAATCCTTAGAGAAATGGAAATTTTGCTGTTCAAACTCATTTGCAACTTGACAAGCTTGCCACAATGTTGCACATGCTGCTGCCAACATTCTTACTGTTGTTGTTTTTTTATTTTATTTTTGCTGTATGTACTTCTTTTAAGTAGAAGCTGCAACGCCGATGCATTAACATGCAAAAAATATTTGTGTGAGCAGAAAAACAAAAATGATAATCGGGGGAAACGAACTTTTTATGTCCAATGCATACATTTATGGGTTACTAAATACCTTCAGTAAAGTCTAAAACATTTTTTGCTAGCGATGTATAATCCAGAAAATAGCTCTATTTATCTTATTAAATTTCTGTTATGGCTCTACCAACGTTTGCTGGGTCGGGTTGATGTAAAAGAAATCTTCGAACAATTCTGAAAAAATTTGCTAGCGGTACTTAGTGTTTCGATTATATGAAATTAGGTGAGAAAAGGTCTAAATCAGGCGGAAATAATTTTGGACATCATACAACAAATTTTGTATGGAAACTATACTCGAAATTATTTAAAAAAATAGTTGTTGTTGTTCTTGTTCTTGTTCCCTATACATAAAATAGGGCAAAGCCCTGAACCGAGTGACAAAAGGACGGCGAAGCTTATTCGATCAATTTACAAATGGGCCCAAAGGAACTTCAGGGAAGTGCACTACTTCTTAACTCAGTATCTCTCGGGCCACTGATACTTCTGGAGCTACCTATACCGCATGGGCAAGGTAACCGATTCTAAGTGCATGTATTGGAAGCACTGAGCGATGACGCTGAACATATGTTTTTAGTTGTAATAGATGGCTCGCGAAAAGAAGTGTTCTGAGGGAGCAGAATGGCTACATCGCGCAGAACAACATAATCAGCAAAATGCTCGAACGCGAGGACAGCTGGAACGCAGTAAAGATATACCCGCATCGAGAACGTACTACGAAAAAAAGAGAATGACCTCGACACAGCGCAACAAAGCGAAGCCACACTGATAGAGATACAAGATGACGAGCTTATCGCATGAAAGTTGGCTACAAATATGGTGGACCCAGACGTGGGTCCTTTACGGATGCCATTCTGGGCTCTCCCGAAGTAATATAGAAAGCAGTACCGGAAAAGGTGTGTTCTCTCCTGGTTTAGTGGCCACACCACTACCTCAACCATCAAAAAAAAAGTCTATACATATATGGGAAATGCTGCTGAAGCTTCAGTCCTGGGTCGGATATAAATCCAGTCGTTCCGGTATAAATAAACAAACGTTTAAAAAAAAATTAAAAATAGTAACTGGAACGAGTTTTTTGGTAACCCTCCATATCACCCCAAATACTTTCAGAGTTGGTGCGTTTAGTCTAGGTTGCTAAAAAAACGCCCACCTTCTGCGGTATTCAACGCCACCAAAGCTTATGTTGTCATGAGTTTCCATAAAGTATTTCCCTCAAATACTTGGGGTCACTTCACTGCGTCACACAATAGGATGGGACTTAAAAAGCCTTAGATTTGATTTGTGGTTGGCACTTCGACCTCATGGTCCTTTGCGCCCTCTGCCCATTAAAGTACCTCATCCAGATTCAGTTCTTTTACTAAACTTAAGATAGGGCTGGGTTGGAGCTTATTTACCTTTCTTTTGCCTGCAATTGGCCGAGATGTCTCAAGCTTCCCTGCGCTATAGCTCTGCATTTAAGCAGAATGTGTATTGGAGCCTCCGCGGATTGCTCGCAGAAATGACAAGAGTCAGTGGACCATATGCCAATCCCCAGCAGATGACTACGCAGTCAGCAGGGGCTAGTGAGAATGCCCGTGTCCCATAGCAAAGATGAGCTCGGGTTTTATTAGTAACGAGGCCACAGACTCCCTTGCGAATATGATCGGTAGTTCAATCCCAGTCATACTTCTGTCTCCTGCGATCCGAGAAAGTACACTGCTTCATAATTGGTAAACAGTTATTTTTCGCTTGATCTCCAGAATAGTTTTAATGGTGTTGCAGGAGGCACTTTGCTAAGTTCGTATTTATTGCAATGCGTATTACTTAAACTTTTCGTTATTCTGAAAGTAGGACGACTTATCAAAAAACCTGGTTTGTTTCAATATATGTAACTTGGCGACATATTTGATAATCATTCATCATGGTTTGTATAGCTTGCTTTTAGCTTTGAGTATGGTTTGCGAGGAATAGCATTTCCAAGAGAGAACCGCATGCTATGAGACAGACGTTGTTTAAGCCGCTCCTCACATGAAGACAGACGCTGCGATGTGGAATCAGAGCAGAATGCTTATTTGAAGGAGGCATTTGTTCGCGTTGTCAGTGGGAATTATCGACCTATTATCCCCCCCTCGCTGTTTGTCTGGGACTGTTTATTTGGCCGTATTACTATCCGTAATCTGTGATCCGCCCGGTAGCCTGCAGCGTGGCTTCCGCGGAACTCCATCTGCTATAGCCATGAAGTCGGCAGAAGCTTCAAGTGTCGAAGAATGCCGGAGACTCCTACAAACAAGATTCAATCCGTTGAAGATTTAGTAGTGTTCGAGGGCATGTAGTGCATTCAAACATATAAGGTTCTTCTTTTCTTAGCGGTTTCTTAGATACTAACTGCAGTTGGACTAATCTGGACCATCGCAGAGTATGGCATTCATTTTTATCTACAGTGAATGAACGAGCAACATGAAACTTAACGAGACATTCAAAAGCCGTATAGCTGCGCTTTGGAATAACAACGGGAGGTTTGTTCCGGATATTACCGGAATAATACGGATTTATATGTGGCTAAGGAATGTTACTCCAGCTGTATTCGCCAAAAATTTATGGGTAGTATTTTATGTGCAACAACCGCGAGGTTCAGATGCTCGCATAACAGTTTCCGTATGAAGAAAAGGTAAAATAAATTCCGAACTATATTACGAGAACTCCCTGACTTCGAAGAATGCGCTTTAATTTTTCTGGGTAACTACTTCTTCAAAGATGTTTAAGCAGTTTAGCAATAGTCTCGTTGGTTGGTACGGATGGAATTTGCATGGTTTAAAGGCATAAAGGATAAGCCTTCGGAAATCTTTACACAACAACGGACCTGTATTACTTCTGAGTACGTTCAGTTTAAGACCTTTCTGCCTAACATAATCAAAAGGTATGCAAATGATGTATTGAAATTTCTTAAAGAATGTGAGACACTGTTCATCAAAAATAGTATTTTATTGAATTTCTAATCTTTATGCTTACTACTTATCCTAAAAAATGGGCGGGTGGGCTAATAAAAGACGTTACTACACGGTACAGCAGGAACTTCGGTGAAGTCAATACTAAGTGAGGAAACGTGGGAGATCATCTATGGATAAAACGACGGGTCCAAGACGCAGGCACACAATCATAGACCTTGTATCGAGGAAGACGGAATGAAACTCTTAACTACAGGGTGGGCGACGGTTCCAAATGAGGAGGTGTTTTTTAGTCGCCGGAGATAGCAGCATTGATGATGCATTTGGCATTTTAACCGCCTCAAACAAAACAAAAATCTTTAAAAAAATAGTGTCGAGTGTGGATACATTTTTGAGATTTTCATATATGTACACCTGTGTTTGCAATAATAGTAGCGCGTCATATTGAAAAGTTTCGTCTATTTATTATTTTTATCAAATGTTTTGTTTTAATTTTTTATAAAAATATAGTTTACTAGCTTTACCCCGCGGCCCCGCTCGCGTAGGAGTAGTTTTGAGGGATTTAGGATATGTATAAAAGAATTACAAACAATAATTTCATAGAAAATAATTTTTTATTAATAACCATAATATTACAATACCCGGCACCCGTTGCTATGCCTCGTTGAATAAAATCAAAACAACCAATCAGAATAATATCAAGCAAAATTATTTTTATTAATTTTCTATCTCAAACCGTTTTTGAACTTTGCATTCGGGTCATAGTTGACCAGCTTATGCGGATTATTAAGTCTAGAGTCTTCTATAAATAGTGGAAAATAGGAAAAACTAAGATTTTTTAGATTAAATTTTAGCAAATATTCGATTATTAGTGACGAATGAGAGTGGTGGCGCGGCCTGGGGGCTGTGGGAAGGGAGTTCCATCATAAAAACATGCCTATAACCTTTATTGGGTGAAAATATGAATGTATACAAATTTTTACATCATTTGGTGTTGTCGTTTCGTAGTGATGCGCGGACAATGTACAGATATTCACCTTTATGGTATAGATGCTACAACAAATACTTTCAAACTTTGTGGAAAATTTAAAAAAATTCAACAAGTTTTCATCAATTAAAAATGTTTATTCAGAGCACACTGGAAATATTTCAAGTATGCAGTTTTGCAGACCATTCAATATTGTTCCAGCTTAACACGCGTTGAGTTAGGATAATTTGTTTTTTGCTGGCAGTCTTGAGTATTTTCTGCAGATAAAAGAATTACGAGCATTCATTACATGGAAGAAAACGCATAGGGCCGTCAAAAAAAAAAAAAAACTTAATGATCTATAGAACTGCATTCTTAAAATTTTTTAATAAGTTTTTACTAAAAAATTTTTTATTTTGGTAGAATTTTTTTTTTTAATTTTTTATCAAAAAAATTTTCAATTTTTTTTAATTTTGTACAAAATTTTAATTTTTGTTTTATATTGTTTTTCTTGCAGTATGAACTATATTTTCCTGAAAAAATAAAATAAATATGAATAAATAGTCAAAACTTAGAAATTCGTTGCGTTGCTATTATTGTGAACACAGGTGCACCCACCATAATTGAAGTACCCACCATCAATAAGAGATCCAAAAGCTCTTCAAGTCTTTTACTCAACATCGAAACTCAAATAAGTTGCCATCTCCAAAACCATTAGTTTGCGAACCCATGCTTATTAAGACTTTTATGCTTCTTTTGTCTCTTTATAATTTTGCATTATTTTTTTTAACACCCTGCATATAAGTATACTTATATTTTATTATTTGACAAGCCTTCGCTTGAGCTTTAGAAGCAAGAAGCGTGCATTGGGTTGCAAAGACAAGAAAAAACTGCCGTCATTCTCAGGGAGCTCGTTCAAGCGCTCAGCAACACCGCAGCGTTTGCGGTTTACCTATGCATGTGCGTTTTTATTCCTTTTCCTGTTCACACACAACTTCCGCAAGGCACTTCCGCTTTGTATGCTCTAACGGAAAAAATGTGAATATGTTTACACAACAGTGCTGTTAATCCCGAAATATGAATTTTCGGGGTGCCCAATACCAAGTTTAGTGAGTGCTGTGACATTGTATTTATTTGCTTACTTAAGAATATTAATAATAATAAAAAACCAGTTTGAGTTTCGGTGGAGCTTCTCGCCAAATTCACAATGCAATCAATAGTACTATGAATGAATTTCAAAAGGTCGAGCCAAGGAGCACCAGGAGATTTGGTGGCTTCTAAAACACTCAGGTTAAAAAGCCCATTGTATTTAAAGCTCTGGAAAGGGGGTAGATAGTCAAGGAGGGAGGGAGAAAAGTATCAGAGAAAGAGATATGAAAGAATAGAGACACAGATAGAGATAGTTAGTCCTGTGAGAATTTTCCAGATTCTTTGGCAAATCTGTAAATATCCTCCAGTTTTAGAGAACGAATGTTACTCATTCTCATGACATCGGAACCCAATACTCGTAGTCGCGCTCTAGCAAAGGCAGTACACTCACAGAGAAAGTGCTCAGTGCTATCCGCCTCCTCCAAGCATGACAGGCATACCGGGTCCTCGATGATTCCAATGGTGGCCATGTGCTGACCCCATGGGTTGTGTCCTGTAATGATGCCGACCATCAACCGAATGTCTTTCCTTCTAAGTTTTAGTAGAAAGTTTGACAGCTTTCTGTTCGGACTTGTCACAAAACACTTTGCAGT
Source organism: Anastrepha obliqua (assembly GCF_027943255.1). Lineage (NCBI taxonomy): Eukaryota > Metazoa > Arthropoda > Insecta > Diptera > Tephritidae > Anastrepha > Anastrepha obliqua. The sequence goes on along the minus strand of NC_072892.1, from coordinate 56,802,602 downwards.
TCTGCAGCGTTCTAGACCGGGCCATCGCTCTTTATGTAGATTGCCTACATAATCGCTGATCCAATTCATGATTCCTGCGGAACTGATTCCGATTATTGGCTCTGGCCCCTGTGGGGCACCGCTGATCCACGGTTGGCCAATTCGTCGGCAATTTCGTTCGGCTACTTTTAGGATGGCAAAAACTTCTGTTTGGAAAACAGTTGCCATTCCCCCCATAGCATAGTGATACTTATTACTATCGTTTAAGTACCATCCGGCTCCAGACCCTATTTCAGTCTTGGACCCATCGGAAAAGAAAATATCCGTCAAACTTCCCTGCATGCATTCTGGATTGCTCCAATGCTCACGCAATGGAAATCTGACATCAAATTTCCTTCCAAATGAAACTGTGGGTATCAGGTCATCTTTAGGTGCCAAAAACAGTGGATACTGCTCCGACAGCAACTTAAAGATTTCTCTGTGTCCCGAAGTTCCATCTTCGTGCCAGAAACCATATTTATGGAGTCTACACATTGCTTTTATTGCTTCCTATTATATCTTAAGATCCAAGGGGAGTAAATTAAGCATAGCATGTAGGGCATCGCCAGAAGTTGTACTCATGGCACCCGTAATGCATAAATATACTTCACCTTGCAGCCTGTATAGTTCTCGGATTGTGGACTTAACCATACTACGTCGTCACCAGACCACAGAAGCGTAAGTGATGATTGGTCTGATAAGTGCCGGGTATATCCATAGGACCACAGCAGGTTTCAGACCCCAAGTTTTGCCAAAGGCTCTACGGCATTGCTGAAAAATAGTACTAAGTTCGCGTTTCACGCACATTGGCTGTCAAACCCCATACACATTGCATTGCCATGAAAAATGCGTGAAATTTCATATGTATCTCAAGGCAAAGTAGTACTCAGTTCACGCCGTGAAAACACCGCGCGATATGCCAGCAACATTGTTTCACAGCTATTTAAAATGCACATGCCATTTAAAATTGAGCGAAAACTGACAGTTCGTTTATGGTTGAGGTGCCTGAGTCCGAATGTTCCGGAGATATGGCATTTTTAAGCGAAACATCTTCGCAAAGAGTGTAAATAAATCTTTTTTATATTTTTGTGTGTCAATATATATGTAAGTGGATTAATTCGTTTGAAAATACTTTTCTTACAAAAATTTCCCAATTGCCTTAGATTAAAAAAATATTCAAAACATTTAAAAGCGGAAAGACACACAAAGCGGAAAGATAATAATATTAATAATAATAACGACACTTCGACCTAAAGGATCTTTTGTGTTCTATCATATGTTTTAACAGTAGTTAATGCTCATCCTATTGACAAGCCCTTCTATCATTGAATGTATTACATCAGGGTGGCGCAAAAGTAACCTTGCGATGTTTTTTGGCTGTAATTTAAAAAAAAAAATGGAAAACTTTGATTCTTCTTGTGGATTATTTTTATTTGGTCTTTTAATTTTTTTTACATCAAGTCGAGAATATGATGTCTTGTAAATGGCCGCCGCCGCAGTTGATTGCCTTTTGAGCCCTTTTTATGGCATTTTCCATCACTTTGGCCAAAACTTCCGGCGATAGGTCCTCACATTCTTGACGGATATTGTCTTTAAGAGCTGCAAGCCCCACAAAAAGAAGTCTGGAGCGGTCAAATCAGGCGATCTTGGAGTGCAAATCGCCAAAACGGGAGATTAGGTGTCCGGGAAATGCATCCTTCAGCATATCGGTAGTGGCACGTACAGTGTGTGCCGTTGCACCGTCCTGTTGGAACCACATGTGTTCCAATCCCAATTCATCAAGTTGCGGCAAAAAGAGCTCGTTGATCATTGCTCTGTAACGCTCACCATTCACAGTAACCGTTTGGCCCGCGACGTCTTCGAAGAAAAAAGGTCCGATGACTCCTCCAGCGAAAACAGCACACCACACAGTGACTTTGAGCGGGTGGAATGTCTCTTCGTGGGTTACACGCGGATTTTCAGTGCCCCTGAAGCGTACATTTTGCTTATTTACGTACCCGCTAAGATGGAAATGGGCCTCATCACTCATGATTATTTTTGATGAAAAATCATCTTCCTCTTGGTGGTGATTAAGGATGGCTTGAGCGTATGTTAGACGCGATTGGCGGTCAGCAGCTAACAACTGATGCACCGTCTGGACTTTGTACGGAAACATCTTTAAATCTTGTACTCGTACCAAAATTCGACTGATACCCATTTGCGTGTCACGTCGTCTGGTCGATGTCGACGGCGCTTCCATGACATCCTCGGCTACAGCAGCAATATTCTCTGCAGAACGGCTACTCCGGGGTCTGCCATGCCTGGCAGCATCTCGTGTTGTGCCAGTCTCTTCGAGGCGAGCGGCTAAGCGTCGCAGTGTTTCACCAGTAGACGTTGGACGGCGAGGAAATCTGCGACGAAATTCACGTTGTGCCAAAGCCACCGACCGATTATTGGTCAAATAAATAGTCAGCAATATTCCGCGTTCTGGAGCAGTGTAGCGTAACATTGTTTATTAACGTGTATTTCGCATGTGTTTACTACACAAATGTCAAAACAGAACTGACATTAGGGGCCAATCGCAAAATCTATAGCATTTTCTGATAGGAGGATTACTTTAGCGCCATCTGTTATTTAACCTAGAAATTCCCTGTCTTGGGTTGGGAATTGGTTGAAAGCCAAGTTCTTTCAGTAAATGTTCCGCCTTGTGGATAAATTTTAGAATATTTTGAACAGGAGCATTCTTTATTTCATTCGGATTCATTTGATCTCAATGAAAGATGTGCAGTCTTGTCTTCGCCAAGGCAATACAGTTGCACAATATACTCGTATGTTCTGTGGTTTCATCATCCCTGCCCTAGCGAGTTCATCAGAAATTTTATTACCTTTTATTCCAGAGTGACTCGGAACCCAGCAAAGTACAATTTTATTTATTTATTTCGATTGTTAAGGCATTCGTATACTAGCTTCGATTTCACCGACAGAGAAGCTAGTGCTTTTAAGGCAGCTTGACTGTCCGAGTATATAGCTAGGCCCATTTGTTCGGAGATTTTCACCGACCTCAGTATTTACTTTTGAACCCTCTGTAAATCATTCGATACTTCAGGAATCGACCCAAGGCCCTCCCAGTTTCGATTCATCGTGGTGTGAGTTTATGATTTCAAGCCTACGGTGAAAAATAAGATTGTTAACGAACAAATTATGTTCTGATCCGGTATGGCTGTTATGATTTTGTATGAACAAAGTCAGGAAGATCTTTTCTAAGTAAAATTTGCATATTTTTCAAAGAAAATATGCAATGAGGATAGTCATACTATCGCCTCCATAGCAACAGTGGTACAATTGTAGATGGCATCAGTTATTTCCAAACATACTTGTTTTTAAAAGCTACCAAGTAGTTGTCTGGTGGTTACTTCCTTGGCTTTCGGCCACCAAACTAGGGAGGCATAGATGATGATCGGTCCTATCATCATGGTACTATATACGTTCAATGAATCATTTTAAAGTCTAGATAGGCTTCAACAGACCCACATGGCTTTAGTGGCCTTTTATACGACCGTTTCGAAGTGAGCCAACTTTAATTGGTTTTTAAAAGGAGCCTTGTTTGCCTTGTTAGGATTAATAGATAACCTTCAGCACGACACTAGTCTATATCAGACGCTTGGTTCAGCGCTTGGTTCATGATGTTGGAAATTGTACCTTCAAATTTGCTTGACACAATGGCCGTAAGATCTTCAGCATACCCAATAGAATCAATGGAATCTCTTGTAAATTTATTAGGTGCTCACCAATGAATAAAGACTACAGAAGTGGTGTCAAAACACCTTCTTGTGGATAGCCTTTTATTGCCCTTATTTGAGACAGTTTCAGCCCTAGAGTTGAGCTAATCATTTCGCTGCCAAGCATAGTTTTCACCCACTCTACAGTCGGTGTATCGATTTTCTTATTAAGAAGGACTCTTTCTATAGAGCAATAATTCCTGCTATCAAGGGCGCCTTTAATATCTAAGGAAGCACATAAAGCAATTTCTCTAGAATTTAGAGCTTTCTTTATCTCAGTTACAACACAGTGAAGTGTTCCTTTCGTGGATTTTCTTTTATTATACGCAAACTGGTGTTGTTCTTCCCAACTTTCCTCTAATAAGAGTAGTAATAGTATGCACAAAGTTAAATTGATGAATATCGTGAAAAGTGTGAGTATTATGGATCATTTTTTGCAAGGAAATTAAGTACAACAAAGCATAGCTCGGGGCAACGGAGTTCGTAAACCAAAGTTAGAGACCCATTATAAATCGATATTTTACATTTATTGTCTCCTTTGTAGAATCACTTTGTAGTACCCCAGATGAATTTCATCGGTCATTTTTCGTCAAAATTTTATATCAAGATAGTCCGAAAATTTGAGCACTGATACTTGCAACGTAGCTAGCGTCTGAATTATGCAGGTCAGCTGCAAAAGAGTTGAGGAATCGCTTTTCCCTCGGTCTAATTGCAGCTCGCAGAGCATCTTTTAGAATAATGCAAATAGTGCTAGCCGTCTCTTCAAAAGGCGATTCTCCATTAGACTGTCTGATATATCGGGTGTTTTTTTAGCTGATGAAAAATATCGATATCGATAGCTACGGTTTGACAGCTGAGAATGGCAAACTGTGTTGAAATTTTTATTCAGTAAGGTTTGGCAAGTCATCATGAATTGTTTAACGCCAGAAAAAAGCTGCCAAATTTTGGAAAATTACTTTAAAAAAAAAAAAATATAAAATAAAATAAATCTGTTCGCGAAGTTCAAAGAGCGAAGCGTTGAAAAAGGCGCCGAAATGTCGATTCGACATCATTCTCAACTTGTTGGTCTTTGTTCTACGACTATGTGGAAAATTTTATTTAACTTACGTGCCTATAAAATACATCTCGTGCAAGAATTGAAGCCAAATGACCATCGTTTGCGTCACATTTTTCCTGATTGGGATTTATTATTCAGATTTCGAAAAAGTAGTCAAAAACTTCGCTGATGGATTGCACCATGTCACCAACAATATTTCTCTTTGGATTATCATTTTAAGTTCTCAAGCTCTTAAAAATCACCCGATATCTTCCCACCTCAGCGAGTAAAAGCTTCGTGATTGTGTCAGATCTTATTTGAGTTAAGTTTACCTCTTGACTTGATAAGTCGTTCTCTGATCCCATCTCTTAATAACCAATAACCACTTGTACTATTACCAATCACTACTTTTCTAGGCAGAACTTGCCTTTCAGCTTCAGTTGCCATGCAGTTAACTACCGCGCCCAATTGACGATGGATCCAAATGAGGTGGAATATTTTTTTCTGGTTAGCCATAATCTAACAAAAGATCAGAGATCGGTAACTATCCTGCTCAAGTTAATAGTGTGAATGCAGAGCAATAATCACATCGTCGTTGCTATTAAATATGAATACATCACTTCCTACATCACTTTCTAAGTTGCACTGCAATCTCCATTATTACTGGCGTCTCAGTTTGGAAGACACATTGCACTGTTCTGCAACGAGAAAGAGAGAGACTTATGGAAGTGATTTGTGAGAAGCTGCCACCTCCTACTCAATCATCAAGCAGTCAGTCATCGATTAATGTAGATGGTGCTAATATCGGTGCAGGATAAAATTTAAAACATTTTTCTTTAGAAGTGTTAACACGTTCACGCCGGCGCGTACCACCGGTGGCTCGCACAAGTCTGCTTCATGAGGCGGCATGTACCACCAATGGTACTTTATTAAACGGTACCTATGAGATGAGATGCCATAAACGAAAACCCTTATGAAAAAATTTCGTTTTATGACCTGCAATCGCTTCCGATAGAGCGAAAAGACTTAAACATTGCCGTCTGTGGGCGAAGACCATGAATAACAGCGCCGGCGGGAACGTGTTAAGGATGGCACTTTGCTTCACAAGAAGTTCTTCTTCCAGCATTCCCAAATGCAGCTTCACTTCGACCAAGCTGAAAGCCGGAACAGGTGACCAAAGAAACTTGTGATGTTTATGGATCAAATATAGTATCGAAAGTAACAGTAAAGTAGTGGCTTTCGTTCTAGTAATATGGACAAAGGTAGGGTACACTTATTGAAAATGGATACAATTGAAATTAAATGGATAAAATCATAGAAATCCCCAAGTTCGGTCAGAATATAGTGCTACTACAACTAAAGGAAAAAATCTGAGCAGGTGGCAAAAAAAACAAAAATTTCAAATACAGCAAAGCTGTATCTCCAACGATTCCATTCTAGTCGAAGATAAAGCACCCGCTGTTAGATTAGACCCATCGTCAAAAATGTTAATAGGTAAAATCATCGCAATCTTGAAGTCGGACCGGCATGTGAGCACTTATTCCATTAGTAGAAAACCTATTTCAAGCGACTGTTTCTAGAAGAAGCCCAATGTGTGGGTGTCACACGAATTGACACAAAAGGCTTTTTAGATCGAATTGCACTCTGCGATTCCTTGCTGAGACGTAACCAAGTTGGCCCATTTTTGAAGCGGATAGTAATAGACGATGAAAAGTAGATCATACGTGGTAAAATCGCGGCAAGGCGGCCCAAATAATCTTAAAGTCCGAATTAACGGTTAAGCAGATTTTGCTATGTGGCTCATGGGATTGGAATGGAATTGTGAGAAGCTCTCATCCTACCAAACAATCAACTGCGGTCTCTCCTGTCAACAACTGACCAGAATAAAGCAGTCGATCGACCAAAAGCAGCAAGAACTGACGAGTACGAAGACTGAGGGTTTTGCATCAAGACAAGGTTAGACCGCACATATAGATTTTTAACGATCCGCCAGTAGCTCTGAAAGCTGGGATGATAAGTCCTATCGCATTCGACATGTAGTTCGGAACTGGCACAAAGCGATTGCCGCCTTTTAATGTATGTGAGACATTTCTTTGAAGAAATGAAACTACCCTCAAATGATGGTTGTGAAAATTTTATAGTCAATTTCGTTTACCAGTAGCAAATGGGCAAAAATTATTGAAGAACATTGGGCATATTTCAACTAAATCGGTTTATCTGGACTAGGTTATTTTCACCATCGAAATGAAATGAAAAAATCCTCGGAATCTTGTCCTGGATCTAATATTTTATTCACTCTTACTTGTTTGGAGTTCTTTGAGGTATTGATGCTGCTTTCAGAATCCGAGTGCAAAAGACAAGGATCTGTGTTGCTTAAAAGTACAGATATGTATTATAGGGGTTTGTTGACAGATCACGCGTGACTACTGTGAAACTAAAAACATAATTTTGTTCAATATTCATTGACATTTCATTTTACGTTTGCTAACCGTTTGGTGTGACCTTTGGGCTGGAGGAATCATCGGCCCATATTTCTTCAAAGACGAGGCTGGGCCTATGTAACAGTGAATGCTGAATGCTGTCGAGCTATGATAAACGACTTTTTGATGCCGGAAACTGAAGCTTGAGATCTCCACAACATTTGGTTCCAACAGGACGGCGCTAGTTGCCATACAGTCCGTAAAACAATGGAGGTACTGAGTCATCGTTTCGGTGAGCAATTTAACTCTCGTTTCGGACCAGTGGATTGACTACCAAGATTGTTGATTTCACACGTTAGGAATTTTATTTGTGGGGTATGTAAAGTCTGAAGGATTTGTGTATAAGCCAGCTTCGTTTGAGGGATGGAAAGCCAACTTCACTACAGTTATTCACAAGATAACGACCAAAGTCCTCCAGTGGGTCACTCAAAATTAGTCTTCGCGGATGGTCCAATTACGGCGCGGTTGCGGCGAAAATTTGAAATGGATTATCTTTAAAAAATAAATTTCATGAATGGTTTTACAGAAAAATAATAAAGATTACTCAATCAATTTGGCAAGATCAGGTTAGGTTAAATGGCTGCCCTTGCTTATGGCCCCCTTGGACAAATATTCGAAAAATTCGTTCGTTGCGATACCATGTAGGGGAACGAAGAAGGGAGGGAAAAAGGGACCTTGGGAGCTAACGCACAATGTCTGGTAAGCAAATTCGAAAGTTGCGGCTTTGTTAGCGAGGGCCCCCGATCTACCCGTGGCCAGAAGGATCTCGTGACTTTGCACGTTTGCCTACTAGCCCAGCACTCGTTGAGTTGACGTGAGGCCCATCTTTCCAGGAACAGACCACAGGTTCTAAAGGGAACCCCAATGCTCGCATTCTGTGACGAAACCGTCTCCAAAGTTTCCTGTCTAGCCAGCTCATCAGCCAGCAGTTTCCAGCTATACCGCTGTGACCCATGACGCGGGAACCCAAATGAGCCTGATATCGAAGTATTCAAATGCAATCGTAGAATATAATCTTATCGCGTGAAAATGTTGTAAAAGTTATTAATCTAGCTATAAAATATTAAAAAAAAAAATTTTTATTTTTCTAATTTTCTAAATCTTTTTTAATACGGAGCTAGTGCCTCAATCTCAAAGCAAAATAACTAATATTTCGAAACACCGGGATATACAACAATAACTAATATTCACATTCCAAGCACAAACACATCAGTGACTGTTGGTTATGCGCCTCCAAAGTATTATTATAAAAAAGCAGAAAATCGACTCCACTCGGTATGCTAAATATTTCCCAAACGTAGGCGATGTTTGCACTCAAACCCCCTGTTACACATTGCGGTGTGGATTTTTCGTTATTTTTTCCAGCTTTCATATGTTTTCCAATTTAATCGTGTTCTTTTGTGCGCTACCAGTTTACGCCTTTTTGCGTTTTTTCCACATTTTGCTTGCTTTGCCACTAATTCGAATCGCAAACGATTTTGCGGTTTGCGTAACTGATTTTTTCTTCAATATCGTTATGATTTTAACAATAACAATTGCTAACACATGTGCAGACTGCTGTCTGAATGCTGGCTACAATAGCAACAAATGCAAGCACCCATAACATTCGTGCGAGTGTTACATGTGTGGAAAAGCTCGGACTAACACCTGCTAACGACAGCTTTGTAAAGGTGAATTCATAGCTTTATTGTAAGTGAGTTCGCAGGAAATTCTTTTCGTCTATTTTGCTGCACATTGTTGTATGTGTGTACGTGTACATAGGGCAGTGAGTGTTCTACTCGCACGTGTGCATTTAAGGAGAAATCTGTTGCATACAGGTGCAGTTTGAATAAAGCGTTCGATAAAAAAATTGAATAAAAACTAAGCGAGTTAGCAACTGTGCAGTGTGGAAGAAATAATTTTTGTTGGTTACATTACATATACAAGAGGTTTTAAATCTTACTCGAAAGCATAAAATTGTTTATCTCGGGCCTTTATGGCTACATATCGCCCAATTGCTGTAAGAGTAACCATAATGCCACACAATTTTTTGTTTTTTTTTTTAAATAGGCAAAATTCATCAACAGATTTTTTTCATTCATTTCGATATTTTGGTTTTTTTGAATTATGACACTCTTGCAGCAAGTTCAAGCTGAGTTCAAATTAATAGGAGCGCGACAAATTGCAACTAGTGTTTTATTCCAAACTTTGCATTACATTCACAAAAATGTAACGAATTTCCATTTTGTTATTCAGAATTTTTATGTATGCAATTTTATAGCTCATTCAATATTGGTATAACTAAGTGTAAGTTTCAAGTAGCGCAAAATTTTCGCTGATTTGTGACAATTTTTTTTGCATATGCAATGCTTAACACCATTTTCTTCCATATAACAGGTGGCGCTAAAGTAATCCTCCTATCAGAAAATGCTATAAATTTTGCGATTGGCCCCTATTGTCAGTTCTGTTTTGACATTTGTGTAGTAAACATATGCGAAATACACGTTAATAAACAATGTTACGCTACACTGGCACAACACGAGATGCTGCCAGGCGTGGCAGACCCCGGAGTAGCCGTTCTGCAGAGAATATTGCTGCTGTAGCCGAGGATGTCATGGAAGCGCTGTCGACATCGACCAGACGACGTGCCACGCAAATGGGTATCAGTCGACGGTCTTTACAGCGAGTACGAGTCAAGATTTGAAGATGTTTCCGTACAAAGTCCAGACGGTGCATCAGCTGTTAGCTGCTGACCGCCAATCGTGTCTAACATACGCTTAAGCCATCTTTAATCACCACCAAGAGGAAGATGATTTTTCATCAAAAGTAATCATGAGTGATGAGGCCCATTTCCATCTTAGCGGGTACGTAAATAAGCAAAATTTACGCTTCTGAGGCACTGAAAATCCACGTGTAACCCACGAAGAGCCATTACATCCGCTCAAAGTCACTGTATGGTGTGCTGTTTTCGCTGGAGGAGTCATCGGACCTTTTTTCTTCGAAGACGTCGCGGGCCAAACGGTTACTGTGAATGGTGAGCGTTACAGAGCAATGATCAACGAGTTCTTTTTGCCGCAACTTGATGAATTGGGACTGGAAAACATGTGGTTCCAACAGGACGGTGCAACGGCACACACTGCACGTGCCATAACCGATATGCTGAAGGATGCATTTCCCGGGCGCCTAATCTCCCGTTTTGGCGATTTGCACTAGCCAGCAAGATCGCCTGATTTGACCGCTGCAGACTTCTTTTTGTGGGGCTTGCAGCTCTTAAAGACAATATCCGTCAAGAATGTGAGGACCTATCGCCGGAAGTTTTGGCCAAAGTGATGGAAAATGCCATAAAAAGGGCTCAAATGGCAATCAACTGTGGCGGCGGCCATTTACATGACATCATATTATCGACTTGATGTAAAAAAAATTAAAAGACCAAATAAAAATAATCCACAAGAAGAATCAAAGTTTTTCTTTTTTTTTTAATTACAGCCAAAAAACATCGCAAGGTTACTTTTGCGCCACCTTGTAGAAGAACCTCGAAATGCAAAGGATATTCTCAAAAAGCAACACAATTTTTTAGCGATTTTTTTTTTTTTATTTCATTTTATTTCGTATTCGTGCCCGGCCAATTCGTTGAGAAGTCATGATTTTTTATGCAACTACTGCACGGTGCATGTTTCATAGCATTTGTTTAAGATAAAATATTATTAAAATAAAATAAATTTCAAGAAATCTCTTCGGATATCTTTAGTTAATGCTGAGAAGATACCTTATGAATTTTTTCTAATTTTCTGTTGGCGTTATAAAGTATAAATAAGCACCAGACGCGAACGACCCATCGACATGGGATTAGGGTTAATAGCCTACAGTATAAATTAGCTTACAAACTAGACCCAAATGTGAAGAAAAATAAACCAAATTTGCAACTAAAATAACACTGGATCACAAATTTCAGCTTTTTTTCTGCACCAGAGACGCCGTTATGAAATTCCTATGTAAAATCACCGTCTGATTCCGAAAATCAAGGTTATTTTTTATTCTATGGTAACGTTTTTGAGATATTTACGAATTACCGTTATTTCAAAAAAAAAAAAAATTCGGCTCACTTAATCATATATATCTCGAAAACGAATTGAGCGATTCCAAAACCGTTGAAAGCTTTTAAAAGGTAATAAAATTTGCTATAAACTGTGTGTAAAACACTTTTTGCTAGGCCCTGCAGATTTAAAGATAACGAGCTATCATAACGGATTTTTTTAATTTTTTTTGTAAAAATATAAAAAAATTTGTACTTTGAGAGAAAGGATCTCGAAAACTTTTTACTTTTTCGTATATTTTTTGTTTTCACTCTAAGCTCCGTTTTATTACAAAAAAAATAAACTTTGATTAAACAAAATCGATGAACTAATACAAAAGTTACAAGCATTCAAGTAAATATATCCATTTAATACTTAACACGTTCCCTGTCCCAATACAAAAATGCAAAATTGACCGTCAAGTCCAACAAGGTTTTTTCTGTAGTCATAGGATAGCTTTAGTAATAATAATAACTAAAAAAAAAACGGATGTAGGGTATTTCTACCTGAAACACATATGGTCCATTTTTGCTTCTGCATGTTCATGAAACACATGTGGTTCAGGGAATTTTTTCTATGCTGACACACATATGGCTCAGGAACGTATCAGTGCTTATCAGGCGCACGTTTCCTGAACCATATGTGGCTCAGCGGACAGGGAACGTGTTAAGTACCCTACTGGTAATATGTGTTAGTATTCGCAGATCAGTTAGTTTCAGGTAGATTTTGGAAGGGTTATTAGATACAAAAAATTGTTAGTGTCGTTATCTCAAGCACAGACACATTTCAAGCAAGATCATATGTTTAAGGCAGGTAGTGTTTTCTATGTATAACTAGGGAACCTTTTTGTATAGGTAGGTGATCTATGTAAGTATAAATAATAGTACATGTGCCTCGTTCCTTCATAATTTCTGCAAGGATCGCCGGATACTGTTCATTTTTTAATTGCAGTTTATAATCCGTCATTTGCTTAAAAATATAATATGAATAAAAGGGCGCGAGAATTTGAGTGTAAAAATGATCCAGATATGTTCTGTTTCATCTGCGGGGAGTTTATCGTTAAAAGGATGCGACGTGTGTTTTCAAATCCTTTGAAATTTGCATACCATAAGTGTTATGGAATTGAGCCTAGAAACAATGAAAAACCATGGACACCGAATACTGTGTGCACCACATGTCGAGTCGAATTGATATTTTCGGAAACCGGAACCAAAAGGTACATCATAAAAATTAGGAGTTTGCTCTCTTTTAATGCATATCTGACAAGTTTCTTAAACTATCTATTTAGACGACATATGAAATTTATTACACCAATGAAGTGGAGGGAACCAACTTGCCATTCAACGGACTGCTATATTTGTACTACAAAAGTATTTGGGGTTGGAAAGTCAAGAAAAGTAACCTATGCGAGCGTATCTACAGTGTCATTACCAGAACTAAATTCAACGGAAGCTAGATTGCCAGCATCAAATTTAACTTTAGTTCCGGCTCCAGTTTCATTGTCAACAGCAGTATCTGATTACGCGGCATCATGTTGTACTGAATTGCAAACGGAAAACGAAAGAAACCCTTTGTCACAAGCACAACTCAATGATTGGATAAGGGATTTGGAATTGTCAAAAGAAAAGGCCGAACTACACGCCTCTCGTATGCAACAATTTAAATTTGTTTCATCCGATGTTAAGGTAACATATTATAGGACTCGTCACGAACAATTCTCCCAGTACTATACGAAGAAGGACAGTATTTGTTATTGCAAAAACATTGCTGGTCTATTTAAACAGTTTGGTGAACCATATGATTCAAAAGAGTGGCGATTGTTCATAGACGCCAATAAATTAAGTTTAAAGGCCGTATTATTGCATATTGGCAACCAAAAGCCATCTATCCCGATCGCGCATGCAGTAAATACGAAGGAAACATATGAGACAATGCAAAAATTGCTTAAATTAATTAAATACGAAGAACATGATTGGAAAATATGTGCCGATCTAAAAGTCGTTGGAATGCTATGTGGTCTACAATCTGGATACACAAAATACTGTTGCTTTCTATGCAAATGGGATAGCCGGGCACGTCAAGACCACTACATCATAAAGGATTGGCCAGAACGAATCGAGTTTCAAGTTGGGGTGGATAACATAAAATACTCACCACTTATAAAGAAGGAAAAAATAATTCTACCTCCGCTCCACATCAAGCTCGGCCTTATCAAAAACTTTGTCAAGGCTTTGGACAAAGAAGGCGAAGCTTTTCATTATTTGAAAACAATCTTTCCACAGATTTCAGAAGCAAAAATAAAGGAAGGGATTTTTGTGGGGCCGCAAATAAGGAAAATAATGGCCAATACCCATTTCAAAGAATTATTGTCACCAGTGGAGGCAGCGGCGTGGGACTCTTTTGAAAAGGTCGTTACTTCTTTTTTAGGCAAACACAAAAGTCCTAACTTCGAGCTGATAGTAAACGATTTAATCAAAAACTATGCGGAAATGGGTAAATAAAAAACACATATAAGACCATTTTCTCAGTTAACTTTAAAACTAAACAAAAAGTTTGAAAGCAAATTTTTAAATTTACATGAGAACATATAGCCCTTAATCTGAATTTATTGCCCTGCTCCGAACAAACAAGAACCACCAAAATTTGTTCTGAATTGGAAGATTAATCCAGCCTAAGAAAATTATATGCTAATGTGTCACTTATGTATTTATCTAATTCCCTTTTTAATTTTCTTTCAGGAGTAAATATGTCTTTAAAAATTCATTTTCTGCACTCCCATTTAAATTTTTTCCCGCAAAATCTTGGCGACGAAAGTGATGAGCATGGCGAAAGGTTTCACCAGCAAATGCAAATGATTGAAAGTAGGTATCAAGGATTCTGGGATGTCGCTATGATGGGTGATTACTGTTGGTTTCTCATAAGAGAAACCGATCCTTCTATAAATAAGCGTCAAAACAAGACACATAACTTTTTCAATTATAAAATAAGATCATAGAGTTAAGACAGAATCATATGTACATATGGTATTATTTGTAGGGTACTTAAGTATTAAATGGATATATTTACTTGAATGCTTGTAACTTTTGTATTAGTTCATCGATTTTGTTTAATCAAAGTTTATTTTTTTTGTAATAAAACGGAGCTTAGAGTGAAAACAAAAAATATACGAAAAAGTAAAAAGTTTTCGAGATCCTTTCTCTCAAAGTACAAATTTTTTTATATTTTTACAAAAAAAATTAAAAAAATCCGTTATGATAGCTCGTTATCTTTAAATCTGCAGGGCCTAGCAAAAAGTGTTTTACACACAGTTTATAGCAAATTTTATTACCTTTTAAAAGCTTTCAACGGTTTTGGAATCGCTCAATTCGTTTTCGAGATATATATGATTAAGTGAGCCGAATTTTTTTTTTTTTTGAAATAACGGTAATTCGTAAATATCTCAAAAACGTTACCATAGAATAAAAAATAACCTTGATTTTCGGAATCAGACGGTGATTTTACATAGGAATTTCATAACGGCGTCTCTGGTGCATTTTGGCTGTAAACCAGTGTAATTTAAGGTTACACTTTTTTATTCTAAAGTAAAATTTGCATACTCAAAGTTTTCTAAAGACTCTGATTAAGAAGTTGACAATTTTGATGATGACAATTTTTTTTCATTTTGTTAAATGATGGAGAATTTTGTACAAAGTTTGGAGCATCGAGTTACATGGTTCTTTTTTGTTGTTTGTTGGGGAATACACTACGCTTATAAAAAGGCATTGCAAAATTGAAAAACAGATTGTTAAATCTCGGGCATGGAAAGTTTCAAAATTCACCACCACAAATTTCCAGGTCAATCGCTGTAGACTGGCGAGCACAACTGAGTACATAGAAATTTTTGTTTTACTTCACTATAATTAGAGTTAAAATTGTTGTGTTATTTTTCGTAAATATTGTTTATGATTTAACCAAATCCATAAAATCAAATCCACTTCGTCGTAGCAGAGCACTGCCGCTTCGCTCTATTTATGTATATTCTCCTTCGTTCTACCCATATTCCCCTTCGCTGTCAAAACTGTTTCGCTCTCACACAATGCATTTCGGTAACTGTTCAACTAATTCAATTGTGAGCAAATGGAAGCAAACTTCTACGGACATTTTTTATTTTGTCTTCAAAGAGTAAGTTACTGATTACTAGTGATCGGATGTTAAGTTAAACACAAGTGTAAGATTTAAATTGCTAACCTATGAATTAAAAAGAATTTATAATCAGATTCAGAAGAATTTATAATAAAATTCAGATTTTAGTGAATGCCCTACAACACTTAAAGTACGGTTTCTTATTTCGCACCCCACTTCACATGCTAACAAAGTGCATAACTTTATTTCATATAAAAAATGAATTTCTGGTAGAAGAAAATGTGCTACATCGCTTGCAAAAAAATTAAAGAAAATCATAGCCAGTTTTTACGAATTGCACTTGTTATTTGAAAAAAAAAAAAATAATAATAATAATAAAAACTGTAACTTAAAAAATAGTAAATATGGGGGTTTTCAATAAGGGCGGGTAGATGTTGAAATGCAATAAAATGGCGTTGGCTATGTGGCACGTAGCGCCGTCCTGCTGGAACCACATGTCGTCTAGGTCCATATGGTTCAATATGGGCCATAAGAAATTGGAAGGGCCACCACGTCTACCGAAAAATGGGCGCAATGCGCGCAACGTTTGCGTTAATGAACACTCATTTTGATAATAAAGTTTTATCATTTGAACATGCTGTTCAATCGTGTAACTTGCCATGGTGATTTGGCATAAACAACTGAATAATAAACAAAAGATTTGACAGATGAAGAACCCTTTATAATATTAAAAAAAAATCACCATGCACTCGGTTAGTTCCGTCAAAGTACATAAAGGTTAAACTGGGAATTCAAGGATGATAGATTACTAGGTTTGCTATTTAGCTATGGTGAAAAAGAAAATTGTGAGAGAAATTTTGGCTTCCACTTGGAGCCGAGTTCTGCACTATCATTTCACATGAGGCTTCTTCTATTCGCCACTTCTCTCCTCGCTATCTCTCTGCTCGCTATCTCTCGGCTCGACTAACTTGTCGATAAATTTGCATGCGAAAGCAACAACAAGAATGATAAAATACATGGCTGCGACTTCCAAATTTACAGTGTGGCAGCAGAGCCAATGCATAAATGAACAAAAGAAAGGGGAATTGCTTGTTTGCAAAGAGGAAGAGTAGGCGAAAGCAATAAAAACTACCAAAGTCAAGAAGTTATAAGCACACACACACTTTCTTGCTTCGGCGTCTTCCGCATAAAAACGCAAAAAAAAAAAATAATAATTGGGAGGCCTCATATTAATTTGTGCTTTCACAATTTAACACGCGACACATAATTTTTATTAGTTTGTTTAGCTTAAATCTTGTAAATCGCAATATTGCCAAGCAGTGGCGGATCCACGGGGGGGGGGCGGGTTTCGGGTCCGGAGCCCCTCCCCCCCCCCCCCCCCATTGTAATCATGCTCTAAAATTTTATGTTTCAATTCTGTATGAGTCAAGTTAAAAAAAAAAATATTTTTTTATATGCATTAGCAGTTTATTAGATTTTTCTTCCAGTTTTAATTTATTTTATAATAAAAACAATTATAATACGACGGACGCAATTAAAAATTTTGAATAATTACACAGGCCTGCGTAATTTCATTTTTGTCCAATTTCTAAAACGGCTACGAGTGTCTCTTGAAGTTTTTTTTGTGCTGAAAACGAATTTGATCTTGAAAATGCTCCAGCACGTCAGGACTTTTGGCAATTTGTGGTTAAATAGTCAAGAAATGCCGATTTTGGACATCTTTATGAATTTTCTTTGAAACGATAAATTTTTTGTGGTTGATTTCGGAAACGAAAAATTAGCTGGTGGTACCCACGAATCATTGACGATGTTTAGAATTTCATTTGCATTTTTTTTACTCGAGAGTTTCGTTGTGGCTGAAGCTATGTCGTTTTTGAACGAGGGTGGAATTTCGTTTTGTATTGACGTATTTTTTTCGGCTGATTGTTTTACAGATTGTTCTAAAGTTTGTTCTACTGTATTTTCCTCAAGGTTCGACTTCTCTGTGTTTTCAATCTAAAACAATAAGTAAGAAATCCAGAATTTGTAGTTTATTTTTACTTTCATTCATATTGTAAATTATATTGGAATTTTGAAACTAAAAATGATATTTCGTAGAGGTAAAGAACGTAAAAAGCCAACTACGTAGAGTGATACATTTCCTTAATCAAGCTCTGCATGTTGAGTTATAATAAAAATATGCACGAGTTAAAAAGATTTGGAGTGAAAACACTTGTATACACAGAATGATTGTTTACAGTAAAATATCTTGTACAAAAAACGTTAACTTTTTACTTACAGTGGGTGCTCAAATTATTAGAATCATACTGTAGAGGAACGTGTAGTTTGCAAAAATGTTAGGAAATGCTACTTTTTTGTATAATGTGAAACATTGTAGCAATCATTGCTTTGTCGAAATTACCGTTCGATATATTTGGCTTTTTGTGAGCAGCTTTTTGGAAGAGCAAAAAATTCAGGTTCTTAATTGGCCAGGAAACTCACCAGACCTCAATCCAATTGAGAGCCTTTAAAAGTCAACAAAGACAGAAATATCGAAAGATAATATTACAAATAAAGAACAACTGAGCGAAAGACTGCAAAATATTTGGAAAAATGACGACCAAATAAAAACAAACTGCTTAAAATGCGTTGAAAGCATACCCAAAAGGATTCCGGTTTTAATTGCTGCACGAGGTGCTCACGAAAAATATTGATTTTTTGATTTTTTTTTGATATTTTTTTAATAAAAGACTGGTTTGAACATTGTTTTTGTCGTATTATAGAAATTTAATAAACAACATATTAAAAATAGACTATTCTTTGATTATTATCAGTTAAATGGCTGAAACTTGAATTTTTCATAGTGATTCTATTAATTTGAGCACCAACTGTACACTGACTGTTCTTGGATACAAATTTTTAACTTTACCTGTTTTTCCTTCTTTTTTATTTTTGGTTCTGATTCTGGATCAAGGCGCTCGAAATAAGAAAATAATGTTCTCTTCATGTTAGGAGGCGTATTAACAATCACATTAACTACTTGTCAACAAATGCTCGACACAATGTATTCTGCTCGTTGAAAGAAACAAAAGAATAGAAGCATGTTCATGCATGTTTAAAGATAGCCTAGTTATTCACCAAAAAAACTTAGGGAAAAATCACTCGGCGCCGTCATCGCGATTTCGTTGGCGCGCTATTTAAAATTTCGAGTTAACAGTACACAGGGTGCCGCCGTTACGATAAGGAAAAGCTGCAACGGCTCTTTCATGGTAACTTTCTTGCCGTTATATAGCAACACATGTTGTTAGAGAAAAGCGCAATTAAATATATAATATTATATATAAACACGACCGTTTCGTTTGAAGAACTTTATTGGAGTGAATTGAGTCACAGTAAGCATTAATACAAGAAGAAGAAGTAAAGAAGTTACAAACAGGGTTGATATTTTTTTCGTACTTAAACTATACATGGTTGAATTGCAAGTTGGCTCCAACACATGTTATAATATATTGTATCTTAAATAGGCGTAATTATTTATGAAGGTGTCGCACGATGTATAAAAACCGCCAATTATTCTTGTAATTTTGAATCAAAGTCCTTTACTATTTTTAGAATTTTTTTTACAAGATATCTAGAGCTATTAGTTTTTTCATCGGCTAGTCACGACATGCAGCGCGAATAATGCCATATTTTATTCACGAAATTGATTTTTAATAAAAACACCCTTCTAAAATACCCCGGATCCCCCCCTTTATGAAATCCTGGATCCGCCACTGTTGCCAAGCCATTCACTGAATATTTGCAAATATGTAATTTCCCCTCAAACTAGTCAAAATCCCGAAAAGTGAAGTAATTGTTTGGGGAAGCCGCCTTGGTTATACCTCATAAAACTGGTATATTTCACTATTTTACAAACAAATGTAGTTTTAGGTAGCTTTATTACAACGGTGCCAAGTTGCTTCATCTACGCTTGCTTCATACGCCATAGAGCAAAGGCCAATGTATTCACACACTCGTCCTTCAGATAGCAATCAAGTAGCTTGAGCGAAGACTGTGTTGATTTTTTATCGTATATCGGTATCATAATTTTATCGCCAGCCGACATTTGCGTAATTATTTCACACAATCGTCTAATCAGTCGTTGTTCATACGGCAACGAAGTGTCATTGGTTGATTTTTTCGCATATCCCAAGTGATCAAGGAGAAGCCGTCAGCTGATTTTGTCAAATTCGCTCAGAGTCGAATAACGGTTTGTTAAATAGCACACCTTTAAAAATCTTTTCACCATATGGGAAATTTGTGGTGATGGGTTTTTAACCTTTCCATACCCTCGTATTGGTCTGTGAGACCGAAAAACTTATAAGAAGTTGTATATTTACTAATAGTAAAATAAATGATTACTGGTTATAAATATTTTAGAAAATTTTGGTTTCTTTAACGCATTACAATCCAAAAATATATTTGATATTAATGCTATTTTATTAAATAATATTAACTGGGTATGCTGAGTTAAGTAAGCTCATTTTAGGCATAAGTAAAGGAAGGTTACACTTTGTTAAAAAAGTACAGATAATTTGTCAATAAATTCAGTAAAATTCAGTAAAATTCATTGTATTGCCTTCAAAGTATGCGATTTCAGAAATAATATAGCAACGCATCTAACTAGCACTGATACACCACCAAGCAACTAGTAACCAGAATAACTCCAGTTAATCCCATACGAACAAAAACAAATCATCAAATGCGTCAAGTAGCTTAGGAGGAGAAAAATTACGAATACAAATACACCGAAATTTCAATGGTATTATAGTTATCACCTCAATTCTTTTTGTCCCGAATGGAACATAGGGCCTCACGCGTACGAGGTGTGTTCAAAAAGTTCGAATTTCGATTTTTTTGTGGCGATATGTTGGTACTCATGTCTCTCACTCATGCCGACGAGTTCGGCCATTTTGAATATTCAGTTAATTGTGACAGCTGCTTTGCTTCGATTTTTACTTATTCAAAAAGATGGATCAAAGAACCTGTATAAAATTTTGTGTGAAAAACGAAATTAAGTGCGCGGATACATTCCGAATGTTGTCCGTGTCATACGGAGAAGCTACTTTGGACCAAAGCAACGTTTATCGGTGATACGTGTTCTCAGAAGGCCGGGCAAATATGAAAGACGAACGCCCGAGCACTTCAGCAACAGACGAAAAAATTGATGAAGTGAAGAATATGGTATTGGCCAATCCTCGAATCACCGTTAGAAAAGTTGCTGAGGACCTAGACATATCGATTGGCTCCGGCCATTCGATTTTTTTCAATGATTTCGGCATGAGGCGGGTCGCCGCAAAATTCGTATCAAAACTGCTCAATTTCGACCAAAAGCAGCATCGCATGAACATTGCTCATGAGATGTTGGACTCTGTTCGCGACGACCCAAATTTGCTCCAGAGGATCATAACTGGTGAAGAATCGTGGGTTTATGGTTATGACGTGGAAACCAAAGCTCAATCATCTCAATGGAAGCTGCCGAACGAACCAATACCGAAAAAAGCGCGCCAAGTTCGGTCGGGATTTCTTTCAAGGGGACAAAATAGATAGTAATGAATAAATAAATAATTTTCGACAAAATTCGCGATACTTTTTGAACACACCTCGTACATATAAATTCTAAATAATAAAATTAAAAATTTAAAAATTTCAATATATTCTTAACGCTTTGCACATACAAACCCTTTCCTAGGTGTAGGTGAACAAAAGCAAACACAGGTAAAAAAACCTTGTTGAAAGCACGTTGCAATTAATTATCTCTCGGCGTAAATAAGTCTGGTTCTCAATTTTTTTTTTTTTTTGTAAAATTGTCTAGTCTTTTGTTTTCTTACTAAAACTCCAACTTTCTGTACGCTTTTCAAATCAAAACTTTTTGTAAGTAGTCAGCAATTAGATCGATGCATTACTTTATTGTTAACTTTTTTGGTTTTGTTATTTCAAGCTGCAATCAGCTTGATGCTCCCTACTGTTAAGCAACCGATAATCAGAGGTTTACAAGCAAACACAAATTTATGGTTAAGCAAACGGGCTGGCTAATAAGAAATGAGAAGGGTTCACTGATTTTCTTGCTTTAGCAAAGAATGAAGTATTCAATTCATTAATTAGCTGCCAAGAAGAAAACAATGCCAAAAGTTCAAAAAGTAAGCAAGAAATAGAAAAGAAAAATATATAAAAGCCTGAAAAGGAAATACAAAAAACCGAGTAAATCTGTAATTTCACAAGAGATTTTCAGCTTCGTTAAATATTAACACTCCGCTCTTTTTAGCGTTCACATTTTTGTTGTACGCGCTAATGTTGTTTTTCATTGCTATTGTTAATGTAATAGTTTGTTTGTTTTGTTGTTCTTATCATTTGTTTTTGTTTCGGTTTTTGCACACTAACTAAAGTTTTCCACTAACACAACACATAAAACCACATACATACATACAATGCCAATGAAGAAATCGCTTGCGAAAGCGGGTGCGTGCGTAGCGTGGATGGAGTAATGGTGGAATAGGCGAAAAGGGGAAGATGCAAATGCGTCTATAAAATTAACCACAACACTGTGAAAAGATATTCCAACTTATTCGTTGCATATTTATAGGGTTTAATTTGCTAACGTGCATAAATGCGAAAAGAAGCATGGTAAGAATTGTGTGTGTGTGTGTGTGCATGTGCCTGGTATGATTTAACCACTGAGGGAGAATTGCAAGCGTTTTATTCTCTTTGCTGATGCGCACCAAAAAGTCAAAGATATCAATGACTTCTGTGAAAGTTTGAGTACGCTATACGCTGATGCGAAGGCTATACACTATACGCATACTACTATTCGATAACAAAATATGAGGTTGACTGAGGTTAAAGATGTAGAAAGCGCTTTGCTATAGTGTGCCATAAGGAAAGAGTGTTAAAAATTGTATATTGCATTGTAGAAAATTATTAAAATACATTGATTGTTAATAAACATAAATAAGTATTTTTGGTGGTTTTGTGATGCTCATATTTTTCATATCGCTTCTATGTTGCATATTAAAAATTTTTCGAAAAACTGTTTACTAGGTGAGTATGCCATAAGGTAGGTAAGTGAAACGGTTGAACTACCAGTCTGGCATTCCCCAAGTAGCACTAAAGCGCCATTTTGGTACCATTTTGAGACCTCCAACGGGCAGATATCTACAGCCAATCACAGTCGTTGATGTAATGGAGAAGGTTGATGGTATTTAGGTTGGGGTACTGTCCCACACTGTTGAAGAAAGGAGAACCTAGTGACCTTAGTCAACTACCTGTTAAGCCCGGACATTTACAGAGGAAGTGCTCAACAATCTCCTTCAATGTGAGCTTCCCACAGCTTCTGCAATGCGCATTAAATAGTAAACCTAACATTTCTGTGTGAATGCCGATCGTCCAATGACCGATAAACATATTTACGAGTTTGGAAATTGACTGGCGAGGAGTCCCCAGAATTTTCTGAGTCTTTCGGGTCTTGTACTGGGGCCACGGGGTTTTTGAAGTAGCAGATGTAGAAATGGAGTTCCATCTGTTCTGCGCTTTTATGAGAAATAAGTTGTGCAATTCCCCTTTAGCAACAGTCAGGGGGATACCAATGACCGGGTAGCGGATTTCTGAGAACAATGCAGTCGACCCTGTCCTGGCGAACTCATCAGCAATTTCATTTCCCTCTGAGTTCCTATGTCCTGAAACCCAGATCAGAGAAATGTTACCCGCACACCCAAGAGATTTGATCTCCACCTTACAGGAGTTGACTAGTTTAGATCTGCACCGCGGCGTCGAACCTTGATCGCAGCTTGATTATCGGAAAAGATGTTAATGCCTCCCTAGCTCCTACATTCCTTGAGGATTCTGCATGCTTGCTGGATAGCAAAGACTTCTCCCTGAAAAACAATAAGACTTTATGATGTTGTCGAGAAAATATTGAGATGCAGTCCTAAAGCTGGCCAGCAAAATTACCTTTTAATAATACCCGGATTTTCATAGAGGTAGGTTAATGTTGACAAACTGGTTTGACAAGACGACCGATTTGGCCCACAATCAGCAAATACGCATACCCCAAAGCACCACAGATCTGTTATGAGTATCGTCACTGCGAGCAATAGTTTCTAGTAGAATCTGATACAGTCAATGCCTCCTCTCAATACCTCGGTCCAAGTTAATAGACAAAGTGATTTGCTCGCTGACTAGCCGAAAAATCATCTTTAGCGACGAAGCGCACCTTTTGATACAGCAAAATTGCCGCTTATGGTTTCATAAAAAGTTACTGGGGTGCGGATACTGGCTTGGCGGTGTTTGTGGTACGACATTTTCTACTTTGGTGAACTTAAACGGTATGAACTGCAACAGAAATATTTAAAAAGGCTTTTCACAGCAGAATAGCACTCCGTGGTTTGCCTGGTATTCTTCCTATAAGTTAAGAAAAATGTTTCTAAAAAAAAAAAAAAATTGCAATAGAAAAAAATTGTTTCTCACAAGGCAAGTTGCCGCACTGAAGACGTGTAGGGTGTTCTAATTATATATTTGCGTACAAATACGAAAATGCAACTTTCAGTTGATCGAATTACTCGCAAAGTTTGTTTTCAATATTTTTTATCACTTCTTTGTTATTTGTTAACGAAGCAATAAAATTGCATATTAAGCAAATCAGTGGTATTTGTCCGATTGCGATGGGCAACGACTTGAAAAAGTCACGAATAAGATTTAACAATATGAAAATGGAATCGACGGAGAAAATAAAAGTAAACGGAAAAAGGAATTGTTTGGAAGTTTCGAAAAAGAAAATTAAAAAAAAAACCTGTGTAAATTTTGAACTTTTTATGCCCAGTACATATACAGGGTCCATCACTCGAAGGGTAATCAATTTCAGACCGCTCGCGCAGCTGATGCACGGTTATCGGGAAAGTATTCTGGAGGTTACTTTGCAGGTTACTGCACGTGGGCAGACAAACATTTCGGTGGCAAACTATGGACGTTTCCGCAGGACTCAGCATCATCTCACAAAGCTCGAGTGAACCAAGAATCACTAAAAACCACCGTTCCCAACTTCATAACGACCATACAATGACTCTCAAATTCACCAGATGCGTATCCGATGGATTATTCACTTTGAGCCATTTTGGAGAGCAAGGTCTGAACTAAAAGATTCACCAGTCTTGAGGCGCTGAAAAAAGCTATTGTCTGCGAGTGGGCCAAAATACCTGCAAGTCACATTCGGGCAGTTTGCGATTCGCTTCTGAACCGTCTCAAGGCCATAGTCAAAAGGTGGTCTTAACGAGCAAAACTAAATTGATTTTTAGTTGCGTATTATTTTCACACATGTTTTCCATTGGATTGAATAAAAGTAATTTTCCATACTAAATTTATGGACTTTTTAATTGTTTACTCTTCGAGTGTCGGACCCTGTATTTAAAGAAATTTGGAGAGCTACTGATGTATGAAAAATCAAAGTTGTGAAGGAGAAATTTTACGACAGGGTCATCTCACGGCGAGGCTTCAACAATTGGCTGTGCTGATCATGCGACTTTATACCTA
This sequence comes from Anastrepha obliqua, assembly GCF_027943255.1. Classification (NCBI taxonomy): domain Eukaryota; kingdom Metazoa; phylum Arthropoda; class Insecta; order Diptera; family Tephritidae; genus Anastrepha; species Anastrepha obliqua. The sequence goes on along the minus strand of NC_072892.1, from coordinate 56,777,596 downwards.
CTGAATATTTTTTTGGGATTACGTCAAGCCCTAAATTTATGCTAAGACTCCAACGCCCTTGGAAGAACTGCTTCATCTGGTATTGGAAAAAACGTATGTGATAGTTAAAAGGCCAATGCATCGTCAAAGGATAATAGTTCGAGGCGGATTTTGCCGTGATGACATTATTAATCCATTTTTATTTGAAAAGGTTGCTCGAAACGTCACTAACCGTGAGCGTTCAATGCTTTACAAACAAATCATTAACGATTCAGACCCTTAAGGCGAAAAACGGGCAAGCGATTTGTCAGATAGGGCGAGAAACCAGTACCAAGACCGTGGAAAACTTGATTAATAGAATGCGCTACTGCGAAGCGAACCGAGACGGCCCCTTGAATGAAATAGGAATATTTGCTCTTTCGAATGGACCAATAACACAACGAAAAAATTGGATTTTTGCACATTTTTTGAATTTTTAAACAGAAATCACTATTTGGACCACCCTGTATATACACTAATCCAAATATGATTTGATGACACACCGAAAAGAAAAGGGAAATATATACACATAGGCAATGAATGCTCTCAACGGTATAAAATCTAATTAATAAAGGCCAAACAATTTTCGTAAAGCGCGAAGTAAGCCGCAACAACTGACTGTTAGAAATTGAAATCAGAAGCATAGACTTCTCCGCCATAAGCACTTGATTTTTAAATTTAATTTTTGATGACTACTTTCAAATTCTATACAATATACATGTAAATCTTGAGTTGCCAAACAACTTTTTTATTTTTCCTCAAAAAATAGTATCTTCTTTTCATTACAGTGCGCGTATCTCTCCGCATGATATATAAAAATAGTGAAAACATGCCACAGAAATCGTGCAAAAAAAAGCTTTGTCAGAAGTGGGATTCGAACCCACGCCTACAGAGTAGACTGCGACCTGAACGCAGCGCCTTAGACCACTCGGCCATCCTGACACTTGTAAAAATCAGTCACCAGTGCACACTTCAGAGCGGTGCGCACTAGCTGCGATATGCTTATCGCTCATTACGTCATATACTCGCTCTCGCTTCGAATGTCTGAAAATAAGAAGTCAAAACAAAACGTGTATAGAATTCTAATGCGCAGCGCGTTCATATGGTCAACCAGGTATGTAAGTAGCTAAGTATCCGCATCTGGGCACAACACCGACCAGCTAGTCGTAGATGTACGTGCTCGTGTAGTATTTTAGATAATCAACAACCGAACCAACCAATCAACGACAGTATGCTAGCGCTTAGTGCACGCGTGCTAACGCATACTTATGTGTGTATGTATGTATCTGTGTGTATATCTGACGTATGCACTGAAAGAATTGTAAATGACGAAGCGACAAAACGAATAGATTAATGAAAAGTGGGCGATAATAATGAAATACAATTGTTTAGTGAGCATACCCATGCGAGTACATGCCCCACAAGACACCACAGCCAACTTTATATAGCGAGGTGTTTGTGAGTCAGCAGGAATTACATTGTAAGCGTAAAACGTACTTATTTTGCTTACTAAGAGCAATGTAGATATATTTTTGATTTATGTTCATACATATTTATATGGAATCGCCATAAGAGGAGAGAAGATAGAATATCACATGTGAAAAGTACTCAGATTTTTCCCGAAGCTAGAACAAAAATGAGTACTTTACGAGGCACTTTTGTTATGAATGCGAGTGATATTATAAGCACTTATTTGATACTCAGCTGCCTTGCAGGGTTTGTATGCGCGTATGAGGGATGTGGATAAGCTCGTGTGTGAATAAATTGTTTGTTTTTGCATAATCTATTTTATATTTCGTTTAAAATATTTGTGCGAAATGCAAAAAGAATAATATGCAAGATAAATCGAGTATTTTGTATATCTTCGTCAATTCTTCTAAAATTTTTTAAGTGAAACTTCTTAGGCGTCGATGGACGAGCGAGAACGGAGAGTAGAATGTCAGGGCCATGCAACGTTTTGGGCATTTTCATTCCGCGAGAGAGAAAAAAGATATAACGTAGAGGAAAAGGAGAGTGAGCTATACCTTATATATATTTTAGATACACTTTAAGCGATTTCCCCTGAGTTTTTCCTTGGGGTTGGTAATTTCTAGTTAGAAATAACACTGCCTAATTTTTGGCGCTTGTTTGTTGGTGCAAACTTGTGCGAAATATATTTTGGTGCCTACTTTTTGGCGTAATATATCCTTGGTGCCAATGGTTTGGGGCTTTTTTGGGTCGCAATTTTTTAGCGTTTTTTGGTGCCTACTTTTTGGCGCTTATATCCGTTTCCTGGCTAGTGCTTGCGCGTACTATAAAGTGCTATCCATTCTGGCGTTGGATTTATTGGTATTGCCTTGCGGTAATTTGTGCCATTGCAGCGGTCCTGGAATGGCTGCGTTTGTGCGGGTGATAAACGCTCGAAGTAGTGCGCGTTGTTGCCACGGTCTGTGTCCGGCGTTTACCTACACCGGTCGACCCTTCTCCGTGTTTTGTAAATTTTGTCTATTTGTATTCTCTGCAAATGTTGTGAATTTATTTAGATATAGATTCTTTCTCCCTTTCACTCTCTCTCGGGTCTCTCCCTCTTTCTTTGTCTGCCTTGAAAGCTTCACTTCTGTTATGTGTACTACACTACACGCACTTTGTTTTATTTGTAAACTTGCATTTAATACGAAATAAACTGCAAACAATTTTCAAAAAATATTAAAATATTTTGAAATTTATACAATGTTGAAAATTATAGTATAGGGTTTTTAAGGTTTTGAAACATTTTTAACATAACAAGTAAACTAAAAATTTTTAATCGATATTAATAATATTTTTTTCAGAAAAAAATTATTTGACTAAAAGAATTAGATATATGTCCCACATATTAATATAGCTATGAATATATATACAATTTTTACCCAAATATTTTATGTTTTTAAATATATTTTATCCTAAGAATTAAAATAAGTGAAAATAAAATTTATATTCCATCCGAATAACACTGACTTTTATTATCGGCTTCAAAAATTTATAGTCGTATAGAGGACATAGCTGACTCCATAAGACTTCAAGAGAGCTTACCAAGATGGGAAGCTTGGTGTGATGATAATCCCTTACCTCTTAACGCCGGTAAATGCTGGCGCTGGTCCTTCAGTAGACTCAAAGTTACGATTGATTTCGATAACAAGTTGGGCACTACCACCCTTACAAAAATGTATGAAAAGAAAGACTTGGACTATAATATTTACCTCAAAATGTCGTTTTCTAAACGTATACATAGACTTTATGATTCCCAAGACTAAATCTATGTTCGGTTTTGTAGTAAGAAATTTAAAGAAGTTAACGATTTTTCTACGCTGAAGCATTTGTATTTTTTTCTGGTTAGATCAAACCCCGAATATAGCAGTATTTCCTGGCATCCATTCTATAAAGGTTCATCTTCAAGAATTTAGAAGGTTCAGAATGATTCACTAGAATTGCCATTCATTCCCTTCGTTGGCCTTGTAGTTTGCCTGCATATAAAAGAAAAAGTCTTCTGTTAGCATTGCCAATATTGGAAATGCGAAGAAAAATTTCATGGGTAATCTTTATAAGGGACATAGCCATGTATTATATCAAATGCCACTTCTTACTGGAGCTAATTTTTAATAGTCCTACTTGTAACCTTAGACTCAGCAATATGTGCCATTTACCTAATTACAGGACCAATTTGTAAAAATTTAGATATATTCTTTTCTTTTACCATGTATTATATTAAAGGCTTAGTAGAGTAATATATTTGAGTTGAACTTTAATTGATGAAAGAATGAATAAATGA